>NC_084801.1:43496328-44161328 GCF_963169125.1 Humulus lupulus | reverse complement strand
AACAACTAATAACCTAATTCACATAACTCCTACCAAACAATTCAAATAATTTAGAATATTTTCTAGCACTTAAAAATTATTATTAAACAAAGCACAAAATTAATAAAATAAAATAAAAAATTTTGGTGTGCTACAATAATCAATTAAATTAACCTAATTTATCAAAGTTTGTGATTTAAGTGATTTTACCAAAAAAAATATTGGATTTTTAGTAACTTATCAAAGAAAGGGTAAAATTTGTAAAGCTTGAATGCTTACAAAATTATATTTTTCAAATTAGGTCCGTTAGTTGAAACAGAGCGGGAAATTACATAAAAAGCCGACTTTAAAATTAACAAGACCTGTGGATGGGAATTTTTCTGAGAACCTTAAGTGTCGTGCTACAACTTAAAATGTGTGAGGATAATAATACCCCTTGTGGGTATTCGATTGCGAACTTAGTTCCCAAAGTATATTGATAGCTACTATAATGCAATAATCAATATGAGTATTATGTATGCTAGTTACCGTGTTGGCTAACAAGACAAGAGTCTCTATAGGAAGATTGCCCATATGCAACAAAAGACAGCTTGTAAATCAATCTATGATTTATGTGTCTACAATATGAATTAACTAGGGTATTGCTTCTAGGAGTAGCTCATTTGGAGACAATGACTAGGGTTCCTTACGCTCCACGTGAGATGTTGTGTATTGATGCTCCAGGTTACACTTGGGTCCTTTGAGATAAGTATATTGGATAAACTTAGGAGTCAAAATGACCCTAAGGGTGCTTATGATCCATTGTGATATGTTATTTTAATCTGGTTCGCGACCATGAGAATTGGTGAGGAGGTAAGTATACTGGGTAAACTTAGGAGCTTGAATGATCCTTTGGGTGTTTATGCTCCATTGGGAAATATTATTATTTAGTTCAATTAACTACCGTGACATTTGGCTAGGAGGTAAGTATATTGGGTAAACCTAGAAATCTCAATGAGCCGATGTTGATTCACCAACCTCGTTTTATTTTAAATTAGTATAAGTGCTCTAGGTAAGCGATGGTTACCCTCGAGAGGGAATTCTGAATTAGATATCAATGCAAAGACTTGAGCCTCTAGTGCGATCTAAGTTAAGATACTGGGGAATACTTGGGCAACTCTTGAATTGTATTCTATGGTAAATTGATTTATTGGAGGTTATTTCTACTTCCGCTTTGGTCTAGAATTCTTTGTAGGGTTACATTTTCAGTTTCTCCTAAAGCCAAGACGATGTCACTAGGATGCTTAGGCGTTCTTGAATTGTTTGATTAGGGCCAGAATTTATCCAGAACCCTAAGTGTGGTAAGCTATTTGTTGTGAGGACAATTACTAGGCCATTGGTTCCTATTGATGTAATCTACTCTACGTTGCTAGATTGATTTACTAAGCATTTTTTCTTACCTAGTTCCTCATGTTGTAGGTAAGGGCAAGGAAAAGTTGGGGTAGTGAGAGTCGGGGTTTTCCTGCAAAAGTGTACATGTGGCCTAACCTTTGGGGAGATTGCATCTTTTGAAATGACTATTTTAGTTGTGTTTAGACTATTTTGATTTCTACAATGTTTTTTAGCTTTAATGTAAATATTTTTATTGTGTGCACAAATTACATTAAAAATTTATTTAATAGGGATTTTAGAGACATTTTTAATGGTATAATGGTTTAATTTTTGCAGAATTAGTGTTAGTATTTTTGGGTCATTACAAGTGGTATCAGAGCTCGAGTTAAGCCGATTTTGTAGACAAACGTACATGTACAGTCCACAAGAAAGACCAACACTCACTCTAAGTATTGCTTTTAAATTTATTTTAGTTTGTTTATTTCTTTGTATTTACCTGAATTCTATAAATTGTACGTTAGAATTTCAAACCATCCTAAGATAGTTGACCAACCCAAAGTGATCAATCCCCGTAGGGAGTATAACTTTGGCAAAAGAGCTGAAATCCTATGATCTTCTATGACCTCAGAGCTTAAGCCTTTTTGCAACACCTTACTACCATAGCACTATTACCATGTGAGTTATAAATGTGCCATTAGCTCGCTAATTGAGGTTTTAGGTTAAAAGTGTGACTAAACTAAAATAAACTAATTTAATGACATTAATTATAAAGATTTGGACATTCATTGTAATCATAAGAAGTTATACATTTGGGATCCTAAAAATACTGTTTATAAAATGTGTTACAACTCAAAAATATAAATACAATTGACCTAAGCGACAAAACAAAACTTTATAGTACATTTCCCAAAATAACCCTGCTTGTGGCAGCCAGGTAGGCCGAACATATACCTATCGCACCATGCTATCTGTAATCATGGCTGGTCGACCTTTCCTTTGCTCTTACCTAAACCATAGAGCACCCGCGAGCCAAAGCCTAGCAAGAAAACTAAATGCAAACGAAGGATAATCTAATCCAATAATAATAACACAAACAATCAACAGACTAAACACATACCAGCCTACATTGACCCAGGTGCTTTACCAGGTACTGGGTTTGCAGTATTCACCGAGCGAGTGGATAAAACACCCTTGGAGGGTCTCGCCCTAGCGACCTGCACTCAGAATGCTCATTGTCGATCCCGGCCCCTTGTCGTACCCGACTTCTTGCCATTCTCGACCTTCGTCGTTCCTGACCTTTGTTGTTCATTCATAAACATGTATAACACAACATAGCATTCATAGATATTCACAAGTATATTAAATACAAGAAATAGGGCCATGCCCTGAAACACAAACAATAGGGCCATGCTCTACTCTACAGGTACAACAACTTTCTTACCTATGTCTCGAGCTGATTGATTACTGGGATCCCGAACACAGTCCTCTAATCCGAGCTTTGACGTAAACCTATTCACAATGCATTCATAATAACCATCCATTAAGCTCTAAACCAAATAAGAACTTCAGAATATTAATCTAGCCTCGAGGACCTAAAATTCTACTAAACCAAGTAGTAGAATCCTTCCCGAGCCTTAACGTTTGGGTTCTCAAGCTTAGAACCCTAAAAAAACCAATATTTAACATTTATGCAGTGACCCAACCCTTAAGAACCACAGTGCGCTCAAGTCAGAGGGCAAAGCCTTCTCTATTGAAGGACACGGATCGTGACGCGCTATACCCTGCGTCACGACTCTTGGGAAAATTTCCGAGGCCCCCAGGCCTTCAAATGGGTCGCAGCGCCTGATGAACAGGGCCGCGACGCAAGCCCCAAAACCCAGAATTCCACATGCATTCTACGGATAACCTCCCTAAAATTCAATCTAAACATACCCCAAAGCCAAAGTGGAGTCCCACAATCACTCTACTACAATTTAGGCAGTGCTAGCACTATGGAAAGCTAGCTAAATCACCTCAATTCTTACCAAATTCAACTTAAGTCTAGAACTGTACTAAGCTTTATTCTCAATAGAATTTACCAACAAAAATATAAAAGTAACCTTACGTAAGTGAAGATTCCGAGCTTAGACTAACTTTCCAAAACCCTTAGCTTGTCTTCCCCATGTTCCTAGCTTTAAATTATGAGTTTCATCACCATAAATTTAACAAATTGGCTAAGTACCCAAGAGAAGGAGAGAGAGCTGAGAGAGAGAGAGAGCAAGAGCTAAGATATTTTCGTGTTTCTTTCTTCTGTTCCTTCTAACTTGTTCTAAAGTTTGAGATAAGTCTATGTTTTTCCCCTAACTAAAAAGTCCAAAATGCCCCCAAGTCTATCTTAATCTTTTAGTGCCACCAAGGGCAATTCCATCAATTGCCACTTCTCACTAAATCCTCAAGTGTTCCTATAAATCCCCATTTAATTCTCGATACACCTAAAAAAAACGTTAAATCACCACTCGTTACCCAATAATTCCCGAGCACCAACCATGTTCACAAAATACCCCTAGGCTCGTCCTGAGCCGAGTATTCGACCCCATTGTGACTATTCAGCTAATCTGCTCCCTAAGACCGTCTTGTATTACACATTGCAAATATATCACCACAACCTTTTGGTATCAATCACAATACACAAATATATCACATTTATGCCATCAACAGACCAAAATTAAAAATATGCCCCTAATAACCAAATTGGGCCCATATGCATATTTAATTCACCTAAACATGCATTTCCAATCACATAATCATTAAATTCACACATTAGCATCATTAAATCAATTATTTCCCTCCCGGGACGCTAATTAAGGACCTAAACCCTATTAGCAAATTTGGGACGCTACAACTATCCCCTTCTTACAGAAATTTCATCCTCGAAATTTACCTGAATAACTAGGGATACCAATCCCGAATATCTGTATCAAGCTCCCAAGTTGCCTCTTCCACTCTGTTGTTCCTCCACAACACTTTCACTAAGGTGATGGTCTTGCTCTGCAAGACTTTATCTTGTCGGTCTAGAATTTGAATCAGCTTCTCTTCATAAGATAAATCTTGATCCAGCTCTAGGTTCTCATAACTTCGGCGTCTCAACCCAATGGATGGGTGATCTGCACTTCCTCCCATAGAACATCTCATATGGATCCACTCTGATAGTCGCCTGATAATTGTTATTATATGAAAATTCAATCAAAGGGAGATACTTACTCCAAGATCCTCCAAAATCCAGCACGCAGGCTCGCAACATATCCTCCAATATCTTAATCGTCCTATCAGACTATCCATCCGTCTGAGGATGATAGGCAGCACTAAACCACAATTGTGTACCTATAGCCTTCTGCAGGCTCTCCCTAAACTTAGAGGTGAAGGTTGGGACCCTGTCGAATACTATGGACCTCGAAGCCCTAATCCACTGTATAAGTTGTCCTAACAGGAAAAAAGTGGGCTGATTTGGTGTACCTATCCACAATCATCTACACCGAATCATACTGTCCCACAATCGTTGGTAATCCAACCATGAAATCCATGGTGATATCCTCCCACTTCCACTCTGGACTCCCTAAAGGCTGCAGCAACCCTGCCGACCTCTAATGTTCAACCTTTACCTGTTGACAAGTCGAACTCTTGGCCACATAATCCACCACATCCATCTTCATTCTCGGCTACCAATACAAGGTTCTCAAATCTTAGTACATCTTTGTCGTACCCAGATCTAAGGAATAGGGAGTGGTATGAGACTCATCTAATATCTCTTGCCAGATACCGGAATCCATCAGAACGCAAATCCGATCTTCGTACCTCAGTAAACCCATCTTTGAAATAGAAAAGTCCTTAGCCGCTCCGGCTAAGATTCCCTCTGTGTGTTCCCTAAACTAGGGATCCTCCCCCTATGCTTCCTTGATCCTCTCAAGGAGCGTGGACTGAAGAGTGATGTTGGCTAGCTGACCAACTACCAACTCAATACCTTCTCTAGCCATCTCTGTAGCTAACCTATCCCATACCTGCCTAGAACTGAATAACTGTCTTGGGCCCAGGTGGTATAGAATGTCATAGTCTTAATCCTTTACTAATTCTAGCCAATCCTTCTGGCACATATTCAGATACTTCTGAGTAAAGAAGTACTTCAAGGTCTTATGGTCGATGTATATTTCACACTTTTCCCCATACAAATAATGCCTCCAAACCTTTATAATGAATACCACCACTGCCAATTCCAGATCGTGAGTGGGACACCTCTGCTCATACTCCTTCAGCTGTCTCGACGCGTAGGCTATCACCTTTCCAACTTGCATCAATACACACCCCAAACCCTACCTAAAAGCATCGCAGTAGACTACAAACTTCTCATTATCTGACAGAAGAATCAATATTGGAACGGTGATCAGTCGCCGCTTCAATTCCTTGAAGTTGTTGTCACACCTATCTGTCCACACATACTTAATCTTATTACGTGTCAGTTATGGTCAACGGTGTGGATACTATGGAGAATCCCTCAATGAACCACCGATAGTACCCTGCTAATCCCAAGAAGCTCCTAACATATAGTACACTTCTCGGCTTGGGCCAATCTCTTACTGCCTCAATCTTACTTCGGTCCACCAGAATTCCTTCCTTACTATCAATATGGCCTAGAAATGTTACTTGGGGTAACCAAAACTCATATTTCCTAAACTTAGCATATAACCTATGCTCCCTCAATCGATGCAATTACCAAACGAAGATGTTCTCGTGCTCTGACTTTGACTGAGAGTACAAAAGTATGTCATCGATGAATACGATCACAAACTTTTCCAAATAATCCCTGGAGACCCTATTCATCAAGTCCATAAAGGCTGCTGGGGCATTGGTTAATACAAAGGCCATGACCAGGAATTCATAGTGTCCATATGTTGTGCGGAATGTCGTCTTTGGTATGTTCTCTTCTTTAATCCTTAACTGATGGTAGCCTGACCGAAGGTCAATCTTAAAAAACACTGCCTTCCCCTATAACTGGTCAAACAAGTCATCGATCCTAGAGTGGGTACTTATTCTTGATGGTCAACTTGTTTAGCTCTCTATAGTCAATGCACATTATTAAGGATTCATCCTTCTTCTTGACAAACAACACTGGAGCACCGCATGGCAAGAAACTCGATCTGATAAATCTCAAATCCAGTAATTCCTGCAACTGAATCTTTAGTTCCTTCAACTTTGCCAGAGCCATTCTATAAGGTGTCCTAGATACTGGCTCCGCTCCTGGTGCTAACTTTATGACGAACTCAATCTCTCGGTGTGGTGGCAACCATAGCAAGTCTGCTGGGAACACATCAGGAAACTCACATACTAATCTGGTCTCATCCGGTCCAACCGAAATAACTCTAGAGGTATCCACAATATTCGCTAGGATTCCTATGAAACCCTCTTGCATTAGGTATCTAGCCTTCAGTGCCAAAATCATAGGCACTCGTGTCTTACTCACTGTCCCCAAAAATACAAAGGGTACCTCCCCTTCCAGTTCATAGGTCACCATCATGCACCTGCAGTCAATCGTCACACTGAACTTTGATAACCAATCCATCCCTAAGATCATATCAAACTTGTCCATTGCTAACTCAATCAGGTCCACAGATAACTCTCTGCTATCTATCTCTACTAGTAATGCACTAACCCATCTCCTCGAGTCTACCAGTTCCCATGTTGGAAACAAAGTCCTGAATCCCCTAGCATACAAATCACTAGGTCTATCACTCTAGCGGATACAAATGAATGAGTAGCCCCTGAATCAATCCTTGCATTAAATGATGAACCGGCACTAGCAATCTGACCTGTCACAACCAAGGGGCTAGCCTCAGTCTCAGTCTGGGTTAAGGTAAATACTCTGGCAGGAGTGAGGCTGTCGCTCTGCTTCGGTTCCTCTTTCTTGGCTTGTGGTCAATCCTTCCTCAGATGACTAATGCTCCCACAAGTAAAGCATGCCCTGATCTTGCACTCTCCTTGATGTCATCGCCTGCACCGAGGATACAATGGTAACCTCCTCCAGTTGTCTCCCCTGCCCTGACAGCCACTGAAAGCTTCCCGTGCCCTCCTATATGATCCAGGAAGAACAAAAGAATCTGGGGCCTTCCTTTTCTGCTGACTGGGGCCACTACCCCAGCTAGGTTCAGTAAAAGGAGGTACTGTCCTTCGAGCATCACACCAATCTGATCCTTGACCCCCTCTGCTGTAAGGGCTTTCTCCACTACATGTGCATAGGTGGTAGTTCCAGGATCCAGAGTTGTCTTGATGTCACGGGCGATCATAATGTTCAATCCTTGCACAAACTGATCCCTCTTTTCCATATCAGTAGGCACCAATTCCAGCACGAACTTCGCTAACCGATCAAACTTCAAAGCATACTCTGTAACCGTCATCTAGTTCTGAGTCAAATTAACAAACTCGTCCACTTTCGCAGCTTAGTACATAATAACCACATTCATGAATTTCAGGTTGTTTTGGACAAGAACCTCTCAGCAATTTTGTAAATGTGCCAATGTATTCATTTTCTAAACATTGTGCATATGCTCTATAAAAATTAAAATTAATTAAATACATATTATACTCTCAACTCTTAAAAATTAACAATGCATACATTAAAATTGAAGAACTTATTTTTCCATAACCTCCTTAATTATTGGTGGAGATTTTTTATTTTTCAAAGGGTCCAAAATTATGGTCATCCCCCGCATCATCACGAGCACCAACATCCAATGTTGACTAAAACAATAATAAATTATAATTATCATAAGATTAAAATCCAACCATAACAGTGATAATATTTAAGTAGTTCATTCTTACTCAACAATCCAATGAATGAAATATATATGGCCTCGTCTATCAATAGTCATCATCCATTTAGCTATAAGATCCACCGTATAATTTTTACTTTCATCATTGCCAATAGAAAGACGTTCGGTGTCAAAAAATTTGTATTGCTGTCGTGAATTTGGGTGCATGCTTTCCCAAATTCATCTATAGAATCAATCATTCATATTACAATTTCAATTAATAAATTAATATCATTTTCAATTATTATCATAAAAAAAAATTGGGTAGAGTTTCCTCTATTTCTATATCATATCCAAAATTATTAGTACCTATAAATTCAATTCACACAAAACATACAACAAACAACATGCATGTTCTCAACCATAGGCCACCGCAGCACACAGAATTTGTAGAGCCTACTTCACTAAGACACACATGTTCTCAACCTTTTGTTATCTCTGCATCACAAAATTTCATCTCATAACCTACTTCACTACGAATGAATATCTAATATATTTAAACTCCTCTAATAGTTTGTTATGACATAAAAAATTGAGTTCAATTTGAATTGATACATACCTCATACCAAATAGTATAGCTGAGGATCCAATATTATCCATGGAGGCTGCCTGATAAATGTCTTCCGAAGTAATGAAGATAGCCTCGCGATCTCCTATAAACTATGGGTCAACGAGAGCTTGTACAACCCCATCTATTCCTTTAATTGAATAGTACTCCTTCACTATAAATTTTAGACTAAGATCAATTTTGTCCCATTGGTCATCAGTTAACCAATTTTCTGATTGAGCTATTTCAACGGGGACGACTACGTGAGATCCAACTGATGATAAATGTGGGCTTGGTGATAGGGATTTGTGTTTAGATGTCAATGGACCCTACATAATACCATTTAACATATCAATATAGTGTACCCATTTTAAAATAAAATTTAAATATCAGAGCAAATAATTTTATACCTGACAAGTCACAATTAAATTTTTTGGCCAAGGCAGGAATGTGTCTCGTGCGTCCCCGACATATCGTATGTTACCAAAGGGAATAGGGATCTCAGCTTCTTCTTGTAAGACATCTATAAGCCAAACCCTCACAACTTAATCATCAAGTACAATTCAATGGATGGTAATTTGACTACCCATGTTTGGTACAATGATTACACATATTATCCACTACATTGTCAATATTATAAGAACACAATTGCACTTCATAGCTCGGGGGTGGTGGGGACTCATAAATTGAGGATCGATCATCTTCATCAAAAGGATTCGCTGTGGTTTGGTAAAATTCACCAATAGGATAGTCTTCGGTTTGATGAAAATGATCATCTGCGTAGGAGGCAAGTCGATAGACTTCTTCATTTGGATTCTCATAGCATTGCAACTCATCATTTGGATTCTCATAATATTGTCCTTCATCATTTGGATTCTCAAATTGTCCTTCATCATAGTATTCCCACTCATTGTTTTCCTAATTTTGAGCTAATTCATCTTCTATTGTAGATTTATGTCTTTTTAGCTCTTCAATCTCAGCTTTTAGCTGAGCAATCTCCTCTTTCGCAGTTTTTTTTTTTGGTTTTTTTCCAAACATTTTGGACACGGTCGCAGTGAACCTACAAAATAATCAACTAAATCAATCAATAAATCAAGCTAAATAAGAATTAAAAGAAAACCACTATTATAAAGTATCATACCCGCCAGCTCGAACACAACCTGAGTGTTCCGGTGTCTCTAATGCTTGAGTGAAGATGTCATCTCGACCCTGAGCTATAATTTCACTACGACTCAATTTTTCTTTGACCTCCTCCTACTGAAAATATTGTTTGGTCAAATTAGTTTATATAAATAAAATCAATATGTTAATTATAAAACCATAGAAAGCTCACTATCTTATTCGCAATCTGTCGGCCCAACTCTGTCACGAGAACTTTATTTTTTTCACGCAATCTAAGCCAAACTTGATACCTCTTCGGATTTTGAATATTTCGTTCTTTTTTCTACAACGTACAAGATAATTATAGTTATATGTTGCGATAATATCAAACATTATTTAAATTTTAGTATCAATTATACTTCCAATTCTTCTCTTATATTAGCCATTCTTCTACGAGATGTTTGATGTCTTGACTTCATTTGTAATGCACGTACTTTTTGTTCTTGACGCACTTTTTGAAACTCTGGAATTAGACGGCTAGATACAAATTTTAACCATTCTCTTTCATCAAGTATATTGCTATACTTCTTCGAGGGAAATTTGAGTTCTTCCATCATACCCATTTCAGCCAAAGGTTTGACGTACTCGGTAGTGAGTTCACTTTTAAAATCCTTCATTATATGACCATCTTTTTTCAAAATCTCACGTTTGAAGTTTTGAGGAATTTTGTGACCACCCTGAGAATATAATCAAGAAAAGTAATTATTAAATTTGTATATCACACAGAAATAAATAAATATCATAATGATAATTTCTTACAAAGATATCATCTCATAGACTGTCTTTCAAATCTTGTGGGATTTTCCTCCAATCACTTGAGTTGATAGAAATCGTGGCTCGTACTGTAGATCTAAGATATAATATCATATTTGTATACACATCACCTATTTGTTGTCGCAAATCGTTCCATTCAAGATATTTCTTGATTCCTTTGGATTTTTTTTTGGGTCATGTAACTCATTCTTGTTTTACCATGCCCCTAATGTTTCTCATTGTCATCTCTTTTATCTGCCATCTGCAACACATAAATCAATTAGTATTATTTTAAATTAATGCATTACACAAATAAATAATCACAAGTGTTAATGCATTATACAAATAAATAATCACAAGTATTAATGAATTACACAAATAAATATTCACAAGTGTTAATGCATTACACAAATAAATAATCACAAATATTAATGAATTACACAAATAAATAAACACAAGTATTTTATAACTTACTAAACATGTTTTCTTCTTTTTTTTTTTTCTTTTTGGTCGATTCACAATCGACCCATATTCCTTCTTTGATGTCGTTTCTAAGATAATCACGATCATCGATATCTCTATTGCTATCATTATCATTATCCTGAATATTCTCCACTTGTTCATGTATCGGTTGTCCAACAATGAAATAGTCATGATATAAATCATAATTTAAATCATCATCTTCTTTTTCTGAGAACTTCCTCTTGGGAATCGATAAAACGATTGACCATTTATCATTAACTGGATTAGTTATATATAAAATAATTGTTTTGCTTGGGTAGCCATGATAAAAGGATCGTTCTTGCTTCCCTTCTTACTTAAATAAACCAGAGTGAATCCAAGTTTGTCAGTTTTAACTCCAGTATTGCTATCTACCCAAGAACATTTAAGAAGAGGAATACGAAATAATGAATAATCTAGCTCCCATATTTCTTCAACAATGCCATACATAGCAAGGAAAACAGACCACAAACTATACCTACTACTTAGAGATTTATGTTGATTTACACCATCGACAGCTAGACCTAGACGAAGATGTCTTGCTTCAATTTTAAATTCTGGATTTAAGTTATTAACTTTTTTCCAAGCCTGCGAATCTGGAGGATGTCGTAGTTTACCATCTTTCACTCGCCTAGTCTCATGCCATATTAAGTTTTCTGAGTGTTTTGCAATTCGATATAACCGCTTAAACTGCGAAATCAAAGGCAAGTACCACATCACTTTCTGAGGAATAAGTTTCCTAATCTCCTTACTCTTGTTAGGCTTGTAGTTGGGTAGATCACATTCTGGGCAAGTATCCATGTCTGCATACTCTTTACGATATAACACACAATCGTTCGCAAATGCATGGATCTTCTCATACTTCAACCTTATGCAATTTAAAGTTTTCTTCACTTCATACGTAGACTCAGAAGCAATTATCTGACAACAAAATCTCCTTAAAAGCAGCTAAAAATTGACTAAAACATTTATCGCTAACTCCATTTTTTTCTTTTACGTTGTAAAATTTTACTATCGTTGGTAATGTTTGTTTAAGACAACCATTGAATAATGGTTTATCTGCATCTTTAACAAATTTATCAAATTTTGAAGGATCATCAACAAACTCTTCTTGTGCTTCATTGAGCAATTCCATAGGATGATCGTTAAAATCACTATAACCCAAATCATCAACCCATCGCCTCCCGAATGGATATGGATTATTATTTTTTAATGATTCTCCATGCCAATACCATGTACGATAACTTGTATCAAATCCATGAAAAAATACATGATTCTTTATCATGATTGTGGATGCAAAAATTCCACAGGGAAAAATATATGATCCTGTGTTGAAATAAGTAAGGGTCTGAGAACATGAAAGAATTGACCCAATAAGCAAGTGTGGATGCCACAAAATTCCCACTCTTAAATGCCCTTGATTACATCTCCCCCAAGGCATCAGAATAGCATATGAAACAAAAGAGCACAATCCGGCACCAAGCGCACCCCAGGCGAGGTCACCTGACACCTTACTCAAAGTCTCATCCTCCATCGACAAGCCAACTCGCACCAAGGAAAAGTAGCACCAAAGGACATGGCCTCTCGCGGGGGTTGTGGCCTCACGTCAAAGAGGCACCTTGCACATGGAGGAGCCCCATGCCAGAAGTGTGCCTCTCACCTGGGAAGGCGCGTTGGGCATGGAGGGCGCCTCGCACCTGGAGGGGTCTCGTGCCTGGGAGGGCGCCTCACGCCTGGGGAGGCGCCTCATGCGTGGGATGCCTCGCACATGGAGGGGCATGTGCATGGAGGGTGCCTCTCATCTGGGAAGGCACCTCACACCTAGAGGGGTCTTGCGCCTAGGAAGGCACCTTCCACACGCAGGGCGGCTTGCGCCAGGAGGAGCCTCACGCCTAGAGGGGCCTCATGCCAGAAAGGTGCCTCGCGCTTGGAGGGGTCTCGTGTCTGGGACTCCCGAAGTAGTGGCAGTACAAGAATAGTACATAGCAAGGACTCCCCAAGCACGCCTATGAGGTTCATACCCGAAAAGTAGTGGAGGTACGACATGGTACCATGGCAGGAGTACTTTTGCACACCCCTGACACATACTAGAGCCGACCACCACTCCTCCAACACCACTACCACCTGCAACTTGGATAACCAGCTCCTTGTCTCTTCAAGAGCACAATGTACCAAGAGCCATTAGAGCTCACCTATAATTAGGACCCCACTTCATCATTGAAGGGGGTTGGAAAATTCATTGTATACTCAGGCTATTAAGCAATATACGAGACTTTACTCCATTATTAATCCACATTTATCTTTCCTCAAGTTTGTTCTAAGTTCTTACTTAGTTATTCTCTTACTAAACTTTGAGTTTTCCAACCTAACATAGTTGGCGAGTTCTCACCGTCAACAGTTTGGCACTATCCATGGGAAGAACAACTAACAAACATTATTTTCTCCATTAATTTCAGTAAGTAAACATGCCAAGGCATTCAAATGCCTACAAGACCACAAGAAGCAGAGGTTCACCTTGAGGGAATCCAGCTAAGGGCGTCCATGAGGGATTCTCCCCCGCTGATGAATGGAGGTGTGATGGATCTGCCTAGAGACAATGGAGAAGAGGAAGAAGTATTATCCCCTGCCATTCATCCTACACCAGACCCTGTAACATATGCCACCGCTCCAACAAAGTGTTGTACAACTCACCCTTCACCATAGCCACTGGTTGCCCCAAGTCTGAACCATCAGGACCCGGGTCCCTGCAACCAAAGATGTGATAAATGCCCATGAGTACACTCAGTGAGTTCAAGTTCCAAATATCGTTGCTACGAAGAGGAAATACGTGGCCTACACTTGAAAAACCAAAGCTTGCACACCACCGTGGAGAACATACAAGAGGTACTCAATGGCCTGTTACATGAAAAATACAATGCTCCCCTCTCTAGGCATAAAGAGAGGGAACATATATGAGGAGAAACCACCATGCTCGTGGACGGTGGAAAAATGCAAATCTCCACTAGTCATACCCCCCGCCCAAGACAGAAGGAAGATCCTACACCAACAGACCAACCTGACACGAACCCCACCTACGGGAGGTGCGAACCCAAGGCAGCCTCAAAAGAGCTTCACCCTTGAGGGATAAACTTAACCAGAGAGGGTCCGAGGTAAAAACCACACCCCCTACAACTCCCCTGATGGACACAACCAAAGCAAGGGTTCACCCTAAGAACCCACGAGATTCCTTAAACAAAAAGATAAGGGAATTAGACACCAAAATGCAAAGCCTTCGAAGAAATATTATCACTGCACCTGGGGGGCACAGAGACGATGAAGAATTTGACCATGAGTCTCCCTTCACAAGGGGAATCCAGGTTAAGCAACTCCCCACCAGCATCAAAGAGCCTCGCATGACTCTGTACGAGGGCACTACGTACCCAAAGTTTCACTTAGACACCTTCAATAACTTGATAATGTTAGGGAGGGTCAATAACAGAGCAAGATCCCATTGCTTCGTCATTACACTCAAATAAGGCGAGAGTGAAAGCCTAGAGAGCTATATCCCCAGATTCAATATGGAAGCAATAGAGCTGGGAAGTACGACTAAATCGGAGCTTAATATGACAATCACAGCCATAATTTTTCCAGAAAACAAGTTATGGGATAACATGCTCAAAAGGGAGGTTACAAACTTAGAAGACTTCTTCGAAAGAGCCCAAAAGTATATACATGAGTTAGAGGGCCATAAGAACTTGCATGTTGAGGGAAGCAAACCTTCCTCCAATCATCCTTCTACCAATACATCTGAAGATTCCGCATAGAAGAGAACGTTGTGGTAGAGGAGTCACTGATCAAGTTGAAGATTGGAAGAGATCTACAAGAAGGCTTTAAGGAAGAAGCTAGCGGGATTCATCAAGGATAATCTCCGATAAGGCTCCCTTTATCTGAGTCGCTTAGGAACCAAATAAGTCATCGCAATTGGCCCCCATAAAGATCCAAAGAGATCGCCAAGCTGACTCCAGAGATTTGAAATTGTTATTAGAGTGAACAAAAAACAAAGTGCTTGGCAAGATAGACCCCATCAAAAAATTAGGAGGTGTCCAACCTCGCGAGCCTAAACAGGAACCTAGCCATGTGCAAAATAGGTGTCTAGCCTCCCGAACCTCAACAGGAACCTAGCCATGTGCAAAATAGGTGCCTAGCCTCGTGAGCCTCAACAGGCACCTAGCCATGTGAAAAATAGGTGCCTAGCCTCACGAGCCTCAACAGGCACCTAGCCATGTGCAAAATAGGTGCCTAGCCTTGCGAGCCTCAACATGCACCCAGCCTTGTGCAAAATAGGCATCCAACCTCACGAGCCTCAACAGGCACCTAGCCATGTGCAAAATAGATGCCTAGCCTCGCGAGCCTCAATATGTGCCCGACCAAGTGCAAAACAGGAGTTTGGCCTTGTGAAATATATATAAATGTACTTATAATGTATATATATGTGAGTGATGAACCTTATAAGACAATATTTGAATCTATAAGGACTAGCTACCCTTATAGAATCTAAGAAAGTCAAAAGGTCCCTCAAAAGTGACGTCTTCATGAACACACCCACCCTACAAAGGGACCACGTCGTAGAAGACAAAAGGGGAGCTCAAAGAGATCCCTAAGTCTAAATCGACTGAGTCGCCTTACCAAGGGAAACAAGGCCTTGAAAATAGGCACTTGCAAGGTTTCACAAGTACCATCTCCCTATAAGGGTCCCAACCCAAAGGGAGATCACCTCAAAGACCAAAAATGGTCCTCATAACAATCCTAGGTTGGCCAAGGTCACCCAGCCCAAAAAGAGTCTCAAAGAAGATCCTTGTGAAAAGGGTCTCAAAGAAGACGCTTGTGAAAATGGTCTCAAAGAAGACGCTTGTGAAAAGGGTCTCAAAGAAGATGCTTGCTAAAAGGGTCTCGAAGAAGACGCTTGCAAAAATAGTACTATGCATAATGACGAGAAGGACACTTCTCGCACAAAATAAAACACGCACGCAAAATATATAAAAGGATAGCGAGAACCAAAAGGGTCAACATATCCCTACAAGTAGTCAAGGTGCACCAACAGACACGAATCACACGTAGTAGAGAGGTCCCAAAGGGAACCCTTTCAAAATAAAGATATTGGCACTATGATCATGAGGACTTGCAGAAGTTCCTCACCAAAAAAAAAAGAAAGAACGGCTTCTCAGAGTCCCAGACCAAGGAAAACAAGGCTTATCAAAGTCCCATACTAAAGAAAAAGGTGGGCTTCTCAAAGTCTCACACCAATGAGAGAAAGAGTAAGGGATTTACACTTCACTTATACTTGCATGAGCATATAAAATTATCTTGTGAACTGGTACATCTGAAAGAGTTGAAAGAAAAGAGGTCCTTGTGTCGTAGGCTCTTGGAAAAATGTGCTCGCAGTGCGAGATGCCCTCCTATGCGATGCTGCAATTCAGTAGCATTCAAATGGAATGCCACAACAATACAAGATGCCCCCGCTATGCGAGATGTTGCTGCAATGCGAGGCCGCAATGCGATGCCCTTGTGTATTCACCTTCTAGCTTAGATGTGCCTGCTTCGCGAGGATGCAATGCAAGTTAACTTAAGGATATCTTGATGCTCCCGCAATGCGAGGCCCTTGTGTATTCACCTCCTAGCTTAGATGCGCCCACATCGCAAGGTCGCAATGCAAGTCAACTTATGGTTATCTCTTTAGTAATATCCATCTCACAAAATGAGAGGCACCTCAACTCATAATTTACAAAGTGTGAACGATGGAAATCCTCCCTCGACCTTCGCTCCTAATTGAGTTTGCTTCCTACCTTAGACATTCCTAATAGCATCACCAAGTAAAGATGTCCAAAATGAATAGCTCAAGTTGACAAAGGGACGAGACACCTCATACCTTTCGAGAGGGTCTCGCATAGCAAGGGCACCCTCCCTCGGCAAGGTCGCCTTCGACCTTCCAACTCAATAAGGCTCAACTCCTTCATTGGACATCCATCTAAATGCCACCTTGTAGACATAAATGAAGAATGAAGTCACGGAGACGCAAAACGAGGCTAAGAGGCCTCCCGCAGAGAGAGGGCCCTCGGATAGCGAGACCAACTATAGCCTAGTGCTTCCAAACATTATTGTCTAAGTGTTTAACGTGCCCCTAAGCCTCATATAAGCCTTGTCCTTGAAAGGAAGGTCGATGAAAGTCCCATGTTGTCAACAGATGAAGCACGAAGAGAAAGAGGCAAGCCTCACCATGTGGGAGGGTCTTTGCGAGACCATCTCATATAGCAAGGTCTTCATCACCCAATAGTGTGGAATGACAACCTTCACTGCCTTATATGCCTTCAAGCATAATGCAAGTATCACATTCATGAAAAAAGTGACAAGCAAAGGCCTTCACATTTTGACTAATGAATGTTGAAGACTCGAAGGCACGATGGAAGGTCACCCACGACCCGATGCTCCTGAATGACTTTGTTTGTGGCCTCGCAGTCCATGCTTAGTTATTTTCACCCAGCACTCAATCATAACCTGCAGAGCGTGTTCTCGAGTGCTATACACGTCATCTATGACTAGTAATCATGTGAGGTCTCACGAGACAAGAACACCATGCTATGATGCTCCACAACTCCCACATGGAGGTAATGCATGCTTAAATATCGATTAGTTATCTTTCCACTCACATGACCATCACAGCACGGAGTATGCTACCATTGTCACTAGCATCATGAACTTCGTTGACGTGGTTTACAAGAAGGTACACAACACTACCACAAGAGCATATTAAGTGTAGCATCATAATAAGTGTACAAGGATGCCTAGAGACCTCCTCATAGACTGGGGGGCAAGTGTGGATGCAAAAAATCCAAGGAAAAATATGTGATGTTGTGTTGAAATAAGTAAGGGTCTAAGAACATTAAAGAATTGACCCAACAAGCAAGTGTGGACAACAAAAAATCCCCACTCTTAAAAGACCTTCATTACATGTCCCCCAAGGCATCAGATAAGCATAGGAAACAAAATAGTACAATCCAGCACCAAGCGCACCCCACGCGAGGTCACCTAACACCTTACTCAAAGTATCATGCTCCATCGAGAAGGCAACTCGCACCAAGGAAAAGTAGCACCAAAGGACATGGCCTCTCGCGGGGGTTGTGGCCTCACGTCAAAGAGTCATCTCACGCTAGGAGGAGCCCCGCACCAGGAAGGCACCTCGCGCCTGGAAAGGCACCTCGTGCCTGGAGGGGTCTACCGTCAAGAGGGCACCTCGCGCTTGGGAGGGTACCTCGCGCGTGGGAAGGCACCTTGCACATGGAGGGCACCTCAAGCCTAGAGGTGCCTCGCGCCTGGGAAGGTGCCTTGCGCATTGAGGGCACTTCGTGCCTAGAGGGGCCTCGTGCCAGGAGAACGCCTCACCCTTGGGTAGGCGCCTCGCGCCTGGAGGGTCTCACGCCTAGGAAGGCGCCTCACGCCAGGAGGAGCCTTGCGCCTAGAGGGGCCTCGCGCCTGGAGTGGTCTCGCGCCAGGAGGGCGCCTCGCGCCAAGAAGAGCCTCGCGCCTTGAGTGGCCTCGCTCCAGGAGGGTCCTCTTGCCTAGAAGGGTGCCTTGCGCAAGGGGTGTCTCGTGCAGGGGACCGCGGGGCAACGGTCTCACAAAGTGAGACCCTCACCTCATGCAGGGACATCATGTCTCATAGCATACGTGTCAGGCCTCGTTGAAGAGGCCTTATCTCCCTCCCTAAGATAAGCTCCACTAATGGGGCACCTCCTTCCATGTGGGTCTCACAAGATACAGAGTCAAGCACCTCTTGAACATGCATTCGAGGAAGGATAGATAAGACCTCACAACGATTCAGTATTAATTCAGAAGAGGTGGGAACAATGAAGCGTGTCATCCGTTATAACATATGTGGATTCCAATACTTGAAGCTCATAGGAACAATGTATCTTTGGAGGGTGAGCACCTACGTATGACTCAAAGAGTTCGTACAGGTACGAAATGCACCTAAAAACCAAGAGGAGGTAAGGTACGAACACAATTTCCATGCTAGACAAGTAGTGGCAGTACAAGAATAGTACATAGCAAGCATGCCCTAAGCACGCCTATGAGGTTCATAGCCGACAAGTGGTGGAGGTACGACATGGTACCATGGCAGGAGTACTTTTGCAGACTCCAGACACATACTAGAGTCGACCACCACTCCTCCAACACCACTACCACCTACAGCCTGGATATGTAGCTCATTGTCTCTTCAGGAGTACAATGTACCAAGAGCCATTAGAGCTCATCTATAAATAGGACCTCACTTCATCATTGAAGGGGGTTGGAAAATTTATTGTATACTCAGGCTATTAAGCAATATACGAGACTTTTCTCCATTGTTGATCCCCATTTATCTTTCCTCAAGTCTATTCTAAGTTCTTACTTATTTATTCTCTTACTAAACTTTGAGTTTTCCAACCTAACATAGTTGATGAGTTCTCATCGTCAACAATGGTAATGTTTAATTTTGATCCATTACCACAATCTATACATGGACAATGAATTCTTTCCAGATCACTGCAATTTGTTTGGAAAAATTCTAAAAATTGGTTGAATCCGTCTTGAAATTGTTGTGTTTTTCTATTCTCAAGAATCCATGATTTATCCATAATGATAACATCTACTTAATTCCTAAGTAAGTAATGAAAAAAAAATTAATATTGTAATTGAACAAAATTATGTTCAATTAAAAAATTCTAAAATGAAATGTGCAGAGTTTCCTCTATTTCTATAACATATCCAAAATTCATATGTATTTACAATTTCAACATAAACAAACATAATTATTACATATATTAACCTATAAAGCATGTTCAATCAATATATTAATCTTAAAAAAATTGGGCACAGGTTCCTCTGTTTTTATAGCATATCCCAATTTATCTACCTATAAATTCACATCAAATAAAACATATAACAAACAACATGCATGTTCTCAACCATAAGCCACCGCAGCACACACAGAATTCGCAGTTACTACTTCACTAAGACACAAATGTTCTCAACCTTCTGCTATCTCCGCAGCACACAATTTTATCTTAGAACCTACTTCACTACGAATGAATATCTAATATATACAAACTCCTCTAACAATAGTTTGTAAATATCAAAAATAAAAATAAAAAATGAAGTAGTAATTATTACTCACCTTCAAAATTAATCTTCAACAATTTCAACACACCTCAAATTCAAATAAATATTTCCTACAATAAAAGTTTAAACATTGGTTAGTAAATATATGATAATTGAATTGATCCTAAATAATATAATTAACTAAAATAAAATTTTAAAAAAATTCATTATGTAAATGATATAAAAAATTATGTAAGAAGTAATATTATAATATAAAAAATTATGTCAATAACATTATTATAATATAAAAAATTATGTAAAATACAACACATTCTAAAGATTTAAAATAATTAATATTAACTTTATTAAAAACCCTATAAATTAAGTAGATAATATAAAAAAAAATACCTCAAAACCGAAATATATATTAAAAAAGAAATCAAGTTTTAGTGATCATAACATGTTTTAAAAAATGAAAATGTCTTCTAATCCTATATAAACATTCAAAAACGTTAGAAAAAAACTTGAAAATCACCCTATAAACATACATTGAAACCCCATTAAACTCACTCAATATTTCTTCATTTTTTCCCTAAAACTTCAAAATAAATCAATATTAGGTATATTTATATGATTTAAAGCTTTAATATGCAAGAAAATGAAAAATAAAAAAACTAAAATGGTGAAAATGGGGCTTACCCGTGACTGGGGATGAAGGTGGAGCCGTTCCTTGTTATTCTCGTGTGTCAAATGTGGGAATGAGGGGAAGTTTTAGGGTCTCGGGTTGGTTTTACAGTGTTGGAGCGGCTTTCTCTGCAGTTATATGGAAAAAACCGCTGAGAAACGTACACTTTTCTACTCTGCTCCCTAGGACCGTCTCGAATCACACATTACAAATATATCACCACACCCTCGTGGTATCAATCACAATACTGTAAACTTTGGACCATTAATGACTACCATACAAAGACACTACATAAAATAAACATTACTTCATTAAAACTTGTAAAACAAATGTTAAACTACATAAAATTCAAAGAAGGATATGGGATCCCATTGTTTTGAAAATAAAAACATAACATGACTTAAATAAATGGGTTACAAAATTAAGTGCGGAAAATACATTTAAAGCATAATTTTTAAAAGATTAGAAAGCGACTTCATCCTCGAATCGAACGCTCAGTCCACCGATTCCATCCCGCCTCAATACACATCCCCAAGCTGCCAAGAATCTTCCCGCCGCCATAGCTATTTTCCTGCACATACAAAACATAAAGGAGTGAGCCTAATGCCAGCAAGGAAAATCTACTACAAGCATAAAACATGTACATACACATAGACTATAAACTATAAACATATATCTATAAAGACATACATCATATAAGACTATACTATTAATGGCCATTAAAACATGTGATAAACCATCTACTTCCCCTTTCTAATATCTGACGTAGGTTAGATCACATGGTAGGTTTATGATAACCCATCTACGTCCCCTGTCTAATATATGAGGTAGGGTAAATCATAACCTTAAAACATAAGAAAACATAACACAACATACTATAGCATAACTTATCATAACATATAAGCATATAAAACTATCCTATTTTTCCTTACCAATATACCGGAATGATAAGAACAAAGTCGGGATTTTGGAACACTCCTAAATACCATAATAGAGAAGTGAGTATACTAAGGAATAGAGATGAAAAGAATAACTACACCAACGAAATGATACTTACCAACAAGATTCTTTCGTTCAAGATCTTAGGTGCCTAATCAAGAATAGAGAATGCGAGTTAGGATTTGAGTAGAAAAACTATAAGAACTTAAAGAAATAATACAGAAATGATCTAGAATTTGGAATACCTTGAATGCTTCAATGACCGAACTAAACCTCGAACCGAAATATACTATAAACCTTACTTCCCAAGTGTTTGATAAGCTTATAATGATTAAGCTTATAACCACAACCCAAGTGTTTAACACTCTAAAGTACTCCTAGCAGCTTGTAGGCTTTGAACTCAGCTTGATGAATGAAGAAATGGCTGGGTACTAGGTCCTATTTATAGAGTTCAAGAATGAAAAGATCTTCATTTAACTTGAATAAAATAATGTCTTTTTAATTGAATTTTTTTTTAATAATCGTTCAGCAGAGGTTGAAGACTCGGTCTGAAAGATGCTGGACTTATCAGGAGGTTAAGGATTAAAATGAGCTCGGTTTCAAAATAGTTCAAAAATCATGCTCGTGGGCCGATATATCTCCCACTATAGGCGATATATCGCCTGGCTTCATATGCCCGAGGCTCATCGAGGTTGTCGTGCGAAGTTACGGATTTTTCGCATCCCCGTATGGCGATATATCGCCCCCTAGAGCTACGATATATCGGCATACGCTGAAATATTATATACGTAATTACACTTTTTCAGCCTAATTTGAATTGAGTAAATAGCCTTGACTAAGTCCTTTAACGATTTCAAAGCTGCTGCCAGACCCTAGGATTTTCAAATATTACTCTTAATAAACCATTCCTCAAAAATACTTAATTTCTCAATAAACATGCACACGACAAGTGTCATTATCTTATTGGGTCTATCTAAACCTTATAGTATAATAAATATCACCTTCATAATCAGTCATATTAATCAAACCTTAGGTTATAATTAATATTCTTAAACTATAGGTTAAACTTATAAAATCTACAAGTATTGCTACGAGTGTCCAACTAAGTCCCAGCTTGAACCAAAATCCACAGTCATAAAAATACTACAACTATTACTAGCTATTACTATTACTACTACTATCTAACTAGCTAGGTAAAGTTCTTGGACTCTACAAATACACACATATATCACATTTATGCCCTCAATGGGCCAAAATTACAAATATTGCCCTAATAACCAAATTGGGACCACATGCATATTTAATTCACATAAACATGCATTTCTAATTACATAATCATTACATTCACATATTAGCATCATTAAATCAATTATTGTCCTCTCGGCAAGCTAATCAAGACCCTAAGCCATATTAGCGAATTTGGGATGCTACACTTTTACTGCAGTAGAGCAAGATAGGGAGGAAATATGGCGGTGGACAATCAAGGTGGTTGGACGATTTGACATCCTTAAAACACCTTATTGGTTTAGCGCTAGGTTAGCAAGTCTTTACCTTGAGGATGCAGCCCTCGCTTGGTTCACCGACACAGTAGCCAGACCATGTACCAGAGGAAGGAATGAACCGGGGATAGCAATCAAACGAAAGTTTAGACCCTTTATTCTCAAGTATGATTGGTAAAAAAAGTACAAGAGTATCTAGATACAACGTAATGAATAGGCTAGAGAAGATCTTGAGGAAGACTTGGAGGAGCACTCAAACGAGGATTCCAACTCCATCCAAGATGTGGTACACTGAGTAGATAGATACACTACGTACTTTTTTTTAATGAACATATTTGTCTTTATATTTTAATCAGTGATTTGTAGAACCCATATGTTAGAGCTAGTTTTGTAAATCTGTTAGGCTAACTAAGCTCAGTTAACCATTCCCTTAGGGCTAATTTTTGGGAAACCTCCTTGGATGAATAAGCCCAACTTTAAAACTCGCATAGAGTTACTATTATATACAGTAAAGTTTATATCTATTTTATTTGTTGATGTTTTTGTTATGTGGATGTATTTGATGTACTTAATTTTGATATTAATTAATAACTTACATAGTTACTAAACCCTTTTCGTTACCTCACTAAAGGGGATTATACGAACAAGAAAATATGGCTCTTATGAATAGGGCACAACAAACTCAACCTACTTTGGTTGAAAAAGTTCAGGAATGGCAGAGAGCTCTAGAGGAGCAAAGAACTCTACGGGAACGAGATAGTAAGCGACAGGAAGATGCTGAAGCCCGTCAAGCTGAGATGTTCCAGACTCTGTTGTAGAGACTTTCGACCACACCAGTTAATGTTCAAGACAACCCAGTACCACATGTTGTCCAGGTAGAAAACTCTGAAGTACAGGTCGAAAACTTGCCAGCTACGATACCAATGGCAGTTCAGCCAAAACTGCCAAAGCCTTCCTCAAAGATGTTCGGGAAATAGAACCCACTAATCTTTGAAGGGACCACAAACCCTATGGTGGAAGAAGAATGAATAAGTACTCTGGAGCTAATTTTTGAGTTCATATATGTTACCGAATGATAAAAGGTAGTATGCGCGATATATATGTTGAGGAAGGATACCTGTATTTGGTGGTACACTGCCAAAAAGAATCATAATGTGGCAGGAATGAAATGGTGAAATTTTTTGCTGCTATTTAACTCAAAATATTTCAACAGAGCTATGGTAGACTACAAGGTAGTTGAATTCTCCATTCTTAAGTGAGGAACAATGAGTGTCCAACAATATGTCCGAAAGTTTGAGAATTGGCTTCTTTGCACCAAATGCAACCGACATCATCTGGGTGATTGTAATGGTAAAACATGTTTTACGTGGGGTGGCTATGCATACTTTGCCATGGAATGTACAAAGATGAGGCCAGTAGGGGCCCCGCCACGAGTCTTTTCTCTCAAGCAAGGCAATAAGGGAGCGGGATCACCGGAAATTGTGGTTGGTCAGATATGCATTGATGGACACTAGTGCATCACATTCTTTTATATCTTATTCCTTTGTGAAGAAAATAGATAGAGGGCCTGAGCCTATGTCTGATATGTGTGAAGTATCCTTACCTTAGTTTTGGACTTACACGAATACGATGTCATATTTGACATGGATTGATTGACCAAATATGGAGTCATTTTAGACTTCAAGCATATGAAGGTGGAATTCACTCTGGAAGGCAAGCAGCCATTTGAATTCAAGGATACGTCCTGAGAAAATAAGTGGCCAATTATCTCGACACTAAAGGCGAGAAAGATGCTTGATGATAGATGCATTGGATATCTTGCAAGCATCATGGACAAGGAGATGGAGAAAAAGTTGCAATCGACCGACCTACTGGTGGTTTGCAAATTTCCTGAAGATCTTACAGGGATACCGCCAGATCGATAAGTGGTGTTCAAAATAGAGCTAATTCTGGGAACGACACTGATTTCAAAAACACTGTATCAGATAGCACTAGCTGAACTCAAAGAGCTACAGGTGCAATTGCAAGAACTATTGGACAAGAAGATCATTAGACCAAGTCATTCTCCGTGGGGAGCCCCAGTTCTATTCGTGAAAAAGAAAGACGGCTCCATGAGAATGTGTATAGACTATTGGGAGCTGAATAAGGTGACAATTAAGAATCAATAATATAACATCCCAAAAATGCTAATAAGGTTTAATGCCTTAATTAGCGTGCCGAGAGGACATAATTAGGTATATGTGTGATTAATTGATTAAATGCGTGACTACGTGGCATGCATGATTTATATGTATTAAATATGCATGTGGGCCCGTTCTTGTTTATAAGGGCATAATTTTATATTTGGTTCGTTGCGAGCATAAATGAGAAAATATGTGTTAAATGATTGAGACCACATTATTATGTGGATATATTTGCAGTATTCGACTCAAGGCGATCCTAGTGAGCGGATTAGGGGGATAGTCACAGCGGGGTCTAATACCCACCTCGGTGTGAGCCTGGTGGTATTTTGGGAAATTTAACATATATTTTGGATTTATCATGTAACGGGTAAGTATTTGGTAATTAGTTAGGCAAGTCGAGATTAATTGGGAATGTGTACGAGGAATTAGCAAGAAACGGGGAAAATGACCGTTTTGTCCTTATTGGCAATAAAGGGCTAAGTTATCACTAAGGGCATTTTGGTCTTTAATTTAGGGGATATAGTTAATAAAAGTTTAAGAGTTAGCTAGAAGCATCAGGAAAACACCTTTAAGTAGTTCTCTCTCTCTCTCTCTCTCTATCTATCTTTGTGAGGCTTGGAGGCTTAGGAAGATTGTGTAGGAAAAGGGCTTACGAATTGAGAGTGGAATTTGGGGAATTAAGCTAGGAGCAGGCAAGGAACAACTGAGGATCAAAGCTATCATTGAGGTGAGATAATAGGCCCTAATATGCTGAATTCTTGTTGGGTTTGGACATGCTTAGGGATGCTTGGGTTAGTTTTTGAATTTGGGATTTAAGGAAGGTTGAGATAGTGTTATAGGCCATATGTGTTGTTTGTAAGGTGATATTGAGGGTTATAGACTTAATATTGGCTTGGGTATATGCTTAAGTTGAATTTTGTGGTTTTCATTTGGGGAGAAAACACAGAAAAAGCCCAAGGATTCTGGGTTCACAGGGCGCGCCATGACCTAGTTCTTGGGCATCGTGGCCTGCGTGATCCCAAAAGTCCTGAAGGGCTTGTTGTTTTGTAGGCAAACCGCGACCCTATAGGGCAAGTCATGGCCTGCCTACACCTGAGATTTAGGGCTGGCGCCTATGAGTTGGGGGCGCACAGCGACCCTTAGGGCTAGGTCGCGGCCTGCCTAGGCAGCCTTAGCCGAATTGGGCTTTTGGGATTAGGAACCTAAACCTAAGTGTTCGGGAAGGGTTCTACTACCCAGTTTGGTAGAATTCGAGGTCTCGAAGGTTGGTACCTTATCTATAAAACCCTTAATTGGATTAGATTTTTAAAGTTATCCATTGTCACTGGTGACTAGGGTTTCTTTTAAGGCTAGGGATTGAGGATCGTGCTCAGGACTGCTCCACATCCTCCACTCAAGACTCGTGGTAAGAAAACTGCACTTGAGTTATGAATTGGGTTGAGATCCCCTATAAATAAACATATGTGAGATTATAAATGTATTGGTGATTGGAAATATCTGGATAGGCAGGTTGGCTCGTGCTTCTTTCGATTGCGTGTTTTGCAACCAATATATCTACTATGTTAGATGTGAAAGTCCAGCCTAAGGGAGCCGGGGATGATGCTAAGGGTACTGAACGCAGCTCTGCCTAAGCTAGCCGGGATCAGCTAAATAACTAAAAGGCTCAGCCTAAGGGTGCCGACACCTAACTAATTGTATTAAGATTTAATTATATATTTGGATTAACTGGTTTACTGTTGCCTATCTTATCGTTTTTATTCTTCTGTTGATTCAACTAGTTGATCTAAGTTTACTATGCACATTCTGTTGTTATCTATGCTCATTGAATTTAGTTTTCTTGCTGAGCCATGGCTCACAGGTGCTATGTGGTGCAGGTAATTGCAAGGGAAAGCTGGACCAGCCATGAGGTGGAGAGCTTTGGGGGTGGTGTGTACATCGGCAGCTACCCGACCGCCACGGCCGAGGGTGTAATGACCCCAAATTCAGTATTAAGGCTTGGGGCCTGGGATAGTGTGCCTGGAGGGCATAAAGGAATTCTGTGTGTGTCTTTAATGAGTTTTAAGCATGATTATGATTTAATGCATGTTATATGATTAGGTGATTAATTGTGATGCATGACTACGTGAATTAGTATGCATGTAGACCTGTTTGAGCATATTTGTAATTTGGCCATGTTGGGCATGACTATGTTGATACCTGTGATCTATGACTCGAGACGATCCTAGAATGAGCGGGTTAGCGAAAAGTCAAAGCGGGAACCTGTACCAGGCTTGGGTTAAGCCTGGGGAGTTTAATTGAGAATCTGGGAATATATTTGATGATTAATCCGGTATTGGGTAGCGAGCGGGAATTATTAGGAACACTTGAGGAATTAGTGGGAATTTGGGTAATATGACTAAAATGCCCCTTTATGGACATAAAGGTTTAGAATTAGTAAGGGAGGGCATTTTGGTCATTAGGCTTGTAAGAGAGAAAATAAAGAAGGTCTTTATACTTAGTGGATTTTGTAGAGAAAAGTATAGGCTGAAGGAAAGAAAGAAGGAAGAGAGGGAAAACTGAAGGGTTTGGCTTTGAAGATTCGGTTTGTGGCTCTCCCAACCATTTCACTTAATTTTTCTTGAGGTTAAGCTCAGTGGGAAGCTAGGGTTAGCTGAGCATCAAGGATCCTAAGCTAGGCTTGAGGATTGGCAAGGGATTTTCAAGATCAAATCAGAGATTTGAGGTAAGTTCTTGAGGTTTTCGGTTTTAGGGTTTTGCTGGTTTTGAGCTGTGTTTTTGAGCTAAATGGATGGGGTTTTGGGGGAAAACAGGTCAAGGTTGTGAAGGTGCAAGCCAAGGAGGTCTAGGGTTCAGTTCAAGGTCAAAATTCCACCCACGGTACGATTTCTAAGACCCTATCCTTGTTGTTTGAGTAATTTTCTGGTTTTTGGGTTCATTGGGTTAGATTTTGAATTGTGGGTTGCTTGAGCTTGGGATTGAGTTCATGGGGTGCTTGGGATGAGTGTGTGGTGTATATAAGTTTGTTTTTGGGCTTGGAAAAGAGTTGGACAAGTTTGGGTTCGAAATGGGGGAAGAAAATCGCAAGATGCGATTTTTGGTTTTGGTCTGCTGCAGCTAGCGCTACAGCGCTAGGCAGGGGGCGCTGTAGCGCTAGCCCCTATCTGGTGAGGGTGGTTCTGCTTGTAGCGCTACAGCGCTACCTTTTGAGCGCTGTAGCGCTGCACTGTTCACAGAGGGGATTTTTGGGCTTTTGTGAAAGGATTTTGACCTAGGGTTCGGGGCTCGATTCCGCCACTTTATTTTGGGGATCTAGGACTTCCCGGGGGCTCGGGATTAGTCCCGAGGCTAGGTTTTAGACTTGAGGATTGGTGATGACTTTGACTTGTGGATTTTTCTTAGGTAAGCGCTAGGGCTTGGGTAAGATCGTGCTCAAGGAGTCAGGTTGATCAAGGCTACTGAATCTAAAGGTAAGAAAACCGTAACACCCGAGAATAGGGCATGGCCCCACTGTGTGATTGTAGGGCATGGCCCAGATTGTATTATGTGCAAATGTTTAACCTTAAATGAATCATGATGTGTGTGAATGATTATTTTGAATGTACTATATGTGTGATTATGATGAAATGAACGGCAAGGGCCGAGTGCGGCGTAGGCCGGGTACGGCCGTGGGGCCGAAAGTAACACACAGCACATGGGATGCTTATATTCAGGGTGGGACCCAAGGGATACATGAGTTATCCTCGCGGTGAAAACCGAAAGTAACCTCGGGGGAAGCTTGGCCGTACTTGTTTATTATGATGGTTTTCCTATGTATCAGTGAATTATGCCAGCTATTTGATTTGCATATGTTATGTACTCTTTGGGTTTTCTTGCTGGGCTTCGGCTCACGGGTGCTCCGTGTGGCAGGTAAAAGCAAGGAGTCAGTCAACCGGCCATGAGTATGGAGAGCGTGGGGGCGGCGCGTACATGTTCGGCCTGCCCGACTGCTTTGGTTGGGGGCATTTTGTATATGGCTGTATTAAATCATTCTTTTGATAACTGATCAAGTGTAAATCTATTTTTGAGTTGTAAATATTTTGTAAACCTTACTTTGGGATCCCAGATGTTTTACATTTAACGTTTTTAATGAAACTAATCATTTTCGAAGAGTACAGCCTTAAACTCTGATTTATTCACACTTTTGGTTTTAGAAACCACTTAGAGTCAACTAAATGCACAAATTCCTTTTAAACTCACTTAGTAACGGCTCTAAGGTAGTAGGGCGTTACAGAGGGATTTACACGGACTAAAGCCAAAATTGTACTTTGCCAATTAGGCTAACTGTAGTTGTATTTACTTTTGAGGGTTGTAACCATCTGGTAAACATTATATTTTGGGATCCCATGTATTAAACTCCTATTTTATTGAAAGTCATCCATTATAGAATCAAAATCTTTTAACCCTAACCTGTCAGTTGACTTTAGAAACACGTTTATGTTCAAATGACTTGATTAGAAAGTCTTGCACTATTTTAAATACACAGTGTAACGATCTTGGTTACCTAGGGCGTTACAACTTTGTATTAGAGCGGTCTAGGTTTAAGGGTTCTGTTGACTATGCTTTTAGCCAACGACGTTAGAACGTCAAAAACGATAAACCTTCAAGAGAATTTAAATGACACAGACAGTTTTATCAAGAAAAGTAAATAACACACAAGATTTTTATAGTGGTTCAGCCCCGATCAGTCGGTAATAGCCTAATCCACTTAGAGTTGTGATTATAGATCTGTACTCAAGATCAGATGGACTGAGCCAACTGAGTTTCTTCAGTACAGATTGCAGAAATACAAGAATCCTTTCAAATACCAGCACTTTCTCTCTCTAGAATACTCAGACCCAAATTTTCCCAAAAGTCTAGAAAGAAGAAGCAGAAGCCCCTTTCTAATCCCATCAGCCACATAGTTATAGGCTTAGGATCATACATCTGATATCCCCTAGAATCGAGATATTTTATTATATTTATTACATTTAAACCCCCAATTTGTGGGAAGAAGGAGAGATTCCCGCGTGTGCAAAGACCAGTTCTTGTTGAAGTCGTTTCTGGGAATCTTGACTTAGTCCTCTCTATCTGGTCGACCCATATCTCCTACTGACCACTCATGCAAGTGATGGTCGGACACATGCATGCTGGACATATGCAAGTGCTGGTAGGACAAGCATTTGCTGGTCGGAAATGTGCATGGTGGTAGGACATGTTTTTGTTGGTCGGACAAGTGCATGGTGGTAGGACATGCACTCCTCTCCTCTAACAAGGCACTCTCCTCTAGCATGCCATATCTCTCCTCTAACATGGCACTCTCCACCAGCATGCCATATCTCTCCTCTAACATGGCACTCTTTATTTGGGCAACCATGCACTTGCTGGACATATGTATAAAGACCACATTCTTGGGGTCTCCTCGGACCAAGGTCCCCTGGGCTCTCCTCGGACCACTCTCTTGGGTTCTCCTCGAACCAAGGTCCCTTGGGGTCTCCTCGGACCAAGGTCCCTTGGGCTCTCCTCAGACCACTCTCTTGGGTTCTCCTCGGACTAAGGTCCCTTTGGCTCTCCTCGGACCAAGGTCCCTTTGGCTCTCCTCGGACCAAGGTCCGACTTCACCTTGGCCTTTCATCGAACCAAGATCCGACCGAGCACTTGGACTGCTCCTCGGATGTACTTGGCTTGGACGCGACACTCTCAAGCAGTCAAAACTCTTCATCAGTCTACGGGTCACTATATCACAACTCTGAGGAGTCAATGTATTTATTGACTATTTAATGTGTCTTTTACGGACCATGTACTGCCATTTGTCACTTCTATTGCCACGTCATCAATCTCCATTTTTAGGGATAACAGGTTCCTAAAGACTAGCTGGGCATGTCCACTCACCGCTAAAGATAAGCTCGCCTTAGGGTTCGGTAACCATAAATGCTTTATGTGCATGCTTATTAGGGAGCATGAGATATACTGATAGGGCCTCACCCTTTACTGCTATGTGGATATGATAAGGCGTGCTTATTAGCATTGCTACTATATGTGAATGATTATTTAAATGCATGCTTGCATTATAACTATGTGTTGTTTGTTGAATTTTAGCGTTAAACCGTGGGGTGATTATAAACTTGTTATCATTTCCTGACTAGTCGAGTTGTTGCTTGCAGATAAACTTGGAGAATTATGCCTCCAAGGTGATCAATTCGAATAGCCGACATTGGGGTTGAGGCTAGAGATGATGAGCAGGGCAAGAACCCTCCGCCAATCTTTGAGAACTTGCAGCAATTGCTTACTGCCATGCAAGCTAGACTTTAGAGCCAAGCGGAAGATATTTGCCTTCTGAGGCAGCAAGCTCTGCCAGGGAGTTCTGCACCTAACCTGCCACCTGTTGTGGCACCATTTGTACAGCTGCCTAAGATTGGGAATAGGTGGGAACCGCTTTATGAAAGATTTAGGAAGTAGCACACTCCAACTTTTGAGGGAGGACCAGATCCACTTAAGGCTGAACAGTGGATGACTTTGATCCCCTCCATCCTGTACTTCATGAGTGTGGAAGGTAACGATAGGGTGGCCTGCCCCACCTATATGCTTGGAGATGATGCACGCATCTGGTGGGAGGTAGCATCATGGACTCGAGATGTTTCTACCATGAGTTAGGATGTGTTCAGGGATCTGTTTAACCAGAAATATTACAGTATTGTCGTCAGGACGGCAAAGGTGAATGAGTTCATTGTGTTGGTATAGGGCAACATGACAATTACTGAGTATGCCTTGAAGTTTGATAGGCTAGCAAAATTTGTACCTAATATAGTGCCTACAGGTTTGTTCAAGGGCTTAATGCTATGATAGCCCGAGATGTGAGAATCACATCAGGACCTGAGGAGACAACTTATGCCCAGGCAGTTGAGAAGGCCCTCACTTCTAAGGAGGCAGAGAACAAGATACGGAGGGAGAGCGCTGCGATACGGGATGTTCGCAAGGCAGTGCCTCCACTTACAAGGTCTGGTAGGGGCAGAGGCCCCAGTGATTAGAAGAGGAAGACCCCTGACACCTCGACCTGTTGATCCTGATAGGAGGGGTTGGGGTGTCTAGGGTCACCGCCAAGGAGGCAGTGAGACATGGAGGAGCTACCCGGAATGTGCTAGATGTAGGGAGCGCCCTCTGAGCGAATGTCAGGCAAAGGCCTGTTACTTGTGCAGGGTGGTCATACACCTCAAGAAAGATTGCCCGACTATGAAGAAAGAGAAACTGGGGAAGGCAGATAGCTTGACTCTAGCTTAAGTGTTCGCCTTGACACAGGCTGAGGCTGAGGCTGGTCCCTCGGTAGTGACAGGTCAAATTTCTAGCGCTGGCTCTTCATGTATTGTATTGATTGACTCTAGTGCTACACATTCATATGTTTCTAGTAAAGTGATTGATATATTGTGTATGCCTAGTGAGTATTATATGGCGGGGTTTAGGACTATACTGCCTACAGGGGAACTGGTAGTTTCTAGGAGATGGATTAGAGCACTGCCAGTGATGGTGGATAGTAAGGAGCTATCAGTAGACTTGATTGAGTTGTGTATGGATGATTTCAACATGATTTTAGGGATGGATTGGTTAGTCAGATATGGGGCAACCATATACTGTAGGAAAAAGATGGTGACTTTTGAGCCTAAGGGTGAGGACCCCTTTGTTTTCGTGGGTTCTATGCATGGACCCTGCATTCTTATGATATCAGCGTTGAGGGCTAGGCACCTATTACAAGGAGGTTGTATAGGTTTTCTTTCCAGTGTGGTGGATACCACTAGGATCTTACAAGTGGGGCCAAGGGAGACTAGAATGGTATGCAAGTTTTTGGATGTGTTTCCTGAGGACTTACTGGGACTACCGCCGAACAGAGAGATTCAGTTCTTCATTGAGTTAGTGCTGGGTACAAAACCAGTGTCGAGGGCACCATATAGGATGGCTCCAGCAGAGCTGAAAGAGTTGAAGATACAGTTACAGGAGCTACTAGATCAGACCTAGCTTCTCGCCATGGGGTGCTCTGGTTTTGTTTGTGAAGAAGAAGGATGGGACCCTGAGAATGTGCATAGACTACAGGGAATTGAACAAGTTGACGATCAAGAACAATTACCCACTACCGAGGATAGACGACATGTTCGATCAGTTGCAGGGTAAGACAGTATTCTTGAAGATTGATCTTCGATCTGGTTATCACTAGCTGCGGATCAAGGATGAGGATATTCTGAAGACGGTCTTCCGCATGAGGTACGAGCATTATGAGTTCTTGGTCATGTCGTTTAGGTTAACCAACGACCCAGAACCATTGATGACATCCTAGTTTAATCTCGTTCAGAGGTGGAGCATGAACAGCATCTTTGATTGGTATTACAGAGGTTGAGGGGGAATCAGTTGTACGCTAAATTTAAGAAGTTTGAGTTTTGGCTACCAGAGGAAACATTCCTTAGACATATTTTCGGTGGAGATAAGATTAAGTGGGTTCCAGCCAAGGTAGAAGCAGTTAGGGATTGGTCGAGGCCAAGGAACGCCTTAGAGGTTAGGAGTTTCCTTGGTTATTTGAATATTACAGAAGGTTGTGGAAGGGTTTCAGAAGATTGCCACACCATTGACTGAGTTAACGTGGAAGAATCTGAAGTTCACGTGGTTAGATAAATGTGAGGGTAGTTTCTAGGAATTGAAGGGACGATTGATTACAGCTCCATTGCTGAGTCTTCCTTCATATAGTGACAACTTTGTAGTGTACTGTGATGCATTGAGACTGGGATTACGTTGTGTGTTGATGCAAAGTGGGAAGGTTGTTGCCTACGCATCATGGCAGTTGAAGGAATATGAGCAGCGGTACCCAACCCATGATTTGGAGCTAGTAGTGGTGGTATTCGCCCTAAAATTATGGTGACATTATTTGTGTGGAGAGAAGTGCGAGATATAAACTGATCATAAGAGTTTGAAGTATTTTTTCACCCACAAGGACCTAACCATGAGACAGAGACGTTGGCCTAGAGTTGGTGAAGGATTATGACTGTGACATCCTTTATCACCCAGGAAAAGCCAATGTAATGGCAGATACTTTTAGCCGGAGGGGCCCAAGACAATTGTTTAGCTCGAAACAAATATCAAAATAATTGGCAGAGGAGATGACCAGAGCAGGAATAGAATTCGTTGTGGGCTAGTTGGACAATATTACTTTATAGTTTACCCTCTTGGAGAGGATAAGAGAGGGCCAGATGGGTGATACACAGTTGTAGGAGGTTAGAGGGGATGTCCTAGCTGGAGTGGCTAAGGATTATTCCATTTCACAAATGGATTTGCTAAGGTATAAGGATAAGATCTGTGTTTCGATGGATATGGGTATTACACGAGAGATTCTTGTTGAATGTCATACTACACCATAGTGACTCCATCCAAGTACCTCAAAGATGTATCAGGATCTACGAACTTTGTATTGGTGGCCTGGGATGAAGAAGGACGTGGTTGAGTATGTAGCAAAGTGGTAACCAGTCAGCAGGTAAAGGCTGAACACTAATGACCAGTGGGGTTGTTACAGCCTTTGGGTATTCCTAAGTGGAAGTGGGAAGATATTTCCATGGATTTTGTAGGAGGTTTGCCCAGGACGGTGGGGCAACAGGACTCAGTGTGGGTGATAGTAGACAGGTACACCAAGTCAACTCACTTTCTGCCAATGAGGACAACCTATACTATGGATCAGTATGTAGAGTTGTATGTGAGGGACATTGTACGACTTCATGGGGTTCCTAAGTCTATAGTATCGGACCAGGATCCCATATTCACCTCCAAGTTTTGGGGAGGTTTGCAGAAGGCTATGGAAACTCAGTTGAAGTTTAGTACAACCTTTCATCCTTAGACAGACGGGCAATCTGAGAGGACAATTAAGATATTGGAGGACATGCATAGAGCATGTGTGCTAGACTTTGAGGGGTCTTGGAGTAAGTAGCTCCATACGAGATGTTGTATGGAAGGAAGTGTAGATCGCCCATTCATTGAGATGAGATGGGGGAGAGGAAGATTTGGGACCAAAGATGGTTCAAAAGACTAATGAAGCTATTGATAAGATCCGAGCTCAAATGCTCACTTCACAAAGTAGACAGAAAAGCTGTGCTAATCTTAAGCGTAAGGATGTGGAGTTTCTGGTAGGGGACCACGTATTTTTGCGAGTTTTTCCATTGCGATGGGTAAGGAGAATTAGGAACAAGGGCAAGCTGAGCCCTAGATTTGTAGGACCTTTTAAGTAACTAGAGAGGATCGGGCAAGTAGCCTACAGATATGCTCTACCACCGTCATTATCAGGAGTTCATGATGTGTTCCACATCTTAATGCTTTGGAAGTACGTCTCAGATACGACCCATGTACTAGGATATGAGGATCTGGAGCTACAGACAGATTTGTCAAATGAGGAGCGACCAATTCAGATCCTAGACAAAAAGGATAAGGTTCTGAGGAACAAGATGATTCCTCTAGGAATAGTCTTATGGAGGAATAGCAAGGTCGAGGAAACAACTTGGGAGCTAGAGTTGTTTAGGCGGGATCAATATCCCGAGTTATTCAGGTAAATTTTGAGGAAGAAATTTTCAATAGTAGGGGATAGTTGTAACATCTTATAAATGCTAATAAGGTTTAGTGCCTTGATTAACGTGCTGGGAGGGCATAATTGGATATATGTGTGATTAATTGATTAAATGTGTGACTATGTGGCATGCATGATTTATATGATAATATCAATATATTTATATGCATGTTTATGTGGATTAAATATGCATGTGGGCCTGTTCTTGTTTGTAATGGCATATTTGTAATTTTGGCCCATTTTGAGCATAAATGTGATTATATGTGTTAAATGAATTAGACCACATTATTATGTGGATATATTTGCAGTATTCAGCTCGAGGCGATCCTAGTGAGCAGATTAGCAGAATAGTCACAATGAGGTCTAATACCCGGCTCAAGGTGAGCCTAGGGTATTTTGGGAAATTTAACATATATTTGGAATTTATCAAGTAACATATAAGTATTTGGTAATTAGTTAGGCATGTTGGGATTAATAGGGAATTTGTAGGACGACTCGAGCAATTAGCGGGAAATGGGGCAAATGACTATTTTTTCTTTATGGGCAATAAAGGGCTAAGTTATCACTAAGGGCATTTCAGGGTTTTTTTTAAGGGGTACAGTTCAGAAAAGTCTCAAAGTTAGCTAGAAGCATCAGGAAAACAGCTTTCAGCAGTTCTCTCTCTCACTCTCAGGTTCTTGCCCCCCCCCCCCCTCTCTCTCTCTCTCTATATATATATATATCTTTGTGTGATTTGGAGGCTTAGGAAGATTTTTGAGGAAAAGGGCTTAGGAATTGAGCTAGGAATTTGGGGAATTAAGCTAGGAACAGGCAAGGAACAACTAAGGATCAAAGCTATCAATGAGGTAAGATTATAGGCCCTAATATGCTGAATTCTGGTTGGGTTTGGACATGCTTAGGGATGCTTGGGTTAGTTTCTGAATTTGGGATTTAAGGAAGGTTGAGCTAGTGTTATAGGCCATATGTGTTTTTTGTAAGGTGATATTGAGGGTTATAAACTTAATATTGGCTTGGGTATATGCTTAAGTTGAATTATGTGGCTTTGATTTGGGGAGAAAACGCAGGAAAAACCCCAGGATTTTTGGATTCATGGGGGCGCGCTGCAACCTAGTTCTTGGGCGTCGTGGCCTGCTTGACCCCCGAAGTCGTGAAAGGCTTGCTATTTCGTAGGTGCACCGCAACCCTAAAGGGCAAGTCGTGGCCCGCCTACCCATGGGATTTGGGGCTGGCGCCACGACCCTTAGGGCCAGGTCGCAGCTCGCCTAGGCAGCCTTAGCTGAATTGAGTTTTTTGGCTCGAGAACCTAAGCCTAAGTGTTCGATAAGGGTTCTACTACCCGGTTTGGTATAATTTGAGGTCTCGAAGGTTGGTACATTATTTATAAAGCACTTAATTGGATTAGATTTTAATAGTTATCCATTGTGGCTTTTGACTAAGGTTACCATTAAGGCTCAGAATTGGGGATTGTGCTCGGGACCGCTCCACATCCTCCGCTCAGGACTCGAGGTTAGAAAACTGCACCCGATTTGTGAATGGGGCTGAGATCCCCTGTAAATGAACATATGGGAGATTATAAATGTATTTGTGATTGAAAATATCTAGATAGGAAGGTTAGCTCGTGTTGCTTTCGATTGTGTGTTTCGCAACCTGTATATCTGCTATGTTAGATGTGAAAGTCCGGCCTAAGGGAGCCGGGGCTGATGTTAAGTGTACTGAATGCAGCTCGACCTAAGCAAGTAGGGATTAGCTAAATAACTAAAGGGCTCAGGCTCAGGGCTCCGACACCTAACTAATTATGTTAAGATTGAATTATATGTTTGGATTAACTTGTTTACTGTTGCCTAGCTTATCGTTTGTATTATGTTGTTGATTGAACTGGTTGATGCAAGTTTACTATGCACATTCTGTTGTTATCTATGCTTGTTGAATTTATTTTTCTTGCTAAGCCTTGGCTCATGGGTGTAGGTAAAGGCAAGAGAAAGCTGGACCAGCAATAAGTTTGAGAGCTTTGTGGGCAGTGTGTACATCGGTAGCTGCTTAACCGCCACGGCCGAGGATTTTACAAGGACTAGAGCCAAAATTGTATTTTGCTAATTAGGCTGGCTGCAATTGTATTTACTTTTGAGGGTTGTAACTGTCTTGTAAACATTATTTTTTGGGATCTCGTGTATCAAACTCTTATTTTAATGAATGTCAACCATTTTAGGATCAAAATCTTTTAACCCTAATCTGTTAGTTGACTTTAGAAACACATTTATGTTCAAACGACTTTATTAGCAAGTCCTGCACTATTTTAAATACACAGTGTAGCGACCTTGGTTAACTAGGGCATTACAGATAACCCTTACCTCGAATTTACGATTTATTATCTAAGATTGATCTACAATCCGGTTATCATCAACTGAATTTGAAAAATTCCGACATTCTGATGATGGCTTTCCGAATGCGTTATGGCCATTATGAGTTCAAGTGATGTCCTTTGGACTCTCCAACGCCACTGCATCATTTATGGACTAAATGAATAGGGTTTTCTATGAGTACATAGATAAGTTTGTTATCGTATTCATTGACAACATCCTCATATATTCAAGGAGTAAGGAGGAGCATGCGGTACACTTATAACTTTTTTTCTAATGCTTACAAGAGAAGAAGTTGTACACAAAGTTCTCTGTTGACACAGTTTTTCGACAACAATGAATTAAGAAATTGGAGAATGGAAATTAGGCTATATATAAACCTAATAATAATAATAAAAATAACACCAAGAACTTTACGAGGTTCACTAAATAAAAATCACCTAGTCCACGAGTGTATGTTATATCTTGTTTATCTCTTAGGAAATTGTTTATGACAATTTCTGCAGAGTTTTTGCATACAAAGTTTTTTTTTCTTAATGTGTCCATTCCCCCTATATTTATAAGGGTTCACTCGACAAATTTGAGAGTCCTTTTATATATTTGTAACTTACAGGTTTGAGTAACTTCCCAAACATATAGTTAAATTCACTTAAAGACATAAACTGCCTGACATTATACGTTCACCTAGCAATGGTTACAAGACAATAATTAAGCATATAAACTCTCCGAGTCTTCAAGAATTCAATTCTGCACATTCCACACATTGGTAGAGAGCTGAATGCGTGCTATGCCATCTAGAGGCTTCTAGATTTTCAATACCTCAAACATTAAGATGCCTGAGCTACTTACTATGCGATCTGATGATCCAAGTGGGCGATCTCCTTATTATCTAGTCAAATAGGTCTTGACTCGAACTACTGGTTCAAGGAACTTGTACCGCATTCTCAGAGCTATGAATAACTTCATTAAATGCTTGACACATGTACCACAAAGAAGATGTCAACTCAAGTTATTCAGGTACAACATTCTATAAGTGTGAATTTTGGCTAGAGACAGTAAGTTTCCTCGGACACATGGTGTCAGGAGAGGGAATTTTAGTATACCTAGCCCAAATTGAATCTGTAAATCAATAGAAATCTCTGAAGAATGCACATAAAGTTCAAAGTTTCCTAGGGTTAGCAGGTTATTATAGGTAATTTTTTGAAGGATTCTCCAAAATAGCCACACCAATGACCGATCTTACCCACAGGGATATTAAATTATAATGGATAGATAAATGCAAATAAAGCTTTCAAGAGCTTAAGAAATGTGTGGAAACTGCTCTAGTAATAACTGTCTGTAACGGTGCAAAGGGATATGCCATTTATAGTGATGTGTCAGGGCAAGGATTGAGGGAAATTATTGTAGAATGGAAAAGTCATAGCATATGCCTCTCGACAATTGAAAAAGTACAAGAATAATTTCCACACACACAATCTGGAGTTAGCAGTAGTGATGTTTGAACTAAAAATCTAGAGGAACTAATTATACGAAATCCACTGTGATATTTATATAGATCACAAGATCCTTAAATATATGTTCACTCAAAAGGAATTAAATATGAGGCAGCGCCGATGGCTGGAATTATTTATTAGTTATGCTTGCGACATCCTATACCACCCAGGAAAAGCAAACAAGGTAGTGGATGCTCTGAGTCGACAACCAATGCTTAATTTGTTGTCAATACTAGAAGTACCATGTGAGGTAAAGTCTAACATCTCTTCTTTAGATTTAGAGATAGTGATTGGTCAGTTAGAAACTCCCTTGGTACAACCAACCATTATGGAGGCTATTCGGGGAGGATAACTTGTTGACCCGCGGCTGCAAAGACTGATTCATGAGATGAAGAAGGTTATGAGTTAGGGATTCCATATCTCTGAAGATGGGGTGCTTGGATTGAAGATAAGAATCTGCATTCTCGATGATGAAGAAATCATTAAGAAGATTTTTTGCGAGGCTCATAATGCCCCTTATCCTATGCACCCAAGTACCACCAAAATGTACAAGGATATGACAAATTACTTTTGGTAGCTGGGAATGAAAAAGGAAGTGGTGGAGTACGTGGCTCATTGCTTAACTTGCCACCAAACCAAGGCAGAACATCAACGTCTGGCTGGGTTTTACAACCTTTGGAGATCTCATAATGGAATTGGGAAATGATTACCATGGACTTTGTTTCAGGTTTACTAACTACTCCTAAGGGAGAGAATACTAAATGGGTTATTATATACAGATTAACTAAGTCCGCTCAATTCTTGCTTGTCAAAATAACTTATGCAGTGCATAATTTGTAATAAATAAATAAAATATAATGAACTAAAACATATAATAAATATCATATTTTATTTGAAAAAAGTAAATATGATCCATGAATGCAACACATAAAATGATATACTAATCCACGATAAATTAATTTAAGAATTAATGGACTGCCTTGGGATAGGTCAGACTAACTCCATATTAATTTTGAGACAAATCTCAATTTCATAAGTGAAATTTTAAAAATGCATTTTTTCTCTTTTGACTTATGAACTTCCACCAGTTTGGTCAAGATGCACTAGTCGTGCTCGAAAGCCTAGCTACACCTTTGGAGTGTAACCCATTATTTACAATCAATGACTTAACTCAAGAGTGTGCCTTAGGGTCAATCAAACTTGAAATACATCACTAATTATATTCTCATAAGAGAAGTCAACCTTGAGATACATCACTAATTATATTCTCATAAGAGAAGTCAACCTTGAGATAAAATAAACATATTCAGAAGTTTTTCCTTAAGGAGGCCGCAAACGGAGGCAACACGAGGCCTTCCTATGCCTCTCAGTGTTCAACCAATAATGGAGACAATGGGTCTCATTGTCATAACTCTCTCTCCCACTCACTATTTTGGAAAAGTGTGTTTTTCACAAAATCAATATTTTTCAATTTAGTTGTAAAAATAAATTTAATTATATTTTACCAAATGATATTCTAATAATTACTAATACAATTAAGCAAAACAAAACAAAATTGTGCCCTTAATTCTATTTATAATTTTGATTTAATTAAGAGAATATCATTTTTATTTTAATAAAACATTTTTCATTAAAAAAATAAATTAAAGCACTTTAATTTTGATTTACCATCTTAACTAATTAAGACTAAATTTATTATTATATGAATTATCACATATAAACATATAACAAAAAATATAGGACGTTCCTAATAGCATGTTTCTACACGAATGTAATGCATGCTAATTGCATATTGTGTATGTATATGAATTGCATGTTATAATGCATGACAAAATATTAAACACTTTATTCACATTCAAACATTTATAATAGGTAAATAAAAGTGGGTATAGTAGCTTTTTGGTATTTCTAGGAAAATTACAACACTTACAAAAAATACATGAAAATGTAACCTAGACTATTTAAGGCTTGATGAAGAGTTCCTTGATCTTGAACCTTAAGATGCAGTCTTGTTAAGCAAATGTCACCCTTTGCCATATCCATTTTGAATTATACAACTTTTTAATTATTTTAAACAAACTTTTAAATAATAAAACTTTGAGTTTTAACACCCAAAAAGTTTCTAAGGCCCAATTTGAATTTGGTAATTTAATTCAAAAATAAAATTAAATATTTTAAATTTAATAAATTAAAATTCAAGATAATTTTACTTTTGGATATTTTAATTAAAACTATTTTAATTATCGAAGATAACAATTAAAATATTTTTAATTAAGGAAAATAATCAATATTATTTCAATTAAAGAAATTTCCAAATTAAAACTATTTTTAATTCAATTTCAGATTTTTAATTAATTGAATAATTAAAACAATTATGGTAACAACACATTAGGGTTTGTAAAATACAAACACTAGGTGTGTACCATTGAGGTGCGGTGGCAAGGGTGCGGCTGAGCAGGCAGGCGTGCGGGGCACTGCTAGGCAGGCAAGCGCGCGGGGTGCGGCTGGGAAGGCAGGCGCACGGGGTGCAAACCTGGGTAGGGAAGCGAGCGCTGGGGCATAGACCTGAGCAAGCTAGCAGGCGCGCGGGCACAGACCTGGGCAGGCAGGCATTGGGGCGCGAGTTGGCGCAGGTAGGCACGCAGAGGCTCGGGCGTGTGCAGGTGGGCTAGCTCGGGGCTCGAGCTCGGGCTCAGGGCTTGGGCCATCTCTTTGAATTTTACCCATAATTTTTATAAGAAAAATTACAAAACTCCTATGCTCCAAAATTGGCTTACATATTTCATCTAGAAATGTTAAGAACAATTTCTAAACACAAGCACCATTATTAAACAACTCTTAAGAATTTATCATCATGAAATAAACACCCATCCATTCAAACATATATCACATATAATATAAAAATGTACATAATCCCACACAACTAAAATAATAATATGGATGGATTAATGACCTGCTCTGATACTAATTGTTGGAAAAACTATCAAAGTACGCAGGGGAATAGGCGTGGTGGACCTATTGTATACAACAATAAAATTTTCCATCTCTCATATAAACAGTTTATATTATCAAGAAAACATCCAAACAGAAACATTAACATACAATATTATTAATCATGCAACATATATATAAATATACAATATATTTATATATATCATATAAACATATTCATAAATATTCAAGAACACAAGTATTTACCTCTTGAAGCCTGTCAAGTGTCCTTGAGTCTCGTCGTATATATATCGATCTTCCTATCCAACGATTTGAGTACTCAAACCACGATCTTCCAGAGTGTTATCTACACCTAAAGATGTGTGTGCGCACATAGAGAACATGCGTTTGTAATTTATGAATCACAAGTATTTCTCAACACATGAGAACTTGGATTATGGTCTGAGAAATGTTAGAATAAAGAAGAAGAAGATAATCTTTTTGTGTGACAAAAATTCTGAAAAACTATTCTTGTATGTATCTCATTCTCTCTTTTTTCTTCTGATTATTCTATATCATATATAGAGAGATTATTATATTACCTTATTATTCCTAATAATAATAATAATATCATAATGATGATAATAATATCATAATGATGATAATAATATCATAATGATGATAGGAATTGATTTAGGTAAATTTCTAACTTATCAAATTTGAAAATATATATTTTCAAATTATTAATTAATTAAATAAATAAAATAAAAACAACACTAATACAATATCAGTGTAGTGGTACACACATGGCACGGTCCTGGACTATGCCATGCGTGAACTTCTATATCCATTTTCAAGGATATTTTATTTTATTTATTTATTTAACTAAAATCAACTTTCCACAAAATAAGATATTTATCTTTTTAAGGAAAAGATGACAACCATATTTCATATTTTAAATTTTAAATTCAAAATTCAAATTGATGATCATCATTATCATCATCTTTTAACATTAAATAAATCAAAAACTATTTTTGACTTACCAATTTTATTTTCTCCCACTCAAATAAAATAATTAATTTCAAAATTTAATTTATTTATTTATATATATGAATTTCGAAAATTATATATTTAAATTAATAAACATATTTTTCAAAAATTTAATAATTAATTATTTAATCTCAATTATCATATAATTGTATACTTGACCCGAAGAATAACATTCTTCTCAAATTTTCAAATTACAGTTTTACCCTTGTATCAACTCTTACCTTGATATGGTGTTTATAGAGCCACCCTAGGGACCCATGGACCTATAATATCAAGCTTCAATGAATATTAGATTATTAACCAAAGCTCTTTGATTAAATAATCATATTTATTAATCTCATGATTACTCCACTATAAACATGAGATTGAACTCTTGATAATTATAGACATATCTTTACTGAGTACTTTACTTGAGAATAAAGTGTCCATTGATATAATCATTACACACAACGTTAATCCACTATTAATGGTTCATAATTAAAAGGGAATAAAATTACCCCGGTTAAGCGCAATCTGAGATCTCTCTTCGATAGACATGAACCAGGTGCGTTAGCCTTTCTGTTTTGTCAGCTGATCCTACGAGCTTTCATAGAGAGCCTATATATTATAGCGCGTACAAGGACAAGTGGTGGGAAATCTTCTCTGCGCTCTTTGACCTACCATCATGCTGACTTTCCGGCTACGCTTGTTTCTAAGATAAAAATTAATGCACAGAAGTTGAAAAGGAGATAAAGGTGGTCAAGGACATACATAACATGGTGAGCACATTAGCACTACTTGGTGAAATAGGTTCTTTTAGAATCAATTTTAAACCATCTGCTAGAGGTTGTAACAATCTGAATGATCCCACTACATCAGGACCCTTTCGTTCAACCGACGAGTTTAGCCTTGTCAGTGCTCTCAGAAACCAGATCAATTAGGTTTGGATCGGATGGGACTGATTGGGGCCAGTTCGTTTTTTATTGAGCTTGATGGAAACTGGCTGTGAGGAACTCCTCTGGCCAAGAAGCTTCGAATATTCGAGTGGCTGTCTATGCAAGTGTTGAAAGAATTCTTTGATCCCCTTTTACCTCTGATAACTCTAGGAATTAGAGTTATTTTGATGCTTTTAAACTTATAATTTTATCAAGAAATAGTGGTTTAGGGTGTTTTGTAGTGTCTTTATTCTCGTTTTGTCAAATATTAAATATAAGAAGATAATATTAAATATTAATATATTGTTGGAAAAATATATATCCTAAATTGTGAAATTTTGCCTTAGCAGGTGGTTGGTAGAATTTTGGTCATTTGGAAAGAAATTGAAGCTTTAAATGGTTTCAACAGGACAGAATGTTGCAGCATTGCGACAGTATTGCGTTCTGCCAGCCAATCTACTGGGATAACCCACATGGAAGCTACCATTTAATTCTCCAGCTCACTTTGGGGATTAATTAAATCGGGCTGCATGATAAATAGATAAATGCTTATTGGGCTTCATTTTTCCTTGGACCCATTTATGGAAAAGAGGACAAAAAAGGGAACAAAAGAAGAAAGAAAAGAGAGGCCCACGTGACCAATGGAGGAGTAAGTGACCTAGAGAAAAGAGTGTCTTCTTTTTCCAATTAGGGATATACGGCTGATAGACAGAAACAAGGGGCCGCCGCCTGTGCAAGAGAAGAACACCCATTTTGGCAGCCATTAAAAGAGGAAAGAAGGAAAGAGAGAGAGAGGATTTGAAGGAAGAAGACAAAAAGAGAAGGGTTATTTGGGGACACTCCTTAATATTCTTGGCTTGTTTTTCTTTCCCTTCTCTCTTGGAACTTAATTCTTTTTATTTTTTTTGTTGCATTTATTTTATTATCAGCTGGGTTACTTTGTGTTTAAAGTTATGAACTGATTTTCTTAAAGTTAGGATAATTAAGAAACTTTGTTATGCAATTGTGGAACTTTGCTAATGATGCTTAATGCTAATTGAGGTTTATTCATTCAAGTAATTTTCATGCCTAATATTTACTATTGCTTGATCACCTTTAGTAAATGATTGAAATAATTAAGATTGCTGAAAAGGATTATAATTATTGGACAAAAGACTTGAATGGTGCAAGATTAATTTCTTTGATTTTAATTGTGTGAGGGTATAGACATATATCTTTGCCTTGCATAATCTAATAGAATTGGTGCTTGATATGAAATTCTTGAAATTAAATTAACTTAGACATAAGTAATTTAATTAGAGAGTTAAACCCATTTGATTTCGACAGAAACTTATGGACTTGATTAGTAAACTGTCAATGTGCCACAACATTTTCATAGCATTGCTTCCAGTAATTGCAAAACATGGGGGAATTCATTATCCTAGCTTACCATTTCATTATCAACTGATTTTCATATTGCATCCCATTCAGTTGTTAGTTATTTTTAATTGCATAAGAAAATCAACTTCCAATTTAATTTGAGTTTGGTTCTTTTGTTTTTAATCATTTTGCTAAACTTAAATTTCACAATTTTAAGCTTAAAAACAATCCTTGTGGATACGATATTGGGTTCTTATCACCTTATTACTTGTTAACAGTGTACACTTGCACTCACATTAAATTTTTCACAACAACCTCATACGAGGAAATCCAATTTTCCTGTATTCAAGCCGAAGACCTATTCGAGGTCATGGTTGATATAATCAAAATTATGGCGGGCCTCTTACACCAGCCTACTTTCACTATATATACAGGACACACACCATCAAGCAACTACTACTGGAAGCTATCAACTCAATTCTCTCTATTGAACTTTTACCTTTGTTTGTTGGGTTCCCGTGTAGTCCTTCTCATATAGGGGGCTCAATCAGAGCTGGTAGAAGCCCGCCCATTGAATTGGATGGCGAACACTTTTTGAAAAAGTCTTTTTTTTTTCCTTGCAAATGCATTTTAAAATTTTTATTTAGATAGAGAGAGAAGAACTAGTGTCGGCTTCCTTAAGTCCGTTGTTCCTCAGTAGCTCAGTGGCAAAGCGGTCGGTTGTTAACTGATTGGTCGTAGGTTCAAATCCTACTTGGGGAGAATTTATAGTTATTGACTTTACGCCACGCCGACTCCCATTTCGTCATAAGGCGTGGAATTAGACCAAGGGGAATCTCCATAGGCTTGCAGACCTCTGATTTCGCACATAGGAGATCGAGGCACAGCCCCAGGCCAAAAGGATGTAGAAACAGGAAGGGCTCGTGGGGTCGATCCCACATCTCATAGAGAGGAGGAATACGAGGGATGAGTTGGTATAACTAACTCTACAGCTCTATAGCTAGAGCGAAGTGAGTCGCCGGCTACTGTTTCTTTCCTACCAGGCCAGACGCGCCTGAGAATGTTATGTGACCAAGGACAATTTTGTGGAAGGGAAGGCTGACCCTACCTATAATATAAGGATGTTTGTTGATTAGCGAGGAAAGATGAAGGAAGTGAAAAGCAGCGGGACTGCGAGCTGTTGGAAGGTGTTCAGTCTACAAGAGGTTATATGACCAGGTCCTTTCCCGCAAAGTGGCTTGCCAAAACCGTCATGACCCAATCATGTATAGGCCGTACCAAGGCCTGATACAAGGGTGAGCCAATAGGGAATAACCTTTTCTTCCCTGCTCCCTCAACCTTCATTCCCATCCTGCCAAGCTGAGGCTGCCAGCGCATTATATCTAACCACACTGTCCTAAAGTTTGGTGCCAAGGAGTCCCGCTGAGTAAGGACCATCTCTGAATGAATAAGAGGCCCAACCGCCATACCTTTTTCGATCTCCAATTTCATATGCTTCGTGCGAGACAATACTGTTTGTTAAGCCAAGAGTTTTTTAGAATAGGAAGAGAGGCATAAAATGATCTGTCTTTCCTTCCCCTTGAGTGGGGGCTCTTACAATAACTAAGCTTTATGTGATATTGTTTGTGCAAAAGAACCTCAACTTGACTTTAGAAAGCCTTTTGGCAAGCTTTAAGATAGCATGTAGAAAGGGGCTGCTTAGGAGCGAGGTTGTCCTTAGAAAGAATGGTTGGAACCAAGCCCCTGGATCCAGGGAACCTGGCTTGGGAACAGAATCTTACTAGTAGGGGCTAATCAAACAAAGTAAAGAGAGTCCAATCTCTAAAAAAGAGCTTAGTCTCTCCATACCATAGTAGTATACTAGTAAAAGGTGTAGGTTATGACTTGATCCAAGGTTTAGCAAGCAAGAGGACAGGATAGGCTAAAGAGAGGATGAGGCTCGAGAGACCTTGCTTTGAATAGCAGGAATTCATAAGTGAAAAGCTCTTTGGATTGATCACTTGTCAAGGACAGCCCAGAATTCCCACTGACTGTCCAACAACGGAGCCATAGATAATAAGTCATATCATCGAGCAACTCCATCGATCGGGCATAGCGCAAAGTCGACATCTTCGTGATTTATTACGCATCTCTTTGTTGATATACATAAGAAAATTATGGCGAACGGTCCCTCTCCTTTTCATTCATTCATTGATTGATTCAAGGTAGTTGTAGCTTGCTTCCAAGTCCAAGCGCTAGCGGTAGAAGCTAGTCGCATGTCTTATTCTTTTCAATAATCCATATTTATAGCAATGAAATACTATTTTTCCTACCCCATGTGATAAATGATTGATTACAAATAGTATAATATAGCCTCTTTATAAAGGACCGGAAATACCTTGCTTACGTATCATTAGGAAGTGCATTAACATAAATACGACAGTAAGAAGAGGTAATACAAAAGTGTGTAAACTATAAAATCCTTGAGTAATGGGAAGCAGGCTAGTCCCCGAAAATGCTCGTTCGACTGTCGTTGGGGAGAAATATTTCTAACTCTTTTTCGGTCGTTTCTTTTAGAACGAGATCGCTTCACACCTCGTGGTGCTTACACCTCTCGCCTATCGAAGTTTTGTTCAAAAACCTCGTCCGAGAACTTGTATAGAGAAGCCGAGGAGGAAAAGCTCTTATTTAAAGTTCTTTCAAAGATTGTTCCTTCCAAAAAACAGGACCTATTCTCTATCTCATAGTGGAAGTTTTCCTTTTTCCTTCGTCCAGTGGAATTAACCTAGGTTTGCAAAACTTATGTTGCAAGTGAGTCACCCCTTCAACAGGAGACCTAACAAGGCTTCTTTTGGCTGCTGAGGATCTAAAAGGGTTAGTAAGGTGGTTTGTGAGAATCTCATCACTGGCAAAAGAAAGAAGAACTACCCAAACATTAGTGATTCGGCTTGCTTCTCCCCCACCTTTTAGCGTTCTAGGTCCCTGAAAAAAGAAAGAAGAGAAATTGGGCCATGTTTCCCGGCAGAAATTTGGGTTAGAGCTCGAGGGTTATATCCAATGAATTGAGGGCACCGATGCCACCAATCCCCTTTCATCTTGGGTTTGAGCCGAGCTGCTTTAGCTGGTAGAAAGCGGTTAGCTTTTCTTCTTCGAATTAGCCTCAAAGGGAGCTCAAAAGACCCTGTTTATTGTGGTTTATACATATATTATATAACTAGCCGGCTTTCTGTTTCGAAGAATGGAATCTTAGTTAAAATAACAATCTTTTACACAGATGTATCGTACTCTCTCGACCATGTCATCATAAGAAAATACTGCTAAATCTTTCTGAAATGAGAGAAGGAGGGAAGGTGCGCTACAACTAACATAACAGCCAGCTGAAATTAGGCTTGTTTAGAAAGTCTTATCTTTCCCACCTCTAGCCCCAGCGTTACACGTTCTCCAGGTTCGAAGGGATCCAGTACCCAACTACCGACTCCTCCCGGAATTGCGTTATCGGAGCCGAGCCATGCACAGGTACCTACGTAGTGTAGTGTCGGTCGCACATTCAACATAGCGTTCGGACTCATGTGCCTTCCAGATTCAGGGGTCTTCAAGCCTGCTGCGTACGATTAGCCGATAAATTGAGTTCAAAGATCAAAGAAAACCAAAGATGTTCAAGAGAAAGTTGTGGATTGAGAGGGGGAACTAGTGACCACCTTTGATTTGCAAGAAGGACGCTCGAGAGACCACCGAAACTCGACTTGGATCAAGGAAGGGCCCTTAGTCACAAAAGGGAATCTACTTTTTTTCTTCCAAAACCTTTCTTTTTTTGGTATGCCGCTCTGCGAGCAAGGAGTGCCACGCACAAGCGGAGCGAAAACAAAGCAGGGGTTGTTCAATGGAACCTAGTATCATCCAAAGAGGTGAACCAGCAACCAGCAAACTTTTCATTCTTGTAAAAGCAAAAAAGATCAGATACACAAGAAAAAGAGGACTCCCTTGTATTCTTATTCTTAGTCAGTCCTAAGTAAAAGGATAAGAGATAGATTTGAGAACACTGACTGACGGAGGCCAAGCGAGTGGTATAAAACGCCAGCCAATGGGAGTTTTCTTAGGAAAATAGGTAATAGGGTGCAGGTCAGGGGCATCGCGATAAGTCCTCTGTCCTACTACATGTGTCGCGACAACCTTTACCAAGTCCGAACGATTGTAGACCACCAGATCCGCTGGTCTACAATATTCACAGGGCCTAGTGCATGGTGCCAGCGGGTAGCACCCAATGGAGCTTTAGTATTATATTAGTAGTAGGGCCATCAAAATCAAGGTATAAAGAAAGGCTGCACTGATGTGGAGAAGAGCCAAAACAGAATGGTTCCACCTACTCAAAACTAAGAGGGGATGGCGCCTACTACTAAAATCCCGGTTTTTGCAACAGTTGCGTTCTTCTATGCAAGAAGAAGACTTAGAAAGAACAAAGAAGTTTGGATCCGAAAAAGTATGCTTAGGCAGTTCCTTCCGTCATCTCCAAAAGCGAGGTGGTTAGGTTTGAGTCTTCATTAATCGAGTGGTTGGACGCAATCTAATATATTGAGGGTGAGAGCCTGCCTTGTGGAGGTCTCTCGGTTGTCTACTGCAGATCCGACCAGTCTCGTGATGAAGAGAAAGATTTTCCGATTATGGTAGCATGGTTGGCAGCGGAAGTGAATCTGATTCAGAAAGAAAAGCCTAGTCGTCCAAAGGCCCTAAGCTGCTCCTCCTAAAAGACAAGAACTAGAAGCTAGTCGAAAGAGGGGGGATCTAAGATCTTCAAGTCTATGTAGTTGTCTAGCTAGGGTGTCTACATCTTTCCCCATAGCCCTGGGGCTGTGTCTCGATCTCCTACGTGCGAAATCTTAGGTAAAGGGCCTAGCGATCTACAACCGAGTCTTCTTCACGGCGAAAATAGTCCTCAAGATGCTTCTGGTTGGCGTACTTCTATATAGACCCACCACTCAACTAGTCTTTTTGACCTCTTCAACTTCCATTTCTCGCTGTAAAAGGCAATAGGTCTACCTTCTTCTTGGCTAAGCACCACTCCAATGCCCCTAAGGTAAGGCTAGTAGCATTTCTTCCAATCTTTCATCTTATTGCTTGCTTTGAGCTATCTTCGGGAAAGTGTAAAAGTAGAACTTGTTGCGCTTTTTGCTCTTCTCTCAAAACAATGCTCCTCACCAAAAGCCCTTCCTTGGGTTGGGGCAACACAGCAATGAGTAGTTCGCTCCAGGACCCCACCCCCTTGAGAGTTCCGGGTCGAGCTTACGTGAACCCAATCGCCGAGGGAAGGTCGGCAGAGGCTTAACTTCTGAGACTTGGCTAAGGCCTTCAACCCGGATAAGGGATATGCCGATATGCTTGATGTACCAGCCAAGCCAGCTCGACCATATACAGTAGTTGGGATTCGCCTTTGCCTCAGACAAAAGAACAACAGATTGAACAAGAACTTCAGCAAGCCTCCTCTTGTCCTGTATTGCGTGGCAGAAGGCTACGCAGTCAGCTGTGGCGTAACTATTACTGGCATGAAACTTGCATACGCCTTTGGTGGCAGATCTCTTCGACCGATTGTCCAAAGCCTCTTTCTTCACAAAGCTGGACCTTCGTTCGGGCTATTATGGGCTTTATATTCTCTACGGCGTCAACCATAAGTTTGATTACATTGCGTTCAGTTTGAGCTGGGCGATGAAAAGTTTGATAAACAATAGCACGAACTCTCGTTCTTTTACCTTCTTTCATGCGAAAGTTGACTAACTTCTTGATCAATTGTTTTTGCTCTAACACTACGTTAGGGAGAACTGGGAAAGCCTTCCAAGTCTATAGTCTTATAAACTAGTAAAGCCGCATTCCCTCTTTAGTTATCATGAAATTTCTCTAGGCTCTTCTCTCTGAAGAATACCTCCTCGCTCTGTTTTACCCTTTTAGCTATATCTTGTTCCTAGAGTACCATTGACTTTACTAGTGAAGGTTGTGTCACAACAAGTTTGCGACGTGAGCTCTCATAACATTTTCAGTTCCAAAAGTCAACCCAATAGGGAACCATTATTCAATCTATAAGAAGGTATAGATTCCATATCTGTTAAACTATGTCCCCAGCCATATATATCATTGACTCCCCAAAACAACTATTCTTAGCCTGATCATTCTGACAAACCTTAACGCATGAACAAAGGATCAAATGACATATATAGGAGTTCATAGTAACCTCAGGATTAAGATTATTGTGTATATGATCATCGTTTGATGTGTTTGATTAATACTATGAAACATTGTTTAAAAAAGTATTAACAAATCACATCTGGTCTAGTTCTATGTATCACTATATATAAAGTACATTCACTAAAGTGTCCTACTACACTAGTGACCTGGATCTAGGTCACTTGTATTCATAATACTAGCAAACCATACTAGCAGTAATCAATCTAAAGGTTCCATAACTTTATTTTATTGCGAACTATTTTAAGTTTATTATCTTAATCTCGATCCTCTCATACCAATATGAGATTAAGACCACATAGATAAACTTTAGAATTTTCTTACATTTACTTAATATTATCAACATAATATCGGACATAGTCTATATATATATAATAATTCAATTCAATTATTTATTTTATTTAAAATATTTGTAAACTACAATTACTTTAAGGGCACTATTCCCAACAGATATACTATATGCTAGCGCTATTGGGAGTATAATGTACTCCATGGTTTGTACGTGGCCTGACCTAGCCTATTCTACTAGTGTGGTGAACCGGTATATGGAAAATCGGGTAAAGGACATTGGGAGGCTATAAAATGGATATTCAAGTACCTAAAGGGTACCCCCAAATTATGGTTTGTGTTACAAAAGGAAGACAGTTCAGAATGAAATGGAGAAGTTGTCTGGCTATGTAGACTCAGATTATTCAGGGGATTTGGACAAGAGAAGATCTCTAACATGATATGTTTTTACTCTCTTTGGGTGTGTTGTTAGTTGGAAAGCATCCCTGCAACCAGTTTAGCTTTGTCTACAGCAGAAGCTGAATTGATTGCAGCTACAGAAGCAGTAAAAGAAGCAATATGGCTTCGGGGTCTGATAGATGATGAGTTAGGAGTAAATCAGACAAGAGTGAATGTGTACTGTGATAATCAGAGTACAATTCATCTAACTAAAAATCACATGTATCACGAGAGGACAAAACATATTGATATCAAGTTGTACTTTATCAGGGACATTGTGGCTGAAGGGAAGGTTGTTGTTGAGAAAATTCATACATATAAAAATCCTGCTGATATGCTAACAAAACAAGTGGCTGGTGCTAAGTTCATGTTTCGCCTGAACACTCTAAATGTTCGGGCAGTCTCTTTGGCATAGTCGGATTGATTGGAGCTGCTGTCAAGTTCTTTTGAGAAGTTTTTTCTATTCTGCTCATGATCTCAATGGATCAAGGTGGAAATTTGTTTTGGTGTGATCCATTTATCATGAAGTGCTGACTAGCATTGTTTTTATTATACAAGGCTGAGGTATGTATATATTTAGCCTTGTTGGCGTTCTCTTCTGCAAAGTCAGCAAGTGCAAGACCTTGATACACATGCTACTGTTACATTGGCTAATGGTGTAACTAATTGTATAGCTGGAAAGAATCTCTCAAGAATATTGGAAGGTTCTAGATCCGAAATAGATTGTAGAGGTCAGAAGGAGTAGCAAAAGAGTCAGGGAAGAGAAAGAGTGTATTGGTGAGCAGAAAAGTTCAGAGAGAGAGTGACATTGTTATGTAAACAGGATACCATTGTTGATCCCTAGTAGTGCATATATGTTTCTATGTAAGGACCTTGTTTTATCCTCATGTAACTCTGTAACTCTGGATTGATATAGTGGATTGAGTGGCACAGCCCCAAAACTGGATGTAGGATGCACAATGCATTCCGAACCAGTATAAAATTCTGTTGCTCTTATATTTCTGCCATTTTTATCTCTTTGCTTGTGTTTGATTTTATACAATACAATGTGTGTTCTGTGTTTGGGAACTATACCTATTATCCTAACGAGAAATTAAGTTAAAATAACAGCCATCAAAAGAGGAGATTCTATCCATAACCATAGCAGTAGGAATACAGTCTAGTCTGTCTCTTAACCTCCAATATTCTTCCACTCCTCTCAGAAGCACATTAATAGCCTGAGCCGAGTCTCCTTCCACTACAATGAACTTGTGGAGTCTTTTCCTTAGCTAGCTCCATACAAAAGATGACAGCCTTGCATTCCCCAGCCAGAGGAAAAGAAGGGGAGACAACCTGAGTGCTTAAACAGATAATACTGCCATGATGGTCTCTCGCTAGCTACTTCGCTGAGAATCATAATACCCTTCTCGAAAGCCATATCAAAATTCCATTTGATCCACGGCCACCCCTCCAAGAGTGGGACCCAACGAATGTTCTGGGTAGTCAAAGGATTCCGCGACCAATCCGGGATGAAAACAAAGGAATATTCTTGTAGATGAAAACAGAAAATAAAAACCGTAAATATAAAACATACACTATAAAACGAATACATTTAAAAAATACAGTGATTTCTGATATTTTTCCAAAATTTCAATTCTGTAAACATTCCCACCAAAGGGCGGCCTCAAATTGGGCCCATCATATTAGAGCCCAAACAGTCCAGGCGGGAATCGAAGACTGAGGCGGCGAAATGGCAAGCTACGTTATATTCGATCTCAAACCCCCGAGGACGCTTTTCTCTCTGCCATGGACGACAAAGGATCCGAACAACTACAATCAACCATACTTTCTCATCCAATGCACAAGTTTGATACTCCTACACCAGCAGGTGTGTTCAATCACAGTATTTTATATTCATAAACGATTAGTTATACACGTATTCGAATTGAATTTTGACGATTTTAGGTGCCTACAATGGTGATGGTGATTTAAAAAACCTTTACGGTGTTAGTGATGCTGAGGTATGTATTAGCCTTATCTTTTATTTTTGTTTAGTATTGTTATTTTATTCTATTTTTCAAGCTGACATGCAATTTTTCTCCAATTGCTTTTTTTCCCCTAATTCTCAATGATGTTGTTGGAGTTGTTATTTCGATTTTGTAAAAACAATGTTGCTATAACTGATCAATTGTTGTTATAGAAAATTTGAGGGTTGTTTGAAAACATTTGTTTTTATTCTAAGACATGGCAAAAATGTACTCCAAATGTTGCTTCAATAGATCTCTTTAAGAAAAAGAAAGAAAGAAAAAACCATTTGGTTGATCATGTTATATTTACATGTGGAAATTTTTTCTTCTGATTTAAAATTTTGAAATTTGTTAAATGTTAGTCGCCTGTTTACTATTCTTTGAATGCATTTTTAGTTTTGACATCTTATTTCATTGCTTTTTTCAAAGTCAGTTTCATCGTGATTTTAAGGATTGTGTGTCCTAAGATTATGCTCCAGGTTTTTTATTTGCTTATAGAATCATGTATGTACATACTACTGCTTCTGTTATCTTTTTGTTTTTGTTTCTCAATAAGTGATTGTTCCAGTGACAATACACTCTATTTATAGGTTTTGAGATATCTTAACAACAATAAGGTGGCATCTTATAAAAGGGTCATTTGGGAAACAATGAATATGGATTATCAGAAGGTAATGTCATTTACAGTTTCATTATTGATACAAGTTGTCAACTTTATATTTCATATAGTAGATTAAAACATTTGATTGTGTTGATGATAAATCTAGTGAATATGTGCTGGTGTTAGTTGGATTTATAGAATTATAGGTCTATAAAGTTGGAAATTGTTTGCATTTAGTTGTCATTTCAGCGGAAAATAATTTCTCCCATAATGTTTTCTCATTAATGCAATGCTTTTCATCTTCATCTTTCAAAGCTAGCCACACAATAACAATATAGAATAAGTTCACAATTACCATTTTAATTTATAGATGCATTCCTCTTAAATAGTTGGAAATTTAAGTTCTGTTTTCGTTAAAAAACTTGTTAATGATAAAGCAAGCCTTCTTAATTAAAATATTTGAAAAAGTGTACCCCATACCCACCCCTGAAATCAAAATATTTCTCCTACTATTGTCACAATTCCTCTGAAAGCATAAATGTTCTCTTAGTGTCCCCATAATATGAATGCATATTGTACCATGCTGGTACTTACATACATCACAACTATTGTCATTCAACTCTACTACTGTTGGGGAAAATATTTTTCATTAGAGTGAGTAGTGTTTTGTTTAGTGTTAGCTCTATAATGTCTACTAGGCCTCATTTTTCTTACTCTTGCTATATTTTGAAGTTGTTAGATTCAATTGGTATAGTCATCTTTTTGTTCTATATTAGATTATTCATTTGACCAATTAACTCAATGGTATGAGGTATGTCATTGTGAAAATGAAAATTCACTAAGGAGGAAGGACTGCTGATTGAAAAGAATGATCAAATTGGATAAAAGAAGAAGATTTTGGTAGTTTTGTTAGCCATTTCAAAAATAAGAGTTCCATCTCATGTATGAGGTATAAAGTTAGATATCTTTAAAACATTAACTTCTCTCACATAAAAATGTATTCAATAACTGATAAAGAATACGACAGTTGGAGAAAAAGTTGAATATGTTCTGTTTTTCTTCTTTTATTTTTTGGTAGTTCTTTGGAGTTTATCAATTCCCCTTTACTAGTAGCATGCCTCAACTGCCTCCTTCCTAATCTTAAAGTTGATTAGTTGATGTCACAATGTTTAACACAAATTTGTGGGTCATTAGCAAGTCACACCACCTTTGGATTGGCTAATGTCATTCACAGGAACTTGCAACTTTGAATTTGCTTGGGAAGGAAAGTTTATATTCAACGTGAATCACCCGAAATATACTGAAATTAAGTTGCCGGTAGGAACCTTGGCAAAGAGTTTAAGCTTGTCATTGTTTCAGCAAAAATTACATACCAAAAAGTTGTTTTAAAACATGATGATATGGGTTATAGGGCATTGATATTTCAATTAAATTTGACATAACAGATACACCTTGTACTTTATTTCTCATTCCTGTACCTGTATCCGTTTCATTACCTACTTTAATGACTGTCACCATTTACTAGTTAGAAGTCTTGAAAATTCAGCTATGTACTTGAACTGCCTATTATGTGTTTTTGTTTCTTGATTTCATTTCCTGTACCAGTGTCCATTTTATTACATACCACTTTAAAGACTGTCACGATTTACTAAATAGAAGTCTTGAAAACTCAGCTATGTATACTTGAACTGCCTATTATGTGTTTTCGTTTCTTGATTTCATTTCCTGTGTTTCTTCTCTCTGGGGTTATCAATTTAGAAGTTGGAAATCCAGACTCGTCTTTGCGTGTCTTTTCTGTATGGTTTACCTGTCTAGCTATATCCTTTAGTTAATATGTAAAATCCATCTCTCTCATACTTTAGAAAATATATGCCTTGGTCTTGAATTATCAAAACATTTGTTCTAAGGTGGTGCTAGCTTTGATTGTAAGGATAGGCATGTTTAAAGTTCTTTACAATTTAATTTTTGCATCTACTTCATTGTTTGACCTTTTGGACCACTACATATTGATACTCAACACAAATAATGTTGATTTCTATTTAACTGTTGAAATTGGCAGGAAAAGAACCAAAAGAGAGCCAAAACTGCTAAGAAAGCTGGTTCAACTAAAGTTGTTAAATCTTCACAGAAAATAAATAATGAGAAGGTAACAGATCATATTTTCAGTGGGCAGGAAAAATGGTTCTTCTAATAGATTGCTGTGGGATATTATTGATGAGATTGTAGACCAATGTACGAAAAGACAGTAAAATGAGAGTGATTAGCTTAGCTATGAAGTGAAAATTATAATTCGCAATTTAGGTTTCAACATGATTCTCAAGAAAACTATAGTGTTATAGTAATAGAAGTTGATTATATTTTGTCATTTTCATGTAATGTTAATTGTGTACTGAAGTATACAAATATACATTGATCATTAACTGTTCAGAATTGATTAACATGTCATTTAATTTTGCAGAAATTGAGTTTAAAGATCAATTACGATATGTTGAATAAACTTGAGCAGGTATGTATCTCTAACACTGAAAGCTAGGGAAACTCTTTTATTCGTCTCCTTGTCTTATTAAACTTAAGAAAGCTACACAGCTTATGGAAGGGGAAAGGTGTCCTTCCAAAAAATTAAATGGATTCATATTTTTTTCTTTTATTAGAGATGGAAAATAAAAGGTGTGTCTGGGCATAGTTTATGATTGAATATGTTTTATAGAAATTGTGATATGATTCTTTAGTAATTTGATGTAGGATAGTCTAAATTCAGCTATTAAAATTTTAAATTATATATTAAATTGTTAAATGTCATACAGGATGAGGTTCTGGAAATGGGAACTGGAGAAGGCATGGATTCTCATCATGACCATCATTACGGGAGTACTCTTGATGATGTGAAATTCAACTCGGAAGCATACAGTTCAGGAGAAACAATTAATGATGATGACTACCAGCATGAAAAGCTAGGCAGTGAAGAAGAGGATGATGCCATTGAAGATTACTATGCTATTACAGATTATGGAATCGATGATGATGCTTATGGTCATAATGAAGAGCTTGATTATGAAGAACACTAGTTCGAATTTTTTGTTTCAAAAGAATAGTATCTCTTTAATTTTATAATTTTGTAGTCTTTCTTTTCCTGATTAAACTGCATCTTAGGGGGTTATTTTTCAACCGAACTGACTTCTCTGTTTGATGAGGGAACTGCAACGGTGAAACTGCAGGAAATCCATCGGAGTATGGTCAGTTTGGTTTTGTTTAAATTTTAGATTTTTTGGATGGTTCCCTAAGGTGTTTTGATGTTCCCTCTCCTAGGTGACTAATGAATTTTAGACTTGTAAATCACATCAAATATAAATATAGATGTATACCATTTGTGTTTCGGTCAGTTGGATACCGTTGGAAACACCTTGTAACAAGCACAGTACTATGTATGAACAAGTGACGGATGTTTGTCTAAAGAATTTTTAAAATGTTAATTGTGAGGCTTTCGAAAGATTTTGGCCTATTGTTTCTGAAGTGGACAGATGCTAACGTAGTTAGAAAACTGGTTTTTTTTTTTTTTTTGCCCTTAATAAATCTGATTGAGTTTTACTTTATGATAACAGATTCTGCAATTAGAGCTATTAGTTCCAGTTCTCTATGGCTTGATGAAATTTTAATTTGTTATATTGAATATTTGTTAACCAAAAATTTTATATTTAGAAAATAAAAAAAATAAATGCGAAACACAATTTTACCTCTGCAAAATTTATAGCATAAGATTTTATTTATTTAAGTTTGACCCATCCGAGATTATAAGAATAACCTCTTAATTACAATCTTTTTATTTAAAGGAAATACCCTTTGATTCCAATTACGGTGATATTAAATAATTTGAAATAATTTAGGAGAACTGGGATGAATTTGGAATTGTAGCTGAACTCAGTACTTTTGGCTAACTGAGTTGCCTACATACCTTCTTTGTGAAGGATCAAGCTACTTGTAGTTCATATTGAGATATTTTAGAATTTGAATATAAGAATTCCGGTATATGACCATTTTCGGGAATTCTTTGCCATTTGAAAATTTGGAAAAATTCCTAGGTGGATGACCTTTTATGGAATTTTGATATTTGTGTTTTTATACCATTTTGCGATATTGGAGACTACACTTAGTTTTAGCAACTAAATTGCCTACGTATCCCTTTTTAGGAATCAAGTCTAACGTAATTCCGGTCTTTTTCAAAGATTTAATGATGCTTTGATAATTAAGAGGTGAATGACCCCTTTTTAAGATACCATTTATTATGGCTTTTAAGTTTTAGTGCACTTTTGAATTTGTAGGTACAATAACCATTTCTTGAGATTTTGTGAAGTAAATGACCTCTTTGAAATTTTGGAATGATATTTCATCATTTGAATTGATTCTGATGAGCTCATTTGGGATTTGAAAATTTCATACTATTTCACATGGTTTTAGAATTTTATCATTTTGGTGACAATTTTATGTCTTTATATATAAAATAATCTCTTTATATATAAAATAAATTATTAAAAAAATATATAAAGAGATTATTTAACTAATATTTTAATTGATTATTCCAAAAAATTTGTGGGGAATAATCTAAAATTTTATATTAGATAATATCATTATTTTAAAATTCAAATTTTATTTTTTTTAAATTTGAATTTAAAATTTTGAGATAAAATCTGACTGTTTTATTTTTTGACTTTATCAAATAATGTAAATATCTTAAATTCGAATTTAAATTTAGTTTTGAATTTGAGATATTTTATTCTTTTATATTTTTTTTATACATTATTTGATTATTAGATATATCTCTGAATCTATTTAATAAACTTACAGAGATAAAGCAAAAGTCATATGATAAGTTGTAATTCTTTGACAGAGCATACATACATTTTTTTCTTCAAGGTAAGCCCCTTTATATGTATATATTGTATATGTACGATACACTTTTTTTTTTTTATTTGGAATTTTTTTAAGACCTCGTTTCTCAATTTTCATCTAATAGACTTAAACTTGAGTATTTCCAATCTTATTCGTACATATATATATACATATACATGATTAAATCGTCAAAGGACCCTGATCAGATTTGACCAAATCAGTAAACAATATGTTTTTCTCTTTCATCTTTTCCTCATGTATTGTATGCTATTGTATCTTTCGATCTAGGTAGTGGTTTGATTTGAATCATTTTTAATATATATATATATATATTAAGTACAATCTTTGTTGCACTGATTATATATATAAATATGTATATATATTATATTTGATCATGACTTTTAAATGATATGTTTTGTTTAAAGCATTCAGAGAGCCCTTTATACAGTGCATTTTCGTTTATGTCACTGATATATATATATATATATATTTTTTATGAAACATATATAGTGCAATACACATTTGGTCTTGTTGACCTTTTCGTTTGTGCATGAATGCTTACTAATCATATTTATTTATTTTTTTTACGTTGACAAACAGAGAGCACATCATCATTCCTTCAAAGTCATAGTTGAATTTTTCTTTGACCAAGATTGTGTCCCCTTTATGCTATGATGAGAACATATAGATACACATATATTTAGATCTCTTAATATATTGTGTGAATAGAAAGCTGAAAACAAGTCAAATGTCATTCGAGGCATTTGTATTTCACTGAATATGTATTTAATCTTCTTTTCTTTTCCTTTTAAGGGACACATAACATCATTTTTTGGTTTGATTTTGTAGCTTGAATTCTCTGTACCGTAATTTTCCTGGAGATTGGGCTTTACAAGGATTTTGGATTACTATAAAGCCTTTTTTTTTTCATTGTGACATGTAATAGTTTAATATATACATGTAGATGCTCATATTCATCCGTGAATGATTTTTTTATCAAATAATTTGGACTTTGTTTGCTTAAAACAAAAAAATTAACTCAAGCAATTATTTTGATTTCAGATTTTGATAAGGTATTTGGTTTTGGCCAAATTTGTACTTTCTTTGATTTTACTGTTCTCAACCAAAATTAACATTTTTTAAAGATAATTTTGACAGCATAACAGATTAACTTTATTTTGAAGAAAAATAAATTGAGGATAGAATGAGTGCATTCCATAAATTTGGAACGGAATGAGTGCATTCCATAACTTTTTTGGATGAGTGCATCTATTAATTAATTTTTTTTTTAGGCGGAATGAGTGCATTCCATATTGTTTTTTTTTTTTTTTGGATGAGTGCATCCGTCAATTTTTAGGGGCGGAATGAGTGCATTCCATGTTAGATGAAGAGAAAGAAATGAGAGCATTCCATCATAGAGCAAGAGAAAGCCAAGAAAGAAGAAGAAATTTAGGGATAGATATTTACCTGTGAAACTTGAGCGATTTGAAGAAATATTGTGTCTTGATTTTTTTTTTCTCTCTGTTTCTTTCCTGATGCAAAAATGTCTCTCCCTCTCTTTTTTTTTTTTCTTCCCTTTTGTAGACTTAATTTTTACCTTAAAGTGAAAATAATGTGGAGAAAGTGAAGAGTGGTTAGAATGGGAAGTGGGAAGGTGGAGAGAATAATGGAGATATTTATTTTTACTTTTTCTCCTTTACTCCAAACCGATTTTTTTTCTTTTATTATTTATTTATTTATTAATAATAAAAAAAAAACGGTTCAACAGATGCCCCCTCGAGCATGCACATGGTAATTTATGGACATGTGTAATGCTCGAGTGATCTTGAAAATTTGATCTTTGAACTCTCTGTCCCTCTTTGTAGATGCCTCTTCTATTTTTACCACTCTCAATTTCGAAAGGAAAAATACTTAGGATATTTGTTTTTTTTTTTAAAGTTTAAGAAGAGCATTTTGAGCTTTTAATTTGGTGGCTGCATCTAAATTAATAATATATTTCATTTTTAGATTGCTTACGTACCCAAAGGAAAAACATACTGATTTATTTCCCCCTATTCCTTTTTTTTTTTTTAGGAAAATGAAAGATTTCTGCAATATGTCTAACCTTGGAAGTATTGGCTCCCAAAAGGCTCTTGATGAATTTGGCAAAGAAATAACGATCGGGCCCTCTTATCGTCGCTCTTTATCTTTGACTGAGTTTTGAGAATCAAATGATCACCAGGATCCTGTTTCTCTATTTAAGATTGAGGATGTTTGTCAGGTGATTTTCGATGTTATTCTTCATCTGACGACCATGTTGTTAAACATGTTCGAGGCTATGGCTCCAATTTTAGAGCAAAAGTTCTGGGAGATGTTGACAATAAAGATGATGGGGATTTAGCTCACCAAGTAAGTAGTAATTTCTTTCCAAGCCTTCATCATGTCTTGAGAGATAAAAAGGCTTGTAATAAATTTCATTTTCGAGGGCAAGTTCAATTCATGTCATATCTCCTCGAGTGGACAGAACTCATTCTGCGTCAGAATCAAAGTATTTTAAAGAAAGCATAGATTTATGGAGCTGTTTATATATCAAGATATCCCTTCAATGTATCTTTCTCTGTTTGGCGAGCTTTCTCTGAGCTTTGGGGTCCCTTATCTAATACTTTCCATCATAGTAGCGGTGAAATGGGAATTTCTTTGTATGATTTGAAAGTTATTGGTGGCTTGCCCATTTTAGGTATACCTTATGAGGAGTTTATCCCTCTCAATGAGAAGTTAATGAAGGGTGATTCATATTGTTCTACCATTTCTGAACTTTTAAGGACCCACGCCCAAATCTGTGACTATTTGAAGGGTAAGGGTGCATATGACCGTTCAGAGACTTTGGATGTATCCTGGGGTCAATGGATTGAATATTTTTATCGAGGGCCGAAGATTTTTGAAGGCGTTAAAGAGAGCTTGAATTCTAAACCCCCTAAAAAATTTGGCCAACAGAAAAATGACAAAAGGTTCGACCTTCATTCTCTTCCTCTGAATGTATCAAAAGAGTGTGGTCTTGCAGCATTTTTATCTTTATGGTTGAGTCGTTTTGTTTTTCCTACCCCAGGTTATAAAATTAGACCCGAAACTTTTTATATGGCTTCATTAATGGTACATGGAACTAAAGTTTCACTTGCGCCTTCAATTCTTGGTTATATTTACCGTGCTTTTCACAATTCAGTCGTACATTGTCAAGAAAAGGGTTAAAGTTTTCTACCTATGCATTATGTGATAGGTTGGTTGGCTGAGCATTTTCGTGATCTTTATAGCGGCTGGGGGCTCATAGCGGATTTTCCTCATTTAAGCAAGTACGCTGGCATTCCTGCTGAACATTGAACATTGAATGGAGCTAGGCGTATTTTGAGAGAGGAAGACTATGTTATCCATCGACCATACTCTTTTCCGGCAGAAGAAGATCAAGACTATTTGGATGATGCAGATTTGTCTGACGAAAGGTTTGAGCTATTGATATCAATGCGCTCTTCTTTATTACCTGTGAGAGTAGGAAATGACATGTATATGGAACCATACTATCCAAATAGATTTGCTCGCCAATTTGGTTTTGACCAAGGCGTTCCATCAGATAACTTTTGTTTAAGCATCCGCAGGGAGGAACCATGTGAGATAGGCAATATTGCCAAAGCTTGGGTTTTGATTTTAAGGAGAAATACTGGCATTCGTTTTCATATCCCCAAGATTACTCGTATGGGTCAATGTACGTGGTGGTATTGTCGTTGGTGGGTGAGAAGTTGTCTTCCGTATTTAGGAAGATCTGTGAAAGATATCCATACAATTTTGTCAAATCAACCTTATAGGGAAGATGAATCGAAATATGTGATCAAAGACATTCGTGAAGTTTATTCTTCCCTAAAAGCAATTTTTGTGAAGAGTACTCCTCAGGTTGATGATTTTGTCGGCACTAATTACACTGATGTAGAATCAGATAGCGACAATACTTCAGAGGTTCATTTTAAAAGAAAGAAAAAACGTGCCAGACATGATAAAACTAGTCATTACGAAGATGTAATTTTTCCGATCTCTCATAATTCTCAGACCGGACCTCATAATGTTGATATTGACATTGATGCACCTCCTGTTGATTTTAACGAATCCGCTGATCATGCCAATGTTGGATTTTCTGAAGAAGTAGCACCTGATGAGAATGATGCTCCACCCAATTCTATCTCATCTATGTGTATTTCGGCGATCACCACCTCGAACTTAGAAGAACATACCAAAGTCTTTATAATTGGTATCATGAGGACCATACTTCACTTGCTATCTCCTTCTCAGTCGACACAAGATATTTTGAAGCATAATGCTAAAGTGATTAAGGAGCTTGATGTATTGAGTTATGTTTGTAAGTCAATGGATTTTGAGCCACCAGAAATTGCTTGGTTTATCAGTTCTGTCCATAATTCATTTGGATTAAATGAAAAAATTTTAGAAGCTACCAAGGTAATTGAAGATGGCAAAGATATCGACTCCTCTCTCATCCATGATATAATTCGTCGCAACGAAGAAAATTTGGCTACCATGGACAGCTTGTCTATGTCTGTATCAAACAAGCAAAAAGCTTTGGAGGATCTTAAGGCCAAGGAAGCAGATATTATCGCCGTTGAATTAGAGTTACAACGAAGAAGGACTGATTACGAGACTGAAAAGGCATCCATTGAAAAAGACCTTTCTAGTTTTAAAACCTCCTTGAAGGCTCATCCATGCTGCTATCGGTCTCTAATACTGATTAAAAAAAAAAGAAACAATGAAGAAACAAAACAAGATTCTAAACGAAAAAATGATGATGACTAAGGTCTTTAATCTGACTTGAGGAATAAAGTCATAGCATTGTGGACTTTATGGAACTGTTCTTGTTGAATCTTGATTGTGTCGTTTGCTCTTTCAATTTCATAGAATCGTTCCATGTCAACATCGAGTTTGGATCGCTTAATGTCTTCATCAATCTGCTGATTATAAACTAGATTGCCTACGTACCCAAAGTGAGATCAAGCCTTCCGTAGTTCATTGCACACCTTTTTTTTAAGTGTGCGGTCTACACAGTAGGTGAGAACCTCTTGTTTAAGTGTAGAACTTCTTGATGAACTTTCCGTTTACACATGGGTAGATGCGTCGGCCTTCTGAATCAGAAAGTTCATATGCCCCTCTTAGGAAGACCTTAGTGACAGCATACGGTCCTTCCCATTTTGCCTCAAATTTTCCTTTCATCCTTCTAGTTATGACAACAGGTCTTTTTACGGTAAGCACTAGGTCTCCAACTGAAAAAGATCGGAATTTAACTTTCTTGTTGAATGCCCCAGCTACCTGGGCTTGGTAAATTTCGAGCTTTTGTTGAACAGCAAGTCGTTTTTCATCTAATGCTTCAAGCTCAGCTAGACGGACTTGCACATTTTCATCTGGGGTCGTTAGTTGAGTAGCAATTATTAATGAAGGTATTTGAACCTCCAAAGGTAAAACTGCTTCAGACCCAAACACAAAGTTATAAGGTGTACAACCAGTCGCAGTTCTTACAGTAGTTCTATAAGCCCACAAAGCTTTTGGGAGGCGCTCGTGCCAGTCCCTTTTATTCTTTGTCACTGTCTTCTTCATGATTTTGCATAACACCTTATTAAATGCTTCTGCTTGACCATTTGAAGACGGGTTATAACTAGCTAAAAAATTGTGCTTGAATTTGTACTTGTCCATCAATTTGACCATTGCCTTACATTTGAAATAAAGGGCATTGTCGGAGATAATTTTTGAAGGGACCCCGTATCGATAAATTATGTGAGTCCTTATAAAATCAGCGACATCTTCTGCCCGTACTTCTTTTAGTGGTACGGCTTCAGCCCATTTGGAGAAGTAATCTGTAATGGCCAAAATATATTTGTGGGCTTTGGAAGAAGGTGGTGTAAAAGGACCAATGACGTCAATTCCCCATGTTTCGAAAGGCCATGACAGTATAAAAGGATGGAGTGGTTGAGGGGGTTGGTGGATGAAATCTCCATGTAATTGGCACAACTTACAACCTTTAGCGAAATTAATCGCATCTTGAACCATAGTAGGCCAATAGTAACCCAACCGCTTTAATTGAGTTGACAGTTTTGGGCCAGCTTGATGGGCGCCACATTTACCGGCATGAGTTTCTTTAAGTGCATGTGCTGCCTCTTCTTTCGAGAGACATCTCAACAGTATCCCATCGAATGAACGCTTGTACAATGTGTCATTAAAGACCACAAATCGAGGCGCTCTTCTTTTTACATCCACTCTTTTCTTCAAGTCTTCTAGCAAGACTCCTTTTTGGATGTAGTCTTTGATTGGTTGATGCCAGTCGTTTTCATTTGTGTTGTCTAGGAAAGTTATCAAGTTGACTGTATTTTCTTCTTCAACTCTTTCTGTGGATTGGGATAGTACATGGCACTCCCCTATGGTAATTTGGATATCCCTTTCTTCAGGAAGTGTTAGAGAAGCAGCTAAATTAGCTAACGCATCAGCTTTACCATTTTTTGATCTAGGGATATGATTTAGAGTTATATCTTGAAATTGACCAAGAAAATATTTAGCCTTTTCATGGTAAGGGATTAAATTCTCGTGCTTGACTGAAAATTCACCACTCATTTGTTTAATGACCAAGAGAGAATCGCCAAATACTTCCAATGCTTGTATTTTCATTTCGAGTGCAACTTCGAGGCCGATAACTAACGCTTTGTATTCTGCTACATTATTGGTGCATATAGCTAGAATATGGAAGGAGTAAGGTATCAGGCCTCCCGATGGTGTCACAAAGACAATTCCAGCACCTGCCCCACTATTTTTCGCTACCCCATCAAATTATAATTGCCATGATGAAGTATCTACCGTGAAAACTTCTTCGTCTGGAAGATCTTCTCGCAACTCCATATCGTCTGGAATTGGGTGTGCTGCCAGAAAATCCGCCAATGATTGCCCTTTTATTGCTTTTTGCGGGACAAAGTTGATTTCAAATTCTAACAAAATCATAGACCATTTGGCCAGTCATCCAAACAACACGGGCTTTGATAGAATATATCTTAAGGGGTCAGCTTTTGACACTAAAGTCAGAGGGTGTGAGAGTAAATAATGCCATAATTTTGTGACGGCAAAAATTAAAGCCAAGCACACTTTCTCGATTGGAGGGTAGTTTTGTTCTGCCCCTACTAAAGTTCTACTTAGGTAGTAAAGAGCCACTTCTTTTCCCTCCTCATTGTTCTGCGCCAACAAGGCTCCCAAGGAGCGGTCAAGTGAGGTGATATATAATATCAATGGCTTTCCTAAGATTGGAGCTCTCAACATTGGTGGGTGTAACAGGTATTTCTTAATACTTTCAAAAGCATTTTGGCATGCCTCATCCCAAATTAATGCGACATTTTTCTGCATCAATCTCGAAAAAGGTTGCATCTACCGGACAGGTTTGAGATGAACCTTCGGATATATGCAAGTCTTCCTTGTAGTCCACGTAGTTAACGTAAGTTACGTGGGGGAGGCATTTCCAAAATTGCTTTGATTTTTGCAGGGTCGATTTCAATTCCTTGATGTCTGACGATAAACCCGAGGAACTTTCCTGATGTTACCCCAAATGCACATTTTAAAGGGTTCATCTTGAGATTGTGTTGCCTGAGCCTATCAAAGACTCATTTTTAATCATCAAGATGATTTGCCCTTTCTTTTGTTTTGACCACTAAATCATCAACATAACATTCAACAGTATTGTGCATCATGTCTTCAAAAATTGTGGCCATTGCTCTTTGGTAGGTTGCCCCTACATTCTTGAGGCCAAATGGCATAACTGTATAGGAAAATATGCATTTTGGTGTCCGAAAAGCAGTGAGCTCTTCATCTTCAGGTGTCATCTTGATTTGGTTGTACCCAGAAAACCCATCCATGAATGATAAGGCATCAAAACCAGTGGTAGCATTTACCAATAACTCAGTGATGGGGAGTGGGAATTCATCTTTTGGGCAAGCCCGATTAAGATCTCGGTAATCCACACATATGCAGAGTTCCCCATTTTTCTTCATCACAATGACAATGTTTGCGAGCCAAATGGGATACTTAACTTCCCAAATAAACCAGCAATTTCTTAACTTGTCAATTTCTGCCTCAATTTTGGGAAGTAGCTCTGGTCGAATTCTTCTTTGAGATTGTTTAATAGGGGTAGCGTCTTTCGATACTGCCAGCCTGTGTACGGCAACCTTTGGATCCAACCCTGGCATGTCTTGATACCCCCAAGAAAATACAACTTTTTTTTCACGAAGGACTTGTTTGTACTGTGGTAATTCTTCTTTGGTTAATAAAGCACTGACAAATACAGGCTTTGGATCGTCCTCGGTCCCAAGGTTGATCTCTATTAAATCATCCACTGTTGCTTGTCCTCCGTCTTCGAATTCTTGAGGTGCTGGTTGAAGAATGTCTATAAAATCTTCCGTAGGGTTTGAGCTCGAGCCTTCATCTTCTATTGTCAAACTTTCTTCAAAAGAGAGGTAATTGACTTGAGCAATATTTTCTTCATCTTCTTGTGTTTCATGCCCTTGAAGAATAGTAATTCTCATGGGTTTCTTTTGTTTTGGCACCCACTGCTTTTTCTTTTTAGTTCCCTTTGGCTGTGGAGCACTTGGGAAAACAAGCCTTTCGAATGCTGACACTCGTGGGGTGGATGTGCTTGCTTCAAGTTTGTCAAACACCGACACCCGCGAGGAAGGTGTGGGTACATCATCATTGCGAAACATTTTTTGTTCCTCTTCTGTTAACTCATCTGGTTCAAAAGAAGCTTTTAAACAATCACTATTTTGATGGATTGTGATTCCTTTTTGCTTCTTGATATGGAACTTTTTCTTTTCCACTTTGAAGGCTTTCGGAGTTACAGAAGTTGAAGATTTTTTATTAAGAGTAACAACCCTTTTATTTTTCCTGCTATTTTCACCAAAAGTAATTGAAATTTGCATTTTACCTTTGGGTAGTGACTGATCAATTTTCCTTAGCGGTAAAGTAAAGCTCGTCATAAGGGCTGTCATCGAATCTTCAATCGGTGTCAAAGCTTTTTGCCCCACTCCTCGTTGACTTTTAGGGATGTACTTGAAGGTTCGTTTTTGATTAGATACCTTCAAGTCCTCCTCTTTAGGCTGAGGAGATTTCACAGGGGATAGTTGCTTAACTTGTAGGGATTTCTGTGAGGTTGAGCTTTCATGACATTTTCCCTCCTCAAGTTTCTCTTTCAAAATCGTGACATTAGCCGACTTGTAAAATTTTGCATCAGTGTAATTCATCTGTTCCCCATAAAAGGGATTTGGGTCTGCATTAACACTTCTGACTTTGCCTTCCTTGCAAAACTTAAAGCATTGGTGAAGTGTTGAAGGAATGACCCCATATTCATGAAGTCAAGATCACCCTAACAACACATTATAGGATGTGTCTGAATCAATGACATGAAATAAGGCTTCAGAATTAAGTTCGCCTATTTCAACTTTCAATGTGATACTTCCCCTTACTTTTTCTCCAACTTGGTTAAAACCTTGAATTGTCAATGATGACTGAGACAATTGACGTGGGTGTAAACCAACATCTCTCAAGGTTTTTAAGGGGAGTACATTCACAGCTGATCCAAAATCCAACATGATGCGGCTCACGCGAACATTAGCAACCATACCGGTCACGTAGAGAGGCCGATTATGCAAGGCGGCTCCCAACTGACGGTCTTTATCATCAAAGGTTATGCATGCCATACAAGAGGTATGCATCTCGAGTGATGTAGGTTTTATTGGCTCTATCTTCTCCGTATAAAAGTCAGGACTTGTTAATGCAACAACAAGTGCATTTCTATGCTTAGGAGACATTTGCAATGCATCATAAACGCTCAAGAGAGCAGGGATGCGCTTTAGATGAGCCAATATATCATATTTTGCTAGCGTCATTTCATTTTCACTAGTGCTTTTGTCTCTTCGACCATCATTAGCGAATTCTTTGTTGGTCGAAAATGAAGGCTTTTGAAGGTCTTGTTTACCCTTTTCAAGCTCTTTCGCTTCTTTTGCCTTCTTTGCAACAATTTTTCGCCGCATATCTTGCAAGGTAATTTCATCTACCTCTTTTTCACTTTCGGACAAGGTAGATTCAGGACCTTCTTCTGCCAGTAAAGTCATGCAGCAATCTGACACACTATCGTCACCAACAATTGCCTTTTCCCGTAACTCTTTTGGTAAAAACTCCTCCAGAGTTACTAGATTTCATTTTGGTTGTTCAAGTTCATTTCTTTTTAAAGTAATTTTTTGCTCTCTAGTCCTTCTCTTATTCTTGTGATTCTTTGTTTCTGGTGTACTCCATAATTTGACTCGAGAGTTTCCAGATGGTTTTCGAGATGGACTTTTAATTTTTGTAGGTTTTCTTCGAGTACATGTTTTCCATGTACTTTCTAAATCCTCTTCACTATCATACCAATCATCCCAAATTTCTAAATTGGGCTCTATCATGAGCTCATACAAAGTAGGAATATTTGGATTTCCTGGCTTCGGCATGTCTGAGTGAGCTTGAACTATTGTAACTTCCTTATCAACTTCAAATGCCACAGAAATTACGTCCTTTTGTGTGGGATCGTTTGGTATTTGGTCATTCTCCATTAAGGAAGTCGTATTTTTCGCCGCTTTTCCAAGAGAACAGTCAATTTCAATTTCTTTTCTCTTGATCATGCCTTCGATAATGTTTTTAAGGATGTAGCAATCCGTCAGTGGATGGCTCACAATTCGATGATACCGGCAATAATTGGGGTCATTTGTCATATCAACCTCGTTGGGTCGTTTAGGCTCAAGAAGTCTTATTGCTTTAGCCTTTAACAACTCGTCGAAAATTTGGTCAACGTCATCATCGTCAAATGAATATTTGACTTCTTTCCTTTCTTTGAGAGTTAATTTCTTTTGCGGCTCTCGTGCCTTCCCTTTATCTTTATTGTTGCCAATATTGATAAAAGTGGCCATTGATTCTCCCTTCTTTAATGGCTTTTTGTTTTCGAATCTCGGTAAGGGTTTGCCACCCTTTTGCCGAGCAATTTGTATTTCAACGTTACATGCCTTCGAGACAAGCTCATTGAAAGTTTTGGGCTCTGCTGTGCCCACGAAGGTTGCCACCTCAGGGTTAAGGTTTTTGGCACACATCGAAACCACAGCTTGTTCTAATAACCTTTCCGGACATTGGAGGTTAAGATTTCTCCATCTCGTTATGAATTCACTAGCATTTTCACTAGCTCGTTGCTTCGTTTCCACCAGGTCATGGATGCTTATGGTCATTTTTGAACTCACAAACTGTGCCAGAAAGGCTTTTTGCATGTCGTCCCAGGTATTTATGGATCCTGGGGGCGATTGAGTGTACTAGGTGAACGCTGCCTCTTTTAGCGATTGCACGAATTGTCTAATCAACAGTGCATCTGATTGGACAGATTCACCACATGCAGAAGTAAAATATGCCAAATGCTCATGGGGAGAACCATTAATTCCATCAAACTTTTTGAACTTTTGTCTGACATAGTTTGGTGGAAACGGGATTTGGTCATAGTAAGCCGGGTATGGCTTATGATATCCCAGAATCGGCATACTTGTTGCAGCCTGGTATTCTCGAATACTCTCCATGATAAGAGTCTTTAGATCTTGTTGAGGTTGAACATCGGTTAGTGGTGGTTGCACACCAGGCAGTGATGGTTGTGTATTGCCTACGGGCGGTGCTGAAGACGAGGAATTTTTCCCGAACTCACTCTCTTTTTGTCTCACATTAGCTTGATGAGCTAATTGCATTGAGAGTCGGGCTACTTCTTCATCCCTCTCGGCCAGTAGTCTTTGAAGTTCCAGGATCTTCTCTTCACTACTGATTGCCCCAGTTACTAATACTGGCATATTTTTATCATTGCCAATGGTTAGTGCTTCAAACTGAGTAATGAGGTCATCGGGTACCCCCTTACTCTGCTCGAAAAAGGGAGTGTCTTCTAGAGAGTGTTCAGATGTGCAACTCCCCTCTTCCTGAACTTCTTGAACAAGGGGGTTCGACGATTCCTGAACGGGAATTGAACGCATGGCACGGGCTCTCGATCGAGTTACAGGTCCCATATAGGATGTAGGCTCGACATTTGAAGTGACTCTTGTTGGTCGATATCCCTGAAGGAACATCCATTCACCATGTTCTTTTAGGAACGGATTAGGGTTTGCTTTGGGAACCCGTACATTGTCACTCCTAGCCTTCTTTGAGAGGGCGAAAGGCGTCATACACCCCTCATCTAGTCTTAGACGTAATAAAGGATGTTCGTTGTTCTCAACAGATGCCCCCTGTTGGCTTTGGCGGTTGACAGGTATCACGATCGTAGGCTTGATCGGCATATCCCTTATCAATTCCTGTGTTTCAAGAGGATTTGGTCAGGGTGATGTTGTTGTCCCCTTCCTGCCTCTCAGAGTTTGAGGCGCCGGTGTTGCTTCGGTTTCCTTTGCGGAAATAACCATCATTGAAGCAACAGTGGGCAAGAAAATTGGGATGGAACCAATCATGATACATTCCTGGCCCCATTCCCTCTGGGTAGTTATGGGACAACCATTCGTTGTTGGCTTCCCTTCCGCCTTAACAACCTTTGAAATTGACCTCTTCATTGACCGGGTTTGCCTCTTTTTAAAGCCTTTCGCAGCTTTACCTCTCAAGGCTTGCTGAGTCTTAGAGACATCTTTCACAACTTTTCCTTTTCTAGCCTTTCTAGCTGGTGTAGCTTTCTTCACATCCTCTACAGGTTTGGGTGCACTACATGAGATGGGTACCCGATCAATAAAGAATGCTGCCAGGAAGCGATTCTTTTTCTCTCCTTGGTTAGAAGAGATCATTGGTAACTTGTGGAAGTAAACTGTCACTAGTGGTGCCATTTTTTCCTAAAAAGGGTAAACAAAATTAGCACCAAAATTTTTAAGTTCAAGAATAGTCATCATAGTTGGAGATGAAAAGGAGAATGGGTCCCACCGGGCGTGCCAAAAATTATGTTAAGCAAAAATTTATATTTAGAAAATAAAAAAAATAAATGTGAAACACAATTTCACCTATGCCAAATTTATAGCATAAGATTTTATTTATTTAAGTTCGACCCATCCGAGATTATAAGAATAACCTCTTAATTACAATCCTTTTATTTAAAGGAAATACCATTTGATTCCAATTACGATGATATTAAATAATTTGAAATAATTTAGGGAGAACTGGGATGAATTTGGAATTGCAGCTGAACTCAGTACTTTTGGCTAACTGAGTTGCCTACATACCTTCTTTGTGAAGGATCAAGCAACTTGTAGTTCAGATTGAGATATTTTAGAATTTGAATATAAGAATTCCGATATATGACCATTTTCGGGAATTCTTTGCCATTTGAAAATTTGGAAAAATTCCTAGGTGGATGACCTTTTATGGAATTTTGAGATTTGTGTTTTTATACCATTTTGCGGTATTGGCGACTGCACTTAGTCTTAGCAACTAAGTTACCTACGTATCCCTTTTTAGAAATCAAGTCTAACGTAGTTCCGGTCTTTTTCAAAGATTTTATGATGCTTTGATAATTAAGAGGTGAATGACCCCTTTTTGAGATACCATTTATTATGGCTTTTAAGTTTTAGTGCACTTTTGAATTTGTAGGTACAATAACCATTTTTTGAGATTTTGTGAGGTAAATGACCTCTTTGAAATTTTGGAATGATATTTCACCATTTGAATTGATTCTGATGAGCTCATTTGAGATTTGGAAATTTCATACCATTTCACATGGTTTTAGAATTTTATCATTTGGTGACAATTTTATGTCTTGAAATCTCTTTATATATATATTTTTAATAATTTATTTTATATATAAAGAGATTATTTGACCAATATTTTAATTGATTATTCCAAAAAATTTGTGGGGAATAATCTAAAATTTTATATCAAGTAATATCATTATTTTAAAATTCAAATTTATTTTTTTAAAATTTGAATTTAAAATTTTGAGATAAAATCTGACTGTTTTATGTTTTGACTTTATCAAATAATGTAAATATCTTAAATTCGAATTTAAATTTAGTTTTGAATTTGAGATATTTTATTATTTTATATTTTTTTTATACATTATATGATTATTAAATATATCTCTGAGTCTATTTAATAGACTTTCAGAGATAAAGCAAAAGTCATATGATAAGTTGCAATTCTTTGAGAGAGCATACACACAAATTTTTTTCTTCAAGGCAAGTCCCTTTATATGTATATATTGTATATGCACAATACACTTTTTTTTTTTTTTTTGACTTGGAATTTTTTTAAGACCTCGTTTCTCAATTTTCGTCTAATAGACTTAAACTTAAGTCTTTCCAATCTTATTCGTACATATATATATATATATACATATACATGATTAAATCGTCAAAGGACCCTGAACAGATTTGACCAAATCAGTAAACAATGTGTTTTCCTCTTTCATCTTTTCCCCATGTATTGTATGCTATTGTCTGTTTCGGTCTAGGTAGTGGTTTGATTTGAATCATTTTTAATACATATGTATATATTAGGTACAATCTTTGTTGCACTGATTATATATATAAATATGTATATATATATTATATTTGATCATGACTTTTAAATGATATGTTTTGTTTAAAGCACTCAGAGAGTGCATTTTTGTTTATGTCACTGATATAATTTTTTATTTTTTTTGTATGAAACATATATAGTGCAATACACATTTGGTCTTGTTGACCTTTTCGTTTGTGCATGAATGCTTATTGTTCATATTTATTTATTTTTTTAACGTTGACAAACAGAGAGCACATCATCATTCCTTCAAAGACATAGTTGAATTTTTCTTTGACCAAGATTGTGTCCCCTTTATGCTATGATGAGAACATATAGATACACATATATTTAGATCTCTTAATATATTGTGTGAATAGAAAGCTGAAAACAAGTCAAATGTCATTGGAGGCATTTGTATTTCACTGAATATGTATTTAATCTTCTTTTCTTTTCCTTTTAAAGGACACATAACATCCTTTTTTGGTTTGATTTTGTAGCTTGAATTCTCTGTACCGTAATTTTCCTGGAGATTGGGCTTTACAAGGATTTTGGATTATTATAAAGCCTTTTTTTTTTTTTTTTTCATTGTGACATGTAATGGTTTAATATATATATATATATATATATATATATGTAGATGCTCATATTCATCCGTGAATGATTTTTTTATCAAATAATTTGGACTTTGTTTGCTTAAAACAAAGAAATTAACTCAAGCAATTATTTTGATTTCAGATTTTGATAAGGTATTTGGTTTTGGCCAAATTTGTACTTTCTTTGATTTTACTGTTCTCAACCAAAATTAACATTTTTTAAAGATAATTTTGACAGCATAACATACCAACTTTATTTTGAAGAAAAATAAACTGAGGATAGAATGAGTGCATTCCGTAAATTTGGAACGGAATGAGTGCATTCCATAGCTTTTTTTGGATGAGTGCATCCATTAATTAATTTTTTTTTTTAGGCAGAATGAGTGCATTTCATATTGTTTTTTTTTTCTTTTGGATGAGTGCATCCGTCAATTTTTAGGGGCGGAATGAGTGCATTCCATATTAGATGAAGAGAAAGAAATGAGTGCATTCCATCATAGAGCAAGAGAAAGCCAAGAAAGAAGAAGAAATTTAGGGATAGATATTTACCTATGAAACTTGAGCGATTTGAAGAAATATTGTGAAAATAAAGTGGAGAAAGTGGGGAGTGGTCAGAATGGGAAGTGGGAAGGTGGAGAGAATAATGAGAATATTTATTTTTACTTTTTCTCCTTTACTCCAAACCAATTTTTTTTCTTTTATTATTTATTTATTTATTAATAATAAAAAAAAAACGGTTCAACAATATTCTTGAAATTTATATTAAGACATTTCTAAACTTAGGAATCTCTGATAGTAACATTAGCGCGATCATTTTTACTTACAACCTATACACAACACAATTCTTATTTTTAAAAGAGTAATTAGCAGCAAAACTCTCTATTATACATTTAACCCCTATTTTTTTAAGGTGAAACCTCTCAATCCCCATTCTGTTAGGAAATCCATTGTTCACATTGATTCCCTCCGTTATGTCTCCCAACCTTCCTACGGGTCCATTTCAAATCGTGTCCAGCTCATCACATTTTTTAAGAAGGAGGTTGTACGATCCAAGTCGAGTAATTTAATAACGCTTTTACAGATTGGGAGCAGTGAGTCGAGGAACTCGGCCATGGACTCGCTGTTGAGTCTTCTCCATGAGGATGATAAGAACGTGATGATCGTCGTTGCCCAAGGTGTGGTTCCGGTTTTGGTTTGGTTAATGGATTCAAGCTCGGTGGAAATGAAGGAGAAGACCGTGGCGGCGATTTCAAGAGTTTCCATGGTTGATAGTTGCAAACACGTTTTGCTCGCAGAAGGTTTGAATCACTTGCTTAGGGTACTCGATTCGGGTAGTGGCTTTGCCAAGGAGAAAGCTTGTGTAGATCTCCATCAATCTTTGAGTTTCTCGAAACAGAATGCCGAAGCAATTGGTTGTAGAGGTGGGATTTCATCTCCATTGGAGATTTGTCAAGGAAGAACATCTGGCTCGGAAGCTTCTACAGCTGGGGTTTTGAGAAACTTAGCCTCTTTCCCTGAAATCAAAGAGAATTTTGTCGAGGAAAATGGGGTTGTTGTCCTTTTGGGCATAGCGAGTTCAGGGACGGTATTAGCTCAGGAAAACGCAATTGGGTGTCTGTGTAATTTGGTTACTTGATGACGAAAGTTTCAAACTTTCTATTACAATTGAAGGTGGTGTTAGAAATAGGATAGTGGAGAAGACCAATATATATATATATATATATTAATATATTTAATTGAAGAATAGAAATGAAAAACAATACAATAGAAAGAATAAACCAAAGCCGAGGCACGCGAAACACGCTTTTCTTAAAGCAGATTTGCCCCTTCTACCTGAACGGTGCTAGAGAATTCGTGAGCAACCACTTCCCAGGATACAACAGCTATCAAGCAAGACGAATGCACCACTGCGTATGTTTAGGCGAACTTGAAACAAACCTTCCCTCTATCACTAAAAAATACTACAGAGACTGAAGAGAGAAAAAGACTAAGTGTGTGATATTCTGTATTAGTGTGCCTAGAATGAAAGGAGAAGCCTCTTTTATAGGCTTCATGGAGAGTTGAAAAATGTGTGAATCAAATGCATTAATGCCCAAATATCCAACAAATCTGGTATCTTAATATCTGAAAATCAATCAGAATTAAATACCTTTATACTGGTAATATCAGCAATTACCCAAAGTGATTTTCTGATAATCAATCAGAATTAATCACACAATATTCTGATATCTTAATTTTGACAAAAGTGATTTGCCAAAATCAATCAGAATAAATCACATAATATTCATATAATATTATATTTAATCAAGGTGATTTGTTGAATCATTTCCATTTAGGCATCAATTTCTCATTCACTCAATTTTTTCCAACAATCCCCCACATGAATGAAATTGATCAACATTAAGAAACAAAGACTCGACACGACTCGACACAACAAGGTGATAGAGTTCTCTGATTGATACCTGCATAGGATAGGTGGGTGTTAGCCTTTGAACCTTCCCTAGTGAGAATATATTTACTTTACTAACTGATCAGTAGACGCGATGTCTTTGAACTATTCTGTCATTTGTGTAAATGATGATATATCTCACACAGATATCTTTCCGGCATAGTTTCGGTTCTCATGGTTATGTTCATTTTGTCCGTGAACATCTGCCTAGTTCTGTGAGAGGTTTTAGAGAATTGAGCCCCCACAATTCTCCTTCGAAGCGGCCCCACTTCTTTCTCACATAGGTGACCTCTTATCTAAGAGCAATCCCGCATTACTCTGCTCGGACTACCGATGCGTAAGGGTCATTAAAAGCTTGAGCTTAACCTCTTTTATAATGGGCATCACTGTTTCAGCATTGGAATGAGTAGGGGTAATCCCCCACAGTGATCCTACTCAGTCTTAATAACTAGGTTGTCCCATTGAACCTAGATCTTGGGATCTCTAGTCAACTAGGTTGGGTTTCCTTTATATCAACCTTAATTTCCTTTGGGCTTTTAAGTCCCATTCCTTCTGATGTCTTTTCAACTTGATCTCTATTTAACCCTTTGGTTAGCAGATCCGCAATGTTATCTTTTGATTTCACATAATCAATCGAGATAACTCCAGTTGAGATCAGTTGTCTAACGAAATTATGTCGTCGACGTATGTGTCTAGACTTACCGTTATACAAAACATTTTGTGCCCGACCAATTGTTGCTTGGTTATCACAATATATGCATATTGCGGGCACAGGTTTAGGCCATTCTGGAATATCCTCCAAGAAATTACGCAACCATTATGCTTCTTCACTACATTTATCCAGAGCTACAAACTCAGATTCCATCGTGGATCTAGTGATTACAGTATATTGGAGCAATCCATCTAATTTCAAGTCATTTAAATTTCCACTTGTTCCACCTTTCCCCTGTTCCTGAAGAACTTTAAAGGCATTCTGTTTCTTGTCTAACACAGCTTTAATAAGCTTTCCTTTCCCTCGTGAATTCCCTGTTTTCTTAGGCACTTCCCAATTCTCCTTATTATTAGAGCCAGGAGTTAAAGCCAGATCCTGAATACCACCAGCAGCATCTCTAATAACCTCAATCCCTGCCTTTTCATTTCTCCCCTCCACATCCTTAACAGGTTCAGGAACTCCTGCTGAACCCTCTGTGATTGTATCAGTAGCAACAACACCTGAGCCAGTAGGAACTCCATCCGTTTCCAGAGCAGAAACTTCCTTCTTAATCCAACTTTTAGATCCAGTTTTCTTGCATTTAACCATATTGTGGCCGAAACCTTTGCAGTTATTGCATTTAATGGGCAGCCACTCATACTCAACAAATTGCTCTTGAACTTGACCCTTTTCGTTCACAAAATATATAATAAATGGCGGGTTATCAGAGATTTCCATTTCAACTAGGATTCTCGCATATCTAATCATCGATCTTTCCTTTGTAACTTTATCCACCATAATAGGTTTCCCTATAGTATTGACCAATGCACTGAGACATTTCTGGCCCCAATACTGAAGACCAAGATTAGGCAGGCGAATCCATTAGGGAACCGAACGAACTAACCTGATGGTATCAAGATCTTGTGTCCAAGGTCTCACAATCACTGGTTTCTTGTCAAATTGCACAATGCCAGTTTCCAGAACAAAGTCCCTGGTAGCCTCATCGTTGAATTTAACTATGGTCAGCCCCATATTCGTTTCACAAAACCTTCAAAAACAGCAAATGGGGGGTTAGCTCCCATCACCATACAGATCACAGCTGAGTTCCAATTTTGAGCCTGTTCAGCAACCTCAGCCAAATCTAGCTGAGCAACTCTCTTCCCATCTTTTACAATTGGCTCCTCATAGTGAAGTTTAGCCGCCTCACTTATCACCTGCTTATCCTTAAGCTTTGCCCAATGCGATTGAGCAGAGACTATAAAATCTTCTTTCACGGACCCATCCCCCCTATTAGTATCGAGCATCTCATCTTCCAGGCTAGTACAACCATCACCACCAGCAGGGGCCAAATCCTTCTCGACGGAAACATTGTCCGACCTAGCCTTCCCTTCAGATAATTTCAGTAAAGTATCTACCTCAGAAGGCAAACGTTCTGCCACAATCGTTGATGAAGGGACCTCCTCATTCTGAGATCTGGATGGAGGCTTTCGAGCGATCTTCTTCTTCTTCATCGGAGAGAAGCAAGAGCACTATGCACGCCTTTTTTTAATTATTATTTGCTCCCTTTATTATTTTAATTTAATTTAGATTTTTTTAAGTTTTTAATTTCTCTCATTTTTGTTTTGTTAATTTTAATTTTAAAAATTCATGTGGTTGTGAGACATAAAGGAGGAAATCAACGTGAACAATGGATTTGCTAATGTTTCATTGGGGGGTGGTCAAGGTAAAGATAAACGTGAACAATGGATTTGCTAAGGTTTCATTGGGGGGTGGTTAAGGTAATGATAAAGGGTTTTGTCGCTAGTTACTTTTTATAATTTTGATTTGTAACTCTTTTCACAATTTTGATTTGTAAGAAATCAATCTTTTATGCTTGGATAAATTAGTCAATTAGTAGACTGAAACACAACTAGTTTCCTTGCAGGTCGAATGCTTTAGGTTATTAGAATCTTATATCATAGCAAATCAACAACCTTTTATATGAGAATTTAGAGAGATTTTAACTTACAAATTTAGTAGCACAATTTTATATAGTGATAATTAACAGCTTGAAACGGAAGGTATAGTTGGCTTTGATCCTGTCATGAAAATATGTAAATAGTTCAGAAATATGCTTCCAAATCGTAGGGCAGACGAAGCTGATCAATCAACCCCACATTTCGTTCTCCTAATTTGTTTTTTGGGTTGCTACAAGGCAGTAGCATGACTTGCATATCCCCAAAATCAATAAATAGATTGGTAACACAAGGTACTATAAAACATCATAGGAAACTAGGAGGGCCAACTGACATAATAATTTTTGTTTTCCCTTTAATGGGTCGTATATTCAATATAAATCAATTCTTCCTTCCTCTACAAACTTCTTTATCGGCTTGTAACGAACAAAGTATAACACATTAGGCTCCATTTCAAAGGGTTCCTCCAACGGTCTCTGATTTCCCCTACCAAAAGCAACACTCCAGTTAGCAAGCAAAAGTAACAAGTAAGAGCTACAGAAAATTGGGGGAAAGGAGCTTTAGTACATCTGAGACATATGATAGACTACCTGTGATCAGCATTCCCATCATCCATGTCCTCAAGCTGAATGTGCCCAAGATAATACTTGGTCTTACAGACGACAAACACGTCTAACTGCGGTTTTGGGACTGAAATTCATATAAAACAAATATGAAAATAATTACGTCTTGTTTTCACCACCGAAAGTCATATATGCTACGAATGTGATGGACATAATGATAAAGAACTAACTCTGCTATGTACCACATTTCTATTTTGACATTTAGAAGAAAAAGAAGGCACCAAAATATAATATCCACAGTCAGGTGCTCTCCTATTAACAAATTTCCGTTCAGATAAGACTATGATCCAATCACTAGCAAATGGCTCTGCGGGATAAAGCATTTCTTTATGCTTGCATTTCTAGATACAGAAACCTTATTGAAAATGGAGCCAAACAATGTCATCCAAACAATCACTACTGAAATGATATATCATTTTCAGCATCCAAAAAAAATGAGGACTGTACTTATGTAAGCGCCATTAGCAGATTGAGCCACTAATGTGTATTTTTAGAGGAAGGCTGTCAGTAAAATAAAATTAGAAGCAATACCAATAGTGCTCAAAGATGTTACTAAAATGAGGGCAGAGATTGGCCCTATATGGATAATAAAGCAGGACAGTGTAATATAGGAGCCTCTCTCAACCAATATATGAGGAATTACAAGCGCTATGGAAGACCAAATATTCCTACATTTATAGACATAACAGGCATCGGCAAACAGCCAAATGCACCTACAAAAAATAATAGCATACTATAAATAAAAGGTAAAAAGAATTGAAAAATTGTTTTATTACCCATGTCAGTCTCTTCACTTATTATCGATTGTTGGAGTATAGACTGATAATTATCTGGTAATTTTGAGAGAACACTCTCTTCAAGATGCATCTTCAAATCATCACACGACCTGCGACCGCAAAATTATTTAAATTACATAAACAAATACTGTTCTCACTAAAAAGAGTACTATTAAATATTTTACCTTTCAGCAAACAACTTCTCTTCTTTAGAAAGACGGTTGAAGAGGTCAGTTGACTTCAAAATGTGGAACATGTATTTCTCAATCTGCATTTTAGAACAAACTTAATCCATAGAACAATTAAATGATCCAAACCTTTTTTCTTCACTATCTTAATTATGGGATATCGTCAAATGTAGCAGGGGACGAATGTATTATTCATTTTTCCTTCACGCTCAAATATGGAAATTCCCACACAACAGCCAACCCAAGATAAATAAATACATGAATAAGGAATGGCTACCTTTTGGAGACGAATACGAAGGTATGACCTCAACAAGAATTGGGTTCTGTCCAAATCCATCTGGTAGAGAGATACTGTCAACGGATCGACTCCACTCTCCACAAATTCATCTACAGTCTCTTCCTAAATAACAAGTATAACACTGGATCAATAAAGAAAATGAAGTAAAAACTAGTTTTCCGTGTCAACATAGAAAAATCACAACATTACGTTTGTATTAATAGCCAGTTATTTACCTAGTTACTAAATAACACAATCAATATCCAACTAATCACCCCGAAGATATAAATATGTGCATAGAAAGATCAAGAATTGAGAGCTAGGGTTTACCATCAACTGGATCTGTTCTCTGATTCGATCAATCAAAGCAGTCTCGAACTGAAAAATCTCCGGCGCCGCCTTCTCCCGTCGCCAAATCCTCTTCAGATGGTCCACATCCGTCATCGAAATTAACGACTCGTAATCGTCCGTTTCTGGAACACCCGAACCCAAACCGGAACCGGAACCCGACGCCATTGATATGTAAGGACCGAATACTTCTAGGTGTCTTCGAATTTTGATATTAATGTTTATTTCTTCTTCTTCTGATCTCTAGAAAGAGATAATGTTGCAATTTGGCGCCAAAATAGAGACAGGAGAAGTGACTGTGATGGTTGCGCGCGTAAACATGACATCTATTTGCATGTGACACGTGATAAGCAATAAAACGATGCGTTTTGTATCTGGGTTATTCTCTATTATAAGGGAAATTTGCTTTAAAAGTGCCAAATATTTTGAGTTTGTTATCGGCAATTTTTTTTCCTTTTTTGCGGGTTAAGTTAAGTTCCAAAGTTCGTAAAACAATAATTTCATTCATTAGGTATTAGGTCTGTTAAGTGTTGACTTCGTAATCGGTCCGGTCACAAATATTTATAAATTTTAATTATAATACTGGGGACGACGTCTTTAAAAGTCTGACAGAGCTCGGTAGTATGTTCAGATTTGGATATGAATCTCGGTTTTCATTTTTTTTAGTGTCAGATTTTGGTTGGGTATGAATTTTGGAGATTTCAATTTTAATGTTTGATTTTATATTGAAGTAAAGATTGAAATTTTTATTTTTATTTGGTTGGGTTTTTTATTTTCATAAAAGAAAAAATTTGTGTTTTGTTAGTTGGAAAGTGTAGGGATAAGAAGAAGAAGAAGGGGATAAATACTTATTTTTTTTTGTTTGGTTTGATTTAGTGTTTTTATTCATAAGTTTTTTTTTTAATTTTAATTTTAAATTGATTTTTAAATATTTTTCTAATTTAAAATTAATTATAATTCAAATTTAAAAATATTTATGACTAGATCAGTCACGAAGTGACATGTATCAGTCCAGTTAACTCGTGAAAAGAAAATGAGAATATATCAATAACAAACCTTAAACATTGGGTACTCTGTAAACTTTCCCTATACATCCCTCTCGGCCAAGCTGATGTGGGTGCCTTGGGCCCACATATTTAGTATTTATTATTAAATTTTTAAAAAGTTTTTTTTTTATATATTAGTGACAATGAACTTCATCAAAGAAAAACTAAAACCATTGTCAATACAATCAAATGAACAAACCAAAGTTTAAGGCTATACACATAAAGGAAAACTAGGCCACCAAACTTTGGATTGTTCCATAGACAAGACAAGTTTTTCAAAAGAGCGGGCTATTGAGTTAGCTACTCGGAGATAATGAGAGAAAGTAATTACTGGGAAATCTTGACAAAGGAACAAAACATCATTAATCACCACTCCTCGAGAAGAATTAGAAACTAACTTCTTGTGAATAACACCATATACTTGGAGACAATATGTCTCTAGGTTGATATGCGAGTAACCTAGTCTCCTGTAGAGGAGAAGACCCTAAAGAACAAAAAAGGCTTCGACGATATGCAGTTTTAGAGCTATATTAAGACGGATGTAGATAAGACCAAAGACTGTCCTAGAATTGTCTCTTAAAATAACTCTAAGTTAATCCCATATTAAACTTGGCAATATTTAAACCAACATCGATGTTAACTTGATAGTCCTAGTCCCAATAGGAGGAGGAAACCACCCACCATCAACATCATGGTCTTTCCTCATCTTCATCACCATTTGAGTATTCTTCCAAGAAGATGTTAGCTACCGGTGAAAATAATCAAGAGTAATCAAGAGCCCAATCAATAGCAAACTCCTTGCTAATACAAGAGCATGAAAAGTGGACCCATGAGCTGAGCTGCAAATTGCAAACCTTGATAGTATTTATTCCTATACAAGCCAAATTAACAAAGGTTAGAATCCAGCTAAGTGAGACTCTCCAAATGAACAGTTCTGTCTTAGACGGGATATTAAAGTACCAAAGCTTGTTTCATCATGGTAAAGGGAGAGAAGTAGTTAAAGCTTGCCCAAACCAAGACAACTGAACCACAACCAAATAATTGCTTTTAACTGTGAATTGACTAGTCTCTTCATTCCTACATATGATCCCATTTGGTAAGGTCTTGAAGAAGCACGAAAGAGATAGGATTGCAATAGGTTCACTTTGCACAAAAGCTTCGCACACCAAAGGGACATCCCACCCTCCATTGGGCAACATGAGATGCTCCCCCTTAGCAAAATGAGGTAAAATATGAGTGGATAGAGAACAAGAAACATTTTTTTTCAGGGAAGGGAGGGGTGGGGAATCCAAACATCCTTATAAAATAATACATATTTCTCATCCCCAACTTTCCAACGAGCACCCACCTCAAAAATTTCATGTCCCCATAAAGTACTACACCAAATGAAAGAAGCTTTTTGAGTTTTTATTTACCTACAAAAAGAATTCATAGCATATTAAAAGCCTTTCATATCAGGTCCCACAAGAGAGTTTGTCATATTATATAATTGGAAAGCTTGTTTAATGAAGAAAGATTAATTGAAGAGATTTTTTTTTTCGAAAACTAAGCCACAATCCTTTTTATGGTAATAATGTCTCTCCTAAGAACACGAATTCCATTTTTATGAGTGCTAACATCGCCATCCCACCAGAATCAAGCACAAATGCAATCAATCTCATGAATAAGGGCATTCGTAGTCTGAAAAGATTCATTGAGTGTGTAGGGATGGCTTGCATTACCAATTTTAAAATAACTTATTTACTCCATGTTGAAAATAATTTGGACTTCCACCCAAAGAGCTTCCTCCAAAATTTGTCTCTAATAGACTAGAATAAACCGCTCTTACTTTTACCAACAAGACAAGGCAAACTAAGATAGCTCATGGCAAGGGACCAACTCCACACTCAAACAATGAGTAAGCTAGGATCTATCGGAGTTGGAAACTTGGAGAAAGAAACATACTGCAAATTTATAGAAGTTAACACACTGCTTCAAATCGTTTTCAAGTTGAGATTGGTTGAATATAATGGTCAAGTAGTAATACACAAGGTGGTGTAAAACACTTAACAAATTCACTTAAGTTGAAGTATCACTACTACAAAACTGGGCTTTCCCGACACCCAACCACGACAATCAACTCTGTTGACTGTCGTAATTGTTTAGTGGGACTCTACGCCGATAGTTAAAAACTGTAGGCATAGAGACCAACGCCGACAGATAATAACTTTCACTATTGCTTTTGACTGTCGCTATTGACCTCAATGGCAACAGTTAATTTCAATTGTAAAAGTTGGTTTTTTTTTTTTTAAAAAGAAGACAATTAAATTGTTAATATAATTAGCTCCTTGTAAAAAATTTGTTATTATAATTTATAAGTTTTTAGATTTGTATACAAATGTGTTATTTAAATCATAATTTTTTATTTAAAATAAATATAAATTATTTTTTTAAAAATTAAAAGTATAACTTTTAATGGTACGCATTGTGTGTCCTAAAAAAAAAAATCGTTGCCAGTAATGGCGACACCTATTAACTGTCGGCATTGCCAGCAATAGCGACACTTAATAACTGTCGGCGTAGCCAGCAACGGCGACACCTAATAACTGTTGGCGTTGGCAGCAACGGCGACACTTAATAACTGTCGGCGTACCTAGCAACAGCGACGCCTAATAACTGTCGGCGTAGCCAGCAACGGCGACACCTAATAACTGTCGGCATAGCTACCCCTACGCCGGCATAGGAAAATACGACAGTTAGTCGATTGTCGTCGTTGCTCAATAGCGACAGTTAAAAACTGTCGGGAAATCCCATTTTTGTAGTAGTGTATAATTATGAGTTTTTGTTGCAGGCTTCTATAATTGACTTTTTTTCCCCTAAAGTAATACAATGAGGTATCTAAGCGTGCCCAAAATATTTGGAAAAATTTGGAGATGTTTTAGTCGCTTTTGGAGAAGTTGACCAGGCCTGGAGGTGACACGTTTCCTGGAAAGAGGGGACGCATCGTGCCTAATTTTCACGTTGGAAGAAACATACCAAGTGACGTGCCTGCTATAGAGTGACACATCGCTTTCCAAGATACATGTCGCCATAAGCAACGTGTCACCTGTTTATTCCATACATATGCATTTTTAAGCTCCAAATGATGTGTTTAAATACTCTGATCCATTAGTTATACTTAATGACAGTTCCTAATTTAAAAATGGGTCATTTAGAGTTGTGAAACCTTGATTTCACTTTTCAACTCCCTCCCTATGCTCTCTTTGTCTAGCTCTCTATGAACACTCATTTTAACAAGAAAATCATCATGAATGACTTGATTTGTGTGATTTTTCAAATGTTTGTTTAATCCCACTTTTTATTCTATCTTGCAGAAGCTTCAAGCAGCTTTGGGAAGGCTTGGGATTGAGATTTTGGGCAGCGATACTCTCTTGTATAAGCCTTCAGTTCTTCATAATTATTTCTTTGACATAGGATGTCCTGATTTCGTTTTTTTTTTTTTTTCAGTTTCCCATTTTTTTTTTCATTTCTCTTTTAATAATTTTATTATAATTTTTGGGGTGATTCCATTTATCTAGGTGGTATAATTTCACTATCTACTTTATGTCAATTTATAGATTATGCTTTGATTTTTTAATACTCGAGATTTGCCTTCATACTATGCATATGGTTCCTGATTAGTCTCTAGAGTTTGTATAATTGAGTTAATTCTATTTAATCATTTTTTATTTAAAGTTTGAAAGCCACAAATTCTCACATTTCATACTAGGATAAAATCTCATTTAGTCTACAATACACATTATAAGTAGCTTTAAAGAAAAATATGTTATCATCAGCAAAGAAAAAATGAGATATCAAAGGACTATATTTAACATAAGACATTTCTTGAAAAATCATATGCAAATTAGTACAATGAATAAGAGATGATAACCCTTCAGCATAAATAAGGAAGTGATAAGGGGATAGGGTGTCACCTCATCTCAGACCTCTTGTAAATACTATATGACCATAGCTCTCATCATTAATTAGGACCTAATAGCTAACAAAATAAGTACAAGCATAAATTTCAATAACCTAATCCTCATGGAAACCCAATCTCAATATCATGTGGAAAATAAAAAGCCAATTCCCATTATCATATGCTTTGGAAATATCAACTTTAAGAGCCACAAAAAATGTTTTCCCTTTTTTAATTCTCCTAATTGTATGCAATGCATTCATTCAACACCAATAATGACATTAGCAGTTATAAGTCTACTTGGAAGAAATAAACTTTGTTCTTTTGGTATTACACCGCCCAAACTTTTTCTCATTCGATTAGTCATAGCTTTTGCAATGATCTTATAAAGAACATTACAAAAGCTTATGGGGCGAAACTCAGAGGCTTTGGGAGGATCTTTGACCTTTTGGATGAAAGTTATAAAAGTCTCATTCAACAAAGAAACATCATCATTCCCATTCGTAAAACCATGATAGACCTTGCAAACATCACCTCCAATCACATTCAAAATTTCTAATAGAATCACGCATATATCCCATCTTTACCGAGACGCTTATTGGGGACCATTTGGAAAAGTGCTTGCTTAACATCATATTTTAGTGAGCTCCTATAGAAGTTAAGTATTCATTCTATCATTCACACGACAAGAAATCGTTTCAATAGCTCGTTCAATGTTTTAGGGGTTGTTATAAGTAAAGAGTGAAGAGAAATAACTCGCAAATATACTCAATGTTTTGGAGTTGTATTAATATTTTTTTACTGTTTCTTAATATTTAAGGAGATATTTATGTCAATTTACTAAAATTATATATTTGGTAATGTTGGGAATTTATGGCTCACAAACTTTAAATCAACAATGTATAAAGGTAATTATCTCATTAATACAAGCCTAATAAACTAATCAAGAATTATATTCTTAATATGAAGGCAATTCTTGAAAAATCAAAGATTAAATCATAATCTAGAAAATTACATAAAATAGAGAGTGAAAAGACACCACCTAGATAAATAAAATCACCACAGAAAAATATAATAGAACCATTAAAAGAGAAATGACAAAAAGTAATGGGAAACTCAAAAACGAAATTAAAACATTCTATGTTACATAATTTGAAATCCTTGAACCAAAGCTTGCCACAATGAAAATCCTTATCCCAAATCTCTAATCCTAGTCTTTCCCAAGTTGTTCGAGGCTTCTAAAATGGTGGAATGAGAAGTGAGATGTAACAAGCCTTGAAAATCACAAAAGTCAAGCAAATCTTTGTGACTTTCTTGGAGAAAAGAGTATCCTTAGAAAGCTAGAGAGAGTGGGAATGAGAGTTTAGAGAGAGAATTGAGAAGTGTGATCAAGGCTTCGCAACACTCTAAGATATTTTTTTTTATAGTTTAGGTACTGTCATTAGGCTTAACTAATATGATGGGACCTTTTAAACACATCCTTTGGAGCCAAAAGTGCAACTTTCAGCACTGTGGGTAGTGACATGTTGCTGCCCAGGCAACATGTTTCCTACTAACAAGTGACATGTTTCCTGTCAACTATCTGCTCACTATTGTGAGCTTAAGCGATGTGTCGCTTCCGGACAAGCAACACATCGCCTCTCAAGCTAGTCAACCTCATCATTTTTATGTCAAATCAACTCCAAATGTTCCCAAATTTTTTGGGAATGGTTAGATATCTTATTGTATCACTTTGGATTAAAAAAAATATCAATTATAGATGCCTACAACAAAGTATCATATTTTAACTTCAACTTAAGTGAAAGTCGTTAAGTATTTTTTACCTCATTGTGTAAACAACTTAACTATTATATTTAATCACTCTCAACATTCCCCCACTTGGTTAAATATAATCATCCATATCTAACCCAAAATAAGTTTGGTGCATAAAGAAAGTACCTTTAGATTTGAACTTTACCTTAGTGAAAACATTACAATGTCTTCTCAAAATCCTTGGTTGCATCAAGGCATTGAGCCAGTTACCCCTAGTGATAAGACCGGTAACACCTCACACACCTTCACTTGCCCACTCATTTTCTCACTTTGCGTGCTTATCACTATTTATGGCCTTGTGCTCATCCATTCATGAACTTTTTGGGGAGAAACTTTTACTCACATGAGAGACGACACCACCTCTATGTTCACATAAGTGAAGTTCTTACAATATTTTTGCTATATTTAGAGATGTTTGTTACTCTCAATTGAACTTAATTAAAAGTCTTGAGCTTAACCCTCATTCGGTAGCAACCAACACTAACCATCTTACATTGGACTTACAATTATTTAGTGTTGAAAATTATCCACTTATCAATGACTTGTTCTTACCCATTGAAATCTACACTCGATGTTGATGGGATTTGAGTTGGGTTGCCATCATTGTTGAATCTCTTATTCAAGGAGTTTCAGTCCCATCTCTCTGAATGTAGAACTTACCAAACCTCTTGTAAGAGGTTTGGTGAATGGATCCCCTAAGTTCTCACTAGTTCTCACATATGAGATCGATATGATTCTATCTTGAATCAATTGTATCACATTATCATATCTTAAACTTATATGTATAGAATTCTCATTATAGTGCCATTATAGGCTCTAGACTATCACAATGTATTAAGATCATCGATACTTCATTCTTGGAAATCAGGGTATCCAACATGAGATCTCTAAGCCACTCGACATCTTTGTCGGTTGCCGCTAGAGCTATAAACTCAGCCTCCATGGTTAAGTGTGGGATACATGTTTGTTTCTTTGAACCCCAAGAAACTGCTCCTCCTTCAAGCATAAGCACCCAATCAATTTCAGAGAGATTTTCTCCCACACTCGATATCCAACTTGTGTAAGAATATCCTTCAAGTATCATAGGGAACCCTGAATATTAAAGGCATAGTTTCTTGGTCCTTTTAAAGTACACTAGAACTCTCTCTCAATAGTCTTCCAATTCTCGATACTTAGATTGCTAGTAAACCTACTTAGTCTACTAAACACATAACTAATATCATATCTTGTACAATAAGTGGCATACATTAGACTCCTTAATGCACTTGCATACTCAAGTTGAGTCACCTCTCTACCATTTTTCTTTTCAAACTTTATACTTAAATCAAATGGCGCATTTGCCTCTTTGATTTTGAAATGACTAAACTTGTCAAACACTTTCTCAACATAGTGAGCTTGACTTAAGGCAGAACCCCTCTATTTCTTCTCAATTCTATACCCAAAATGGTATCAACATTTCCAAGGTTCTTAATTTTGAAAGTGAAAGATAGAAATCCCTTTGTTTTTACTATGACTCTCATCTCATCACCCAAACTCAACATATCATCAACATATAGGCACACCAAGATGACATAGTCATCATAAGTCTTAGAGTATAAGCACTTATCTACATTATTGTCTATAAATGCCCGAAGTCTAACATGTCTCATTTGATCCCAACTTTTTAATCTTTTTGCTTCTCCAAGGCAATATAGGTTGCTCATCAACCTTTGGATCTTCCTCACAAAATTCTCCAACACATATGGGTTCTTAAGAGTTGTTATCACAATATAACAATTTTTTTTTTAAGATATCCACTTCTTTTGATTCAATTATCACATTAGACTCCAAGTCTAATAACCTATAGGCCTTGTAGCATCCTAAATTTGCTAATAAGGCTTAGGGCCTTGATTAGCATGCCTGGAGGGCAATAAGTGGTTTATTATGTTAATGTGTGAATTTGATGGGTATGAGATTAGAAATGCATGTTCAGGTGAATTAAATATGCATGTTTGGTTATTAGGGGCATATTTGTAATTTTAGCTCGCTGAGAGCATGAATGTGATTATTGTGATATATTTGTGATATATTCGTGTTGCACGATCCGAGACAGTCCTAGGGAGCTGTTTAGCTAGAAAGTCACAACGAGGTCGAGTACCCGACTCGGGGCAAGTCAAGGGGTATTTCGGGCATTAGACGTTTCATGGGGTTATCGGGTTATGAAAATAAATATTTGGAGATATATTTGAAGTTAGAGTGTTTAGGAGGGAATATCGGGGAAATTTACCATTTTTCCCTCGGGGACGTTTTTGGTACTCCGAGCCTTTGAGGTAACCTTAGAGACTTAAGTTAAGAAAAAACAAACTAAGGAAGTATTCAGAAGCTAAGGGAAACCGACCCAAACCTCTTCTCTCTCTTTTTTTTTTTTCTTTCTCTAAGCCATACCAAGGGGAACTTTGAAGATCAAGCTAGGAATTGGAGCTCTAAAATTGGGGATTAGCTCAGTTTCAATTTGGGGATTCAAGCAGAGGCTAAGGAAAGCTTTAAATTGTGATTTTAGCTATTTAATTATGTGATTATTGGTCGGGTTTCTATTTTTCTTGAGGTTTTGAAGTTGGAGATTGGAATTGGGATATGATGAGTTTTAAAGCTAGATTTTGTTAGGTTTTGTTGCTGAGACTTTTCTAGGACTTCTGTGATAAATGAATTGGATTGTTAGGTTGATTTTGGGGTAAATTGGCTTGGTTTTGGTGGTAAAAATGGAGGATTTTTCTGGGTTCGAAGGGTCGGGCTGCGACATTGTTCTTGCTGAGCCGCGACCCTCTAGAACACTTGGGAGGCTAGGAAGAAGGGTGAGCCGCAACACACCCTAGCTTGGGCCACGACGCGCATGCCCTGTTTTGGGGTTGGGGTTTCTGGTTGAGGCGGACCGCGGCATGGGTTCATGGGGCCGTGACACTTAGTGTGTTTTTGGACTCCAAGGAGGTTTTAGGCTCAGGAATCCAAAAGTTAAGGCTCAAGATGGATTTTATCTCCCAGATTGATAGAATTCAAGGACTTGGAAACTAGAATTGTGACCCAAAGTTATTTGGTGGAATAGAACTTGATGGATGGATGTTATTTGTAACGACCCAAATTTACTAATAAGGCTTAAGGGCCTTGATTAGTGTGCCGGGAGGGCATAACTGGATTATATGTGATTTAATGAGTAAAAGCATGTTATATGATTATTTGAATATCTAAGATGCATGACTATGTTTATTAGTATGCATGTAGGCCCTGATTAGGTTAGAAGGGCATAATCGTAATTTTGGCCAGTTGAGGGCATAACTGTATATATTTGTGATAAATTTTTGAGACCACATTATTATGTGGATATATTTGTAATTTGTGACTCGAGACAATCCTGGTGAGCGGTTTAGTGAAAAAGTCACGGCGGAGATTTATGCCCGGCTCGGGGCGAGCTTGGGGGTATTTCTGGGAATTTAGAGAATATATTGGAGTCTATTTTGATATTGAGGAATTTAATTGGTGATTAGTTAGGTGTTGGGAAGTAAGCAGAAAATATTAGAGACACTCAAGGAATTAGCGGGAATTGGGTGTAATGACCAAAATGCCCCTAGGTTGATTTAAAGGCTTAGAGATAATGGGAGGGTATTATGGTCATTTGGATTATAAGGGATAAGAGTTAAATTGCTTTATGCCTTAGTGGAAAGTCTAGAGTCTGAAGGAAGTTAAAGGAAAGAAGAAGAAGAAGAAAGAAGGAAAATAGAGGCCATATCTTCACCCATTCGGTTTAGGTTTCTACCTCAATTCCTAAAGGAATTTGAAGCTGAAACTCAAGGAGATTCTAGGCAGGAGCTTGGGGTTATAGTCTTTGGTTTGGCTTGAAGAAATTAGCAAGAACAATCCATCCATCTAAGGTAAGATTTTGAGGTTAATATTCAGTTCCTGGTAATGGCGTTAAGCTAGTTTTTCTAAGCAAAGTTCTGTGGGAATCCTAGGAAGTTGAGGCTAAGGATTTGAGGAGGAGAAGGCTAAGAAAGAGTGGGAGACAACCTAGGCTAAGCTCATCTAGCAAAGGTAAGGAATTCTAGTTCAAGTTCTGTGGTTTCAGTTGTTGTTTTTATTAAGTTTCTTAGCTTTAGGTCCAGCCATGGTGATTCCTTTGATTTGGGGTGCATGTGATTGAGTTATGTGTGGTTGGGATGTTTGGGATGAGTAGAGGATGTTGTTAGGCTTGTTTTTATGTTTGGTTGAAGTTTGGAAGAGTTTTGGTAAGGTTTGGCTCGGGGAAAATCGAAGGAGGAAAATGCAGGGTTTGCTGTGCTGTGACTAGCGCTACAGCGCTAGTCACTGTGCGCTGTAGCGCTAGGCTAAGTGGTCTGGGGATTTTTAGGCTCTGTTTGTAGTGCTGTAGCGCTCTCCTTAGAGCGCTGTAGCGCTACCCTGTTTCCAAAAAGGGGTTTTTGGGTTATTTTCAAGGGTTTTTGCCCGGGGGCTCGGGGTTTGATTCCACCACCCCGATTGGTGGAACTGGGGCTTCCCGAGGGCTCGGGATTGGTCCCGAGGCTAGGTTTTGGACTTGAGGTTTGGTGATGATTCTGATCTATGGCTGTGACTAGGTGTACGCTAGGGCTCGGACGGGATCGTGCTTGGGGATCAAATTGAACAAAGCTAGCGAATCCAAAGGTAAGAAAACTGCACCTGGTTATGTGTTTGTGATGGGACTAAGAGCTCCCTATATCTGTATGATGTCATAGATGGTATTATGCCATGGGACATGCGATAAACGGCCTAAGGGTTCCGTAAATTATACTTGCGCACACGGCGCGGCTCGGCCATTGGTAGCTGAGGACATCTTAATATTCATTGAGCTCGTTTTAAGTGGGTCGGAGTCAGTGGGATAAATAGAGGGTGCGGCCTAAGGGTGTTAACCCTAGTTATCATGTGTGAATTGATTGGTGATATGGAATGATATACTTGGTATGCTGAATACTTGAATAACACGAATGCTTAGACTGTTGAGTAAATGCTTATGCGGTATGAGTTATCTGGTTGTCTGCTGAATGATTATGCTCTGTTATTGTGTTTTCTTGTTGGGCCTTGGTTCACGGGTGCTACGTGTGCAGGTAAAGGCAAAGGCAAGTTGGACCAAACCTGAGATGGAGAGCTGCGGGGCTGAATGTACATAGTCAGCTGTTCGGCCGCCACGACCAAGGAGTGGAACAGGACGAGGAATGCTTAACCGTCTGTTTTGCCTTAGAGTGGCTAATCATTGTATCCAAATCTTGAATCTTTTGTAAACAGTCTTTAACTTATTACTTTTGGGATCCCATGAAAAAAGAAAATGTTTATTTATGAGAAATGCAGCTTTTGAGACCAAAATCTTTTAACCCTAGTTCAACTATAGTTTCAGTAACACGTTTTGAATTAAACGACTTGATTAGCAAGTCTTGCACCTTTATAAACACACAGTGTAACGGTCTTGGCTATCCAGGGCGTTACATTATTGATGCATTGTGACTAGGTTTTTAGTGAGGCTCAGACTAGGGGACTGTGCTCGGGACATCGGTGCTTGGAAAGCTCGGGACACAGGTAAGAAAATTATTGTACCTGTAGAGTAGGGCGAGGCCCTATAGTTGTGTTGCAGGGTATGACCCTATATGATTGTGTTGCAGGGTGTAGCCCCCATTGATTATGTTTATATGTGTTTAAGTATTTGTTTAATTATGCTATGTGTGCATATATGTTAATGAACGGAAAGAGCTGGAAACGGCGAAGGCCGAGAACGGCGAGGGCCGGGAACGACAAAGGTCGAGTACGGCAAGAGGCTGGGAGCAGCGTTAGGCACGCGAAGTGCGAGTTTCCAGGGTGAGACCCTATAGGATACATAGGATATCCTCATAGTGTAGACCGCGAACCCAGGGCCTGGTAAAGCGCCTGGGACGGCATGCCCGTTATGTGTTTAGCCTGTTGGCGGTTTTATTATGTGCTGAATGGTGGTTATGCATATGTTATTTGCTTGTGTGGAGTTTTCTTGCTGGGCTTCGGCTCACGGGTGCTCTGTGGTGCAGGTAAGAGCAAGGAGAAAGTCGACCAACCATGAGTACGGAGAGTGTGAAGCGACACGTACATGTTTGGCCTGCCTGGCTGCCACGACCAAGGGTATTTTTGGGAGATGTTTGTACTAAACTTGATTTTGTCGTTTAGTCGACTTTAATTACATTTTTGAGTTGTAAATATTTCTAAACAGTATTTTGGGATCCCAAATGTATATCGCTTTATAAATTTTAATGAATGATGATATTTTCAAATCATATGACTTTTATTGCGATTTAGCTACACTTTTAACCTAAAACCTCGATTAGCGGGTTAATTGCACGTTTTAAACTCACTTGGTAACGACTCTAAGGAAGTAGGGCGTTACAAGCCTTCCCCTATTTGAGGCATAGCAACAATTGCATACTTAACGACCCTTGGACCCAACTTGGCTCTTTTAGGCTCATTTGTCATGCAATAAGCAAGGCACCCCCACACTTTAAGATAACCTAATGTTATACCCAATTTTTGAGATAAGTAACATTAGCTAAAAAATGGTGGATAATAACTAAACATCAGTTTAATAATGTATTAGTTCAAGAACGATAGCGAAAGGTTTACCGAGCAAAAGTAAGAGAATCAGCTCGAAAGACAATTGTCATGTCAGCTTGGAGGGTTAAAATGATCATCTCACCAAAAGGCATTAAAAATGATGGAGAATCAATATTTAATTAACAGTTACACTTTTGTAAGAAACTTTTTAGATATTTACTAATATAACCATTTATTTTGTATTTAGAATTTGAATTAGATATTTTGTAACTTCCCCTATAATCATGGGAAGGTAATCGGATACCAGTTCTATAAATATAGGTTGTACTCATTTATTTATTCACACACAAATTCTTGTATTGGAAAAACTCTATGAAATTGCTTTTTGGCTTTAACATAAAATTCATTAATAAGAGTGACTCGTGGATGTAGGTAGATTTTAACTACTAATCCACATAAAATTCTTGTGTCTTTCTAACATAATCGTTTAATTCTCTTCAATTTTGGTTGACAAAGAACTATGTCAACACCTAAGTTAGGCAACTTTCATCTCTATAACGTATATGGAGACACGTTGTTCTTTTTCATAGGAATTTGATTTAATATATGGCACATAGCATGCAAAGCTTCGCCCCACAAATTATAACACAATTTAGCTTGTAAAGGTATAGAGTCAATCATCTCAAGATATGTCATATTCTTTCTTTCAACTATCCAATGTTGTTGTGGAATGTATGTAGTACATTCATGAATAATGTCACGTAGTTCCCATAAAACATTAAAATCATTTAAAAATTAATCACCGCATGCATCACTTCTAAGAGTCTTAATTTTATTTTCCAATTAATATTCTGCTTCAACTTTATAAATTCTAAATGCATTAAATGCAACGTTTTGAATTTTCGAAACTACTTCAAAAATACTTGTTGGGAATATTTTAAGTTATGAATATTTTATGATATAATATTATTGGGAAACCAATCTAGAGTTAGCTTATCTTAGCCAAAGTTATGGAAAAACTCGATTTGTGATCAAACCGAAAATCCTAGTCGGGAAAAATTTCGAAATGATGAAATTATCATGAACAATTAATTATGGAAATTTTTTTGGGCATAGGATTATTAATAACTATTAAGAGGATTTAATTCAATGAAATTCTTGGAAGAGAATTTTAATTTGTATTTTGTGAGAAAATGCTTAATAAGCTTGATTATGGAAATTATTTGGTAAATATATTCCACAAATAAACTATAGGGTAACTAAATTCCATGTGATATAATTAATTAAAGTAACTATGGTAAGTTTTGTTGACTAAAGTAAAAATAGGGTCCAAAGCCCAAAGTTTTAAAAGAAAATGGAATTGAGTTAAAGATTATAAAAAAAATAAAAATAAACAAGAATAATCTTCATAAATGAGATTTTTATTAAAATTGTCACCTTAAAAATATTTTTATTAAGTAACTATTCTTCCAAAGTTTTCATAAATTAAAATATTATTTTCATTTTATTAATTAATAGATAATCTTTGCTTTTTCCTCAAAGACTAAGAGTTTAGAAAGTACCTCGAGAATTTTAGTTAGTATATTTTAAAAAGGATTCTAAACTAAGCAACAATTAAGTCAAGAGTTAAATCTAGTTTCACTTAAAGTCGTGGATAAGTATCGAAAAACTAGCAGTATGGGCGAGCCTTAGGACTGAGACCATATAATAGGTACTTTCAGAACCTTAGCGATATATATATATATAAGAGTGGATCTAAACCAAATGATGTTTATGATTATTAAATAATTGGCCAGTGATAACATTTTTGCCTAAAATAAATTTAGAAAGTGTTATTGTCATAATTAATCTGAGTATTTATGTTAATCATCGTATCAACTAAGAAGACCAGGTTCACTAACTAAAGAGGGGGAAAATCAGATAAGTGCTAAAAAGTCCAAGTAAGTCAACCTTTGATTGACATGGCTACAACATGATATAGTATTATGTTTACTAGTTATTAGCACACATACACATGCATACACTTTGTGAAATACGATTTATTTAGAGACCATGGCCCTAGGGGATGTTTATGCTTAATATATAGTGTGGTTAGAGTCCTCATAATGTTGCGATTAGTGTTGTGCTTAATATTACAGTTAAATTTATGCATAATATCGTGGTTCGGGTTCCACTTAATGTCGTAGTTAAAGTTCTGCATAATGTTGCGGTTAGAGTTCCACTTAATACCACAGTTAAAGTTCTGCATAATGTTGCGGTTAGAGTTCCACTTAATATCACAGTTAAAGTTATGCATCATATCATGGTTAGATTTCTACTTATTGTATAGTGTACTGGTTCAAGTCCGTGTAAATATTTTTTATTCAAGTCCGGAATAGTTGACTAAAGTTGAGCATATCCAATAACTTAGGAGTCACGATAAACTGGTGTAATATCACTTACAACCATAACAACATCTTTCCTAGGTGAGCTATGTGATTGCTCATGATATGATATCTAGTGTTGAATCATCTACTAGTAGTGCAATCTCTTTGTTGCGAAATTTAATAGCTATGCAAGTGCACACAGTCGCAATTTGTAATAAATCTTGGTAAGACCAAGTATCGTCCCACAAGGACTGAATTATCAATCACCAATCAATTAATTTTTTTGTTTCTATTTGGTTAACAATATTTTTGGTTGTAAAAGTAAAGAACAAGAACATAAACTATTGTAAATTTCAAGGATAAAGAAAGATAAAGAAATACAAGAAATAAATTCAAGATTAAACAATTAGGGGTTTTAATCACATCAATTATCCCTCCTATCAATTACTAATGTAGATTTTCTTTTCACCTTCTTATCAAGCTAGAAATTTGTCAAAAGTAGTTTATAACCAAGTTACGAATTACAAACCTCAACCAAGATGAGAATTTTCTTTATTTCTACGATAAATTCATCAACTAGGAAGCATTAACCTTCACAATTTTAATATACCACATAAAAAATCACGATACTCTCGTTCTTTGATTAAGCTTATGTCTAACCTATCAAAGCATAATTAAATCTCATTTTTCATATTTTGATTCAAGAACATGTAGATTATGATACTAGATGGCCAATCAAAGATCAAATAATAAGCATAGATAGGCAAGAGGCTCAAAAATTGAAGAAAAAAAATCAACTTTGCATTAGATCATAATAGGAGTTCAAGTGACTCAATTAAAATCCCTAATAACAAATTTAGTTCATAATCATCATTCTAAACATAAACAACAATGGAAAATAATATAGAACTCAAAGGTAAAAGAAAAAGAACTCTTGAAAAATAATTGGCGATGCTCCACGATGTATTCCTTGCTCCCAAAATCATCCTACAAAAAAGTCTGATCCTCTCTCATTTCAAAATTAGGTTTATAATCTAATTTTCTTTCTGAAGCAATGCGAGCCACGTCCTAGCTATTCAAGCGTTGTGACCTGTGTCCCGAATCTTGGCTCCTTCGTTCAGGCAAGCCACGACCCATCTATTCCTCTGCCGTGGCCCGTGCATTTTTCTGGCCTTGAGAATTCTTCAGCGCCGGGGCCCCTCCTTCCAGCGCCGCGACCCGTGCAGAACCTTGAAAACAAGAATTCTGTAAAGGACCTGGACCCGGTGCCACTAAGCCATGCCGCGACCCTTAATAACTTCTTCAATTTAAACACTTTTTGTCCTGAAAATTCACCGAAGACATAAAATATCTTGAGGATTCATATTTTCATGGAAACAACATCAAGAAGTCGATTTTTCATCATTTTTCTGCCAATTTTGTTCGTTTTCTCTTTTCCTTTATTTATTGATTAAAACCTGGTAAACAACAAAGACAAGCATAATACTTCACTAAATAATAGTAAAACTTAAATAAAAACTATCTAAAACACGACCTAAACACAACACAAAACGAAACTCAACACTCTTATGGTTGGTTGGTACGAGTGTGAATTAGTGGGTTATTTTCCTTTATTGTTTGCACGATTGAACTTACTAAGCATTATCACTTACCTAGTTGTTTCATGTTGTAGGTAAGTGCAAGGACAAGGCAGATCAGTGAGCATTGGAGTCTCCTTTTCCGGATGTACATATGGCCCGACCATGGGATGTTGGGTGATTTTGATTGTTTTAAGTACTTTTAAATTTTAAGGCTCACTCTGGATGTTTAAAATTGTTGTTGGATGTATTTACTTTTAAGTATGCACATACTTCCCAAAAGTTTTTTTATATGGGTTTTTAAGATGTCCTTTTGGATGAAAACACTTTATTTCCGCATTATTTTGGTTTAGTATTTTCGTGTCTTTACATTAAATGACTCATATTTTCTCTTAAGAAAATATACATAAGTATATCTAGAGCAATCATCTATAAAAGTTATGAAGTGTCTATTTCCTCATCTAGTTAACATGTTATTTAATTCACAAAAATCACTATGTATTAAATCCAACAAGTTTGAACATCTATCAACATTAGGAAAATAATTCTTAACTATTTTATATTTAACACATAATTCATATTTTTCATGCTCATTCACATCACATTTAATTAAACCACATTTAACAACTTTTTTTAATTGTGCTATAACCAATATGAGCAAGTCTATTATGCCACAAAGTAAAAGAACTAAAATTAATTACATTACAAGAACTAGTTGTCAAATTATCATTGCCATTAACAAGAGTACAAAGTGTGAACATCCCATCACATGAGTAAAATTTTCCCACAAAATTGCCCATTTTGGTTAAAATGATGTTGTCCATGTTTTCACCAGAGGACGTGGCATTCATTATAGGAGTAATTAAGCTCCTCAAGCGCTAGTGAGGTTTCGTACTATAATTTGGCTAGACATGTATGTATCCAATTGAGGCCACACCCCGAGTTCTATTCTCGAGGCGCAGATGTCTCTAGGCTAGGCCACGTCCCTTGACCCGTCTCCAAGGTGTGGATGTCTCCAAGTAAGGCCATGCTCCGAGGTCTATCCTCGAGGCGCATATGTCTCCAAGCGAGGCCACGTCCTGTGACCCTTCTCCAAGGCATGGATGTCTTCAAGTAAGGTCATGCCTCGAGGACCATTCAAATGGTCCTCACTCTCTTCATTCGCCAATCTCTCAGGTCTTGGATTCTTGTCCTCAGACCTGGAGTAGCTACCAGGTGTTAGTTGCACATCTATGGCCCACCATGAGATCTTCGGACAACTTTTGGTAAGCCTCAAGTAGTGGTGTCGAGATCGTACACTCGACAATCGGTATTTCCCACAATGTCGCCTGACATGGGTGAACGTGCATCGTATCCTAATAGGGCAGATACTTGTTCCCCATAAGGTTAGTAGGCAACTTTCTACAAATGGGCCACACACAATCTGCATGGGCCTGTGACCTTCATTAGTGCATCCCTATGTAATTAATTAGAATTTTACTCCCCAAATAATGGGGAATGTTGTATTAATTTTCCATTAAGGGCATTAATGACCCATGCCTCTATAAATAGGGCTGGGATATCTCCTTGTAAAGGGTTCAGAACTTTGGCCATTTAAGCAATGTAAACTTAGAGCAATATATACGCTGCCTGAGACTCCATTGAAGCTTGTCACACAAGCTTCAAACTCACTAATATCAAAGACTTGTGGACTAGGGCTCTATAACGTCCCAAATTCCCTATAAGGCTAAAGGCATTTATTAGGGGGGCTAAGATGGCAAACTATGGAAAATTATGTGTTTATGTGATATACATGTGTGTATCATTATATGATTAAGTGAGTTATATTATAATATGACTTGATATGCATGTTTAGGTGTATTAAATATGCATGTGGGCTTGTTTCTTATCAGAAGGGTAATTTTCGTAATTTGGCATGTTATGGGTATATTTGGAGCATATGTGGATATATGTGTGTGACCACATTATTATGTGGATATATTTGGGTTGCTCGGCACGAGGCGATCCTAGGGAGCAAGTTAGTGGGAAAGTCACAACGAGACCAATACTCGACTCGGGGTGAGTCAAGGGGTATTTAGTACAACACCGAGTTACTAGGTAATGGGAATAAATATTCGAGGATATACTCAGAGTTAGTGAGACTAGGAGGGAATTCTTGGAATTTTGACATTTTTGGGTACCCCGAGCCTTGGGATTTCCTTAAGGCTACTTGAGCTCTAAGTAACCTGACAGAAATAGAAAACACATTCAACTCTCTCGTTCTCTCTCCCGTTCTCTCCTTTTCACACTCATTTGCGTTTTCAAAGGAAACTTGAGTTTTAGAGCTTGGAGTCAAGTGAGGATAGATTCATAACAATTCTAGGGAAAATTAGGAGCTTGATAGGCCGAGGATTTTGCTGGAAAACAACTTAATTAGAGGTAATCTAAGCTTTAAGTTCTGAGTTTTTAAGTTCTTAAGATTTGATTGGATTTTATGGTTTTGATGAGTTTTTTATTCGTTTGTAACTTGGGGGTTTTGATGGTTTTGGGCGGCTGAGTTGATTGGGAACTCTACTTTTGGGATTTGGCTATGTTTGGATAGGTATTTGGAGGGATTTGACTTGAGAAAATGGAGAAAAAACAGAGTTTTCATGTCGAGTCGCGGCCTTGTTCTTAGGGCGCTACGACTTTCTTGAGCACTGGGAGAAGCAGGTGCCTTCGCTCCATTTAAGCTGCGATGCCTATTAAGGCACGCCTCAACATGGGTGGAAGTAGGGGAGAGCCTTAGGCTCTTTGACTTGGGGCAGTCCACCGTTTAAATGTTTGGGCCATGATGCTTAAGGGGTTTTAGGGCCCTTGGGAGGTTTTGAGTGCAGGAACTCAAACCTATGGGCTCGGGATCGATCCTACTACCCAGTTTAGTAGGGTTCAATGTCCTGGAGGCTAGGACTCGGTCCGCAAGCCTTTATTTACTCGTTATTGACAGGATTCTATACTTGGTTGTGACTAGGTTATCACTAAGGGCTCAGAATCAGGATTGTGCTCGAGGGTCGTTCTTATTTTACATTACACTCGGACCTGAGATAAGAAAATTGCACCCAATATGTGATGTACCTGATTAGAGCTTAGCCCGAATGTTGAATATAGATTTGATTAGGGCTTGGGCCCCTGTAAATGTGCATAATTATATGCCTGTGATTGTTGATTAAGCATATTGAATGCTCTGTATCTGGATATTTGTTATATGATATATGCTTGTCTGCATTATTTGATTTAAAAGACTTGACTTATGAGTCAAGAATGGCAATAGCGCGTTGAGTGCTGGTCAAAAGCATTGACTTATAATTCAAGGGCGGAAATAGCGCGCTGAGCGCTGGTCGATATGATTAGGCCTAATCAGGAGCGCAACATACGCTTGTTCGACCCAATGGTCGTGGAAAATTAAGCGTCAGGTACGTTGGGCCAGCTCCAAGCCTGGTTATACAGAGGATAGCGCAATGGGCCCTGTGGTGACTTATTAGTCCCATATCCTAGGGCGCTGAGCCCCAATATGATTCATTAATAATTTAATTAGGGCAACTGACCCCATATGGCACTGTAGTCATTTATATGAATGGTATGCATGCATGAGTAGGGTTATTACTGCTAGGCATGCTTATTATGACTTGGTAACATGTTATTGACTGCTTATGAGCATGTTTAAGTTTTCTTGCTGAGCCTTGGATCACGGGTGATATCTGGTGCAGGTAAGGGGAAAGGGAAGATGGACCAGCCTTGAGTTAGAGAGCTTCGGTGACGACGCGTACATGTGTGGCTGCTCGACCACCACGACCAGGGTTTCTCAAAGGAACTAGGGTTAAACCCTAGTTTTTCCACTTAGGTCGGGTGGTTGTAACTTTTGAGTTGTAATTACCCTTTTAGAACTGTAAACCACTTTGTAAACATTTATTATGGGATCCCATGTACAACTTAACGTTTTAATGAAATAACTATTCCTTTTGACCGAAATTTGTAACCCTAAACCGTTAATCACGTTTAGTTTCACGTTAATGGCCAAATGACTCGATTAGTGAGCCTAGCACTATTTAAAATACATAGTGTAATGGTCTTGGCTATCCAAGGCATTACAAGCTCTTTTATAGCCCGAACCAAGTAAAATCTCTGCGTTATTTTCTTCTAGTTTCTATAAAGTTCTTAAATTAGGTTGATAGAAAAAAAAGGTAGTTAACATTTTGGCGCTTTCATTGAGAGCCTGAAGAAAGCTTGAAGAAACACGACCATGGTGTCCACTAGACAGAATGCACTAGACAATGTAGCTCCTCCCATCGAAGCTGAGGGAGGAGAAACCAGTCGTCTGCCTCCACAAGACCTCTCGAAGATGATCTAGGGGGATTATGAAGAAAATGTCGATTACGACGGTGGCGATGAAGAGTATTATGAGGAGGAATATCCTTAGCCTATGGATACAGAGGACTTACTAGATGTGGTGGTGCTCGCGACTGGGTGACTACCTAGTAGCAAAAGCTAGATGCATTGCCGCCCTACTAGAGATGGTTAATGCCATGAGGGCCACTCTGGTGGCCCAAGTGCTGTGAGTGGACCCAAATGGCGAAGTACCATCTAGGAAGCCAGCTGGCGTGCCACCCGTGCACCCAGTTGGTGTGCCACTTGTCAATTCAGCAGGTGTGCATTTTGAGCACCCCGTTGAGGTGGCATAAGATTTGTCAACTGGTGTGCCTCCTACGCACCTAGCTGGAGTTGGAACCCCACCTACACCAGAGGAGCATAGCAAGGGTAAAATCAATGACAACCCTACTCCGGGGCAAAAGAAGGCTCACCGAGCCCATGAATACAACAAGGCCCCATGGCCAGCAACTGAGAATAAAAAGCATAGTGCCTGAGGACATCTCCAAGCCGCCACCACCCATGGAGTTGAAGGTGTTCTGCCTATGCATGCCGAGACGGACCGCGCTTGGCCTGGAGGAGGTGGTGCCCCCCCAGCAGTGCAGAGCCCTCGACCAAGGAACCAATAGGAGGAATGTCTCCGCTAACTGAGAGCAAGGCCTCATTATCTCGGTTAATAACAAAAATGTCGAGTTCGATGGGGAGACCGAAGGAGGATATTTCGAGGACAGTGATTTCCATCAAGGTCAACCAGAACTGCAAGATAACTTAAATGCTCACATGGGTATAGTAGCCTCCGTGGGCAACCTCGGGAGGAAAGTTAAGCCAGATCTCTGAGATGATCTTAATGCTCGGAAGAGAGAACACCTGGCACAGAGTGCCAATCAAGATCGCGACCCTCTCCATGCGGAATTGGAGAGCTTAAAAAAGATTATGCTCAGGATGGCCCGAAGACAAGTCCAGGACTACAACTCGGAGGACAAGAATGGGGAGTCATGTGATCCCCACATAGTGGAAGCTCCATTACCACGAGGATTCAAGATGTCATCCATCACGTCTTATGATGACGATACAGATCTGGCTGACCATCTGTCGAAGTTCAACTGATTGATGTTGGCGCTTCGTGTCTCCGAGGACACAAAGTGCCACGTGTTCCCCTTGACCTTGATGGAACTGGTGGACGAGTGGTTCAAGAAGCACAAACCGGGGTCCATTCATTCCTAGCACCAACTCTCATCCTCATTCTGAAGGCAGTTTATAGCGGCTAGGAAAGTGAGCTTTGAGGTCAATGCCTTGGCCAATATAAAGTAAGGCCCCCTTGAAACCCTAAGGCCTACATCAAGCGCTTTAAGGAAGAAGTTTCTATGAACAAGATGGTCGATGACGACCAGAAGTTGATGGCCTTGTAGGCAGGCATTGATGTAGGATCTCCTTTGTGGGATGAACTCCAGCGAAGGGGATGCCGCAGAATCGAAAACTTCATTCATCATGCCACAATAATATGGTGGCTGCCCATATTGGAGTGTTTGGAGGACCTGTCATTTTCCTTACTCTGTTAACTCCGAGCCTCGTGGCTCCGGGGACCCAATACCCACCATACGCTCCTGTCCAACAGATGTGGTGAGCGCCCCATAGTTCAGCCCAACTGTCCAGCCAGTTGGCTTTAGTGCCATGCCTCATGCTGGCTCCAGTGCCGCTCCAACGGGATATGGAGCTGCGCCCATTGGATATAGTGCTTTTCAACCTACTCCAGCCCAGTCAACTGCACCCAACAGGACCCCCAACAGAAATAGGTGCAGCCCAGTCCGTGACACTTGGAGAAGTGCCTCATTAGGCCTTCAAGTACTACACCTTTGTTGTAGTGGGCTTCTCCTCAGCGTATAACGCGATCTTGGAGCGTCCAACCCTAGTATAATTTGGAGAAGTCACTTCAATTTTCCACTTGTGCATGAAGTTCCCCACGGAGGTAGGAATTGGCACAGTTTGTGGAGACTAGAAGATGGCTAGGTAGTGCTACAACGTGTCCCTCAAGCAACCAGTAATGGTGATTAAGGCAGCAGTCCCCGAGCAGCCTCCTCCTGAGGAGGAGGAGGTACAGGCTGTTCAAGTAGAAGAACTCGATGAGTTAGACCCCAGGGTTCAAGAAGAGAGGGTTGTTGAACCTGTAACCCCCTAAACTCCAGGGACCATTATGGTGCACATTTTAAACAGTGCTAAACTCGCTAATCGAGTCATTTGGCCATAATCGTGTAACTAAGTATGATTAGCGGTTTAGGGATTAAAAATTTTGGTTAAGAAGTAACGTTTCATTAGAACGTTTACTGTATACATTGGGATCCCAAAAATATAATTTAAAGGTCTAAGCGGCAAAACAGGGTTTAACCCTAGTTCCTCTCCTTCAAACCTCGGTTGTGGCGATCGAGCAGCTGCATATGTACACATCTTCACCTAAGCTCCTCAACTCAAGGATGGTCCAGCTTTCTTTTGCCTTTACCTGCACCACATAGCACCCGTGAGCCGAAGCCCAGCAAGAAAACTCAATATGCTCAAGAAAAATCATATCATGATATCAAATCATATCTGGCATACCTAGCAAACATAGCTCTATTCAAGCATGCAAATAAATTTAGATAATGTTGGGGAATCGAGGATAAGAAATCCTGCCCTCTTGATTGGATGACTATCAAGTCAATCCTAATCAGATGAGTGATTTAACACTTGAGGTTCTGGTAAACCATACTGAGTGACTGACAAGCAAGTCACCATGGGGCTTAGTACCCAAAGCCATGCAAATGATGATCAAAATGATCATACATAACTTATAGCCCTGACCAGATGAGTGAATATCACTTTGAGGTTTTGTTAAACTGTAATGAGTGACTGACAAGCAAGTCACTATGGGGCTCGGTGCCCATAGCCGTGAAACGAAACTGTTACCTGGGCTTTCCTGCAATGGCTCTAATTAGATGAGTGATTGATGGGTAGTCACTAGCTTAAACAGATGAGTGACCGATGGGTAAGTCACACAAGCGCTTTTAGTTTTCATCTAACTTGAGGTCGGTCCGGCATTAATGCTTTTGTTGAGTCATCTAATGCAGATGTCGATTAGATCTAATCTTTGTTGGCTTGTGTTGAACATGCTAAGGCCGTTCCTGACTTATGAGTCAACACTGTGTGACCAGTGCCCAGTACCACTGCCAAACTTGACTAATGAGTCACAACTTCACAGTTGATACTGACACCTTTGCCAATCCTGACTAATGAGTCAGTGCCACGAACAAGTAAGCAATGCTACCAGGCATATGTCATATGTCGAATATTCAAACGTAGGGCATTCATCATGCTTACTTAACAGTTGCTAGCACAATTATGATCATGCACAAACACAGAGACTCAAGCTTTGATCAGTCTCATAGTCAATATTCATGGCATGCCCTAATCACATGTTTCTCGTGCATCACATGCATCACACTTAAACATCTAGCATGCCTCAATAATAACCATATACAAGTGAGCAAGATTGCTAAGCATTCAATATGCTATCAATGTTCACATTTAAACATCCAACATGCATCAAGAATAACCATGCATGTCACATATGGGGTGCAGTTTTCTTACCTTTGGTCAAAGCACAGGTTACCAATAAACGAGCCATAAGCACGATCCTTACTCCAAGCCTCTAGTGATAACCTAGTCACAACCATAAACGGTGATCCAATGAGTTCAAGTTCTAAAACCGATCCCGGAACCAAGACCTAGCCTCCGAGACATCCAATCCCATTAAACCGGGTAGTAGGAATGATCCCGAGGCCTAAGGTTTGAGCTCCCAAGCTTAAAACATCATTTCGGCCATAAATACCCTCAAGCGCTGCGGCCCCCAGCCAAAACAAAATCATTAGGGGCAAGCACCGTGGCGCCCTATACCTGGTGCTACGGCCCCTAGAGCTCCTAAACTCTTCCACCTGCTTCATCGAGCTTGGGCCGCGGCGCCCAAGAACAGGGCCGCGGCACAACCTCGGACCAGCCATTTTTCTCCGAATTTAACCTTTTAAAACCTCCCAAAAACATATCCAAACATCTCCAAACTCAAAAATCAAATTTACCAAACATCCCCATCATCCAAAACCAACAAAACCCAAGTCTCAAATCTAACAAAAACTCATCAAAACACAAAATCCAATTCAAGCTTAAAAACTTTTAAAACTTAAAAATTGAATTACCTCCGATTGATTTGTTTCCAACTAAATCCTCCAGCTAATAAGCTTCTAATCTTTCCTAGGATCGTTATGGCTTGATCCTCGCTTGAATCCGAGTCCTAGAACTCAAGTTACCCTCGAAAATGCGATTGGGAGACGAAAATGGCACTTAGAGGGAGAGAGAACGTACAAAACGTTCTTTTTATTTCTTAAAAGGTTACTTCAGGCTTTAAGTAGCATCAAACAAATCCTAATGCTCAGGGTCCCGAAAATGTCCCCAGGGGCAAAATAGTCAAAACCTCCAGAATTTCCCCCTGATCTTACTAACTCTCAATTTATCACCAAATTCTTATTCTCATTACCCAATAACCCGGTAATGCTCTAAATACCCCTTGACTCACTCAGAGTCAAGATTAAATCCCGTTGTGACTTTCCCACTAGCTTACCTCCTAGGATCATCTCGTGCTGGGTAACCCTGACATAACCAAATAATAATAAAGCACCACACACATATCACATATATGCCAAATATGCCCGAAATGGCCAAAATATGAAAATCACCCAATTAATCAGAAATGAGTTCACATGCATATTTAATACACCTAAACATGCATATTATCATTTAATACCATATTAAATCAATTATGGCCCTCCCGGCCTCCTAATCAAGGTCCTAAACCTTATTAGGAAATTTGGGGCATTACAGAACCCATGGAGGAGGCCAAGGAGGTAACTCTTGACGCCTCTCTCCCTGACAGGAAAACTAAGGTTAAAAAGAACCTCAAGGTGGAGGTCCAAGAAGAGCTGGTGAGCTTTTTTTTTGAGACAATCAAAATGTCTTCTTCTGGTCTCATTCAGACATGATAGGCATTGACCCAAATATCATATGCCACAGCTTAAACATTGATCCTAACGTTGCTCCAATTCATCAGAAGCATAGGAATATCTACCCAACCCGAGCACTGGCTGTGAAGGCTGAGGTGGACAAGCTTCTCGCAAACGAGTTCATCTGAGAGGCTCAATATCTGAAATGGTTATCTAATCTGGTCCTAGTGCCCAAGCCAAATGGCACTTAAGCTCAACAAGGCCTGCCCAAAGGATTGGTTTTCGTTGCTGAAGATAGATCAAATGGTCGACGCCACCTCCGGGTATGAACTCTTGTTCTTTATGGACGCATACTTGGGGTACAACTAGATTTCCATGCATGTCACTAACCAAGAGCACACCAGCTTCCGAACTGACAAAGGAGTGTACTGCTACAACGTGATGCCCTTCCGGCTCAAGAATGCAAGTGCCACCATCAGGGATTGGTAAACAGTATGTTCAAAAACTAGTTGGGTCAGAACATGGAGGTTTATATGGGTGACATGCTGGTTAAATCTAGGACGACCCCCAAACACGTGAAAGACCTGGCAGAAATGTTTTTGGTACTTCTTAAGTTCGGGATGAAGTTGAATCCCCAAAAGTGAACTTTTGGAGTTGCCTTCGAGAAGATCAAAGCTCTGGTCGAGATTCCATCCCCTCGCAAGCATAAAGATGTGCAAAGCCTCACAAAGGGATATCAACCCTAAGTTGCTTTGTCTCCAAGGAAATTGATAAGTGCATACCGTTCTTTAATATATTCTGAGGAGGTTAGAGGTTCGAATGGACAAAGGAGTGCGAATAGGCGTTCCAGATATTAAAGGTGCACATGGCTAACCCATTGATCCTCTCAAAGCCCGTAGATGGATAACCCCTCCTCTTCTATATGGCTGTGTCGGAGGGTGCCATTAGTGTCACCTTGGTGCACGAGGAAGGTCGTGTCTAGCACCCCATATACTATACAAGTAAGAGACTCCTTGGGGTGGAGTCCAGATACCCGCTTATGGAGAAGTTAACTGTAATGCCCCGGATTCTCCGATATGGTGTAATGGCGGGAATAGTAGGCCGGGAGGGCCATACTTGTTTAATTATGCCATTAATTGATAAATATGCATGTTTATGTGAATTATATTATAATATGATGTCGAATGCATGCATGTGAGTCCACATTTGATAAGAGGGGTGTGATGGTAATTTGGCCCGTTGAGGTTATAATGGTATATTTGTATGCAAGTTGGTGATATGTTGTTGAGACCACATTATAATGTGGGTTTGTTCGAGCTATCCGGCATGAGACGATCTTGGATTATTGATTAGCGATCTAGTCATAACAGGTTTAAGTTCGAGGCTCGGGATGAGTCTCGGGGTGTTTTTAATGATTAGAACGTTACCGGGAGTTAAAAGGGTAACGGGATATAAATTATTGGTGTTTGTGATTATCGAGAATAGCGGGAATTGGAGAGCGTTAATTATGATTAACGTGATAGGTTGGAAAGGAAAAATTTTCCCTTGGCAGCCTTTAGAAACCCTTAATTGACCTAGGGGTATAATGGTCTTTTTACCCCTAGGATAGATATAAAATGATTTAGGCTGTAGAATTGAAGAGAAAACAGAGTGTGATCAAGAGCTTACCCGTACCTTCCTTCTCCTCCATCTCCTTTGTGATTTTTGTGATCTTGTTGAGGATTCAAGCTTGGGAAGTAGGCCTTGGGAGTTTGGGAGAGTGGTCTACCATTGAAGAGCATCACAAACTGAGTTTGAGGTAAGTTTCCAGCCATTAGTTTTCTGGTATGCTCTGTTTTGGCTTTAGTTTTCAGCTTGTGATTTCTTTGTGGATAGTTGGAATTAATGGAAGTTTTGGTTGGGGTTTAACTTGGGTTTTGATGAGGGAGTGTTATAGATCAAGTTTAGTGGTTGTATTTGATGTTTGAGTGGTGTTTGAGCTTGGTTTGAAAGGTTGGTTCCAAGGAAAATCGCAAGGGAGGAAAAACCAGAGTTTTGGCTGAACTGGGGGTTGGGCCGCGGCATGGCCAAGGAGGGCCGCGACTCTTGAGAGGTACTGAAGGAGGTCGCCTCTGTTTGAGGGGCGGGCCGCGACCCTTAGTTGCATTATGGCCAGAAATGAGTTTTTGACTCGGGGATTCTAGCCTTAGGCCTCGGGATCGATCCTACTACCCGGTTTAGTAGTATTTGATGTCTCAGAGGCTAGGTTTTGGTTTGGGAACCTTTTTTATTCATTTTATTGATGGAATCCCATAATTGGTTATGACCAGGTAACCACTAAGGGGACAAAAGACAGGTCGTTCTCAAGGGTCGTTCTTATATTAATTCTCGCTCGAACCAGAGGTAAGAAAACTGCACCCCATATGTGACATGCATGGTTGTTCATGAGGCATGTTGAATGTTTAAATGTGGACATGGATTGATTATTGAATGTTTAGCAAATCTTGCTCACTTGTGCATGTTACTGACTAATTAGTCAGATTTGGCAAAGGTGTCAGTATCAACTGTGAAGCTGGGACTTATTAGTCAAGTTCGGCAGTGGTACTGGGCACTGGTCACATAGTGCTGACTTATAAGTCAGGACGGCCTTAGCGTGTTCAACACAAGCCAATAAAGATTAGATCTAATTGATATCTGCATTGGATGACTCAAAGAGCATTAATGCCAGACTGACCTCATGTTTGATGAATATTATAAGCGCTTGTGTGACTTATCCATCAGTCACTCATCTGTTAAGTTAGAGACTTACCCATCAGTCTCTCATTTGTTTAAGGCTAGTGGCTTACCCAGCAGCCACTCTTCTGTTTAAAATAGTGACTTGCTTGTCAGTCACTCAGTATGGTTTACTAAAACCTCAAGTGATATTCACTCATCTGTTTAAGAGCTATAAGCTCTGTGTGATTATAATGATAATCATTTGATAATGTTTATTTACAACACTGTGTTTTCTTGCTGGGCTTTGGCTCATGGGTGCTATGTGGTGCAGGTAAAGGGAAAGAAAAGCTCACCCAGCCTTGAGTGGAGAGCTTAGGTGGTGATGTGTACATATGCGGCTGCTTGACCACCACGGCCAAGGAGTTCTCAGAGGAACTAGGGGGTTTACCCTAATTTTTGCCGCTTAGGTCGGCGGGTTTGTAAATTTGAAACAGTAATGACCATTTTGAGTTGTAAATATCTTGCAAATGTTTTGATGAGCTCATGAACAGTTTATATACTTAATAAAATATATCCTTTCCTTTTTATTGATTTTCACCTTAGCCTGTCAATAACACTTAGAACACGTTTTTAACCAAAGGACTCGGGTAACAGGTCAAATTTTCGGTTCACCGTAACTGTTCTAGGGTAACCAGGGCATTACATTAACCTTTTCCATAATGGTGGATTATCGGAAGCTAAGGACCTATTTCCAGGCACATCCCATCAAGGTGTTCACTAACCATCCCTTGCGGCAAGTCCTTCAGAAGTCGAAGTCATTCGGGAGACTCTTTAAATGGCCGATCGAACTAAGTCAGTTCGACATCACGTATCACCTGAGGACTGCCATCAAGGGACAAGCATTGGCAGATTTCATCGACGAGTGCACGGGAAACCATGAGAGACATGGGGATGCCCCAGTGGCTGGGCCAACATGGAAGTTGTATGTAGACGAGTCTTCCAATGAAAACAGAGCTGGAGCAGGCCTAATCTGGGTATCCCTCGAAGGGCATAGGGCTGACAGCGCCCTGAGGTTTGGATTCGACACCTCCAATAATGAGGCTGAGTATGAAGCACTTATCGCTAGGCTCCAAGTAGCCCTGGAGCTCGAGATCTTTAGTGACTCGCAGCTCATAGTCAACCAGGAACTCGAAGAGTACCAGGCCCAAAGGACAAAGATGGTTGCTTACTTGGAAAAAGCCATGAAATGCTACACAACTTCAAGAAATTTACTATACGACAAGTGCAATGGGAACATAATTCTAATGTTGATGCTTTGGCTAAGCTTGCTACCACCAAGGACGTTGAGTTAATCAACGTAGTCCCTATTGACTACTTGGCCGCTCCGAGCATCTCAGTCTCTGAGGAGGTAGAAGCGGTCTAGCCCCAGGATGGTTGGATGGAGCCCATTGTGCAGTATCTTGTCTTCGGGGAGTTACCGCAAGAAAATAAAGCAGCTTAGAAGCTGCTTTAGCAAGAACCTCGGTATGTGATCATCGACAGTAAGCTGTACACGCGAGGATATTCATTGCTCTTACTCCGATGTGTGTCCAAGCAAGAAGTCGGTATTATACTCCGAGAGGTGCATGAAGGCTTTACAATAATGCCCAAACTAGCATCCTGGGGATAATGCGCCCTAGGGTGTGATTATCTCAATACATTTGACCTCCTAGAGGCTGAGTGACAGGAACTCTAGGATACCGGATGGCATTAAAGTTACTCCCGAGGACAACGAGCCTAGGAAGCAACACTAAATGCCCAAAACGTCAATTATGAGATAGGAAACCTAGAACCCTATTGTGCAATAGATCTCTTAAGGACCGAGTTGTTGAGACTCAGAAGCGTAGAACTGAGCGCCTGGGAGACAACACTAAACGCACGAAGCGTCTAAACACTAAAAGTAAGATCTTCAAGCTCTAAGTATAATGGATGGCCTAAGCCCTGAGTTATTGGGACTCAGGGACATAGGATTGCGGTAGTTGTTCCCACTTAACATCACACTAAAAGATAATCCTGAGGACTACGGGCCTGAGGAACAACACTAAGTGCCTCATACTATCCAAATACTAAGAGAAGTCGATAGAGACTCTACTCATCAAGATTCAATCATAAGCCCTAAATCTCTAAGACTTGAGGCCCACAAAATGTGGACAAGTTGAGGTTTCGGACTCTCGTGGCATTACGTTACGTTGAGCTATGTTAAAACTCAGCCAAATTAATAAGACCAAATTGCATAATTGTTAAGTGCAAGAAAATTAGTGCAAGCTACATAAAGGTATTAACAATTATGATCGGGGGTTCGAGAATTAAATTATTTACACCCCAAGCATCATCTGCATGTTAGGCTCCTCTGTGAATGATAGATCCATGTCCCTGTTTCTCTGCCATGCCACAAACAGGGTGTCATCTTCCATCACGTCAAGATCCCCCTCCTGCTCCTCTGCTCAGAGCCAGAGATTTTTGTTCTCTCAAGAGAGGCTCTGCGTGGGAGGCGGCTTCCTCTTTGGTCTTGGTGGCCTCCTCCTGGACTGTGGCCAGCTCGGCGGTGCGAGGTAAAGACTCCTCATGACTTAAACAGAGCTCCTCCCGGTTCAGGCAGAGCTTCTCTCGAACAGTTGTGTTTTCACCAAAGAACACGTGGCATTTGTTAGAGGAGTAATTAATCTACTTGAGCACTAGTGAGATTTCATACTATGATCTGGCCAGATGCGGATGTCTCTAAGTGAGGCCACGCTCCGAGGTCTATCCTCAAGGCGCATATGTCTCTAAGTGAGACCACGTCATGTGACGTGTCTCCACGGCGTGGATGTCTCCAAGTGAGGCCACACCCCAAGGTATGTCCTCGAGGCACGGATGTCTCTATGCGAGGTCATGTCCCATGACCCGTCTCCAAGGCATGGATGCCTCCAAGTGAGGCCATGCTCTGAGGTCTGTCCTCTAGGTGCGAATGTCTCCAAGCGAGGCCATGTCCCATGACCCATCTCCAAGGCGTGTATGTCTCCAAGTAAGGTCACACCCTAACAACCATTTAGATGGTCCTCGCTCTCTTCATTCGCCAATCCCCTATGTCTAGGATTCTTGTCCTCGAACATAGAGTAGCTGCCAGGTGTCAGTTGCCACAGCTGTGGCCCACCAGAAGATTATCTGACAACTTTTGGTGAGCCTTGAGTAGTGGTGTTGTAACGTCCCAAATTCATTAATAAGGCTTAGCGCCTCGATTAATGTGCTAGGAGGGCATAATTGGATGTCTATGTGTTAGTATGATTTATCATAATTATAATTGTGAATTTTATGAGTTATATTATGATATGACTATTTATGCATGTTTAAGTGTATTAAATGTGCTTATAGTCCTGTTTCCGTTAAAAATGGCATTTTCTTAATTTTCTCCCGCTGAGGGTATATTTGTAAATATATGTGCTTTGTGAGTGGGACCACATTGTTATGTGGATATATTTGAGATGTATGGCAAAAGGCGATCCTAGTGAGCAATTTGGCAGAAAAGTCACATCGGGGATTAATACCAGGCTCGGGGTGAGCCTAGGGGTATTTTAGTAATTTGGTGAATTACCGGGGGTATTGGAGTATGAGCTATAATTGGGGGAATATATTAGTGTTTGGAAGATTAGTGGGATTAATTGGAAGTTTTGAATGGTTGAGGTTTAGCGGGAAAGTGGTGTCAAATGACCATTTTCCCTTGAGGGCATTAGAGAACTAGGGTAAAAGCCAGGGGTAATTTGGTCTTTTCCCTAGCCTTGTAACAACCTAATCATTAAGAAGCTTTTAGAACTAACAAACATCAAAACATTTCATTCCATTTTCTCTCTCTCTCTTGGTTATTCAAATTATCTGAATTTTTGGAGGAGGTTGATTTGAGATGAAGGCTTGGAGATAGAATTGAGTTTAGGTGCAACCTAGATGTCAAATTACATAGCTGAAGTAAGATTTCTTTCCCTGTTTTGCTATGATTTCTGGTGGATTAAGCTTTTCTTGAGTTTTTAGGCTTATGATTGGGTTATGAATTGGAGTAGAGTTTTAGCTTAGTTTTTGTTGTATTGGTGTTGCCTTAAGTGTATTAATGAGCTTTTGGGACTCAATTCTGGGCTTGATTGTTATTTGGGGTTAATTCTACGAGATTTGGCTTGGAGAGTTGGAAATTTTGGGTTCACAAGGTTGGCACTATTCTTACTGCGCCGCAGCCCGCATGAACTCAAAGACTAGGGTAGTTCTCTGAATCGCCTTGGTGTTGCAGTTCCTGGTGGGCTGCACTACGGTGCATGTTCAGAGATATGGCTTGAGGAACTCTTTGACTTGAGGCGTCAGTGACCCTTCAGGGGTGTGCCGCGACGCTAGTTGGGAAAGTTAACCAAAAGGGGATTTTGAGTACGGGAACTCAAACCTAAGGGCTCGGGAAGGATTCTGCTACTCGGTTTAGTAGAATTCGAGGTCCCGGAGGCTAGGACTCAATCTTGAAGCTTTTAATTGGTTTATTTCTTAATGGATTTCCATTATTGTGTTGTGACTTGGTGCATCGCAAGGCTCAGTAAGGAAAGGATCGTGCTCGTTGTCGCCGTACCCTATTGCAGAGGACTTGAGGTAAGAAAACTGTCTCTTGCACCAAGTGTAGGATATGCACCCCATTTATAGGGCACGAGAATGACCGTGTCATGAAACCGTTTATAGTTGAATGTCTGATGTGTTTGAACTGATGTGTTTGAATTTGTACTGATTGCTTGGTCGGGAGGCCGTTAATGGCATTACATGTGTAATGTATGTCGTAGTAGTGGGGCCATAATGCAGATGCAATACCCGTCATAGTGGCGAGGCCATTATAAAGATGTGACATCCATCCACTCGACATGAGTCGAATATTGTTTGGAAAATCTATGTGAACCAGTTGTGGTTATAGCGTATGCAATACATGTTAAATGTTTATCTAATTATCCGTATGATCTTCTTGGAGTTTTATTGCTGGGCCTTGGCTCACAGGTGCTTCATGGTCCAAGTAAAGGGAAAGGAAAGTTGGACCAGCCATGAGTTAGAGAGATGTAGGGGCGTCGTGTACATAATCAGCCTGCTTGGCCGCCATGGTCTAGATATTCTGAGGAGCAGGAGTCATTAGTTTAAAATTTATCGCTTAGGTCGGCTAAGTCTGTAATTTTGATAAACTTGTAATTTATTTAGAAACTTTTGGGATCCGTTGTAATTATTCAAACCTTTTAATGAAAATTTTAACTTTTTGACCAAAACTTTTAATACAAAAATGTCGTTTAACCTTAATTACACTTTTAAGTTCAAATGACTCGCTTAACAGGTTAAGCACTATCTTAACACACGACGCAACAGTCCTGACTATTCAAGGCATTACAGGTGTCGAGATCGTAGACTAGACAATCGAAACTTCCCACAACGCCACTTGACATGGGCGAGCGTGCGCCGTATCCTGACACGGTGAAATACCTGTTCCCCATAAGGTTGGTAGGAAACTTTTTGCAAATGGGCCTCATGCAATCTACATGGGCCCGTGCTCTTTATTATTTCATCCCTATGTAATTAATTAGTATTTTACTCCCCAAATAATGGGGAATGTTGTATTAATTGTCCATTAAGGGCATTAATGACTCAGGCCTTAATATATAGGGCTGGGATATCTCCTTGTAAACGGTTAAGACATTTGGCCATTTAAGCATTGTAAACTCAGATCAATATATACGCTTTATGAGACTCCATCGAAGCTTGTTCACACAAGCTTCAAACACTAATATCAAAGACTCATGGACTAGGGTTCTTTTATAGCCTGAACCACGTAAAATCTTAGCATTATTTCCTTCTAGTTTCTGTCAAGTTCTTAGATTAGGTTGATAGCGAAAAAGGCAGTCAACAAATGAGTATAATGGATTCAAACTCTATTTTGATACCGAATTTACTCAATAAACTTCCACTTACCATGTTTCCATTCATATCAGAAAAATAAGAAACATTAGTTAAGGCCACTTTCTTTCTATTAGTGAAAAACAAATCAATATAGCCCATTCCAAGTATGTTAGATCTCTTTTCATTTCTCATTTTGACTTCAAGTTGTTCCTTTGCAACTTCAAAGTATTTAAAAAGAGTTTTATCATAAGTTGCATGAATTGTGGCATAAGTATCATACCAACATTCTTGGACATTTCCTTGGGTTGCATTAATTTCACTCAAGGTTGCAGTGATCTCAATAACAAATGTATTGGCCTTGGTAACTTTACTTAGGTTTACAATTATCTCATTATCAAATGCATTGACCTTAGTACCTTCACATACTTTTGTAATGATCTCATCATCAATAGCATTGCCATATTTTCTTTCTCTTGAGGTTGCAATAGTCTCATTACTAATTGCATAAAATATATTAATTTTATTTAGAGTTACAATACATTCCACATTAAATGCATTAATGTCAATTAGGATTACAATGCATTCATCATTAATTACATTAAATTTAATTAGAGTCACAAATATCTCATCGTCAATTACAATAACCCAAGTAAATTCAATTAAAGTTGCATTGGTCTCATTATCAATTGTTATACTATGATGATCAACAATTTCATAAACAAAACAAGTACATCCATAGCCTTTGAATTGTTCAATAATATTAACAATTGTACTCACATATTTGACAATAAACTCTAACTCAAATAAAAATGGCAGCAAACATTTTTCATTCAAATTTTGAAATCTACACATTTAGAGACAAAGAATTTGGTGCTACCTTTCACCTTTAATATATAATCTCGTAGAGTCTTATTAATGAAGATCTTGAATCCATATTCCCGTTCATGCATCGTGTATTGTAGTAGAATTCATATTTATGTTGCATGCGTTCACAAACAAAGCTTTGATCCAGGAACAAAGGATTTGTAGAACATGAACAATTTTCCTCCATCGTTGATTTTGCAAAAACACAAAGAAAAGAAATATAACAAAATAGAGATTTTGATTATTGGGAATTGATAGCTCACAAACTTTAACTCAACAATGTATCAAGGTAATTATCTCATTAATAAAAACCTTAGAGACTAATTAAGAATCATATTCATAAAATGAAGGTAAATCTTAAAAATTCAAAGATTAAATCATAATCTAGAAAATGACATAAAATAGAGAGTGATAATACACCATCTAGATAAATGAAATCACCATAGAAAATATAATAGAACTATCAAAAGATAAAATGACAAAAAGTAGTGGGAAACTCAAAACAGAGTAAAAATAATCTATGCTAGAGAAACCAAAGTCCTTGAACTAAAGCTTGCCACGAGGAGAATTGTTGTCCAAATTATCTATCCAAGCCTTTCCCAAGTTTCTCTAAGCTTCTACAATGGTGGAATGAGAAATGGGATGTAACAAGCCTTGAAAATCACACAAGTCAAGCAATTCTTAGTTTTTTTTCTTGGAGAAAAGAGTATTCTTAGAAAGCTAGAGAGAGAGAGGTTATAGAGAGAATTAAAAAATGTGGTCAAGGCTTCATAACTAATGTGATCAAGGCTTCATAACTATAAAAGACCATTTTTAGTGCAGGCATCGTCATTAGGCTTAACTAATAAGATGGGACCTTTTAAACACATCCTTTGGAGCCAAAAGCGTAACTTTAAGCACTGTCGGCGACGACAGGGCAACATGTCACCTACTAGCCACCTGGTCAGTTTTGTGAGCTTAGGCAACGTGTCGCCTCCGGACAAGCGACACGTACGTCCCCTCTGAAGCTAGTCAACGTCATTGTTTTCATGCCAAATCAACTCCAAATGTTCCCAATTTTTTGGGAATGCTTAGACACATCATTGTATTACTTTAGACTCGAAAAGATCAATTATAGATGTCTACAACAAAAACTTATATTTTCACTTCAACTTAAATAAAAATCATTAAGGGGTAGATTGGTATAAGGAGTTCACAATTATTCATATAACTGGGAAAGTTGAAGAGGGTAATCTGATAGTATAGAAACTCACATCACTGTGTTTGATTGTGCACTAGAATCTTGTCTATGATTCCTAGGAATATCACTTTCTGTGTTTGGTTGTGCATAGGAATCTTTCAAGTTTTTCATATTTTCATAAAATTAATATAATAATATATTTTATCAAAATAATAAATAATATAATTATAAATGGCAAATGAAATTTTAAAAAATTACCAAAATTTTTCTTAGATTATAATTTATAAACAATTTTACTCATAAAATATTTTTTTAACAGAATTAAAAAATACAGTTATTAAATACTAGAATCAAGTATATTTTTTAAAAATACAAAACTACCCTTATTTTATGTTTAATAATATTTCATTTGTTATTTTAAACTAAAGTAATGATATAAAAGCTTTACATATCAATTTCTTTAAATAAACAAACATTATTTATCATTTTATAGTTTGACATATTTATTTTTATATTATAAGCTTCAAAAATAAAATAAGTCATTAACTAAAAAATTATTGGCTTAAGATTTTTTTAAATAATAATAATAATTTTGAAGTGTTTCACATTCCTGGGTATATGAAAACCACTTGTCAGGTGAGTTTCACTTGAACCCAAAATTAAGAAAAGTTAAAACTCCTAGAGTACAGTTTCTCAGGTTATAAAAATTCAAACCCAGTACCAAACATGGGAAAGTATTCAGATTCTCACTCCCGTCTCCAAATTCCTATATACCAAAAGGCCTCTAAGTATTTTTCATCTCATTGTGTAAGCAACTTAACCATTATTTTTAACTAGTCTCAACAGGTAATAATTAATTAATTAAAAGTGTAGAGTCCAAGAACTTTACTTAGTTAGATAGTAGTAGTAATAGTAATAGCTATTAATAGTTGTAGTATGTTTATTACTGTGGATTTTGGCTCAAGTCGGGACTTAGTTGAACACTCGTATCAACACTTGTAGATTTTATAAGTTTAACCTATAGTTTAAGAATATTCATTATAACATAAGGTTTGATCAATATAGCTAATTATGAAGATGATATTTATTATACTATAAGGTTTAGATAGACCCAATAAGATAATGACACTTGTCGTGTGCATGTTTATTGAGAAATTAAGTATTTTTGAGGAATGGTTTATTAAGAGTAATATTTGAAAATCCCAGAGTCTGCCAACAGCTTTGAAATCGTTATAGGACTCAGTCAAATCTGTTTACTCAATTCAAATTAGGCTGAAAAAGTGCAATTACGTGTATAATATTTTAGTGTATGCCAATATATCACAGCTCTAGGGGGCGTTATATTGCCACTCGGGGAATACGAAAAACACGTAACTTTGCACGAACACTTTGATGAGCCTCGGGAACATAAGCCCAGGCGATTAATCGCCTAGCATGGGCGATATATCGGCCCTAGGGCATGATTTTTGAATAAATTTGAAACCGAGTTCATTTTATTCCATAACCTCTTGATAAGTCCATAATCTTTTTGACCGAGTCTTAAGCCTCTGCTGAATGAATATTCAAATGTTTTTCAATTAAAAAGTCATTATTTTTATTCAAGCTAAATGAAGATCTTTTTATTCTTGAACTCTATAAATAGGACCTAGTACCCAGCCATTTCTTTCATTCTTCAAGCTGAGTTCAGATCCTTCAAGCAGCTAGGTTTACTTTAGAGTGTTAAACACTTGGGTTGGGATTATAAGCTTTATCATTTTAAGCTTATTAAACACTTGGGAAGTAAGGTTCATAGTGTGTTTTTCGTTATCGAGGTGTAGTTCGGGTATAGCAATTTCAAAGGTATTCCTATTTCTAGTTCCTTTATGTATTGTTTCATTAGTTTTTATAGTTTTTCTCTACTCAATTCCTAACTCGCTGTTTTCATTCGTGGTTAGGCATCTAAGTTCTATGAATTTGAGGTTCTTGTCGGTAAGTACCTTCTCGGTGGTTTAGTTCATTCCTTTTCATCTCTTTCTTTTAGAATACTCACCTTTCTATTAATGGTTTTTAGGAGTGTTCCAAAATCCCGCCCTTGTTCTCACATCCCGGTAATTGGTAAGGAAAATAGGATAGTATTATATGCTTATATGATTATGCCATAGTATGTTTTTATATGTTATGATTATGCTATAGTATGTTTTTATATGTTATGATATATGTTTTGGGGCTTATAGTTGCTTAAATAGCAAACCCCAAAACTTTTATGTTTTTGGGGCTTATAGTTGCTTAGCTAGCAAACCTCATTGTATTTTGAGGCTTATAGTTGCTTAGTTAGCAAACCCCAATAGTTACCATGTACATGGGTTAGAATTATGATATATGTTTATAGTTATATGATATATGTTTATAGTACATGTTATATGTTTATGTTTATGTTGCATGCTTCTAGTAGATTTTCCTTGCTGGGCATTAGGCTCATTCCTTTGTTTTATATGTGTGCAGGAAAATAATTATGGCGGCGGGAAGATTCTTGGCGGCTTGGGAATGTGTATTGAGGGAGAATGGAATCAATGGACTGCGCGAACGGTTCGATGATGGAGTTGTTTAAGTCTTTTAATTATGATTTCTATGTATTTCCGCACTTAATTTTGTAACCAATTTATTTAAAATTTAAGTTATGTTATGTTTTATTTTCAAAACAATGGGATCCCATATCCTAATTGAACTTTTATGTATTTAACTTTTGCTTTACAATTTTTAATAAAGTTATGACTATTTTGTATGTAAGTTTTCTTAAGAATAGTGTCTATGTATAAGTAGTTTTAATGGTCCAAAGTCTAGAATAAGTTGGGTCATTACAAAAAGGGGTGTAGAAAGACAAATGAAAATTTACATATGCAATGACTTTTTGAACTTTATTTACAGGAATAATGGACTCAATTATATTTACAATTCTAATGTATAGTGCATACCTAAATAAAAAAAATAATGTGTACCCATTATGACTTTACCTCCTTTTTGTTGGGTATTTCTCTCTCATGCATTTAAATGTTGTATGCAATGGCCAATAAGGAAGCATGTCCGCCAATGACTTCACTATAAAATGACGTCTACAATGGATGCAAGTGTCAATCAAAGATGATGCTGATGTGACTTTGACTGTGTTTTTTGGTGACATCGATCACTTTGAGATGAGGGGGTGGTATCATAGGAACGAGCTTTTCAAGTGGAAAAAAACTCAGCCACCCATTCCTCCTATATCATCGTCGTTTTCAAGTGATTTTTTTGGGTATATCCACCACTCTATAAACTTTTTCTAACGACCCCACCAATCGTTTGGGCTCAAGAGTGGTATCATTGCAACCTACTCTTCATGGGGTCATTTTGGTATAGGTTTCTTGCCATTGTTGGAGAAGATGATTTGATGATTTGAAGATGTTTTGTGCTATGATTCAGAAGTAACAATTTAGTTCCATTTTAATTTAATCAAGAAAAAATTAACTTTGTTTATTTTTGCTATGATTTAAAAGTAACTTTTAAGTTATTTTTCTGCTTGGTTAATAAAAAAAAAACTATAATTCAAATGTAATTCCATGAGTTACCATATGGTATTTGTTGACAAGGATTTCTTGTCAACCATAATGTATGACTAATTGCAAGAGATTGAATGGAACAAAGAAACAAGATAAAGATTATAGTGGTTTGGCCAATGTATACCTACAACCACCAAGTCAATTCTACTGCTTTTTTTCTCTACGATCCACCTTCTTTACAAAGAAGCTAACTCCCTTTAATTGAGGTGTTTGTCTCCTATTTATAGATGAATAGACTTTACCATTCATAAAAATTCCATCAGGGTAAAGTGACTTTGTTACACAGCTAATATGACACAAAAGTACATAGTGGCTACAAACTTGGTCGAGTGTCAGGACTGTACCAAGTAGTGGCGGTTGAGTCTGATAGTTTCCCTACACAACTGCTCTCTTTTCACATGCATTGTACTTGTGGTGTGCTTTTCTTCTGTATGTCAAGCTAATTTGACATGACCTAATCTCACCTGTTGAATCCAGCTCGCTAGCTTTGTAAGACTCCATCTCACGACTTGGGAATCCATTCTTGCGACACTAAGCCCTTGAGAGATGTCTTTAATGACCACTTCTCCTTGTCAAGTTCATCTTGCTAGTCCTTTTCTCGCAGGGTCTTCTATTGTTGTGAGAGTATTTATTTGGAGCTTTCTCACATGGCAATATGCGGCCAGTCATTCTTGCATAACTGCTGTCTTCTAGGCTTTTCGCTTGGTTCCTCACGAGCATTTTTTTCACAGGATGAGATGCGAGTGGGTCCATTTTGAAGCTCATATCTTGTGACTCAAGTTAAACCATGAGATCCACATTATATGAAATCAAAGCTCGATCAGAGACCTACATGCTTCACTTGGCTAGTTGTCCCAGCCCAATTTTAGGCCGAAACAACATTATTTAAAGTATTTTTGAAGGCCCAAAAGATTTTCCCCAAATATTTTGCTTGTTAAGCATGCCAAAATATTTGTACAACGCTATCCTAAATAATATCCTTGATAATAAGCTATATGGTAACTTTCCATACTATATTGTAATTCATTAACTCTAAAATAGACTTGAAGAAACTCAAAAGATATCTTAAATGATAAGATAACAGAGTATAACCTAAAAACGAAGCCATGTTTTAAAGGTAATTAATCATAAATTTAAGGTAATTAAAATTCATCTTAATAATAAGATACCATAATTTAATTTTAAAATGAAGTCATTTTTTAAAGGAGTTTTTTCATAAATACACATTTTTTTTAATGTTTTTTTTACATTTTTACGACCCTTAATTGCTTTTTTTCAATTTTACTAACTCAATTTAAAAAAAAACTGTTGACGGTGAGAACTCGTCAACTCAGTTAGGTTGGAAAGAATTGCAGAATAAAGATTATCAATAGAAAAGCCTTAGAAATTTAAGTATCAAATCTAAGAACAATTGCAGAACAACAATGGTGAAATCGGTTTTCATTCACTATGGTGCACTTGCTACAGTAAATTTTCCAACCCCCTCCCAAATGGAAGTGGAGTCCATTTTATAGTGGGCTCTAATGGCCCCTGATACATTGTGGTCCAAGGAACCAATCTGTGCACCAGTACACTATCAGGGGAGTGGTATCAGGTGTAGTGGTGTCGGCTCTGGTACACAGTCAGAGTCCATGGGAGCACCCGGCTTTTGAACCTGGTCATGACTCCACCACTCGCTTTGTACGGGTGTCAGAGACGTGGTCGTGGTGTAGCCACTCTTCGTACCATTCCCAACCGCCACTACTTGTCGGGCACAGGTGTCAGGCCCGTCCCCTGATCCTAGCAGGCATGTACGTACCCCTTTTGAGGTACCTTGTTTGTACTCTTTTTGTCTCTTGTGGGCAACCTCGACCACTGTCATCATGCACACGAGGCCTTGGGACAAGATCCATTGGGGTGAGGTTGTCTCACACGCGTAGCTCTTTGGGAGAGGCCTTCACGAGATGCCGAGAGGGTGGCACGGCCTCGCGGCTGGGCCATGACGAGGGCCTCGCACGGCTGAGGCAGCATGGCCTTGCGTGGATGAGGCGGCAGGGACACGGCCTCGCGGCTGGGCCTCGAGCGTGGCCGCGCGTAGACGAGGCAGCAGGGACATGGCCTCGCGGCTGGGCCTCGGGCGTGGCCTCGCGTGGACGAGGCGACAGGGACACGGCCTCACGTGGACGGGGCGGCATGGACATGGCCTCGCACCTGGGTGCGGTCGAGCGAGGCGATGGCTTTAACACTCACTTAATCCTTTATTTAGGCCTTTATGGGACCTTAGCGTGTGTCTTTGATCTTTTAAGGGCGTGGAATATTGAGCATCCACACTTGCCCCCCAGTCTAGGAGAGGACCTTTAGGTGCTCTTGTAGACTATTCTCCTTGATTCTTATAAATAGGCCCTCATGCAAGGCTTATTATTTACACCTTACTTCCTTAGCTTAGTGGTTCCTAGACCCTTACTCCTTTCAAGAGGTAAGGGGTTCAATCCCCCACCACCTCACTTTTGCCATAGTTTCCTTCATTTTATTTTTTCATTTCATTTTTTTTTGTTTTTTTTTTTACATATGAGCTAATTTCTTGGTATGTCTATTTGGAGGCTAACACATCCTTTTTGTCTATTTTTGCAGACGTGTATTTTCGACCATTTGGTGCTTTTGGCCCTCGACCTCCTTTTTTGGCCTCGACAGCCTCTAATTTCTACATCTTGAGGTATATTATCTTTTTCCCTGGTTTTCGTTGGGTCCAAATTAGCGTTACTTGGGATGGGGTACCATGGCCTGAGCTCGCAGTGAGTTTTCCCAGTTGCATGGCCCTCTTTTTTATATTCTGTAGTGGGTCATTTAGGGCGTTTGCATCTAGAGGTATTAAGCTTATTCCTTTGTGTTTTGTAGCCATCCCCTCTTTTATACGTGAACCCCTTTTTGCTTTGGGGACGAGGTCTCATGGCCAGTGACGGCCCGTCTGACATACCTCCGGGAGTTGAATTTATTGACTTGTCCTCAGACTCAGAGTCCCCTGAGGAAAACCCTTACCAGGACTATGACTCCTTAAGGCAGGCCCGTATCCGCCATCTTGAGTACATGGCTGAACTTAGGCGTAAAATTTGGGTGGTGGAGAGCGAAATTGACTCGGTGTTGAGAGGAGACGGAGCACCTTTCCCCCAGACCTTAGTGACCATGTAGCGAGCCTTAGAGTGACCCTCTTAGAGTTGCAGAGGGAGTTGAAGTTTATGGAAGGACAACTTCCGCCTGAGCCCTCCAACCCATCCTTGCCTGATGACTATCATGGGGCTGCCTCCGCTTCTCCTCAGCCCCTAGTCTCGGTTTTTCCTAGCTCAGCACTTTCGCAGTCGCTCCCTTGATGGAAGACACTTGCTAGGAAGAAAAATTGGAGGGTCAAGTGTTATGTCTCTTCCTCACATTTTTCTTTTGATTTTGCAGATATGCCGAAGGCACGACGACAGGTGGCTTCCAATGAACCGGACGATGCTCCTTTACTGGCAACTGCACTGGTGTCACGTGTGTCCGAAAACAAACTGAGGGACATCGTGGATCACTATCGCGTCCCTCCGGAGTACGCGTTATATGTTCCTCAGGAGACATGCCGGGCTGACAGTCCTAGGCCCAGCTTCGTGGCCCTCAGCGAGCACATCCTGAAGGCGGGTGGTACCATCCCGTTACACCCATTCTTTGTTGCGGTCCTCAACTACTTCGACCTTGCCCCGCTTCAGCTGGCTCCCAATGGCTGGCTGACTTTAAGCTGCCTTTTCGTTGCATTTACGAAGCTGTTTAAACGTGCTCCTATGGCGACATAGGTGCATTTCCTCTACAACCTCATGCCCCTTCCCAAGTCTAAGGGCTTTTACTATTTACAAGAGGCCAACAACGAGGCCTCTTTGATAGAGGGCTCGGTGTCCAGCCCGGGGTCCTGGAAGCAGGACTTTTTCTTCGTGGAAGGCCCCCTCTCTGTCCGCGAGGACTTCCGGGCCACTCTCAGTAAGTACCCTGAGCATCACTTTCTCTCTTTTACTTTCTTACAACTTATTGTTTCATGACTTATGTTCATATCGACCATGGCATGTATTATGCAGAGCAATTCGCCGAACCCACAGTTGTCGGGTCAGAAGCGAGAGACATGAGAACGTTCCTCAGCGCTGACCCCGCTATGAAAAAGGCGGTGTGCCTATTCACCATGAAGAATCTGAACCGCCATAAATTGTCCCCTGTCTCGGACCCCAAGTTGCTGTGGACCATCTCTGGGTCCACGAAGATGAAGGGGGCCTTGGCCGAGCCTTGCCCAGATGAGGAAGAGCCGGAGGAAGCCCCCCTTGACCGCGGGGGATCTCACCAGTTGCCTCCATCTCCTGGGGGATGCCCTCCATGTGCCTCCTATGATCTGGACATAGCCCCTCATTCTCAAGACCAGCAGGTCGTTCCGGGGTGTTATGTTTGCCCTAACCCTGAGGGCTATGACGCCTTCACTCAGGCTCCTCTCGACCCTGGACCATCGGGGACTTATTTCGCCGACCTTCTGGAGCCTCCCTCTAATCTACCAGATCCTCAGTTTTCCACTTTCACTGCGCCCCCTCCCGTTTCGGCGAGCGGGTCGTCTGTCCTCATCCAGCCACGTGCCCCTGGTGCGGATGGGGAGCCCTGGGTGACTCGGATGGCGACGTCTTACAGGCAGCGATACATCCAACTTGCCTTGAGCCTCCCCGTATCTGACTGGAACGGTCTTGGGAATATTGCTTAGTCGGACCTTGGGGAAACCCTAAGGCGCACCATGACTTGGGTGAGTTCCCGCACCTTGCGCCGGCCCTATTATGTATAGGTATTCATGCATATATTTTTTGTTTTTGTCACTTATTGTTGCTGTTGTTAACTTTCTTGTGCAGGCCTATACTGTGGCTCTGCGGTTTGCCGACTCGGCTGGCAATCTCTCCGCGTCGTGCACCTAGAGGGACCTTCTCGCAGCATGGGCTCAGGAGCTTGAGAGAGATCTTAATGAAACCAAGGATAAATTGACAAGGGTTCGGACCAAACTTTCCAACTCATTAATAAAGAGGAAGAAAATGGTTGCCAAGGCCTCGAAGCTACAGGACACGGTTATCAAACTAGAGAGCGAGCTCCAGGGTGCCCAGGCTACTGCGGCTGCTACACAGGCGAGGGTCTCCTCCTTAGAGATCGATCTTGAAGCTGCTAGAGCTGAGGTTGCTGTGTCGCAGGAGAGGGTTGCCTCTTTAGAAGCAGAGAGGGCGAATACTGAGCATAGGTCTATAGAGCGCGCCCTCTATGGCGTATGGAGGCAGGACCCCAATTTTGACTTCTCCTCCTTTGGCGAGTATGCCGTGACCCGGGCGGCTGGGTGGAGCGCCCGGGGCAGGCTTCCCTGAGGTTGCTATTTCATTACCTCTGCTAGCCCGTAGTAGATGTATGCTCGCTTGAGTCGTTGTAATATTATCGTTCTTACTATTTTTCTTTTGTAAATCTTGTATTGTCTTCAAAACTTTCTTTTTCAATGTATATATACATGTGTTGCTATTTATCTCTTATTCTACTGCATTTGAGGTCCTTTTGAGCCTGTATGATGGGGTTTGGTTGGTTCCCCTATTTTATTTACCAGGCTGGAGGTCCTTTGGAGCCCATGTGAAAGGGTTCACTGGGACCTCTTTTGGTGCCTCTTGATTACTTTTATAAGGATATTTTGACCCCTTAGGTCCTAGCTATCCTTTTATATATTCTTGCGTGCGCTTATTATTTTTTTGCAAGAAGCGTCCTTCTTGTCATTATTTATAGTACTATTTTTGCAAGGGTCTCTTTTAGGACCCTTTTTGGCTAGACGGCTTGGTGGCCGCTCTAGACTTATTAGTGTTGTTACTATATATATATGTTTTTTTTTTTGTAAGACCCTTTGGCCTCCTTGATGTTCACAAGGGTAGCTAATCCTTGTGAACCCAAGGGATGCCTTGCAAGGTCCTCTCCCTGTTTTCTCTATATAAGGACTTCGCCTAAGGCCCCGATATAAAGGGTCCTCCTGGGAACTCCCGTTAAAGGGTCCTTTTTAGGGTCATGGTCCCTTTCGGGTCCTCCTGATGGAGGGCCCTTTTTAGGATCCTCCTAGTGCATAGGGTCCTTTTTAGGGTCCTCCTGATAGGGGGTCGTTTTTGGGGTCTTCCTAATAGAGGGCCCTTTTTAAGACCTCCTATTAGAGGGTCTTTTTTAGGATCCTCTTGGTAGAGGGTCCTTTTTAGGAGCCTCCTTTTTAGGAGGGCAAGGGGTCCTTTTTAGGAGCCATTTTTAGGTTCTCCTTGCTAGCTGCATGTTTTTGCCTCCTGTCCTGCCCCCCAAGTGTTTGGTAAAATTTATTTCGGTAGGCACTTTGGCTGATGCCCGCGTATCGAAGAAAAGTAACACATTGCAAACAGTTTCATTCATAGCATGCAGTTTACAACCAACCTTGTAAATAAAATGGTTACATCTAACTAGGAGGTTACCTAGGTAGCCTCTTTGATTCTTACTTACCTAAGCTAAAACAACTAGGAACAGACTAAACATAGGTTCTTTTTGCACTAAGTGCCTAAGCCTCGCTGGTAGCACTTCTAGAGATGATCCGTAACTCGTGGGTCTAACTCGCGTGGATCACGCCTTCATACACTACCATTGCCATCGGCACCGTTGGTTTTGTGGCTGTGTGGAGGGACATGTTATAGCATTCCCTCGCTTCCTTCTGTTCCCCTTTCATGCATGCTACTCCCCCAGGGGTTGGGAGTTTCATAGCCAGGTGATACACAGAAGTTATTGCCTTCAATTCTCTCAGAGAGGGTCTTCCTAATACCGCGTTGAAGGCTGAGGCGCAATCCACCATGACAAAGTTTGCCATTATGGTGGTTTGCTTGGGTTGTTCCCCCATGGAGAGGGCTAATTCAATCGCACCTAGGGGCTGTATCGAGTCCCCTGTGAATCCGTAAAGGGAGGAATTGTAGGGTTTCAAGTGTCGGACGCTCAGTCCCATCTTCTCCAAAGCGGGGCGATGTAAGATGTCCACAGAGCTTCCATTATCCACTAGGACTCGATGTACTCTCATGTTCGCAAGTTGAACAGTTAGCACCAAGGGGTCATTATGAGGGAAATGCACCCCTTGCGCATCTTCTTCAGTGAAAGTTATTAAGTCATTCTCGCCCTTGAAGCTCTTCGGGGGGCGTAGCTCCAAACTCAAAACGCACGGTGGTGGACTTCGTCTGGCCTCCCTGGCGTATTTGTCTCGTCCCTTCCTTGAATCGCCTCTGAATCCTGGTCCTCCAAATATGGTCCTGACCTCTCCCTGTAATTCTGGGGCCACCTCCCGCGCCAGCGGCGGGGACGCTCCTTCTTCTGGCCTCTGGCTCCCCTTGCGCACGTACCTGCCCAAATGTCCCCTGCGAATGAGCTCCTCGATTTCCACCTTCAAATGGTTGCATTCCGCGGTGGTGTGGTCGACATCCTTGTGATACTGGCAATACCTGCTGGGGTCTCTTTTGGACTGGTCTTTTTTCATCGGCGGGGGCCTTTTGAAAGGGACCTGGTTTTCGTTCGCAAAAATAATATGCTCCCTCGCATGGGTGAGGTCAGTGTAAAAGGTATAGGGGCCCCGTAGGCGCTCCTCAGAGCGTTGATGCTTCCGGGGTCGATCATCTCTTGTTCCCTCATAAACCCCCTTCTTCTTTGCACTGCTTGGGTCTTCTCGGGCCGAAGGTTTCGGGGGCGACGGGACTTTTCCAGCTTTGAGGTTCTCGTGACCGTCCTCCATGCGAATGTATTTTTGTGCCCGCTCGTAGAAATCATCCAAGTCTGTGACCTCCCTCTTGAGCATGTTATCCCATAACTTGTTTCCTGGGCGTACTCCAGCTGTGATGGCCATTTTCAGCTCTCGGCGGGTCAGGCTCCCTACTTTAGCTGCCTCCATATTGAACCTGTGAATATAGCTCTTCAGACTCTCGTTCTCTCCTTGCTTCACATTCGCGAGGCTGGTGCCTGACATTGTGTAGTCTCGCACGGCGTGGTGCTGCTGGAGGAATTCATCAGAAAGTTGTTGCCAAGATCTGATGGACCCCGGTCTAAGCCTCTTGAACCATTTGTATGCAAGCCCTCTTAATGTGAAAGCGAAGCAATGACATCTCGCCCCGCTGCCAATTCCCCTCAACTTCATCAGGTCGTTAAATGTATCTAGATGATATTTTGGATCCGTGCTTCCTTCGTAGGGGGTCATGTGGGGCTCTTTAAATTTGGCAGGGAGCCTGATGGCCTGGATCTCCCTAACAAAGGGTGACTCATGGTCAAACTCCTCCTCAAAAATTTGACCTCCAGAGGCGGCGACGATCTTGCTTCACAGGCTCCTCATTTCTATGTCCAAGTCCTGCCTTCTCTTGCTTAGGGAGTCCTTTAAAGCGGACGGGTTGGGAGCACCCTTTCCTTTGCCCTCTCGAGGTGCCATGGGGGGCGTGGTCCTTTTATCCGCCCTCTTTTTGTTGAGCTCCTCCCGTAAATCTGAGGGTGCTCTCTTAGAGGTGACCTCGTCCTCGTTGCGAGGGGCAGCGCTGGTCCATGGCTCTGATTTCTAGGCCTGCTTCGGTGGCTCAGGATGTTCGCGTTGCTTTGCTCGGGGGGTGTTACTGTTAGAGTGTCGAGTCCTCCCATCATCTACCGGTACGGTGGTCTCTACCCCCTCCTGACCTTTCTCTTTCCTCCTGGGCAAGGTCACGCTCGACTTACCCTGCAATAGGCCATTCAGCACCTCTTGCATGTTCTCCAGGGTGGTCTCCAACCTTTGGTTCTTACGGTGGAGCTCACGTATTTCTTCTTCATAGAATCGAGATTTCGAACTCGAGCTCACGGAATGGACCCGGGGATGCTTATCATGCCTACGCGTAGAGGGGCCCGGGTCCTGCCGGCCGGAGTTCGGTACTTGTGGTGGTTTAGGGAACGGGAACTCATTAGCATTTCCCGGTGGTGCTCTTGGAGGACTCTCCCCAGGCGGAACGGCCGGTGACGAGGCCTCTCTATCACCCTCGTGAACCTCAGGGTCCCTTGGGGGCTCCACCTCTCTGGGTGGAGGGGGATCCTTCATGGAGGCCTTCAGCTGGACTCTATTAAGGTGGACCTCCACCTCTCATGGCTCCCTGAATTGCTTTGAACGTCTTGGCATCTCCTCTTGCCGGAAGTAATGGTGGAATAGTAGCTTGGTACTTACGTTCCCACAGACGGCGCCAAACTGTTGACGGTGAGAACTCGTCAACTCAGTTAGGTTGGAAAGAATTGCAGAATAAAGATTATCAATAGAAAAACCTTAGAAATTTAAGTATCAACTCTAAGAACAATTGCAGAACAACAATGGTGAAATCGGTTTTCATTCACTATGGTGCACTTGCTACAGTAAATTTTCCAACCCCCTCCCAAATGGAAGTGGAGTCCATTTTATAGTGGGCTCTAATGGCCCCTGATACATTGTGGTCCAGGGAACCAATCTGTGCACCAATACACTATCAGGGGAGTGGTATCAGGTGTAGTGGTGTCGGCTCTGGTACACAGTCAGAGTCCATGGGAGCACCTCAGCTTTTGAATCCGGTCATGACTCCACCACTCGCTTTGTACGGGTGTCAGAGACGTGGTCGTGGTGTAGCCACTCTTCGTACCATTCCCAACCGCCACTACTTGTCGGGCACAGGTGTCAGGCCCGTCCCCTGATCCTAGCAGGCATGTACGTACCCTTTTTGAGGTACCTTGTTCGTACTCTTTTTGTCTCTTGTGGGCCACCTCGACCACTGTCATCATGCACGTGAGGCCTTGGGACGAGATCCATTGGGGCGAGGTTGTCTCACATGTGTAGCTCTTTGGGAGAGGCCTTCACGAGATGCCGAGAGGGTGGCACGGCCTCGCGGTTGGGCCATGACGAGGGCCTCGCACGGCTGAGGTAGCATGGCCTCACGTGGACGAGGCGGCAGGGACACGGCCTTGCGGCTGGGCCTCGGGCGTGGCCGCGCGCAGATGAGGCGGCAGGGACACGGCCTCGCGGCTGGGCCTCGGGCGTGGCCTCGCGTGGACGTGGCGGCAAGGACACGGCCTCGCGTGGATGGGGCAGCATGGACACGGCCTCGCGCCTGGGTGCGGTCGAGCGAGGCGGTGGCTCTAACACTCACTTAGGCCTTTATGGGACCTTAGCGCGCGTCTTTGATCTTTTAAGGGTGTGGAATATTGAGCATCCACAAAAACGATTTTAAAGTTTCATAATTACAAAAATACGACTCAAATACACATAAACTCCACAACAATACAGTGTCGAAAAAGAAAATTAAAATCAACTAGACAGCAACCCCACATCAATACAATGTTGAAAAAGCAATTACAAATAAATTAGACGTTAACCCATTGCATCAACTTAAAAAAAACTAAAAAACAACAAAAAAGCAACCTAAAAAACTTTATTGTATTTTAAAATGTGTCAAAAATAAACTAAAAATATATCTAAAAAAACTGAACTTATACCCAAAATAAACTAAAAAGTAACTAAAAATCAACTAGAAATCAAGCTACGACAATACGGTATCAGAAAAGCAACTACAAATCAATTCAACATCAACCCACTCCATCAACTCAAAATAAACGAAAAAAACTAGTTTGAGAAATGATTACTACTCAAAAATGTCAATTTATATGTTTTAAAGTGTAAAATAAATTAAGTTTTAATTAATATTTTCATGGATTTATTATAATATATTTTATAATTGAAAATATTAATTTTAATTTAATTTGTGTTTAATTTTTATGAAATAAATTGCATTTGGACACTAATACAAAAAGAAGAAATAAAGAAAAAAATATTGAAGAAAGAAATGAAAAAGTGGCATTTTCGGAATCAACAGACCCAATTCAGCCTAAAGTGTAACAACTCAAAATTGCTAATGGGGTTTAGTGCCTTGATTAGCGTGCCGAGAGAGCATAATTGGAATCATATGTGTGTTTAATTGGTTAAATGTGTGACTTTGTGGTATGCATGATTAATATTATTATGTGAGTGTATTATATGCATGTTTATGAGTATTAAATATGCATGTGGACCATTTATCGTTCATAAGGACATATCTGTAATTTTGGCCCGTTGAGGGCATAAATATGATAATATGTGATAAATGGTGGAGACCACATTATTATGTGGATATATTTGCATTATATGGCTCGAGACGGTCCTAGTGAGCAGATTAGTGAAATAGTCACAGCAGGGTTTAATACCCGGCTCGGGGGAGCCTAGGGGTATTTTGGGAATTTAGAGAATATTTTGGGATATATTGAGTAATGAGTAAGTATTTGGTAATTAATTGGACACAACATGATTAATTGGTTAATTGTAGGAACATTTGAGGAATTAGCGGGAACTGGGAGAAATGACTGTTTTACCCTTAAGGGCAAGGAGAGCTGATTTAGTCTAAGGGGCAAAATGCTCTTTTATGGGTTAAGGATATACTTAAGAATTTTAGGAAGTGATCAGAAACATCAGGAATACTCTCACACTCTCCATTTCCCTCTCACTCACGTTCACACGCACTCTCTCTCTCTTGTACTTGGGGCTTGAATTTGTTGAAGGAAAAAGGCATGGTTTGAGCTGGGAAGAAGGTTTGAGAATTGAGGCTTAGGGGCTGAAGAATCAAGCTAGGTTTAGTTAAAGAAAATCTCTGAGGATTAAAGCTTCAACTGAGGTAAGGATCTTGTCTGTTTTTCTGCTGGGAATGTAGATTTATAGGTTGAATTTAGCTTGATTTTTGAGAGGTACCTTGTAGCTGATTTGGGGTGGTAACTCAATAGGATTTTGTGGTGAATTAGTGTATCTAAACTTGTAATTGAGTGTCCTAGACTTGTTCTTGAAATTGGTATTGATTTGGGAGTATGGTTAGAAGGATTTTTGAGGTTGTGGCTGGGTAGAATGCTGAGGAAACCCAGGGAATTCTGGGTTCGCGAGGGCGCGCCGCAACCCAGCCCATGGGTGCCCCGGCCCGCGTGCCCAGAATGCCCTAGGAGGGCTTGCTGACTTGAGGGCGCGCTGTGGCCTTAGGGAGCAAGTCACGGCCCGCCTCCCCCTAGAAGCATGTGGCTGCGCCTTTGACTTGATGCACGCCGCGACCCTCAGGGCTAGATCGCAACCTACCTAGAGAACTTTGGCCTATGATAGTTTTTAGGCTTGAGGAGGCTCGGGGGGTTCAAACCTAAGCGCTCGGGATGAATTCTACTAGCCGGTTTTGTAGAATTTGAGGTCCTAGAGGCTAGTTTTTGTTTCCTAAACATTTATTTGGATTAGGAATTTATGGTTACCCATTGACACTGTGACTAGGTTTATTGCTAAGGATCAGGACTGAGGATTGTGCTCGGGACCATTCTTTATTCTGTGCTCGAGATTCGAGGTAAGGAAACTGCACCCTTGTGGTTGTGAACGGGACTGAGATTCCCATTATTTGAGTATGTGTACTGTGTGATTGTACGTTTGTTATATATATGAGAATGAACTGACTACAAGTGTTGGGGTTGATGATAAACGTACTGAACGCAACTCGGCCTAAGCGAGCCATGGTCAGCTAGAGAAACAGAGGGCTCGGCCTAAGTGTGCCAACCCTAAACATTTGTGTAATTGGATAAGATATGAATTTGAGATTATATGTTTACCATTGGTTAGTTTAATGCTCGTACTATGTTATATAAATGAACTAGTTGAGATTGATTGAATACTACTGTTGCTATATGTGCTTGCTATTTATGGATTTCTTGTTGGGTCTTGGCTCACGGGTGCTACATGGTGCAGGTACGAAAAAGGGAAGCTGGACCAACCATGAGTTGGAAGACTCTGGGGGCAAAGTGTGCATAATCAGCTGCCCGTCTGCCACGGCCGAGGGAAAGTACAGGGACAAAGCCCTAAAACTTGTATTTTGCCATTAGACTACCTTTTGCCATTAACTTTTGGGGATTGTAAATTACCATTTATACCCTATTTTTGGGATCCCATTTATCAAACATCTTTTTTAATGAAAATTAACCGTTTATGATAAAAATGTTTTAACCCTAACCTGATAATTGACCTTAGGATCACATTTTTGTTCAAACGACTTGATTAGAAAGTCTTGCACTATTTCAAAATACACATTGTAATTGTCTTGGTTATCCAGGGCGTTACAACTTAGTATCAGAGCGGTCTAGGTTTAAGGGTTCCTGAAGACTGGCTGGGCGTGTACACTCGTCGCTAAAGACAAGCTCGACTCAGGGTTTGGTAACTATAAATATGTGATTGTATGCTTAAATGCTTAAATGAAATGTAAATGTTTTAATCTATATGATTAATAGGGCCTAGCCTTTGACTGCTGTGTGATTATGATGAGGCATGCTTATTAGCATTGCTGCTGCATGTGAATGAATGTTTAAATGCTTGTTTGCATCTTGATTGCATATTGTTGGTTGAGTTTCAATGGTGGACCATGGAAAGAATGTTAACATGTCATCATTGCCTGACTGCCGAGTCGTTGGTTGCAGATAACTTGGATAGCTATGCGTCCAAGGTGATCAATACGACTAGCCGGCATAGGGGTCGAGGCTAGAGATGATGAGCAGGGCCAGAACCCTCCGCCAGTCCCTAAGAACTGGCAGCAGATACTTGCTAATATGCAAGCCAGGTTATAGAGTCAAGAAGAGTAGATACGTCTCTTGAGATAGCAGGCTCCGTCAGGGAGTGCTGCACCTATTATGCCACTTTATGTGGCACCAGCTATACAACAACCTAAGGTTGGGAACAAGTGGGAGCAACTTTATGAATGATTCAGGAGACAACATCCTCCAACCTTTGAGGGAGGACCAGATCCACTGAAGGCTGAATAGTGAATGTGTATGATCACCTCCACCCTAGATTTTGTGAGGGTGGAAGGTAATGGCAGGGTGGTCTGTACCACCTATATGCTTATAGAGGATGCCCGTATTTGTTGGAGGGGGCATCACAGACTCAGGATGTTTCCACTTTGAGTTGGGATGGGTTCAGAGATTTATTCAACCAGAAGTATTACAACGTTTCCATCAGGACAGCAAAGGTGAACGAATTCATGGGATTGGTACAGGGCAGCATGACAGTTACACAGTATGCTTTAAAGCTTGATAGGCTAGCAAAGTTTGCATTAGAATTAGTGCCTACATATGCAGCCAGACAGGAAAAGTTTGTTCGAGAGATTAATGATATGATAGCCTAGGATGTGAGGATTACATCAGTACCTAGGAAGAAGACTTATGCCCAGGCTGTTGAGAAGGCTCTCACCGCTGAAGAGGCAGAGCATAAGATCTGAAGGGAGAACGGCGCGAGATGGGATGTTCGCAGAGCAGTGCCTCCATACACAAGGTTTGGTAGGAGCGGAGGCTCCAGTGATCTGAAGAGGAAGACCCCTGACACTTCGACCACTGCTGGTCCTAATAGAAGGGGTCGGGGTGCTCAGGGTGATCGCCAAGGAGGCGATGAGACATGGAGAAGTTATCTAGAGTGCATGAGATGCATGAAGCGCCATCCAAGAAAATGTCGGGCAAAGGCTCGCTATCTGCGCGAGGTGGTGGGACACCTCAAGAAGGATTGCCCAACAATGAAGAAAGAGGAACTAGGGAAGGTGGACAGCTTGACTCCAGCTCGAGTGTTTACCTTGACGCAGGCAGAGGCTGAGGCTAGTCCCTCAGTAGCGACAGGTCAACTTTCTAGCGCTGGCTCTTCATATACTGTATTTATTGACTCTGGTTGTAATGCCCTGGTTAGCCAAGACTGTCACACTGTGTACTTTAAATAGTGCTTAACTCACTAAATGAGTCATTAGGTCATAAACGTGCATCTAAGTGTTATTAATGGGTCAGAGTGAAAATCTCAGTCAAAAGGAATGGATATATTTTAATTAAAACATTAAACTATACACGGGATCCCATAAAAGAGTTTACAATCCAAAATGGTAATTACAGTTCAAAAGTTACAATCCCCCGACCTAAGTGGAAAAAATAGGGTTAAACACTAGTTCCCCTGAGAAACACCTTGGTCGTGGTGGTCAGGCGGCCGCATATGTACATATCACCACCTAAGCTCTCCACTCAAGGCTGGGTAAGCTTTTCTTTCCCTTTACCTACACCACATAGCACCTGTGAGCCAAGGCTTAGGAAAAAAACTTATTACTGCATGTATTCAATATAAATAAATGATCATGAAATCATTCTGGGGCTTCAACCCTAACCAGATGAAGACTAATAAGTCTTTCTGTGATCCTGCACCCTGAATGGATGACTAATAAGTCTCTTTGGGGACCTGCGCCCTGAATAGATGACTAGTAAGTCTCTCTGGGGACATGCACCCTGAATAGATGACTAATAAGTCTTTCTGGGGACCTACGCCCTAAGCCATGTGACAATCAAGTCACCTGAACCTTTTTGGTTCTCGCTATGAGTAACTAGTCATAGACTAGCCAAGTGGTTTAGTTTTCTTCGACCAATAGGTCGGTGAAGCATTTAATGCTCATGTTGATTATATCTAATCATTTCGGCCTGCAATCAGAACGTTAATGCCACTTTTGATTCATAAGTCAATTCTATACGACCAGTGCACAATACTATTGCTGATCATGACTGATAAGTCAGAGATTCCCGAACAGTACTAAACACCATTGTCAAATAATAAGTTAGTGCCATTCACAAACAAGCAACCCTGCCAGGCATTTACAATGCAACCAATGTCCATATATAGAGCACTCAACATGCCTCATCAATAATCATGTATGTCACATATTGGGTGCAGTTTTCTTATCTCAGGTTCGAGCGTAAAATAAATAAAGAACGACCCTTGAGAACGATCCCGTCCTTAGGTCCTTAGTGATCACCTAATCATAACCAAAATATTAAATCCCATCAATAAAACAAGTAATAAAAGGTTCATGGACTAAAATCCAGCTTTCGAGACCTCGAATCCTACTAAAACAGTTAGTAGATTCGATCCCGAACCTTGAGAATAAAAAACCCACGCCTAAAACTCATTAAAACCCAACCTGGCACAAGGAAGATAGGCAGGCCGCGACCTGCCCCCAAGGGTCGCGGCGCGCTCCCAAGACAGAGAGCCCCCTGTCTAGGTGACTAGGGCGGACCGCGACTTGACCTTGAGGGTCGCAACGTGCCTGCCAAACAGAGCCCATGGGAGGCTATGGGGTTCATTCAAGTTGCAACTTGACCCTACAAACCCAACTCCCTTGCATTTTTCTCAATTCTAACTCAGCCAAATCTTCATCAAACCTATCCCAATATCACAATTAATCATTACCACAACATTACCACCATTATAACAACAAAACCCAAGTTCTATAACACTTAAAATGTCCTCAAACACCCAATTACACAATCAAATATCAAGCTTATAAACCATCTAAAAAACAGAGTAAAAACTTGAGATTTAAACTTAAAATCCTTACCTCAATCCCAGAATTGAACCCTTTTTAGTTGTTGATCACTAGCCTAAACTATCAAGCCTTAAATCCTCAAGTTAATCTTCTAGCCTAGCTCCAAAAATCCAATAAAAGGAAAGAGAGAAAGCTGATCGAGAGATAGAAGAGAGGGGAACTCAGTTTTTGCTGCCTATGTAATCTAAAACCTTCCTTGGCCAAACATATCTAATGATCATAATGACCAAAATTCCCCTAGGGCCATTTTAATTCCTCAAAGCCACACAAAGGTATAACTGTCATTTCCCACCTATCCTGTTAATCATAATTAACGTCCTCCAATTGATGTTACTCCCAATATCCTCAATTAATTAATAAATCATATCCCATTACCCGCTCATTCCCAGTAATGTACTAAGCATCGATTACCCCTCGGCTTGCCCCGAGCCCGGTAATTAACCTCGTTATGACCAAACCGCTAACTTACTTCCTAGGATCGTCTCATGTCTCTCACATAGAGATCTTCATATTGATCAACTGTATAAGTAGTCCTCACTGGTAAAAAGTGAGCTAACTTAGTGTATCGATCCACAATAACCCACACTGAGTCATGTTGACCCACAGTCTTGGGTAACCCCACCACGAAGTCCATCGTGATGTCCTCCCATTTCCACTCTGGAATGTCTAGAGGCTGTAATAGCCCTACTGGCCTCTGATGCTCAACCTTGACCTATTGACATGTCAAGCATTTAGCCGCGTACTCTACCACATACCTCTTCATCCCAGGCCACCAATACAATGATCTCACATCCTGATACATCTTTGTGGTGCCTAGATGCAAAGAGTAAGGAGTAGTATGAGATTCATCCATAATCTCTCGCCTCAAAATAGTGTCCATCAGAACACATATCTGACCTTTGTATCTTAACAAGCCCATATCTGACACTGTATAATCTCTGGATACTTCAACTTGAACATCCTCTCTGATCTTGGTCAGTTGTGGATCACCCAACTAACCTTCATTTATTCTCTCCAACAGTGTAGATTGTAGCGTAAGGTTGGCCAACTGGCCTACCAGCCAACTCTGGTCATATCCTCTGCTAACACTCTGGATATCAACCTCGCACTGAAAATCTGTCCCGAACCCTTCTAGCTTAAATCATCTGCCACCACGTTTGCCTTTCCTGGATGATACAAGATTTCACAGTCAAAATCTTTTACTAACTCCAGCCAACGTCTTTGTCTCATGTTCAGATCTTTCTGTGTGAAGAAGTACTTCAGGCTCTTATGGTCAGTATAAATCTCACACTCTCATCATAAATATAATGTCTCCATACCTTTAATGCAAAGACCACAGTCGGTAACTCTAAATCATGAGTAGGGTATCGCTGTTCGTACTCTTTCAGCTAATGTGAGGCATAAGCAATCACCTTCCCTGACTGCATCAGAACACAACCCAAATCTTGATGTGAGGCATCATAGTATATCAAAAACTTCTCTTGATCTGTTGGAAGACTCAGAACTGGAGTTGTAATCAACTTCTGCTTCAGTTCCTAGAAGCTGCTCTCACACCTGCCTGACCACACAAACTTATGATTCTTGCGTGTTAGCTCAGTCAATGAAGTAACAATCTTAGAGAACCCTTCCATGAAACGTCTGTAATAACCTGCCAACCCAAGGAAACTTCTAACCTCTGAAGCATTCTTTGGCCTTGGACAATCTTTGACTGCCTCGATCTTGGCTGGATCTACCTTAATCCCCTCCTTACTGACAATGTGCCCAAGAAAAGATACATGAGATAACCAAAACTCACAATTCTTGAACTTTGCAAACAACTTGTGTTCCCTTAGTCTCTGTAGAACCAATCTCAAATGTTGCTCATGCTCTGACTGAGAATAACCAGGATATCATCGATAAAGACGATCACAAACTGGTCTAAATAATCCTTGAACACTCTGTTCATCAAATCCATAAAAGTAGCTGGGGCATTAGTCAACCCAAAGGACATGACTAAGAACTCATAATGCCCATATCTGGTTCAAAAATACGTCTACGGTATATCTCCCTCCTTAACCCTCAACTGATGATAACTAGATCAAAGGTCTATCTTTGAGAATACCCTTTTACCTTGCAACAGATCAAACATATCATCTATCCTTGGCAGAGGATACTTGCTCTTGATTGTTAACTTATTCAATTCTCTGTAATCAATACACATCCTCAGAGAGCCATCTTTCTTCTTTACAAACAAAACTGGTGCACCCCATGGTGAGAAACTAGGTCTGATATAACCTAAGTCTAACAGCTCCTGCAGCTGTACCTTCAGTTCTTCTGTAAGGTGCTCTAGGTACTGGCTCCATCCCTAGTGCCAGTTCAATTACAAATTCAATTTCTCTGTGTGGTGGCAATCGTGGTAAATCTTCTAGAAACACATCCAGAAACTCATAAACTAATCTGGTCTCTTCTGGTCCCACTGGCATGACCTGGGTGGTATCAACCACACTGGCTAAAAATCCTATGCAACCTCCTTGCAATAGATCTCTAGCCCTCAGAATAGGTATCATAGGTATACGGGGTCCATGCAAAATGCCAACAAACACAAAAGGATCCTCACCTTCAGGCTCAAAGGTTACCATATTCCTTCTGCAATCTATGGTTGCCCCATACTTCATCAACCAATCCATACCTAGAATCATGTCAAAGTCGGTCATAACCAACTCTATCAGATTAACTGATAACTCTCTACCCTCCACTGTCACTAGCAATGATCTGATCCATCTTCTGGATACTACTAGCTCCTCAGTGGGTAATAAGGTTCTGAACCCCACAACATAATAATCACATGGTCTACACATTCTATCAATAATTCTACTAGCAACAAAAGAATGTGTAGCACCAGAATCAATCAAAACAGTATAAGGGGTTCCAGCACTAAAAAGCTGACATGTAACTACTAAGGGGCAAGCCTCAACTTCTGCCTGAGTCAATGCGAACACTTGAGCTGGGGCTGAGCTGTCCACCTTTCTTGGCTCTTCCTATCTTGCTCTCGAGTAATCTTTCTTGAAATATCCCACTACTCCACATAAGAAGCAAGCTTTTTCCCAACACTCCCCTAGATGGCGCCTCTTGCACCTAGGGCACTCAAGAAAGGTCCTACAGGCCTCACTGCCTCCCTGGCGGCCCATTGTAATACCACATAGTCGCTTGTCAGGCCTTGGAGTTGGGAAGGTGCCAGGAGCCTTCCTGTTTTGATCATTATGGCCTCCACCCCTACTTATACCCATAAATAGAGGTCCCACCCTCCTAGTGTCTCTCCTAACTGCATTGTCATGCTAGATCTTTTTCTTTGTGCTCTCAGCCGTGAGCACCTTCTCAACCACCTGTTCATAAGTAGTCTCTCCTGACATAGTGGTAATACGAACATCACAGGCTATTCTAGGCTGTAGCTCTTGGAGAAACCTCTCCCATATGGTCCCATCAGTGGGCACCAGTTCCATTGCAAACTTTGCCTGCCTATCAAACTTTAAAGCATACTCATTCACTGACAGACTTCCCTGAAATAACTTGCTGAACTCTTCAGCTTTTGCAACCATGGTGGCATCATTATAGTATTTCTCATTGAACAGAGTCTGAAACTCTTCCCAACTTAGGGCATTGACATTCCTAGTCTGGGATATCACTTCCCACCAAATTCGGGCATCCTTCCGAAACATATATGTGGCACAAGGCACCATCTCATTGCCAGACACCCTCATAAAGTCAAGGATGGTGGTAACCATGCTCATCCATTGCTCAGCCTTAGCTGGATCTGCGCCACCCTAAAAAACTGGAGGGTGTTGTTTCCTAAACCTTTCATAAAGAGATTCCCATATACTTTCAGCCTCTAACAGCCGCTCAACTGTTGGCACCGATACAGGTGGTGCCTCTGGTAAACCTTCCCTGCAGGAACCTGTTGTTGTCTCAGGAGGCAGATTTTTTCTTCTTGCCTCATTAATCTAGCTTGTAAATCAACAAGCAGCTGTTGCCAGTTACCAGGAGATGGCTGAGGATATGACTTTAGTCATTTTCTTGACCCTGTCTGTCATTGTGGCTCTGATCTTCTTGGCCAGCTGATGATTCTATATGCCATGGAAGCATACTTTCAACATATACCTTGCTGCAATAATCAATATGACCAGTTAGGTAGTGATAACTAAACCTCTTCTCGCCTCACGGCCCAAGATAAAATAGAATCCATCCTTGTTCCACAATCATGCTAATAAGCATGTCGATTCATGATCATAACATTTAACACTTAACAATTAATAGTTAACGATTCTAATAAGCATGTTTTAGAAATATCAGTGCTAATAAGCATGTTCTAGCTTATCATGCAGCAGTCAAGGGCCAGCCCTATTAGTGTATCTCATGCATGAAAGTAAAGCATTTATATTCTATTTAAGCAGTTAAACACATAACCACATAAATAGTTACTGAACCATGAGTCGAGCATTTCTTCAGTGGTGAGTGTACATGCCTAGCCAGTCTACAAGAACCCTAAACCTTGGGACGCTCTGATACCAAGTTGTAATGCCTTGGTTAGCCAAGACCATCACACTGTGTACTTTAAATAGCCCTTAACTCGCTAAATGAGTCATTAAGTCATAAACGTGCATCTAAGTGTTATTAATGGGCCAATGTGAAAATCTCAGTCAAAAGGAATGAATATTTTTTTATTTAAAACATTAAAATGTACATGGGATCCCATAAAAGAGTTTACAAAATTGTTTACAATCCAAAATGGTTATTACACTTCAAAAGTTACAATCTACCGACCTTAGCAGCAAAAATAGGGTTAAACCTTAGTTCCCCTGAGAAACACCTTAGTCGTGGTGGTCAAGCGGCTGCATATGTACACATCGCCACCTAAGCTCTCCACTCAAGGCTGGGTAAGCTTTTCTTTCCCTTTACCTACACCACATAGCACCCCTGAGCCACGACTCAGCAATAAAACTTATTATTGCATGTATTCAATATAAATAAATGATCATGAAATCATTCTGGGGCCTCAGCCCTAATTAGATGATGACTAATAAGTCTCTCTGAGGACCTGCACCCTTAATAGATGACTAATAAGTCTTTATGGGGACCTATGCCCCGAATAGATGACGAATACGTCTCTCTGGGGACATGGGCCCTGAATAAATGACTAATAAGTCTCTCTGGGGACCTGCACCCTAAGCCATGTGACTATCAAATCACCTGAATCTTTTTGGTTCTGGCTCTGATTAACAAGTCATAGAAGCCAAGCGCTTTAGTTTTCTTCGACCAATAGGTCGGTCAAGCATTTAATGCTCCCATTGATTAGAACTAATCATTTCGGCCTGCGGTCAGAACACTAATGCTGCTTTTGACTCATAAGTCAATTCCATACGACCAACGCTCAATACTATTGTTGATCATGACTGATAAGTAAGAGCTTCTCGACCAATACTAAACACCATTGTCATTTCTGACTAATAAGTCAGTTCCATTCACAAACAAGCAACCCTGACAGGCATTTACAATGCAACCAATGTCCATATATAGAGCACTCAACATGCCTCATCAATAATCATGTATGTCACATACTGCGTGCAGTTTTCTTACCTCAGGTTTGAGCGTAAAATAAATAAAGCACAACGGTTGAGAATGATCTTGTCCTTAGGTCCTTAGTGGTCACCTAATCATAACATAAATATGAAATCCCATCAATAAAATAAGTAATAAAAGGTTCATGGACTAAAACCCAGCTCCTGGGACATTGAATCCTACTAAAACGGTTAGTAGATTCGATCTTGAACCTTGAGAATCGAAAACCAGCGCCTAAAACTCATTAAAACCCAACCTTGCACAAGGAAGACAGGCGGGCCGCGACCTGCCCCCCAAGGGCCGCTGCACGCCCCCAAGACAAAGAGCCCCCTATCTGGGTGCCAGGGGCGGGCCGCGACTTGACCTTGAGGGTCACGACGTGCCTACAAGACAGAGCCCAGGGGATGCTCTGGGGTTCATTTAAGGTGCGATTTAACCCCAAGAACCCAGCTCCCCTGCATTTTCCTCAATTCTAACTTAGCCAAATCTTCATCAAACCAATCCCAATATCACAATTAATCATTAACACAACATTACCACCATTCTAACAACGAAACCGAAGTTCTATAACACTTAAAACATCCTCAACACCCAATTACACAATCAAATATCAAGCTTATAAACCATCTCAAATACAGAGTAAAAACTTGAGATTTAAACTTAAAATCGTTACCTCAATCCCAGAATTGAACCCCTCTCAGTTGTTGATCACTAGCCTAAACTCTCAAGTCTTAAATCCTCAAGTTAATCTTACAGCCTAGATTCAAAAATCCAATAGAAGGAAAGAGATAAAGATGATCGAGAGATAGAAGAGAGGGGAACTCTGTTTTAGCTGCCTATGTAATCTAAAACCTTTCTTGGCTGAACATATCTAATGATCACAATGACCAAAATGCCCCTAGGGCCATTTTAATTCCTCAAAGCCACCCAAGGGTATAACTGTCATTTCCCACCTATCCCGTTAATCATAATTAACGTCCTCCAATTCCCGTTACTCCCAATATCCTCAATTAATTAATAAATCATATCCCATTACCCGCTCATTCCCAGTAATGTACTAAGCATCGATTACCCCCAGGCTCGCCCCTAGCCCAGTAATTAACCCCATTATGACCAAACCGCTAACTTACTTCCTAGGATCGTCTCATGTCGAATAGCTCAAATATATCCACATAATAATGTGGTCTCACCCATATATCACATACATGCACATAAATATACAAATATGCCCTTAACGGGCCAAAATTATGAAATTCCCTTCTAATAAGAAGTGGGCCCACATGCATGAAATTATCATCATATAATAATATAACTCACATAATCATGCATATAATCACATAACCACATTTTAAATCTATTATGTCCCTCCTGCCCCCCTAATCCAAGTACTAAGACACATTATGGAATTTGAGACATTATACTAGTGCTACACATTCGTTTGTTTCTAGTAAGGTGATTGATAGATTGTGTAGACCTAGTGAGTATTACACTGCGGGGTTTGGGACTATATTCCCTACAGGGGAACTGGTAGTTTATAGAAGATGGATTAGAGCACTGCCAGTGATGGTTGATAATAGGGAACTATCAGTAGACTTGATCGAGTTGTGTATGGATGATTTTGATATGATTCTAGGGATGGATTGGCTGGGAAGATATGGGGCTACTATAGATTGCAGGAGGAAGATGGTGAATTTTGAGCCAGAGGGTGAGGATCCATTTGTTTTCATGGGTGCTGTGCATAGACCCTGCATACCCATGATATCAGCATTGAGGGCTAGGGACCTATTACAGGGAGGTTGTATAGGTTTTCTAGCTAGTGTGGTGGATACCACCAGAGTTATGCCAGTGGGGTCGGATGGGACCAGGTTAATATACGAGTTCTTGGATGTGTTTCCTGAGGATTTACCAGGACAACCGCTGCACAGGGAGATTCAATTCATCATCGAGTTCGTGCCGGGTACAGAGCCTGTGTCGAGGGCACCATACAGAATGGCTCCCACAGAGTTAAAGGAGTTGAAGATATAGTTGCAAGAGCTTTTTGATTTGGGGTTTATCAGACCTAGCTTCTCACCATGGAGTGCTCCGGTTTTGTTTGTGAAGAAGAAGGATGAAACTCTAATAATGTGTATAGACTACACGAAATCGAATAAGTTGACCATCAAGAATAAATACCCCTTACCAAGGATCAATGACCAGTTCGATCAACTGCAGGGAAAGATGGTATTCTCGAAGATTGATCTTTGATCTAGTTACCACTAACTGAGGATTAAGGACGAGGATATTCCAAAAATGGCCTTTCGAATGAGGTATGTGCATTATGAGTTCTTGGTCATGTCATTTGGTCTAACCAATGCCCCAACAACATTCATGGATCTGATGAACAAGGTGTTCAAGGACTTCTTAGATCAGTTCGTGATTGTCTTCATCGATGATATCTTAGTTTACTCCAGTTCAGAGGCAGAGCATGAAAAACATCTTTGACAAGTATTGCAGATATTGAGAGAGCATCGATTGTATGCTAAGTTTAAGAAGTGCGAGTTCTGGCTACCAGAAGTGACATTCCTTAGACACATTGTTGGTGGAGATGGGATTAAGGTGGATCCAGCTAAGGTAGAGGCAGTGAGAGATTGGCCGAGGCCAAGGAACGCCTCAGAGGTTAGGAGCTTACTTGGATTAGTGAGTATTACAGGCGGTTTGTGGAAGGGTTTCCGAAGATTGCTGCACCAATGACATAATTGACACGGAAGAATTTGAAGTTCATCTGGTCAGACAAGTGTTAGAATAGTTTCCAGGAACTGAAACGATGACTGATTTCTGCTCCTGTGTTGAGTCTTCCTTCGGAGGGAGGGAAGTTTGTAGTGTATTGTGACGCATTGATGTTGGGATTGGGATGCTTGTTGATGCAAAATGAGAAGGTTATTGCTTATGCATCATGACAACTGAAGGAGTTTGAGCAGCGACACCCTACCCATGTTCTGGAGCTGGCAGCGGTGGTATTCACACTGAAAATTTGGTGACATTACTTGTATGGAGAAAAGTGTGAGATATACACCGATCATAAAAGCTTGAAGTATTTCTTCACCTAGAAGGACTTGAATATGAGGCAGAGACGTTGGCTGGAGTTGGTGAAGGACTTGAATATGAGGTAGATTCATTGAGCCGGAGGGGCCCGGGACAATTATTTAGCTCTACACAGATATCAAAGGAGTTGGCTAGAGCAAGGATAGAGCTGGTAGTGGGTTGGTTGGCCAATATTACCTTACAGTCGACCCTTCTAGAGAGGATAAGAGAGGGTTAGATGGATGACACATAGTTGTAGGAGGTTAGAGGGAATGTCCTAGCTGGAGTGGCTAAGGACTATTCCATTTCAGAGACTGGTTTACTACAATATAAGGGTCATATTTGTGTTTCGATGGATGTGGGTATTAGACAAGAGATACTTGATGAATCACATAATACAACATACTCACTCCATCTAGGCATGATGAATATGTATCAGGATCTACAGACTTTATATTGGTGGCCTGAGATGAAGAAGGACGTAGTGGAGTACGTGGAAAAATGTTTAACCTGTCAGCATGTGAAGGCTGAGCATCAGCGACCAGCAGGGTTGCTACAACCTTTGGGTACTCCCGAGTGGAAGTGGGAAAACATTACTATGGATTTTGTTGGAGGTTTACCTAGGACATTGGGGCTACATGACTCAGTGTGGGTGATAGTAGACAGATACACCAAGTCAGCTCACTTTCTACAAGTGATGACGACCTATACTGTGGATCAGTACACGGAGTTATATGCGAGGGAGATTGTAAGTCTCCATGGGGTTCCTAAACTTATAGTATCAGACTGGGATCCCATATTTACATCCAAGTTTTGGGGTGGTTTGCAGAAGGCTATGGGAACTCAGTTGAAGTTCAGTACAACCTTTCATCCTCAGACAGACGAACAGTCTGAGAGGATGATTCATGTATTGGAAGACATGCTTAGAGCGTGTTTGTTGGACTTTGAGGGGTCTTGGAGTAAGTACCTCCCGTTGATTGAGTTTTCATACAACAACCGTTATCAATCAACGATTGGAGTAGCTCCATACGAGATGTTGTACGGAAGGAGATGTAGATCGCCCATTCATTGGGATGAGACGGGTGAGAGGAAGTATTTGGAACCGATGTAGGTTCAGAAGACTAACGAAGCTATTGAGAAGGTTCGAGCTTGAATGCTTGCTTCGTAGAGAAAACAGAAGAGCTACGCTGATCCTAAGTGTAGGGACGTGGAGTTTTAGGTAGGGGACCACGTGTTTTTTGTGAGTGTCACCACTGTAAGGAGTGAGATGGTTTGGGAAAAAGGGCAAGCTGAGCCCTAGATTCATAGGACCTTTTGAGATCCTGGAGAGGATCAGGCAGGTGGCCTATAGATTGGCTATACCACCATCATTATCAAGAGCTCATGACGTATTCCATATTTCTATGCTCCGGAAGTACGTCTCAGATACAACTCATGTGTTGAGGTATGAGGATTTGGAGTTGCAGATAGAGTTGTCATATGAAGAGCGACCCGTTCAGGTCCTAGACAGGAAAGATAAAGTTTTGAGGAACAAGACGATACCTCTAGTCAAAGTATTATGGAGGAATAGCAAGGTCGAGGAAGCAACCTGGGAGCTTGAGTTAACTATGCAGGATTAGCATCCCAAGTTATTTAGGTAAATTTTGAGGACGAAATTCTCAGTAGGAGAGGATAGTTGTAACGACCCAAAATTTCTAATGGGGTTTAATGCCTTGATTAGCGTGTTAGGAGGGCATAATTGGAATCATATGTGTGTTTGATTGGTTAAATGCGTCACTATGTGGTATGCATGATTAACATGATTATGTGAGTATATTATATGCATGTTTATGAGTATTAAATATGCACGTGGGCCTTTTATCGTTCATAAGGGCATATCTGTAATTTTGGCCTGTTGAGGGCATAAATATGATAATATGTGATAAATGGTGAAGACCACATTACTATGTGGATATATTTGCAGTATATGGCTCGAGACGGTCCTAGCGAGCGGATTAGCGAAATAGTCACAGCGGGGTTTAATACCCGGCTTGGGGGAGCCTAAGGGTACTTTGGGAATTTAGAGAATATTTTGGGATTTATTGAGTAATGAGTAAGTATTTGGTAATTAATTGGACACGACGGGATTAATTGGTTAATGGTAGGAACACTTGAGGAATTAGCGGGAACTGGGAGAAATGACTGTTTTACCCTTAAGGGCAAGGAGGAGATGATATAGTCTACGGGGCAAAATGGTCTTTTATAGGTTAAGGATATACTTAGGAATTTTTAGGAAGTGATCAGAAACATCACGAATACTCTCACACTCTCCCTTTCCCTCTCAATCACGTTCACTCCTTCTCTCTCTCTTGTACTTGGGACTTGAATTTGCTGAAGGAAAAAGGCTTGGTTTGAGCTGGGAAGAAGGTCTGAAAATTGAGGCTTAGGGGCTGAAGAGTCAAGCTAGGTTTAGTTAAATAAAATCTCTAAGGATTAAAGCTTCAACTGAGGTAAGGATCTTGTCTATTTTTCTGCTGGGAATCTAAATTTATAGGTTGAATTTAGCTGGATTTTTTAGAGACACCTTGTACCTGATTTGGGGTGGTAGCTCAGTAGGATTTTGTGGTGAATTAGTGTATCTAAACTTGTAATTGAGTGTCCTAGAATTATTCCTAAAATTGGTATGTATTTGGGAGTATGGTTAGAAGGATTTTTAAGGTTGTGGCTGGGTAGAATGCTGAGGAAACCCAGGGAATTTTGGGTTTGCGGGGGCGTGCCGCGACCCAACCCATGGGCACTGGGGCCCGCTTGCCCAGAATGCCCTGGGAGGGCTTGCTAACTTGAGGGCATGCTGCGGCCTTAGGGAACAAGTCGTGGCCCGCCTCCCTTAGAAGCATGAGGCTGTGCCTCTGACTTGAGGCGCACTGCGACCCTCAGGGCCAGGTCGCGGCCCACCTAGAGAACTTTGGCCTATGATAGTTTTTAGGCTCGGGGAGGCTTAGGGGTTCGAACCTAAGCACTTGGGATGAATTCTACTTCTCGGTTTAGTAGAATTCAAGGTCCCAGAGACTAGTTTTTGTTTCCTAAACATTTATTTGGATTAGGAATTGATGGTTACCCATTGACACTGCGATTAAGTTTATCGCTAAGGCTCAGGACTGAGGATCGTGCTTTATTCTTCGCTGAGGATTCGAGGTAAGGAAACTGCACCCTTGTGGTTGTGAACGGTACTGAGATTCCCAATATTTGAGTGTGTGTATGGTGTGATTGTACGTTTGTTATGTATATGAGAATGAAAGACCTAAGAGTGTCAGGGTTGATGATAAGCGTACTAAATGTAGCTCGGCCTAAGCGAGCCGGGGTCAACTAGATAAACAAAGGGCTCAGCCTAAGTGTGCCAACCCTGAACATTTGTGTACCTGGCTAAGATATGAATTTGAGATTATATGTTGACCATTGGTTAGTTTATTGCTCGTACTCTGTTATATAAATGAACTAGTTGAGTTAAGATTGATTGAATACTACTGTTGCTATATGTGCTTGTTTTTTATGGTTTTCTTGTTGGGCCTTGGCTCACGGGTTCTACATGGTTCAGGTAAAGGAAAGGGAAGCTTGACCAACCATGAGTTGGAGAGCTCTGGGGGCGAAGTGTACATAGTCAGCTTCTCGTCTGCCACGGCCGAGGGAAAGTACAGGGATAGAGCCCTAAAACTTGTAATTGCCATTAGACTGGCTTTTGGTTGTATTAACTTTTGGGGATTGTAAATTTCCACTTATACCCTATTTTTGGGATCCCATGTATCTGTTGACCCTGATTTTGGTCAACGACACAGAGTCTAGAAAACAACAGGAAAATGATATAGAGCTTGAAAATAATCTAATGGAAAGATAAAGAACACAAAGATTTATAGTGGTTCGGCCCCAGTGATTGGTAATGACCTACATCCACTTAATACTATTATTAATATTGAGCTCCAAAGGTGTGATCAAAGAACTAGGGTTCCTGAGTTTCACAGACTTTAGAAGAAGAAAGCAATACAACGATGGATAATAGTAGTATAATTCCGAAAGAAAAAGATCGATCCCCTTCCTTGAGCTATTTCTTCTGTATTTATAGGCTCAGGAAGAGTTACATGAATTAGGAAATAATATCTATCCTTAATGATCGGATCGGCAGGTCATAATGAAGAGATATTCTCGGATATCATCACAACTGTACAGATCTTTACATAAATAAACGAAATATACGACCAAGCTGGTCGTATATAAAACTTGATCTTTTCGTGTGGAAATAATGCTAGTCGATAGGCAAGCCGTATCTATGCTACGTGTCCGCCACGTGTCGGAAATCCTTGCCACGTCATCATCAACTGATTTATGGATAAAATTTCCCCCCCAAGTTTATTTATTGCGACCAGCAATAAGTAAACTTAGGAAAATAACTTTTCGCATGCCCCACAAAATCTATCAGAGCCTCTCGTGCGATCTTGAAAACTTTGACCTAACCACGTCCAATCATGCCTTTTCTGTTTTCAAGAAACCATTCCGACGGCTGTTACACTCTCCCATGCCTTGAAAAAGGTAACTCATGATTACCCCTTTTCGGCACACCTCAGTTTCTATAAATAATCCCCACATTCTTCTTTTAACTCTTTACACGCTATCTTTTTGCCAAGAACTCTCAAGAACTATATTCCAGAGCCCAGAACTCCAAAGTTTCCAGTCGCTTTGCTAAGGACCTTTCGCCTGCAAACCCAAAGCTACTCCCTTTCAGGATCTCCAATCTTCATTCAGGTAAATTTTCTTCGACGTTTTAACCCTCTGAGATGCCATGCAGGCTGCTTTTGTGCTCTGAAACTTTTTGTGTTCTTGGGTATAAATTTGTGAAGATTTTGTATATACCGTTTGATGCTTGATAGGGTAATGTAGTTTTGCTCTGTAAAAATTAGGAATTAGTTTGATATTCAGGATCATGGGTTTAGGGCGTAAAATCGAAGTAAAAATTCAATTTTTAGGCTAGCTGAAAACTAGGTTTTTCCCGCCCTTTTGGAGTTGAAAAAGATTTTTTCATAAAAACTCTTTACTTTCACTTTTTGATCCGTTTTTCAAACTTCTCTCATAAAACTTAGTGTTTCGGTTTGAATGCTGCTGATCGATAGACGCGAGCAACGTTATTCCAACTTTCAACATAAGCTCCCAGGCTGTGCGTCTTATCTCCTCCTTTGTCTGTTTGCAGTTTATATGCTAGACCCGTGGGGAGGAGAAAGACCCATCGATGACGATTTTCTAGCTCAACTGCTCGAGGACGAAGAACAACCCTCGACATTGATACCCGATATTCCCTTTTCTCGTATTGATCCAAACACTTCCCCTGTCTTGACCCGAAACATGGTTCGCACCAAAACCAAGGCCCAAAAAAGAAAAACCTTTGACACTTCCCATCAGCCTGCTGCTACGGCTGATGCTCCCTCGACCAGTGGTCGAGATGAAAATACTCCCGACCCAAACATACAAAGACATGCCCGCCCTCGACATGCTATTCAGCCGGATGTTGAGTGGCATGTAGTCTCTGAAAGTAAGGTGACGGTCAAAATGATCGCCAACTACTTAAGGAAATACGGTCTTCTAGGGGTGACCCTAGTCAAACCCAACCCAGACTAAAGGGCTAATCTTCCTGGAGGCGCCTATAGCGCCTGGTCGCGGTTTCATATTGAGGCAGAGACCACCTTGCCTCTTCACCCATTCTTTCAGGGGATGGCCAACTATTTTGGAGTAGCCCCCTTTCAAAGAACCCCGAATGGGTATAGGATGCTTGCTGCACTCTATATCCTATATAGCTAGAAAAAATGGGCCCGTGCCATTGCCTCATGAGGTCAACTACCTATTCGACCTCAAATCTAACCCCAACCATGAAGGCACGGGGTTCTTTCACCTTTTCCATCAGGAAACTGGGCGCACTTTCCTGACTGACACGACCCACATCTCAAACGTGGGGAGGTACTACCAAGAGTACTTCCTTATGGCTAACCTAGTCGTGCACAACCTGGCTTTCACGCGAGGAGGTAAAACTTTTGTATCGCTAGCTGACTTCTTAACTTAGTGTTTTCCTCCACAATGTCATAAACTTTTGATGTCTCCCAAGCCCGTGGCTGCGACCAAACCCAACTCCGGGCATGGAGTCGAGATCGGCACTCTTACCCAGCATGACTGATGTTGACAAGAGTGTCTAAAATCTGGTTATAGAGGCTAACCTTAGGTTGGCTGGCCTCTGGGCCCCTCAATCAGATACAAGGGGGCCTTCGGCAGGGAGTGCTCGCGCCGAAGAGGAACCCGAGCAGCAACCTCAAGTGTCACCTCCACGGAGGAGACCAGCCAGGGTCACGATCAGGGAACCTGCTAGCACTCCTTAAGCAGAGAGGCCCTCAGCCCCCTTAGGGAAAGGAAAGCAGAAGGCCACCGGGCCTGCCGAACTTTCTAACGACTCGTCAGATGGCTATGGTATAGTAATTTTGCTTTTAGACAACTTGCCAATTCCCTGTCATATATTCTATGGGGACGGCAATTTTAAATATGCTCCACACTTAGGGCCAGACTTCTTCGTGTCAAAGAATGAGTGTAAGACTAGTAGAGTCTATAGTGTAGCGACCAGTAATAATTGCTCGGGTATTGGACTTTCCAATCTTTTTTTGTTTCTTTTTCTGATGTAATGTGTTTGGTTATTCATGCTATCTCACTATTTGACTTTGTTCTTGGTTTTCAAGCATGGACTCCACCAACGTGTTCGATTTTTACAACACCCCAGAGGCTATTGCTGCCCCTCCAAGCAAAAAGAAAACCAGTAAGAGACATACTGGGGAGAGCAGCAAAGAGCCTCAGGCGAAGAAGGCCTTGAACACAGGCCCTCCAAAGGACAGGCCCTCTTCCACCGCGACTCCGTCTTCTCCCCGCGAGCAGCAAACTCCATCTGCTGCAGCTGGGTCGACTCTTTCTCCCGACGTCCCATATGACCAACCTCAGTAGGAGGATCCTGCCTCACTCGGGAAGTTAATGGTTGGTCGTGCCTTCAAGCTGATCAAGGAACGGGTCACCAAAATTGCGAAGCACGAACGCTGCCAAGAGGCAATGGCGGCTACGGAGACGATGGGTGTTGACTCTATCCCGAACCGTGCCCTGAACGAGTTCACTATTGTAAGTTATCTCTTTCTGTGAAAACAGGCCTTCGTTAGTTTACTGTTCGTGTAATTTTTTTGTTCTGACTACAGGCCATGCTAACCCTTACAGCCGGCCGCATCCGCCTGGGTGCAGTCACCGAGCAGGCCAGGACCTCGGAGCAACAGCACGAGGATGAACTCAAAGTTGTTGAGGCCAGACATGCTGATTAGCTGGCGGCGGTGGCTGTGGAAAAGGCCCAACTGGCAAAGGAGTTGGAGGAGAAGCTGAAGTCTCTGGAAAAAGCCCGCGAGCAGAGGGACCAATACAAGGATTCCAACTGCTCTAACTTCAAAGTGGCTAAGAAGCTCAAGCTAGACTTGATCGCGAGCAGGAAAGAAACCAGAGACTTTGAGGATTAAGTTAAGGACTTGGAGAAGACCAATGCTGCCAACTTAGAGAGGTACAAAAATGCCACCCTGAGATGTTTCCACAATTTCTGGAAGCACAATCAGGGTGCCAACTTTGACTACCTTCCTGAGAGTGCGAGGGAAGCTGAGCTGGCTCGCTGCGCGGCTCAGCTGGCTGAAGAAGAAGGATTGGGGGTCCCTGCTTCCCCCAAAATCTCGCTGGCCGCCGGGATGGAGGGTGCAGACAACGAAGCTGTCGACCAGAATCCTCCCTAGGATCCTCCAGCTCTTCAAGCTCCTTAGTATTTTCTTTTTATATTTATTTTTTAATTACACGACCTACTGGTCGTGATGTAAAGACAATATAATTTTTCTTTGGTTTTGCTGCATGGGCAGCTCTTACTTTTATTTTGAACAATTACATCGAAGCAGTTACTGCTCACGGTGTAAAAGGATCGCTTTGGTAATATAATATATTTGCATATTATTATAATATCTATTTGTTCGCATGACCGAACTTAGCATAGCACTTTGGTTTGATTTAACAAAATATCAAAATTTTGAAAAATACTCTAAGTGCCCTAGCATGCTTTCACTTATTTTGCTCATGTGTTTACATACCTTTTAACGATATGCTTTGCTTACTTGTACCTTGTATGCCCCCCAAGTGATCGGGGAGCTTTAGGTCCTTGGTCACTTGCCTTGACTAGAACCTGCACGAACGTTATTGCTCGTAGCAATGTGATTAGAATTATAATACAGCAAAACAACACACGCAATGAGCAAATACTTGTAATAAATACAATAGTTGGCAAGAAAATGATTGGCTGAGCTCAGTCCCTTTTATTCTCGTAGTAAATGGACTAAACATGTCTTTACGAGTGATCATTAAGATCTTACAAACAACTTGTAAAAAGTAAAATTTATACAAGCAAATTCTTTAAGAAGAATTGTTCATTGATAATACTTGCGCAGGTGTTCTCCATTCCAATATCGAGGAACGAGATCTCCGTTTAAGCATGCAAGTTTATAAGTGCCTGGTTGAAGGACTTCATCAATCTGGTAAGGCCCCTCGCAATTTGGACCGAGTACTCCAGCAGCTTGGTTGCGGGTGTTAAGAAAAACACTTCGGAGCACAAGGTCTCCAACATTGAATTTTATTTCTCGAACTTTGGAGTTGAAATACCGGACGACCTTCTGCTGGTATGCAGCTACTCGGAGCTGGGCTTGTTCATGCCTTTCATCAATTGAGTCCAAGGATTCCATCAGGAGTTGGCTGTTAGAATCCTAGTCTTATGTTATCCTGCGGTGAGAGGGTGGATCCAACTCAACAGGCAACATGGCCTCATACCCATATGCCAAGGAAAATGGGGTATGACCTGTTGCTGTTCGGTGGGAGGTTCTGTACGACTAGAGGACTTTAGGCAACTGTTCTGGCCATGCTCCCTTAGCTTCTTCAAGTCTTTTCTTTAGTGTATCCTTTAGCGTTTTGTTGACTGCCTCGACTTGCCCGTTTTCCTGGGGATGAGCGACTGAAGAAAAACTTTTGATAATATCGTGACGTTTGTAGAAATCTATGAATAGATCACTATTGAACTGGGTGCCGTTATCCAAGACTATCTTCTTTGGCAATCCATAGCGACAGATGATGTTTTTGACTACGAAGTCAAGCACTTTCTTTGTCGTTATGATCGCCAGTGGCTCAGCTTCGGCCCATTTGGTGAAGTAGTCGACGACAACCACTGCGTACTTTACACCACCTTTCCCCATAGGCAAAGATCTGATTAGATCTATTCCCCAAACTGCAAAGGGCCATGGACTCTGCATATGCTTTAACTTATTTGGAGTTGCTTGCAGGATTTTAGAAAACCTTTGACACTTGTCACATTTTCGCACGAACTCCATGGAGTCTTCATTCATGGTTGGCCAGAAATATCCCTGCCTTAGGATCTTTTTCAATAGGCTTTGCCTCCCAGCGTGGTCCCCGCAAAAGCCTTCGTGTACCTCCTTCATTAACTCTTTGGCTTTCTCCTTTGTAATATATCTTAGGAGTGGCAGTGAGTATCCCCTTCGGTACAGGATTCCATCGACCAGGATATACCAAGTAGCTTGCCGCTGAAGGGTCCTAGCTTTGTTTCTGTCCGTTGGTAGCACGCCGCTTGATAGATACTCTACATATGGCGCCATCCATGTATCCGTCATCTGGATGACTAAAGTGGTTTCTGTTACTTGGATGTTGAGCACGGATAGTCACTCGACTGGCACTATGTTCAGAGTATCAGCATCTTTTGCACTTGCCAACTTTGCCAAAGCATCTGCGTTGGAATTCTAATCACGAGGCACTTGCTAGAGAGTGTATCTGTCGAACTGGGCTAACAAATCCTTTGCTTTGTTCAGATAGGTGACTATCTTTAATCCTCGCACTTGATACTTTCCCAAGATTTGATTCACGACTAGCAAAGAATCACTATAAACGTCAAGCACTTTTATGTTCATATCCTTGGCTAATTGCAGTCCAGTGAGCAGTGCTTCATATTCAGCCTCATTGTTAGAGGCAGTGAAGTCAAATCTTATTGCACATTGAAATCAATGCCCTTCCGGCGTTATCATTATCACCCCTGCTCCTGTGTGGAATTCGTTAGATGAACCGTCTGTGAACAATTTCCACGAGGGTGCTTGGATTTGACATTCGGGTTCGCTAGGCTCCTCGATCTGCTCACCACCCGTGGGCTCTGTGAACTCGGCGATGAAGTCAGCTAAGGCTTGTCCCTTTATCACTACTCACGGCAGGTAAGATATATCGAACTGTTCAAGTTCGACTGCCCACTTTAGCAATCTTCCGGCAGCCTCTGGCTTTTGTAGAACTTGCCGAAGAGGCTGGTCGGTCAATACCGTAATCGAATGTGCTTGGAAGTAAGGTCGTAGCTTCCTAGAGGCCAATACTAAGCAGTAGGCTAACATTTCAATGGGGGGATATCTTAATTATGCTCCAATCAGCCTTTTGTTTACGTAATAGACAACCTTCTGCACACCTTCTTCTTCTCTCACCAGAACAGCACTAGCAGTGTAATCCGTGATTGCCAGGTAGATGAACAAAGTCTCTTTATTGACCAGCTTCAACAGGATGGGTGGCTGCGCCATATGCGTTTTTAGTGCTTGAAAGGCCTGTTCGCACTCATCTGTCCATTCAAATTTTTTATTGCCTCTGAGTAGATTGAAAAATGGGACGCACTTGTCCGTTGATTTTGAAATAAATATACTAAGAGCGGAAATTCTACCAGTCAGACTTTGGACATCCTTAATCTTCACTGGCGACTTCATCTCGATCAGGGCTTTTATCTTCTCGGGATTAGCTTCAATTCCTCTTGAGTTAACTATGAATCCCAAGAACTTCCCTGATCCAACTCCGAAGGAACATTTAAGGGGATTTAGCTTCATCCTATATTTATTAAGGACGCTGAAGCATTCCTGCAAATCCCTTACATGTCCTTTTTCCTTCTTCGATTTAACCAGCATGTCATCGACGTAAACCTCCATGTTTTCCACGATCAGCTCCTTAAATATGTGGTTGACGAGTCTCTGGTAAGTCGCACCAGTGTTTTTCAAACCAAAGGGCATCACCTTATAACAGTAGAGCCCTGTATTGGTTCAAAAGCTAGTGTGATCCTCATCAGGGGATGCATACTAATCTGATTATAACCAGAGTATACATCCATGAATGATAGGATCTCGTGTCCTGCAGTGGCATCAACCAGCTGGTCGATCTTTGGGAGTGGGAAACAGTCTTTGGGGCAGGCTTTATTGAGGTCTGTAAAATCCATGCACATACGACACTTGCCATTCGGCTTGGGCATGAGTACAGGATTTGAGACCCACGATGGATAAAACACCACCCTGATGAACCCATTCTCCTTCATCTTCTCGAATTTTTCCTTCAAAGCTTTCTATCGGTCTTTGTCGAGCAGCCTTCTTTTCTGCTGCACAGGTGGAAAGCTTTTGTCAATGTTCAGGACATGGCTGATGATTGCAGGATTTATCCCAACCATGTCTTTATGCAACCAGGCAAAGACGTCCTGGTTCCTCTTTAAGAACTCCACCAGTGCTTGTTTTGTTGTTGTCTCTAAGTTTTTACCAACTTTCACAACTCTGGTTGGATTTCCCTCATCAAGTTGGACTTCTTCAAGGTCCTCGATGGGGCCTACTTCTTCTTCAAAATCCCCAAAGTGAGGATCTAAGTCTCTATCCTCACTTTGGGAAACGCCCTATTTGGTGAGATTATCACCTGAGCGGGCTTGAACATCAGATGCCATTTGCAACTCTTTTCTGGCGGCATCCGTCCATACACCCTTTTTTGCCTTGGTGATCGAGGCGTTGTAACATTCTCTCGCCTCTCGCTGGTTTCCTAGCACACATCCTACTCTTGCGTCTATTGGGAATTTCATGGCGAGGTGCCATACAGAAGTGAAGGCTCGAAGGTCAACCAGAATCGGTCTCCCTATCACGGCATTATACGCTGAAGGACAATCAACCACTATAAAAGTAGTGAGTAATGTCTTGTTAGCAGGCGCAGTACCTGCTGTGACTGGGAGTCTAATTGACCCTACTGGGGCGAGCCCTTCTCCGAAAAAACCATAAATGGTTTGGTTGCATGGCTCTAGGTCCTTGATGGACAATTTCATCCTTTCCAGCGAGGACTTATATAGGATGTTGACCGAACTTCCTGTATCGACCAACACCCTCTTCACCATCATATTTGCGATTTGGACATGCACGACCAGCGGATCGGAGTGTGGGAATCGCACATGTTGGGCGTCGTTATCAGAGAAGGTGACCGGTTCCTCCTTTGTTCGAGCCTTTTTGGGTGCACGATCCTCGACACCCATCATCTCAATGTCCTGGTCGTGGTGTAGGGTTCGAGCGTATCGTTCCCTCGCTTTTCCACTATCTCCTGCAAGATGCGGGCCTCCGCAGATGGTGAGTAGGGTACCTGCCATGGGAGCTGGCTGTAAAGGTGGCGAGCACTGGCGTGCAAGCGCTGACTCGTTGCCACCTTGAGCCTCTCGCTGAGAACCACCCGTAGCTCGTACATATCGTCTTAAGTGTCCCTGTCTTATCAGGAACTCAATCTCGTCCTTCAGCTAGTTACATTCATTAGTGTCATGCCCATAGTCGTTATGATAATGACAGAACTTGGTTGAATCTCTCTTGGAGATATCTTTTCCTATAGGCGCGGGTCGTCTGTAGGGCACGCTCGATCTGGTCGCTTGGAAAACCTCAGCTCGGCTTTCGACGAGGGTGGTGTAATTGGTGAATTTCGGTTCATACCGATTATTTTTGGGGCGCTTACTCTCGGAGGTCGAGGGTTCGCCATTCGCCCGCTTTCCACCATTTTTACCGTTGCCATTCCCGATGCCTTTGCTGTTGCCATTAAGCTTAGACCCGTTGGCGGCTTTGGCGAGTTCTTCTTTGGGCCCCTTGTCCTTTGCTGGCGATTTGCCTTCGTTGGCAATCGCGTCCTCGAGCTTGATGTACCGATCAGCTCGATCTAAAACCTCATGGGTAGTGTTAACCCCATGCTTCCTGAGGCTACTCCAGAGAGGAGAATGGCACCTAACCCCAGCGGTTAGGGCCAGCATCTTGCCTTCATCGCCCACAGTCTTGGCTCCTGCTGCAAATCGCATGAAACGCTGAACATACTCCTTCAAAGGCTCCCCTTCTTTCTAGCGTATCTCGACCAGTTGGTTTGCCTTGGTGGGGTGCACTCGACCCGCATAGAACTGTTCGTAAAACTCATTCACGAACATTTCCCAGGATACTATACTTGCAGGAGGGAACTTAAAGAACCACTCTTGAGCGGCATCAGAAAGGGTCGCTGGGAAGATCTTGCAGCGAGCATCTTCAGAGACTTTTTGAATGTCCATTTGTATCTCAAATTTGTTTACGTGAGATACTGGGTCTCCATACCCGTCAAAGTTTGGCAGAGTCGGCATCTTGAACTTGCTGGGGGTTTCTACCATAGCAATCCTTTGTACGAAAGGGGTACCTCTCCTCCGATCGTACTCGATATGCGATGTCCGCCCCCCGACCAGCTGTTGTACAACTTGGTTCAGGGCATCGATTTGAGCCTAAATAGCTTCAGGAATTGTTGGGGCCTCTGGCGCTGGGGGGATGTATTCATCGTGCCTTTCTCGGTGGTCGTTGAGTACATCCCTCAAGTCATCGTCTCTTCGACGCTGCTCACTGCCTCTGAGCCGGCTAAAGACGTTGTTTTGTCTGGGGTGCCCCCCAGCATTATGTCCTGCTTGTCGGTTTTCTCTAGGTGGGGGGCTTCTGCCTCCACCTCTCTCCTCGTTTCTCCGACTAGCATTCCCTCTGCCTGAGTCGGCCTCATTGTAGCCGTAGCCATCTCTGAACCTTGATTGGCTATGGTGGGACCGACTGTTTCCTCTGTTGCCTCCTTGGGCTGGAACTTCCTGCGCTGGCCAGTGGGTCCCCGTGCATTGTCATGCCGTGGAGGGCCCCTGACTGCAGAGCCTATCTCTGAGTTCCTTCTATTGGCAGAAGGACGTTGCCCCCTGCTCAGTGGGTGCGACTCTTCACCCCCTGGCCCTATTCTGCCTTGGGCGTGGGGGATTGCCTCGACCAGCCTGGGACGGAGGCTGCGTCTCAGGGTCCCTAGGTGGGATATCATCTTGAGGTATCGGTGGCTGCTCCGGCCTTTAAGGGCTTGTTGGCTGGAGCGGAGGGCTAGGATTTGGACCTCTTTGAGGTGGCCCACTTGGGGGTTGATCAGGCTGCGAGGCAGGTGCAGCCTAATTCCTAGCCAACTGGAGGGCTGCTTCGAGGGCTGCCATGGCATCCTTCTAATGACGGTCCATCTCCGCCTGTCTCTCGCTCAGCTCTTGGCGCTGGCGCTCTATCTCCCTCTGCTGTGACGCCATTATCTCGGCGGCACTCTCTTGATTGGCCCTCAGAGCAGCCAACTCATCTTGCAACACCCCCAGTGTTGTCTTTAGGGCCTCAGAGTCCACTTCCTCCTCATCGAACTCCAAATGAGGTGCGTCTTCAGCCATATTTGGGGGAGGAGGTTGGGATGGTGCGGCAGCAGCTTGTCCAGTTTTCTTGGTAGTCTTTGCCATTAGACTTTCTTGGATTCAAGGCTCTCAATGAAAGCACCAGAATGTTGACCCTGATTTTGTTCAATGACACGGAGTCTAGAAAATGACAGGAAAATGATAAAGAGCTTGAAAATAATCTCATGAAAAGATAAAGAACACAGAGATTTATAGTGGTTCGGTCCTAGTGATTGGTAATGACCTACGTCCACTTAATACTATTATTAATATTGAGCTTCAAAGGTGTGATCAAAGAACTAGGGTTCCTGAGTTTCACAGACCTTAGAAGAAGAAAGCAATACAACGATGGATAATAGTAGTATAATTCCGAAAGAAAAAGATCGATCCCTTTCCTTGAGCTATTTCTTCTGTATTTATAGGCTCAGGAGGAGTTACATGAATTAGGAAATAATATCTATTCTTAATGATCGGATCTGCAGGTCATAATGAAGAGATATTCTCGGATATCATCACAACTGTACAGATCTTTACATAAATAAACAAAATATACGACCAAGCTGGTCGTATATAAAACTTGATCTTTTCATGTGGAAATAATGTCGGTCGATAGGCGAGCCGTATCTTTGCTACGAGTCCGCCACGTGTCAAAAATCCTTGCCACGTCATCAGCAGCTGATTTATGGATAAATAGTATCAAACATCTATTTTAATGAAAATTAACCGTTTTTGATCAAAATATTTTAACCCTAACCTGATGGTTGACCTTATGATCACATTTTTGTTCAAATGACTTGATTAGCAAGTCTTGCACTATTTCCAAATACACAGTGTAACAGTCTTGGTTATCTAGGGCGTTACACAAAGACCCCCAGACTAGCCTGATTCCCCTCTTTCCCCAGCGCCAAGTCGCACGCCCCTCGCCCACCACGCGCATCCAAACCAGCGCCTGGAGCCCCGGTGACCCACACACCAGCCGCCTGACCTGCCTGTTCTTTTTTTTTTCAGCCCAACCTTGACACATGGCATCCTCTGATTAGCTGCGAATGGTCAACACCACTAGCGCCACCAACCCATTTTCATGTGCATTTTGGGCCTTGAACCTTCCATTTTGAGCTTTAAAGCTCACATTTGTATTAATTTAGAAAAATGTGTATGTTGACCATTCACTAAAATAGCTAGGTTAATATTAATAATATGATTTGATTTTTCAAAATCATATTTTATTATTAATGTTTCAGATTTATTTTGTAAACCCCATTTATAGTTTAATTTCTTTTTAATCCTTTCCTTCTTCTATAAATAGGGACTCTTTTTTTTACATTTGGTATGTAATTTTGAGAGAAAAGAAACTATAAAAAAATTTCCACTCACTTTCTTCTTAAAATTTTGTGAGAATGATGAGCATAATGACCTAATCTTCCTAGGAAGGTTAGAGATGATTCCATATGCTAGTGATGTTATTTTGCTACTTTGATTTACTATGTTCTTAATATAATGCATTTGAGTTGTTTATGTTCTTTCAACCTCATCTTTATTTTGTTATCTTTATTTACTTGTTCTAATGATATATAGGATTAGTCATGTTCTTTCTATGTGTTTCTAATTAGTAAAACTAATATTGATACATAATTTTATGTCTAATCTTCTATTGCATTATTGCTCTTGCGTATTTTGTCTTCTTTAGATTTTTCATAAGATTAACATTGTGCTCCTAAAGTAAAGAACTTTATAACTCAAATGGACTTTTGTTAGAAAAGAATATGAACTTTAATGTTAGATTTTCCAAGTAAATGTTGGGATGTGAACTATTTACTTGTGTAGTTTTATAAATCAAGTAACTAAGTAACTAAACAAGCACATGGATGATTCTTTAAACCTTTCTACTTTTCAAATCTTGATTACATCTTATTTTTATTTCAGTTGTCTCATTTTATCATTCCACCAAAAAGACAACAAAAACATCTCAAATCTATTTTCATTTCCATTTCTAGTTATTTCATGTTACTAACTTTCTGTGTTATTTTTCTACTAATCTTTTGGTTTTAGGTTACCTCCTTGTGGATCGACCGCCCGACTTTTACTACAACTACCGCTAAGTGGTTGTCACATTTTGGGCATTAAACAAGAAGATAGGTCATGATGATGAGTTTCATCTAAAGCAACACGTAGTGGTTCAAGGTATACCTAAAATAAACTAAAAATATATCCAACATATACCGAAAATAAATTAATAATATCCTCAATTAGATATCAACTAGACATCAATAAAAAATAACTATACATCAACTCACTGCAATTTGGTGCCAACAAAAGGCAACTAAAAATCAACTATACCAAAAATATTATGTGTTGGAGTATCTACATTAAAAGTATATAATATTTTAGTTATCTAATTTGTAAACTTTTTTTTTTAGTAAATTATAGAATAACTAATGTTGAATATATATATATTTTTGTATATATTAATGTTAATACAAATTCTCTATTAACTTAAATCTACAAATTCTCCTTTTGTTTATATTTATAAGAGTAACATAATTATGCTAATATATAATGCAAAAAGGAGAGTAGCATCACACGTCCATAATTTACTACTCAAAGCCAGCACGCGAGCTGCCTAAAAACAAGAACAAACAAAAATAATAGCCAGCATGCAAAAAAAAACGAGCTTGACAACTAGCAAAATTATAAGCCAGCATGCTAGAAAAGAAAAACCAATTTTATAATACAAGATATATATATTTCTTGGCCATTTATTGACTTCATTTCATTATTGATTTATTATAATTTTAGTTATTTATTTTCATTAAGATTCAAGGAACGAAAAAGAAGAAGAAAAACAGGTGGTGATTCTCTTAAGAGGCTACTTTAAGTTAATAGATTATTCACTCCAGTTCTAATCATACAAGTAGTCATAATGAAATAATATTTTTGTCTATATATATTTATATGTATTTATCTGAAAAATGGATAATAAGACTACTACTCTCGTTGTCAATTTTCTTTTCTACAAATTTGTAAGGTCCTCACTATAAATTGTTCTGGTTAGTCATATGTATACATACACGGACTAAAGGTTTGAAAGGTACATCACAACATCGCCAATTGAGTGAAAGGAAGCTCCAAAGGTCGTCTCGGTGATTGATACAAAAGTCGAAAGGTTTGATGGTCATCGATCTCTGTTCTAGCACCGTAAAAATGAAATAAAAAAAATCCGATCATATAAAAGAAAAAAAATTCATACCACCGTAAAAATGAAACTTTTTGTATGTAAAAAGTGTATTGTGTAAAAATCTCTTTTTGAAAAGTTAATTAATCAATATCTTTAGAACCCAAACTATATCTTTTGAAAAACCTAGAAAAATACAAAATAAAAATTGGATTACAATCTTAGTCCCTCTTTTTTTCCTCTAAGCTGGCAAATCCCACCAATTGTGGGATTCAACCCCATATTTTGTGGTAAGTGTTATTAATAACCAAGAAGGCTCAGCTAGGATTTACTCAAAGATCGACCATGTGTTCATGAATGAGGATTAGCTGGACATGTTTCCTCAATCTTTGGTTGTTTTTAGTTGGGAGGTAATCTCAGACCATTGCTCATGTGTAGTGTCTAATATTCCCATGGAGGCAATGGGAATCAAACTTTTCAGATTTTTTAATTTCTGGACTGGCCATTCAGACTTTAAATAGGTGGTATTGAGTAGTTGGAGGGCCCCTTAGGCTTATGAGATTGAAGCATAGACTTAAGAAGTTTAACAGAGACTCCATTGGAGATGTTGGGTTTAACAATCAGTCGGCTATGGTGGCTTACCAGGATGCTCAATTTCAAGCCCAAGTGCATCCTCATGATCTCAGATTGCAAGAGGTAGTTAAGGAGAGGGCTACTGAGTTTCATTTACAAGAACACATGTATCACAACTTTCTTGCTCCACGCAGCAAGATTAATTGGATTAGGAAGGGGGATATGAATACTTCATATTTTCATGCCTGCTTGAAGAAATTTAGAGCGGAGAACAATATTGTTTCATATATTACAGATCAAGGTTTACTGGTAGATGATTTTAAGGAGGTGGTAGCCCATTTTGTTGACCATTTTAAGAGCTATCTTGGCAGTCCCAGTTCAGCTATTGGTAAAATTGACCTGCAGAGTATGGAAATGGGGTCTAAGCTTTCCTTAGACCAACAACTCTTTCTCTTAAAACCCTTTTTCAGCAAGGAAATTAAAGCTGCATTGTTTGGAATTCCTAGCACTAAGTCCCCTGGTCCAGACGGGTTTGGCTCTGGTTTTTTTAAAGAACTTTGGCAGGATATTGGTCAGGATATCTGTTCAGTGATCACTCAAGGTTTCTCAACAGGCCAATTTCCTTGTGAGCTTCACGAGACTACTTTATCCTTGGTACCTAAGGTTCCTAATCCAACTCAGGCCATAGATTATAGGCCTATTGCTTGCTATTCTACGCTGTATAAAGTTATGGCTAAACTGTTATGTTCCCGTTTGGCTGTGGTGCTTCCTGTTCTTGTCCAGTCTAATCAGGGTGCGTTTGTAAGGGGTAGGTCGATTGCTCATAATATTATGATTTTTCAGGATCTCATCAAGAATTATGGAAGGGCTGTTACTTCTCCTCGTTGTGCTATTAAAATAGATCTTAGTAAGGCTTATGACACAGTTGATTGGCAATTTCTTGAAGATCTTTTGAGGGCCTATTGTTTCCCTATGAAGTTTATTGACAGGATAATGTCTTGTGTGAGAAACACTTCCTATTCTTTATTGTTAAATGGCAGAGTTCAGAAGAGATTTAAGGGTGAAAAGGGGCCGCGTCAAGGGGATCCTATGTCTCCCCTTCTCTTTGTGCTCATTATGGAGTATATGACTAGAAGTCTTCAATTGGTTGCTCGGTCTTCTTCATTTCGTTACCACCCTATGTGTAAGAGTCTTAAGCTCCTTAACTTGTGTTTTGCTGATGATCTAATCTTGTTTTGTAAAGGATCTCTCTCGACAGCGAGCATTCTTAAGGAAGCACTCAGGAAGTTTAGTGAGGCTACTGGGCTGTCAATCAATGCCAATAAGTCTCATATCTATTTTGGTGGAGTTAATGCAGCTGAGAGAAGGGTGATTGCTGAGGCAATTCAACTTCCTGCGGGGACCTTTCCTCTTCGGTATCTTGGGGTTCCTATGAGACCAACCAAATGGAAACATGAGGATTGTGAGATCATTGTGCATAAAATTAGGACAAAGTTGTTATCTTGGTCTAGTAGGCATTTATCCTATGCTGGCCGTTATTACTTATTCATTCTGTTTTGTTTGGTCTTAGAAATTATTGGATGAATGTGTTTATTTTGCCTCAGAGTATTGTCAAGGAGGTTGAGAAATTATGCAGATTGTTTCTGTGGGGGGCCTCTGGGATTCGAAGTAAACTCCATCTAGCTTCTTGGCATCAGGTTTGCCTTCCTAAGGCTTATGGAGGGCTCGGGCTCAGAGATGGGGCTAGCTGGAACAGAGCGCTTCTAGCTAAATATGTGTGGGCTGTTTCTGCTAAACAAGACCATCTTTGTGTCAAATGGATCCAGAATGTATATCTGAAGGGACTTAATTTTTGGAATTATGTTTTGAAACAGGATAGCAGCTGGTATTGGCAGAAACTTTGCCATTTAAGGAGCAAGTTCAGTGAAAGAGAGGTGTTTGCTGCTGGCATTTCAGGGAAGTTCAAGCCTTCCAAATTATATAAGAGTACAATAAACCAGCAGCTTGTGGAGTATAAGAATGCAGTTTGGTGTAGGACAATCCTTCCTAAGCACAGATTCTTGCTATGGCTGGTGGTCAATTCTTACCTCCTGACTAGAGACAATTTAGCCAGGTTCAACATTCAGTTGAATAGCTTGTCTTGTCTAGTTTGTGAAGACCATTTGGAAAGTCACAACCATCTCTTTTTTGATTGCTTCCATTCTAAGAGGATTTTGTCTTGCATTTTTACTTGTCTTGGGTTTCAAGCTTGGTCTAATAACTATACTGATTGGGTTGTTCGGCTTAATGTTGGGTAGAATGGCATTGTGGAGTCGATTCTGAATATGATGTTAGCTGCAGTGATTTATCACATTTAGAGGAATAGAAATAGGTGCATTTTTTATGGTTATTCTTTGACAGCTAGTTGTATAGCTAAGGATGTAATTACCTTAGTTAAATATAGGTTATACATTGTATATAATAGGAAGTTATTACCTCAACATAAGCTTTTTATAAGGAAGCTTCAATGTAATTAGTGTGAGGTTGGGCTTGTTTTTGGCCGAGTTCTTTGTTGTGCTGGTAGGGTGGTTTGCCCTTGGTTGTAATTGTTTGTTTGTTCAATGAAGTTTTTTTCCTTCTTGATAAAAAAAAAAAAGATGAATTATTTTAAATTGGGTATGTAATTTTTTTAATTATTTTTATTTTGTTGTTATGTCATGATTATTATTTTTAGGGTAGTTAGTTTTGTAAATAAAATTTATTAGAACTTCTCATTTCCTTTCACCATGGTCCTAAGTGGTGTCAATAGTCACACCAAATACTGCTTGGTCATGTTAGGTTTTCAATGTTGTGAGAATTATAATGATATTAATAAGTCGACGGAGTTATTCTTTAGTGTGACCTTAGTAATGTAGTAGTTAATGTTTAAAAGTTTATTAGCCGATTAAATCACATATCTTTTTCTTAAAATTTGTATACATTTAAAATATTTGAGAGAAAAAAAATATAAATGAAAGAAAAAAATATTTTAAAATACTAATAAATAGGATTTTTCCCTGAATTATTACCAATTTCAAATTGTACCTACTAAGTTTTTTAGCTTGTGAAAAATTCTCATGCATTACGTACATTATAGAAATGTAGGTCCTGCATGGCTAATAGGAGGCTAATTTGGCATTTGGACACTAATAGAGTTAGTTGGATTGGTGATTATGTGTAGTGCACCAATTTTTTTTTAATTAGTTATTAAATTTTGTGCTTTGTTTTATTTAATTGTTAAGTGTTGTGAATTATTTTATTTATTTTTTTAAAATTGATTGTTAGAAATTGTTTGAATTTAATTATTAATTGTTTTGTTTATTTATTAATTTAATTTGTGAATATTTGAGTTTTGGTTGAATGCACCATGGTGCATGGTAGGCAGTGATGCACCCTAGTAATTGAGTGTGTGCATGTGCATGGTTGCATGGTGCACTTGTGTAGAATTGTCTACACATTTTATTATTTCCTTTTATTAGATTTATTTTTTTTATTTAATTGGAAAAAAAATAAAAAGAAAGGGAAAGGAAGAGGGTGGACGTGTGAAGCATAATGGGAAAGGAAGGATTACTTTTTCATTTTTATTTGGGTGATTTTTAGCTAAAAAGGGAAGAGGAGTTGTCATCTTTATGCACTCTTTATTTTCCCCTAATTAAGAAAAATCAAATAAAAATAAAATGAAAGAAAATAAGCAAGAAGAGGAAACTTACATTTTTCTTTCATTAGGCTATTATGGGCTAGGTTAGAATAAAGAGGGAAGGAAAGAAGAGAAGATCATTTTTGCTCCTTGGGACCAACGACTAGAGAAAGAGAGAGAGAGAGAGAGAGGCTACCGAATTCTAGAGAGAGAAGGAGAAGGGAAAATGTGAAGAAGGAGAGAATGAGAGAAAGAGAGAGGAGAAAAAGAAGAAGGGCATTCGAAGTCTCTAAGGTATGGGTTCATGTTATGATTTCTTTCCTCCTCTTCTTGGTTCTAAGTTTAATGGAATCCATGGTCATGATAGATCCTAATCTCACAAGAGCATAGGGATTGTGGTCTAGGGTTTCAACCTACAGGGGTAAGAGTGTTTTGATTTCCTAATGTTGATCTATTTGAGATTTTTGGTTTGTTTGGTCCAATATTTTGGTGGTGATAATAAGGTGTTGGAGGCTAGCAAACAAGAGGGTGACAATAGTTATTTTGGGTTCTTTGATTTCTATCAAAGGAGGTAATGGAACCTCTATCCTTGAAATGATTCTTATTGTTGTTGTAATCTTTTAATATATATACTCATGGTATGCGTGTATTTGATTGATTGTTGATGTATGGTGTTATGTCAATCTCTTGTTATGAATATTTGTTTTGATCTTAAAATCATGAGCATGGTTGTAATGATGTTATGATACCTAGGGTTTTTCCTATGATTTGATGCTATGTTTGTTTTGGCTTAAAAGCTCTATGTATAAGCATGCAGGGGTTTTGTTTATTTTGGCTTGGAGAGTTTCGGCCTAGGGGTGATGGCTCAAACATGTTAGTTTCATCTTTATGTGTTCATGTCAAATGTAATCTTAGAAACATGCTAGGTTAATTCAGAAACATGAAAGGAATGTCTTAAATCTTTTATAAATTAACGTATTATTAATACTTGAAAGTTCATATTTGAGTTTTGGAAGCATGAGTTTGAAATGAATTTTTATAATGAATATTGCTCGATGATTTTGTGTATAAATGGTATGAAATATGATGAAAATAATGATTTGTATGCATAAATATTTTTCCTACTGTTATGATGATTTTATAAAATTAAAAATGTATTTTAATTCACATTAAAATGATATTTTTACTCAAATAAATACCTACAGTTTTTTTTTTTTATATTTTATAAAGAAAATATGCGTTTTAATTCAAAGATGGTGATTGTACATCCTAAGATTCAGCACGAGTCTTTTAGTCAGCTTGTGTACAGCTGGCAAGTAAAAAACTGTAATAGATGCTCCATAAGTCAATATTCCCTCCGTAAAGGCAGTACGGTTCCCTAGGTCAATAGCATGAGCTGGAGAATGCAAAGCGATAAGCACGAGATTGTAATGTTTATAAGGCATAGCATCCAAGACACGAGCTGACGATGCACTCAGCTCGAGGTACGTTGGAGACTTGACGTATCCTTGGATCTTTATAAACCCAGATACGTTATATAGACGTGCATGGTCAGACATAGCATGTCCACAAATCCCTGAAATCCCAGACAAGTAATATAATCATGCATGATCAGGCATCGCATGTCCGATTATCTCTGAGGATCCATGATTAGTTCTACCTAATGATATGATCATACCTTAGGGTAAATTGTAATATTTATAATTTATGTGGTACAGGTCACACCGGGGGTTAAGTCACGTGATGACCTCATGGCCTATCCAGGGTTTTCTCTATAAATACTAGGATCTTGGATAGAAAAAGGCTATGTTTCTATAATACAAAAACTCTGTCAAAATTTAGAGAGAGAAACAGTAATAATATAGACTCGTGGACTAAGTGGATTTTAACCACCAAACCACGTAAAAAAAGACAAGTGTTCTTGAGAGTTCTTTATTGATTTCTTTTGAATATCATTTTCTAATTATGGTTTATCATTTAGCACTAATTCATCCCAGCTACTTTCATAATTCACTATTGGCGAAAGACCGCATCAACAGTTTGGTGCTTTCATTGAGAGGAAAAAGGATTACTGCTTTTGTAAAAGATTCAGATCAAAGTTCATCATGGTGGTTACTCGCTCGAGACACGAGAATGAAATGGAAAAGCCTAATGGGCAGGAGACCCACCATACCGTTATCTTCGATGAGCATGTCCCGGAAGTTGAACAACGATTGGGAAAACAACCAGTGGGCCATGGTGATACTGGAAGTTCGGCATCACTACCTCCGAATCCAAACCCCGATTACTTGACTGCCGTAGAAATGGAAAACATATAGTTACAGAGCCATCTAGCCAAGGCAAACAAACAAATCGAGGAGGTTTTGGCTCAGTTACCCCCTCTTGCAACCGACATTAATGTCGGGAAGAGGAAAAGTGGGTCTCGTAAAACCCACAGGAATAACCAGTCCAAACCAAATCGGTCAAATAGGGTTGCCCCCCCAAGTTTTGTGCCCACAACAAGAAATGCTCAACCTGAAAATCCTCCCAGGGATCGTCGGCAAGACAGCTTATCAGTTAGAACCTTAATCCCAAGTTCAATGCCATCATTGCATGTGCCTGGGAATGTTCACAACAATTCGCGGGGAAGGGCTGGAGAAAACCTGCGAAGGCAGCCTTTTCCATCTAACCCTCCGGTGTCACGATCAGATCGCCAAACGTAGAGAGCTAGAGATGGAGGAACAGAATGACCACGGGCTAATTTAATCTGCCCTGATGGGACAAGAATAGCCTCGCCAATCAGACATCCTCCGTCGCCTATAAGGCATCCAACGCCACCCCATTCTACACGAAATGTCCCTGCCTATGGGGACATCAAGAGAAATTCTCCTCCAGATGCCACTACCCATGTCCCCCGGGCACACGGAAATGTTCTAGATACTCAGCCTCGAGCACCGAGTTTCGCTAACGGGAGTTACTGGACTGAGAGCCATCGAAGTGGGAGGACCGGCACAGATTTGAGAAATCATATGAGTTCGGCTCGGAGTCCTCGAGTCGATCCAAAGACCGATCTGTGAGAACACCTAAATTCACAAAGGAGAAACTCAGCTCGCAGTGGAGTCAGTTACACTCACCATGAGGAAGGTCCATCAAAAGTATGTGACAATCGAAATGTCCCGCCAAACCAAGCTCGAGCTTGGAGGGAAAATAACCCGCTGAACGCGTACGACCAGATGGGAGCTGTTGAACAGCCCCATAACAACCAAGGAACCAAGGGCCAAACCCTCGAAAGGTTAGCCCAAATGGAGGAGCTAATGAAAAGACTCTTATCAGATAAGGAAAAGGACAAATATGACTCAGGGGATGAGCATGAACTTTTCGCCCCAAGCATCGCAGCAACAACATACCCGCCGAGTTTCAGGATGCCCCATTTGTCAAAATTTGACGGAGATGGAGATCCGTCCGACCACTTGGGGATGTTCAACCCCCTGATGATGGCCCACAATATTGGACCCGAGCTGAGGTGCCTGGTATTCCCCTTGACTCTGGTCGGGCCAGCTAGACAATGGTTCAAGCAATACAAAAAGCATTCTATCAGCTCATGGAAGATTTTCTCCGGTGATTTCAAGAGAGCATTTCGGGCTTCTTAAGCGGCTCACATCAAGGCGGACTCCCTCGCAAATGTAAAGCAGCAACCCGGAGAGCCTCTAAAAGCATATCTGAGTAGGTTTTCCAATGTTGTTGCGCGAGCTAGAGATGCAGATGAAAGTTCTAGGCTCATGGTGATGAGAACATGAATTCTTTTTGTGGGCGACCTATGGAAAAAACTCCAAAGAAAGGGGGTCAACACCATGGATGAGTTCCTGAACAAGGCTCAAAGGTGGATCAACTTGGAAGAAGCACAAGCTTCAGTCACAGGAACTAGCCAAGTCCCTATCCAGCCTGTTGGAGCGACAACGGATGTTGCAGCTACGGCTTAGATCGTTGCCCAGAATAACCAAGGGGGAAATAACAAGAGGAAGGGAAATGGTGAGGGCAGCCAGAGCGGTTTAAAGAAAAACAAACCCATGGAGAAGTTTAAGCCGATCTATACGACTTATGCCAACCTCACGGATACTAGAGAGCGCATCTTCTTGGAAAATTATGCCCGACTTCCGTGGAAAAAGCCAGAGCCATTAAAGAATCAAAGGGTGAAGATAGATCCCTCAAAATTTTGTCGATTCCACAATGATATCAGTCACAACACTGATGATTGCAGGCACTTGAAGGATGAGATCGAGACACTCATCAGGGCAGGACCTTTGACTCAATATGCCCGAAATCGAATAACTCCTAGTCAGCCCGCTGGACAAAACATTCCATCAGCTCCGGAGGCCCCAGTGAATCAGACCGGAGCTCAGGTGAATCAGAATACCCCTCCTCCGATTATAGGAGGAGATATAACAACCATCTCCGGAGGCCCTCATCTGGCAGGCACAAGCAGAGGTGCCCAGAAGAGGTATATCAATGAGCTGAAATCTCACAACAGAGTTGAGTTTTTCCCGGAGCAGCGTTTGTCTAAGCAACAATGATTAGAGAAACAACCAATCAGTTTTACTGAGGAAGATATCAACCATGTCCAATTCCCACATAACGATCCTTTAGTCATAACCGTGCAGCTCGCCAAACGGAGAGTTAGGATACTAGTGGATAATGGAAGTTCCGTGAACCTACTATTCATGTCAACATTAGAAAAAATGGGATTGTTTGTAACCGAGATGAAGGCAACCTCCATGATTCTATATGGTTTTTCTGGTGAAGGTTCGGCAGCTATCAGAACAATCGAGTTAGTGATAACCTTGGGTGAAGGACCATAGATTGTCTCCAATCTTCTCGAGTTTGTGGTCGTCGATTGTCCGGCCGCGTACAATGCAATTTTGGGTCGACCTACATTGATGGCATTCGAAGCCATAACATCTATCTTCCACCTGGCAATCAAGTTCCCCTCATCTATGGGAATATGCACTATCCAAGGCGATCAGATTGCTACCAGGGAATGTTACAACATTTCCATGAAGGGAAATTCACAACTCGAACAGCAAACGATGGCCATACAGGACGAAGGCGAGGAGTCCCAAAAACTAGGGGCTGCTTCTAGAACGGAAGAACCTCAGCAAGCCAATGGCAGGGGTATCACCCCAAGTGATGCTATTGATACTCAAGTGGGAAAAAATAGATCTGAGCTCCGAGCTATTGAAGAGCTCGAAGAGGTAAATATCGATCCCAGAGATGCTTCGAGAGTCGTTAAGCTCGGGAAAAATCTTGGCGATGAGAGGAAAGTGGAGCTGATAAATTTTTTACAAGGGAATCTAGATGTTTTCGCCTGGTCTCATGAAGACATGGTGGGGATAAGCTCGAGTGTAATCATGGACACCCTGAACTTGGATAAAAGCGTGCCTGCAAAATCCAAAAAACAGAGGCGTTTGGGTACAACCTGAGCTAAGGCCCTAGAAGAATAGGTAGCTCGTCTATTAAAATGTGGGTTTATTTGTGAGGCTAAATATCCAATCTGGGTCACAAATCCTGTCCTGGTCCTAAAGCCAAATGGAAAGTGGCGGACCTGCATCGATTTCTCCGACCTAAACAAAGCTTGTCCCAATGATTGCTTTCCATTGCCAAGAATTGATCAGTTGTTAGATGCCACTGCGGGGCATGAGCTCATGTCCTTTATGGATGCATATTTTAGATATAACCAAATCGCGATGAACCCCACGAACCAGGAGCATACTAGCCTTATGACTCCAACGAATGTTTACTGTTATAATGTTATGCCCTTCGGGTTGAAGAACGTTGGGGCTACCTACCAGCGATTGGTCAACAAAATGTTCGTTGATCAGATCGGGAAAAACATGGAAGTGTATGTCGATGATATGCTAGTTAAATCTAAGACTATCGATAACCATGTTCCCAATCTGAAGGAATGTTTTGAGATCCTAAGGAAATTAACATGAGGTTGAATCCCCAGAAGTGTACTTTCAGAGTAGCATCAGGAAAGTTTATGGGATTCATAGTCAACACAAGGGGGATAAAGGCAAATCCAAGAAATGCCTTTGCCCAGGTCGCGTAAAGTTGTCCAGAGCTTGACTGGGAGAGTGGCAGCCCTTAATCGGTTCATTTCAAAGTATACCGGCAAGTGCCTACCGTTCTATAACTTGCTCCAAGGAAATAAGAAGAATGAATGGACTGAGGAGTGCAAACATGCATTTCTTGATCTAAAAACACATTTGGCCAAACCCCCTGTATTATCTAAACCAGTGGCGGGGGAGCCACTTTTTCTTTATTTGGCTGTTACGGAAAATGCAGCCAGCGCTGTGTTGGTCCGGGAAGAAGACCGGGTCCAAAAACTGGTATATTATATAAGAAAAAGACTTCTCAGAGCTGAATCGCGGTATCCCTTAATGGAAAAGATGGCATTCTACCTTATTCTAGCCTCCAGGAAGCCTAGACCAAACTTCCAATCCCATCCAATGCACGTCATGACCAACCAACCTTTAAGGCAGGTATTGCAGAAACCTGAAGCGTCGGAACATCTCTTAAAATGGGCAATCAAACTCAGCCAATTTGAAATATTGTATGTACCATGGACTACGATCAAAAGCCAGGCCCTTGATGATTTTATGGTTGAATGCACCGGGTTTAAAGAGGAGCTTTTGAGAGAACTAGTACAGATGTTGTGGAGAATATTCGTGGACGGTTCATCTAACGAGAATGGGTCTGGAGTTGGGATCATATTGATCTCTCCGAAAGGGCATTGATTCCACTCTGCGCTATAGTTCGGGTTCGAAGCATCCAACAATGAAGTCGAATACAAAGCTCTGTTGGCTGGGCTTAGAGTGGTAAAGGAGTTGAAGGCCAGGGTCTTCTAGTGTTATAGCAATTCCCAGCTCGTGGTAAATCAAGTGTCAGGAGAATACCAAGCGCGGGGGACCAAGATGGCAGCTTACCTAGCCAAGGTGAAGAAAGAGCTATCAGAATTTGAATATGGCACCGTCGAATAGATCCCTGACAAGCAGAATGCTAACACAGACGCTTTGGCGAGGCTCGCCACCTCCAAGGAAGCTGAGACTTTGAGCATAGTACCGGTGGAATTCTTGGAGAGTCCAAGCATGGCAGGAAGCACAATTGAGGTCGAGATGATCGACACCAAGCTAACCTGGATGACCCCCATAACAGAATATCTTACAACAGGGAAGTTGCCTAATGAAAGAAAAGACACGCAAAGGATACTCTATCAAGCTCCAAGTTATGTAATCGTGGATGGAGCGTTGTACCGACGTGGCCATTCCTTGCCTCTTCTACGATGTGTTCTGCTAGAGGAGGCCAAAACTATTTTACAGGAGGTGCATGAAGGCTTCTGTGGGGATCATGCTGGGGGGCAAAACCTGGCCTTAAAAATATTAGGGCAAGGTTATTATTGGCCAACTTTAAAAAAGGATTCAATCTCCCATGTCCGAAAGTGCGACAAATGTCAGCGATTCACCACAGTCGCCCGAGCTTCACCAGTCAAGCTAACAATGATCTCATCCCCATGGCCATTCGCAGTATGGGGAATTAATTTAATATGAGTTTTACCTACGAGAAAAGGAGGAGTTCGCTATGCAGTGGTGGCCATTGATTATTTCACGAAGTGGGCGGAGACCGAGCCTCTAGAAATAATCACCTCAAAAAGAGTCCTCGACTTTGTAGTCAAGAGTATTGTATGCTGATTTGGACTGCCCAAGAAGATTGTGTCAGATAATGGAACTCAGTTCGACAGTGATCTCTTCACCGAGTTCTATGAGAGGCACGACATAATTAAAAGTTTCTCTTCGATTGCATACCCACAGGGCAATGGGCAGGTCAAGGCCGTGAATAAGACCCTTAAAGCAAGCCTTAAGAAAAGGTTAGACAAGGCCAAGGGATTTTGGCCTGAGCAGCTTCCGCAGGTACTATGGGCATACCGGACCTCCACGAGACACACCCCTTTTTCCCTGACATTCAGGAGTGAGACCGTCCTTCCCGTCGAGAAACCAGGAGTGGAATGATGAGTTGCTCAATGCATCTCTCGACCTAATTGATGAGAAACGAGAGGATTCGCAGCTACAGCTCGCTCATTACCAGCAAAAAATTACTCGTTATTTTAATCCCAAGGTCAAAAGGTGTTGTTTTAGATTGGGCGACCTTGTCCTCCGAAGGGTCTTTTTGGCAAACAAGGACCCCAAAGACAGTGCTTTAGGCCCGAACTGGGAAGGTCCCTATTAGATAGTGGAGGTCGTGCGTGAAGGAACTTTCAAATTAGCTCGGCTTAGTGGAGAAACAATCCCACGGACCTGGAACGCCACGCACTTGAAAAAATATTATCAATGATGATACCATCCATCTATGTAAGGCTTAATTATAAAAACCATTTGATTAAGAAATGAAGGGATCGTTATGTATTTCTTGTCTTTTATGTAGTTCATTTAGATATTAGTTTGTGTGATAGCATTTGTCCAAGCACCCGAAAAAGTTCACTTTCTGGTTACTTGGGGGGCATATAACCTGAGATGGATCAGAACATCTAAATCATTAGAAATCCTGGACATAACCAGGTACAAAACTATCCTAGATACAACCAGGTCAAAAACTTAGAAGTGTGGAAAATTGATATTTGATGGTTTTCTTTTTAAAGAGCTCGAGATGTCAATAGACCTAGCACAAACTAAGTTTAAATTACTTAAAATCCTGCATACAACCAGGTCAAAAACTTAGAAGTTTGGAAAATTGATATTTGACAGTTTTCTTTTTAAAGAGCTCGAGATGTCAATAGACCTAGCACGAACTAAGTTTAAATTACTTAAAATCCTGGATACAACCAGGTCAAAAACTTAGAAGTGTGGAAAATTGATATTTGACGGTTTTCTTTTTAAAGAGCTCGAGATGTCAATACACCTAGCACGAACTAAGTTTAAATTACTTAAAATCCTTGATACAACTAGGTCAAAAACTTAGAAGTGTGGAAAATTGATATTTGACGATTTTCTTTTTAAGGAGCTCAAGATGTCAATACACCTAGCCCGAACTAAGTTTAAATCCCTGGATACAACCAGGTCCAAAACATAGAAGTTAGCAAAATTGAAAATTCGATAGCTTCCCTAAAAGCTTGAGATATCATTAAATATAACACGAACTAAGTTTTAAAAAATTTAAAATTCTGGACACAACCGGGCCCAAGGCCTGATTCCTAACAGGCGTGATATAAATCAAACAAAATAAGTTTGGTTATAACCGAGCTTAAAAATGACTATCCTGATCTAAAAATTGATTCCTAAAATCTCAAATGTACGAGTCTGAGAAGGCATAAACATAAGACAATAAAGGAAAAGATAAATAGATTAAAAAGATAGGCATAGAAACCGAATACAAGTTTGTCTCGAGGAAAAATAACCTCGCATCAGGCCAAATAGCAAATGTTTACAAAAAAAGAAGATAAAGAAAAAGAAAATCAAGCCCCTCCAGGGCGCTCTGAGGATGTAACATCTTCGATCTCCTGCTCGCCCGTAATAGAAGCATCCTCAGTCTTAGACTACTCTAGTTGGATCCGAGCCTTGAACTTCTCAAGATACGGATCCCACACTTTGGACGCGAGGAAGGAGAAGTTGCCATCCTGGTTGAAAGCTCAGCAGTGATACAGCATGCTTTCCATGGAGGATAGTGAATCTGCTCTCTCCTCCTTAAGAGCAACCTCGGCCCCCAGCTGCTTGGCTTTGGTCTCCGCGACCTTGACTTGAAGAGCGGCAAAGGCAACCTTTGTAGCCTGCTCGCTCTCTTGAGATAATGCAAGGGTAGCCTTGGCATCAAGCTTTCCTTGTTGAGCAACTGCGAGGGCAGCTTGGGCAGCAGTCAGGGTAGTCTGAGTAGCCTGGAGCTCAGCTCAAAGCTCTTTATTCCTAGTCCTGACCTGAGCTATGCTGCGGTGCTAAGCCAAGACCGACTGCAAAAAATAAGGAAAAAAGTTAGGCGCATACTGAGATAAAATCAAAATAGTGTATGTTCAGCTAAGGAAAGTCAGCCTACTATGAGATTCATCCCAAGCGTAGATTCCAGGATGTTCTCCGAGCTCCTCTCCTCGATTACCCTCAGGTCCTTCGGATTGGCCTTGTAGATATGTTCCACCACATGGTTCGCCGTCTCGTAGAGAATCCCCCGAAAGGTATCAGGGATCTTCTCCAAGTCCTGGGCATTGACTGGGATGCATACAGTGGTGAAGGGGACAATAGACGCTGTGGGATCAGCTAGTGCAGCCTGATCCCGAGCAGAGACGGGTGGAAATCGAGGAGGAGGTGGAGGCGGACCCCTTTTATCCTGAGCAGCAGCAGCCGGGGCTGCCGAGCTCTGGCCTTTCCCCTTAGCCAAGGATTTGGAGGTAGTCCCTATCGCAGGAGGCGCCTTCTTTGTTGTGTACCGGGGCTTCTTTACGATTGACCCCGAGCTGGATTTTCCCTCCTAGAAAATGACGGGAACCCCTTGTTATGCCATCTCCTCGCCTGAAAAGAATGAAAAGGACGTTAATATACATATAAGGTCATTAGTTTACATAAAATATGTATAATAAAAAGTCCTACCCTCCGGGCTAGAGGAGGAGTCTATTGCCACAACATCCGACCTTGGAACTGCTGGAGGAGAGGGGGAGCCTAAGTCTACAACTTCTTGAATTAGGGGAGGTTCAGGCTCGGGTTCTATCTCGAGGCTGGACTCCTCTATGTATTGCCTAAGTACAGGGGCAAGGATACCCTGGAGCAGAGAGGGCCACGACCTGAGATTGGTCCCATACTCTTCAATAAAGATTGACCTAAAGGAAAAGGTGTTGTCTACAACTACAGTGCCTCTAGGATAGCCCGTGTCATGGCGTAACACTAAGTGATCTATGCATTGGAGTAGGGTTATATTATGGGCTGGGTTGTTAGGATGGAGATGCATGAGCTGGTTTGGATTAAACCTAACTAACCTAAGGTCTGCAACAGCCCTGTCTAAATCCCTAAAGGGGTATGGGTTACCTTGGCCGGAGGGGCCAGCTGCTACCCCCGAAGAATCTCACTCAAGCACAGGGTCTCGAGCAGCCTCGGGAGCCTGCCTCTTCTGCACAAGAGGTACTTCCACTTCTTCTTGCTCCTCGGCTTCAGCAGCCTCGGCACCCCCTTCGGGGATAGGCGGGAGTTTGCGGACCACCGGGAAATTAGCTCGTATCCTCCTCAAGGCCAGAGTCTAGCCTTCAACGATTAACTTACACGCCAGCATCGTATCATTGGTCATGAGCTAGCGGTAATCCTTCAAACTAGGCAGAAGCCTAGATAGCGTGTCATATTGACCCCTAAGGGTCACAGATTTGTCTGTCCTCGCGAATATGGCTACACAAAAATACTACCTAATTAGTATATACATGAGAAGCAGATCCAGGAACAAAGAGAATTATTTTACGAACTAAGAAAGGAAAAGAGACTTACAAGGATGGTTGAAGTATCGATGCTCGCAATTGCGGAACCCATTCGACACAAAAAAATTGATCTTTATAGTCGTTGGGATGGCTGGGGAGCTCGATGACCGAGGGCGAGTTCGGGAATCGGGTCAAATAATAAAACCCATCACCTCACCCTCGTTGTTCCGGGCTGGCCTTGAGGCAGAAAAAATAAAGAATATCCCCTGGAGTGGGGACTTCCCACTCACGCTGCAAGAAGAGATATTTCAACCCCACCAGCAGTTGGTACGAGTTCGGGGGAAGCTGAAACGGCGCCAACTTCACGTAGTTGAGAAAGTCGGTGAAGTACTGGTCCAGAGGAAGGAAGGCCCCTGCCTTCAGATGCTCATCACTCCAGGCTGTGAAGTAATCCTGGAGAGGCGCGCAGCTCCTATCCCCTTCATACGGAGGTCGGGCTATAAGGACGCCGGTCCCGACCTCAATGTTATGGGACATCATTATCTTGTTGACCCTTCCTTGGGTCATGATCTTGGATACAATTGTCTCTGCCTCGAAGAATGTGTTAGGTCCGACCACGACCTCTTTCTCCACCACGGGGCCAAACTGAGGAATAGGAGATTCGGGGGCGATCTCCTTTCCCTTGCTAGATTGTTGAGACGAGGAACCGGTTGCGCTCTTCTTGGGTACGCTTTTCTTGGGTGCCATTAGATCGCCTAGTGAACAAGAACGATGAAGCACTTAGTAGGCAACCTAACATTTTTATAAAGGCAAGAAAGCACGAAGGAAGATTGGTGCTTTTGATGTCAAGCTGAGTTAATCTCAGCCCGTTGCGTGATGCCACGCACTACCTACACAACGTGCCTAGGTTTCCCAACAAACCCCTGGTGTTTAGGGATCCGTGTGTCAGAAAATACGGCCACTATTGTCCTTGGGGGCGGTTTAGAGAAAAACCACCCAGAAAAAAAAAAAAGTGTTCCCTAAGCAATCTGATTTTCTTTGAACCCTAGCCTTTTATCTTCTATACACCGAGTGGGTATTTTCTAAGGTTGTCAAAGGTTACCCAAATCCACCTAGAAAATAGCCTATGTCATGAATATCATAATCTTAGGAAAGATTCAAAACCTTTTGTGTAAACCTAAAATTGAAACCTATGTACCAAAAATTAAGAAGACCCCCTAATATCGACTACGACGAAGCATGAAAGAACATCACAAATAAAATGCAGAATTCTATTAGGAAAGAGCCCATAAGAAATGATATGACTTACAGTAAGATCATCGATGCAAGAGGTGTGCTTCGCACAGTTTCGAAAACTCACTCCTGGGCAGCAGAACGGCTAGGCCTTCGAGAGATTTTGGGCACAGAGGGTTTTTGAAGGCTTTTCTTTTCTCTGAAAGGAAGAAGGTTTGAGAACACAGAAGATAGAAGACGAGGACAAATTTCGAATGAAAGGTGGTAAACTGTTGAATTGACCTGTCCCTTTTTATACGTAAAAGGCATAAAACAACGTGGACCATCTGATCAAACCAGTCCAAGATCCGAGGGTAGTGTTTCGAAAGACGAAACGACAACAAAAAGTTGGCCAGACCATTATTGCAGTCCTCGAAACCTGAACAGATGCCAATCTTAGTGTTTCACGTGTCCAGTACTCGAATAGTGGGCAAGCTTGGGTAACCGTGACGGAAGTGTAAAAGTCCCCACCGTGTAAGTTAGGAGATGATGTCATAAGACACAAGTAGGGACTTGAGGGGAAAATGTACATCCTAAGATTCAGCACGAGTCTTTTAGTTAGCTCGTGTACAGCTGGCAAGTAAAGAACTGTAATAGATGATCCATAAGTCAGTATTCCCTCTGTAAAGGCAGCACGGTTCCCCAGGTCAATAGAACGAGCTGGAGAATGCAAAGTGATAAGCACGGGCTTGTAACATTTATAAGGCATAGCATCCGAGACACGAGTTGACGATGCACTCAGCTCGAGGTACGCTGGAGACTTGACATATCCTTGGATCTTTATAAACCCAGATACGTTATATAGACGTGCATGGTCAGACATAGCATGTCCACAAATCCCTAAAATCCCAAACACGTAATATAATCATGGATGATCAGGCATCGCATGTCCGATTATCTCTGAGGATCCATGATTAGTTCTACCTAATGATATGACCATACCTTAGGGTAAATTGTAATATTTAAATTTATGTGGTACAGGTGACACTAGGGATTAAGTCACGTGATGACCTCATGGCCTATTTAGGGTTTTCTCTATAAATACTAGGATCTTGGATAGAAAAAGGGTGTGTTTCTGTAATACAAAATTCTGTCAAAATTTAGAGAGAGAAACAATAATAATATAGACTTGTGGACTAAGTGGATTTTGACCACCGAACCACGTAAAAAAAAAGACAAATGTTCTTGAGAGTTCTTTACTGATTTCTTTTGAATATCATTTTCTAATTACAGTTTATCATTTAGCATTAATTCATCCCAGCTACTTTCATAATTCACTATTGGCGAAAAACCGCGTTAACAGTGATTTTTAGAGTTTATTTTGTTGCTGGAATTTGTGGTAAAAATTATGAAAAGTCTTTTATAGGAAAGGAAGTTTGTGTGTTTGTTGAAATAATATAACACCCTACACTATGTATATATTAAAATGGTATTTTAAATGTAACCTTTAATGTTCACATTTTAATGGGTATGGTTTTCTTTATTTTAATTAAGAAAAAATGTTGAGATTAAATTCACTTGTGATTTTAAACAAATTAAATGGTGGCTGAAAGTTTAGTTTAATAAATTAAAAATAATTATTTGATTATCACATATGAATTTATACTATATAAAATTAAGTCTTATATAATACAAGCAAAATATATTTTTCTCATACCTTACATTTATATTTTTCTCACATCAATCTTGTAATTGTATTAATTTAAATAAAGTGTTATTTTCTAAGGGAAACATGATATTTATAAGTACTTTATATAATGTCATGTTTTTAGTTATTTTCTATGCAAATTTAAAAGAAATAAATGGAATTATTATATTTTTGAAAATGGCTAAATAAATTATTTTTTATGAAATACAAAAAAATAATGTCTTAAGATGTTTAAGCAACTTAGGGATTTAGAGGAAATAAATAATTGTGAGAAATTATGACTTATTAGTCTTTATTTTGAAAATTATAGAAATAAGTGCGTAGAAATTATCGTTTTTAACGTCACTTTTTAACAATGTTTCCACGTATAAATGTCGCATGCAAATGCACTTTTATGTTAAAAAATATGTCTAAGATTCAACCATATAAATTTTACTTGAAAACCATGCATGTATAATAGGTAGAAGTTGCATTATTCTTTTGTGATTTTATGTGAAAAATTGTGCATGCTTGGAAATTATGTGTAATTGTACCATGTGTGCATGACCTATGCACACATGGGATATGTGAGTTGGGCACAAGAAATCTTATGTTATGCTAAAGAATGCTATTTGATTATGGTTATAGGCTCATTGTGAAGTTTGTTCAATTTTTTCTTTACTCGGATCTGAGGTAAAGAAGTTAGATAGAATCTTTATAATTATGATATGAAACGGTAAGATTGGTTTGTAAGAGGATATATGCTATGTGTGATGAAGTACCATGAGATATGAAGTATGAAATGTTATTTTGAGATTATGTGATATGAATTTGATGAATCATGTATTTCCCTTTATATGACTGGATTGCATGTGTTTTGTATGCTAAATGAAAAAAATGAATGGTTGTTAGTGTATTGAACGCGACACAACAAAGGGGTTACTAAGGATATACAGACGTAACTTCTAGGGCGGACACACCGAGGTTATTTAAGGACCAGAGCCTCCTATTTACCTCAAGATGTGACATGGACAAGATAGGGGGCCATGTTCACAAAAATATAATGATGATGCTTATGATGATGATGTTTATGATGATGATGTGTGAATATGTTTATGATATATGATGCATGATAATGATGTATGATGATGACGTTAAGTGCAACGTATGACGATGTATGTATATGATGTTGTAGGAATCTTAGGATAAGATTATGTTTTGTTGTGTTTTTCTTTGTCTGTTATTTGTACTTCCTTACTGGGCTTTTAGCTCACCCCTTACTTTTCCTTCTAGGTAGCGAATAACGTTTCTCTTTGGCAGGCGTGGTGATGTGGGGAGTTCTGACGTCAGGGTGTGTATGGCGTGGGGGAATCCTATGGGCGAGCAAACGATCAGCTTAACGCCAATTTCTATAGAACGATGTTATGTCTTATTTTAAATGTTTCGAAACATATCCGTGGGACTTGAACTATATTTTTTTTAACGTTGCATGAGAACTTTTATTTTGTTTTAAAACTATTGGACCCAACTTGCATGTTTTAGCAAGGCCCCACTGGGATTTTCATATAATAAGTGGTTTTCTTCTTTAAGTTTATAAGCATGTAAATTTTTTACAAAGTATTAGTTTAAGGGCACTTTACATTATGTGTTTGGTTCCATGTAATTTTTTTTATCTTTGTTATGGCCATAGCCACCACGATTGTGTATTTGGCCAGTGAAATTATGACTGTAGTTGGGATTGTTTGGTTCTTCTTCATGAAGTTTTTAGTTTATTTTCATTTAGTAAAAATATTTAAGTTTGTTTTATTTATTTTTAAAATTTCAAATATTGTTTAAATTGCTCTTCTCGTTCTCCTCCAACCCACGACACCGATCACAAAAGCAACGGGGAAACACCATAGCTACCGACGATCTCCATTTGGCAGCAACAACAACAAAGATTTTCATGCTAAAAACTGAAAAACAACATTCATTCTCCGAAAAATTAGTCATACAAAAATGGGTAAGCAACCAAAACCCAGAAATTAAATATTACAAAATTGAATAAACATACCATCCAAACAGACTATAATCGTTGTTTTTCTATTGCATAACAACTCGAAATAAAGAAGAATGTTGTAGATCAGGAATTGCAACATCATTTCCAATCCAAATCAAACAAAATTGTCAAGTATGAGATATATATTCTATAATTTATTCAGCAAATTAATGTTGTTGTCTAGTTGATTTTGGAATTTTAGTTGATTTCGTAGCTCTCTTCCTTATTTTTTTTTTTTGCAAAATTGGAAATATCTCACATTAAATTGACATTCTGGGTAGTATTATAACAACAAGAATGATATTTGAAATCTGTAATACACTAACTATTGCACTGGCGTTTCGCTAATGTTGATGCTGCATTGTGGTGGCATTTTTGAAACTAGGATAAAACTATTACTTACAAAATATTTTGTCTATCTTTCAAGGAATGGATTCAATACCAATCTTGATATAGAGCAATGACCAATGGAATGAAAACAAGAATTATGTTGATTTCGAAGCCAATGGGGAATTGATATCAATAGATTGCAAGTATGAAGAGCTCGTACAAACATTGTTGCATAGACTACAATGCAACCCCGAAACAACACACATTCAACTACAATACCGAGTCAAATAAGGCTACCCACCACTGAAATTAATGGATGATGGCAATCTCCTTTTCTACACACAACTAAAACTCAAGGAAACAAACTTCACAAGATATCCATTATGTGTGAACACTGTCAACAACACAACAACAGCATCAACCATTCCATTTTTCGAATCTAGAGAATCCACAGTCACACAAGAAGTACCCATGATTGGCAATGGTCCAAGAACAGCAGAATCAAAAACAGAGCAAAAGCAATATGAAATCATAGAAGAAAGTGATGAATTGTTTGACTTCATTGACTACTCCAAATTAGACACTGAAGAAATGCTAGATCAACTAGAGAACAACCACAGGAAAGACCAACATGTTGATAATATAGACTCACTTGTTATCACAAACACTGACCATGAAGATATTGAAAAAGGTCAGATATACAAAGAAAAAGCAACACTAAAGAGTGTGCTCGTCTACTTCGCAATAACAAATCACTTCCAATACAAGGTGAAAAAGTCATGCTCAAAAGAGTACAACATGGTTTGTTTGGATAAAAATTACAATTGGTCATTAAGAGCATCAAGGAATAGGAAAACACATGCATTCATCATCATAAAATACTCCAAGGTACACACACGCTACCTGGAAATCAGATTTGGTGATCAAAGACAAGCAACATCGAAATCCATTAGCAACCACATCAAACCAGAGTTTCTCAACCTAAACACAACATGCACCCATTGGACATTAGAAGTGACCTGAATGACAGATATGGAATAAAAATGAATTAAATGAAAGCATGACAAAGTAAAGAACATGCACTCAACAAATTTCAAGGAAAGGCAAATGAATCCTAGAGCCTTATACCAAGTTATTTATACATGCTGGAAAAGAGCAACCCTAAAACAATAGTGGACATCAAAACTGGAGAAGACAACTGTTTCTTATTTATGTTCATGGTTTTGAATGCATCATTGAGAGGTTGGGAAAAATGCAAGCCAATCATAGCTGTTGATGGCACTTTCTTGAAGGCTGCTTATGAAGGAACGTTGCTTTCAGCTAGTACACAGGATGCTGGAGGTAAAATCTTTCCACTTGCCTTCTGTATAGCAGATTCTAAGAATGACAAAACATGTGAGTGGTTTTTTACAAAATTAAGGGAAACATATGATGTTAGAGTGGACCAATGCCTAATATCAGATCGACATGAAAGCATCATCACAACAACCAAAAAAATATATACAGAGATAACCCATGGTTACTGTATGTTCCATTTGTTAAGCAACCTCAAAACACCATACAAGAAACATGCAAAAAATATCAGGAACCCTTCTTTGGAGCAGCAGCAACATACACTCTAAAATATTTGAGTATTATATGAGGGAGCTAAACAACTTTGATAAGTGGATTAGGCCATATTTGGAGAAAATTGGATATGATAAATGGTCAAGATTCCACTCCAAAAATAACAAGTACTCAACAATGACTTAAAATATTATTGAATCACTCAACTTGGCAAATTTTGCAGCTAGAGAGGTACCCATAACAACACTTTTGGAGTGCTTGTGTAGACTACTCCAAGAGTGGACATACACAAGCAAGACAAATGCACAAAAACAATGACAAGATTGACACCATCTACAGAAGAGAAACTCACAAGCAGCTACATATACTCCTTGAGACTAACTGCAAGTTTTTTTTTTTTACAAAATATTGCATATTAGAGTCAGTTTTCTTTCTGTTGTTCTGGCGTTGTTCTACTGTGAAAGAAACATAATGTAGTTTTTTTCTTATTGAATGGACAACATTGCATAATTGTTGTTCAAAAAAATTAACCTACTATTTGACTTTAAATACAGGTTAAACCAGCAAATGAATATCTTTTTGAGCTATTCAAAGAATAAAAATCATGGATTGTAAACCTGAAAGATCGAACATACACATGTAATAGATTCCAAAAGGATGAGATGTCGTGTGGTCATGCTCTTGTTGTGATGAAGGAGATGAACATAGACCCTTACCGTTATTGTTAACATTACTACACAACAAAAATATGGTTGGAAACATATGAAGCAACAGTATACCCAGTAGGAAACCAATGCACGCGGGACATACCAGACTATATCAAGGACATCATAGTGTTACCTCCATTGAAAGAGTGAAAGCTGGAAGACCAGAAAAAAAGAAGAATCGAAGATGCATGGAAAACCTAAAAGCAAAACAAGTGCAACAGATGTGCCAAAGAGGACATAATAGGAAAACCTGCCAAAACTGACCCCTAAGAATCTAAAAAGAACAATACAACAACAACAAATTTATAAAAATAATTTGATTTTTAAAAAAAAAAATATACATTGAATTAACTTTTATTTGACTTTTTTAACACCAAACATTTGAGTTGAAATTCATCAATTCTTGTTGAGAATCTGTTTTTTTTATAAATAAAAATTATGTTATTATTTGGTTAGAATTTTTTACTTAATATATCTCATAATTGTTGATAACTAGTTATACTTTTTGAATATTACATGTGCTAAATTAGTTAGAGCATAAATATTTTAGTCATGATGTGGCGTTGCTATTGCCTTGTTGTACGGTAGTTGTTGCATTTTTTTTATTTTCTTCATCGAATCTATTGTGTTGTTTTGGCATTGACCCAACAGTGGAAAACTAAAACATCGTACAAAAACTATAAATTTACAACTTCAAAGATATTAAATTATAGACAAAATTTTACCAAAACAAAAGCTTAGAGTTAATACGTAATTTTTGCTAAAATATTATACTTAACATTGAATAAAAGGATGAAAATAATCCAGATTCATGACATAACAAAAAACATAAACAAAAAAATAAAAATAATAATGCCTATAATAGTAAATCCATAAAGACATGTCAACAATTAGTCTTGTGTTGCATTGTTGTTCTTGTACCCTTGATTACTGAAATATGCATTATAATGTTTCCATCTTCAAAACATTCCCCTAGCCTTAACCCTGATTGGAGTTTCAGTATCACTGTCAAAATTTTCTACTTGCTTAATCATGGCATATGAATAGAACAAGACAACAAGCCTAGACCTGTGATCTTTAATTGAAAATTTTGTTGATGGAATGACCCTCCCATTGACAAAGTACTCAGCAAACGATGCTACAAAAACACCACAATCACTGCAAAACAATAGCACAACAACAAATTACTACTAAAAAAACACAGAAATAACAACAAAACTTAAACCATTAAAAAAAATTAATATATACTTACTTATCCTCTTGTTCTAGCAATTCATCAACCTTGGCAACATTAAAATGAGCCTTAGGATCCCTGGAACCTAGATTTGAATCATTCCTAGCCTTATAAAAATCTAGTAACTCAAAGAACAAAGGCAACAAAACAACATATGGCTCACAAGCATTCATAGCTGCAATCTCATATCGATCACTCCTCAGGGAGTTATACATGTAAATACACCGCTCCATAATGTTTAAACGGCCAAGAATCCACTGTTCTTTAGCTTTCATATGGATGGAAAATAACACATGATCAACAAGAAACCATGAGGTTCCACACATAAGCCTTTTACCTTTAATAAACTCAGTAATAGCATGCTTAAGAGTAACAATAGAAACACCCTTATCCTTCTTTTGCATCATCAGCAACCTTCCCTTCAGACACCACAACATCAACCTTGTTACCTCCATCACCTCTCCCACCATCATCATCATCATCAACATCCTTATCTATACCATCAACATCATCCTTCTTATCCTCATCATCTTCATTGTTCTTGTAATAATTATTCTTTTTATCATCGTTCTCATCATCAGTTTCAGTCTCTTCACCATTTTCAGAATCTTCATCATTTTTATGCTCAACTTCTTCACCATTTTTCAAAACAACAGAATCCTACAAACAAAACAAACCCATAAAAAAACATAAAAACAAAAACAACCAAAATTTTAATAATGAATTAAAAACAAGACTAAATAACAACATAATAATACACATACCTTCAATACAATAGAACGAACATAGAGTCAAATTTTTTGTGCAACTCTTTAAAGTTTAACTCAACAAAAGCTTTCAAAACAAACATGTCAGTAGCAAACCCATCATCTTCTACATCATAATAAGAATCACGACCAAACTTCCCTTTACCATGGTCATTAATAGTCTTGTCTTGAAAAAAATCCTCCAAATTCAACTTCTCTAACTCTTTTGAAGTTGGACTTAAATTATTTTCTTTCAACTGCAATAGAAAAACAGCATAACAACAACAACACGACAACATCAACTATAACGTCCTCCTAATTCGAGATCATTACACTGTGCACTTTGGTTATAGTGCCAGACTTGCTAATCAAGTCCTTTGGTTATAAATGTGTAACTAAGGTTAATGACAAGGGTTAGGGTTAATTTCTTTTTGTCAAATGGAAACATTGACTTTTCATTAAAACATTTGCGTTCTTACATGGGATCCCAAAATACCACAAACAGATGTTTAAAAGTGCTATTATAGTTCAAAAGTTACTAACAGTCGACCTAAGCGGAAACATAAGGGATACAACGCTAGTTCCACTGAGATACCCTCGGCCGTGGTGGTCGAGCAGCCGCATATGTATACACTGCCACCGAAGCTCTCCAACACATGGCTAGTCAAGCTTTCCCTTGCCCTTACCTGCACCACATAGCACCCATGAGCCAAGGCTCAGCAAGAAAACTTAAACATTTGCAGGAACAGTAAATACAGATTCCAGATGCATATAGCATGCCTAGTAGTAATAACCTACTCATGCATGCTTACAATTACAAACAAATGACTACTATGTCATAACAGGGGCTTGCTTCCCTGAATAAGCGGTTAATAAGTCATACTGGGGCCCAGCGCCCTAGGATCTAGAACTAATGAGTCACCAAGGGGGACCGTGCCCTATCCTTTATATAACCAACCTTAGATCTGGCCCAGCGTACCTAGCGCTTTAATTTTCCATGACCATTGGGCCGAACAAGCATATAATGCGCTCCCCGTTAGGCCTAACCATATCAACTAGTGCTCAGTGTGCTATTGTCGCCCTTGACTTATGAGCTAAGGCTTTTCAATCAGATAATGCAAATAAGTATACACCTTTAACAGTTATCCTGAAAAAGAGAATTCATGCATGCTTAATCAATCAATCACAGACATATTCATAATTATGTTCATTCTCAGGGGCCCAAGCCCTATTCATAATCATACTTAACAACTAGATAATCAAATAATGTTAAGCATACTTCAGATAATACAAGTATCCAAACATATTAATCATATATCTCAATCAATTGAACACAAACAATTAATGACCATGTTCCTTAATGGGGTCGAGCCCTAATCACGCACATAATCTCATATAATCATGCTCATTTACAAGGGCCCAAGCCCTAACCATAACCACATCTAACAATCAGGCCAAGCCCTAATCACATACATCACGTATTTGGTGTCATTTTCTTACCTCAGGTCGGAGTGCAAGGAATAATAAGAACGACCCTCGAGCATGATCCCAGTTCCAAGCCCCTAGCGATAACCTAGTCACAACCATAATATAGGATCCCGTCAATAACGAGCAAATAAAGGCTTCTGGACGAAGATCCCGAGCCTTTAGGTTTGAGTTCCCGTCACTAAAAACCGAAGGTGGCCAAGTCGCGGTGCAACTCCCAGACAGAACACCCCTTCTGTCTGGAATTAAAACATGGGTCGCGACTTGCCCTTGAGAGTCGCAGTGCGCCTCCAAAACAGAAGCCCCATTTGGCCCTTAGTTCTCATGGGTCACGACACCACAAGAACAGGGTTGCGGCCCAACCCTACGAACCCAGAATTCCCTATTTTTCTTCAGCCAAACTCAACAAAAAAACCACCCCAAATCATACCCATAACAAGAACTAAATCCTAGTACAACCTCAACATCAAAACCCCAGCTCAGCACACTCAAAACTCCACCCAAAACTCAAATTCATAACCTTGAGCCTCAAAGCTCAAGAACATCTAAACAAAAACATAAAAATATAGTTTATTGCTTACCTCAATTGTGAATTAAATCCTCCTAGCTGCAGCTAATCCAATCCTAGGTTCAAGCCTTCAATTTCCAAAGTTTTCAGGCACTAATCCCCTTAGTTTCCTCAAGCAATCCACCTAAAATTGAGAGAGAGTGAGGGAGAGAGAGAGGGAGTCGGTTGGGGAGATAAGGAGCTGAGTGTTTTGTTTTTACGTGGTTTACTTAAGATTCAAGTAACCTCAAGCAAATCCTGAGGCTCGTTGTACCCAAAACATCCCCAAGAGTAAAATGGTCAAAATCCCTGACATTCCCTCCTAATCACACTAACTCCAAATATATCATCGAATATCTATTCCTGTTACCCAATAACCTGGTAATGTACTAGATACCCGAAATACCCATTGACTTGCCCCAAATTGGGTATTAGGTCCCGTTGTGAGTTTCCCAATAACTTGATCCCTAGGATCGTCTCGTGCCGAGTAATCCAAATATATCCACATAATAATGTGGTCTCACACACATATCACATATATGCCAAATATACCCATAACAGGTCAAATTATGAAAATTGCCCTTTTAATCAGAAACGGACATGCATATTTAATACACCTAAACATGCATATTAAGTCATATTATAATATAACTCACATGATCATAATTGATACACATATATATCACATAAACACATAATTTCCATAAATTTCCATACTGCCCCCTAATCAAGGCCCTAAGCCTTATTAGGTAATTTGGGACATTACAACTATCCCCTCCTTACAGGAATTTCGTCCTCGAATTTTTCCTGAACAACTCAGGATACTGATCCCGCATATCTATCTCTAATTCTTAGGTCGACTCCTCGACCCTGATGTTCCTCTATAATACCGTAATTAAAGGTATAGTCTCATTCCTCAGGACCTTGTCCTTCCTGTCTAAAATCTGAACTGGCTGCTCCTCATAGGATAACTCTGCCTCCAGTTCCAGATCCTCATAACTCAACACATGAGTCTCATCTAATATGTGTTTCCACAACATGTAAATAAGAAATACATTGTATACGGCCGACAGTTCTGAAGGTAAGGCCAATCTATAGGTCACTTGACCGATCTTCTCCAGGATCTTAAATGGTCCTACAAATCTAGGGCTTAACTTGTCCATTTTTCCAAATTTCTTCACCTTTTTACATGGTGAAATTCTAAGGAAGACATAGTCTCCCACTTGGAACTCAACATTCCTACGTTTCAAATCAACATAACTTGTTTGTCTACTCTGAGAAGTGAGCATCTGAGCTCTAATCTTTTCAATAGCCTCAGTGGTCCTCTGAACTGTCTCATGACTCAAATATTTCCTCTCACCCATCTCATCCCAGTGAATGGGCAATCTACACTTCCTACCATACAACATCTCATAAGGTGCAACTTTAATAGTCAACTAGTAGCTATCATTATAGTAAAACTCTATTAGAGGCAAATATCCATTCTAAGACCCTTCAAAGTACAATACACATGCTCTCAACATGTCCTCTAACATCTGGGGAATCCTCTCTGATTTATCATCACTCTGAGGACGATAAGCGCTACTGAATTTTTGCTGTCTACTCATCACTTCCTCTAAACTTTCCTGTTTAACGCCCAAAATGTGACAACTACTAAGCGGTAGTTGTATTAAAATTGGGTGGTCGATCCACAAGGAGATAACCTAAAACCAAAAGGTTTGTAGAAAATAAGACAAAAAATTAGTAACATGAAATAAATAAAAATGGAAATGAAAAGAGATTTGAGATTTTCGTTGTCTTTTTGATGAAATGATAAAATGAAAAAAGTGAAATAAAAGTAATGTGTAATCAAGAGTTTGAGAAATAGAATGGTTTCAAGAATCATCCATATGCTTGTTTGGTTACTTAGTTACTTGATTTACAAAAATACACAAGTCAATAGTTCACATCCCAACATCTACTTGGAAAATTAACATTAAAGTCAATATTATTTTCTAACAAAAGTCCATTTGAGTTATAAAGTTCTTTACTTTAAAAGAACAATGTTAATCTTATGAAAAATCTAAAAATGACAAAATACCCAAGGGCAATAATGCAATAGAAGATTAGGCATAAAATTATGCATCAATATTACTTTTACTAATTAGAAGCATATAGAAAGAGCATGACTAATCATATATACTATTAGCACAAGTAAATAGAGATAACAAAATAGAGATGAGGATGAAAGAACATAAATAACTCAAATACATTATATTAAGAACATAATAAATCAAAGTAGCAAAATAACATCACTAGCGTATGGAATCATCACTAACCTTCCTAGGAAGATTAGGCCATTATGCTCATTATTCTCACAAAATTCTAAGAATAAAATATGAGAAGAAAATGAGTAGAAATTTTTCTATAGTTTCTTTACCTTCAAAATTACATACCAAATGTGAAAGAAGAGTCTATATTTATAGAAGGAAAAAATGACTAAAAAGAAATTAAATTACAAATGGGGTCTACAAAATAAATCTAAAATATTAATAATAAAATATGATTTTGAAAAATCAAATCTTATTATTAATATTAACCTAGCTATTTTAGTGAATGGCCATTTTGCCATTTTTCTAAAACATCACAAAATGTGAGCTTTAGAGCTCAAAATTGAAGGTTCAAGGCCCAATATGCACCAGAAAATGGGTTGATGGGTGGCTGGAATTTTGACCAAGTCATGGCCAATAGAGGCGCACCACGTGTCCAGGTGGTGGCAAGCTTGGGCCTGGGCTTTATTGGGCTCATTTTGGGCCTAAGTCCCTTTAAATATGCCATTTTTCAACTTTTTTTTTTCAGTTTTGATTCTTTCTTTCTTCTTTCTTTTACTTTATGCCAAAATGCAACTTTAATTCCTACAAAATAACAATAAATTAAATCATAATCAAATATTTTTATTTATAAAATAAATTACATTAATTCCATGAAAATATTAATTAAACTTAATTTATTTTGACCATTAAAATCAATAAATATGCATTTTTCACCACTAATCATTTCCCCGAAACATGGAAGTAAAGATAGGGTCCCTATCTGACTAGATAGACCTCGAAGTCCTTGAAGGTGTACTATCTCTCTCACATAGAGATCTGCATACTGGTCAACTGTATTATTCATCCTCACTGGTAAAAAGTGAGCTGACTTCGTATACCGATCCACGATGACCCAGATTGAATCGTGCTAGCGCACTACCTTGGGCAATCCTACCAAGAAATCCATCGTGATGTCCTCCCACTTCCACTCTGGGATATCCAGAGGATGCAAGAGCCCTGCTGGTCTTTGATGCTCTGCCTTGACCTACTGACAAGTCAGGCACCTTGCGACGTACTTGGTCACATCCCTCTTCATCCAAAGCCACCAATATAAAAATTTCAGATCCTGATACATCTTCGTGGTGCCTGGATGTATAGAATAAAGGGTAGTGTAAGATTCATCCAGAATCTCCCGTCTGATCTCAGTGTCCATTGGAATGCAAATTTGATCCTTGTACCTCAATAAACCCATGTCTGACACTGTATAGACCTTAACTATTCTAGCTAGAACATCCCTTCTCAGAGAACTATCTTTCTTCTTCACGAAGAGAACTGGTGCGCCCCATGGCGAGAAATTGGGCCTAATAAAACCCAAGTCCAATAATTCCTATAATTAAACCTTTAGTTCCTCCAGCTCTGCTGGAGCCATCCTATAAGGTGTCCTAGACATTGGCTCTTTCCCTACTGCCAATTTATTCACAAACTCAATCTCCCTGCATGGAGGTAACCTTAGCAGATTCTCTTGAAACACATTCATGAACTCACAGACTAATCTGGTCTGTCCTGATCCCACTGGCACGACCTGAGTGGTATTCACCACACTAGCTAAAGATCCTATGTATCCATCCCTGCAATAAGTCTCTAGCTCTAAGTATAGATATCATAGGTATACGGGGTCCATGAACAGTGCCAACAAATACAAGGGATCCTCACCCTCAGGCTCAAAGGTTACCATCTTTGTCTCGTAATCTATCATTGCCCCATACTTCGCTAACCATTCCATACCCAAGGTCATATGAAAGTCGGTCATAACCAACTCTATCAAGTCACTCTCTACCATCCATTGTCACTGATAATGATCTGACCCCTTTCTTAAAAGTTACCAGTTCCTCGGTAGGTGATAGGGTTCCAAACTCTTAGCAAACATAATCACGTAATCAACAAACCAAGTCAATGCCTCTACTAGATACAACAACAAAAAAAGAAAACATGGCACCAGAACCAATCAACATAATATAAGAATCAGAACTAGGAGGCTGACCTGTCATTACTGAGGAACCTGCTTTAGCCTCTAACCGCATTTGAACGAGCACTCGAGTTGGAGTCAAGTTGTCTGCCCCTTTTGATTATTTCTTCCTCATCATTGGGCAATCCCTCTTGAGGTGCCCAACCTTCCCACATACAAAGCATGCCCTTGCTCAAGACGATAAACGTCCTTTATTTTAATTTCTCAATGAGAAACGTTCAAGCACTTTATCGATGTAAGCTGCAAGAGATAGAGCTAAGAGTTTGTTCTTTCTATCCCTAATGATCTGGATACCTAGAACAACTTGCTTCAATCAAATCCTTCATCTGGAATTGAGTGTTAAGCCAATTCTTCACATCTGACAATTTCTTAACATTGTTTCCAATGAGTAAGATATCTTCTACATAAAGAACCAGGAATACCACTATTTGATTTGCCTTCAGTTGGTAAACACAAGGCTCATCAATATTTTGTTCAAAGACATATGTTTTGATTATTTCATAAAACCTAAGATTCCAGGAACGAGAAGCTGGCTTAAGTCCATAAATGGACCTATTCATCTTGCAAAATTTTCCTTCTTGTCCAGCTACTTTAAATCCTTCTTGTAGGTCCATATAAATGACTTCATCAAGCATCCCATTAAGAAAAGTTGTCTTGACATCCATTTGTCAGATCTCATAGTCGAGAGCGGCTGCTATGGATAGGAGGATGCAAACTTGAGCATGGCTACCGGACTAAAAGTATCCTCATAGTCCACACCTTCTCTTCGGGTATAACCCTTTGCCACTAATCGAGCTTTATAAGTTTCGATATTTCCATCAACACCTCGTTTCTTCTTGTAGATCCACTTGCACCCAATGGCCCTAAAGTCACTAGGTGCTTCCACAAGATCACAAACGAAATTTGAGTACATGGACTTTATTTCCTATTTCATGGCTTCGAGCCATAGTTCCTTTTCAGATCTAGCCACTGCATGTTTGAAAGACAACAGATCATCATCACCAATGTCACCACCAACCATATTGGTTTCACCATCCAAACCATAGCGAACTGGGTTCCTAGAAACCCTCCCACTACGACGAGGCTCTGTGACTGTTTTCTTAGGAACAGTGGTACTTTCTTAATTTAAATCGACTTGCGTCGGTTGGACATGAAGAGTAGGAATTTCATAATTAACTTGCGTTGATGACGATGGAACATTAGTTGGAATCAATTCTTCAACCATCTCCTCTAAAACTACTTTGTTGCGCGGTTTGAAGTTTTGGACATAGTCATTTTCCAGAAATGTAGCATTCATAGAAGTAAACACTTTATTTTTCTGAATGACTATAGAAAATTCCACCTCGAGTGCCTTTAGGATAGCCAACAAACATGCAAACTTCAGTTCGCTATTCTAGCTTTCTGTCCTTTTTCCTCAGGACGTGGGAGGGACAACCCCAGATTCTAAAATGATGTAAGCTAGGATCACGACCATTCCAATGTTCTAAATGTGTTTTGGGGATTGATTTCGATGGTACGAAATTTGGAATGGCGTTCGCAGTTTCAATTGCATGTCCCCAAAAAGAAGTTGGCAGAGGTTAGTAACTAAGCATGCATCTAACCATTTCTAATAAAGTTCTGTTCCGGCGTTCCACTACACCATTTTGTTGCGGAGTACCCGGGGTAGTAAGTTGTGATTAAATCCCAAGTTGAGTTAAATGATCTTGGAACTGCATATCCAAATATTCTCCACTCCTATCAGATAGCAAGATCTTTAATGTTTTACCTAATTAGTTCTGAGCCATAGCTAGGAATTCCTGAAACTTTGAAAATGTTTCTTATTTACTATGCATTAGGTAAAGACATGAGTATCTAGAGTAATCGTCAATAAAAGTGACGAAATACAGAAAATCACCCCTGGCTTGTACATTCAAAGGTCTACAAACATCTTAATGAACAAGTCCAAGTGATTCCTTGGCCCTATCACCCTTTGTAGAGAATGGACGCTTGGTTAGATTGCCTTCTAGATAAGATTCACAGATAGGTAATTCACCTAAGGTGAGTTACCTCAAAGGCCTGTGCTTTGTAAGTCTTTGAATTCTATCATAGCCAATGTGACCTAGTCTCAAATTCCATAAATACGTCATGTTATCGTTATCGGTCTTTTGATGTTTATTACTCCTAGGTTTAGCTACTTTGAATAAAGCATTGTTAAGAGCGAGGGGTTTATTTGGTTGCAGAATATAAAGCCTATTTTCCAAACTTGCAATACACAATTTTGATCTATTTAAAGAAATAGATATATTGAAACTTGTGAAAGTCATAAAAAATTGGTCTAATTGCAACATGGAAACTTAAATTAAATTTCTACAAAAATCTGGAATAAAAAATACATCTTTCAAAATTAAATATTTATTTTCGAACTTCAGGGGAGCACTTTCTCTAGCTTGGACTGTAACGAACGCTCTGTTCCCGACTCTAAGCTTTAAGCTGCCATCATCCACTTCCTCCCATGATTCAAGAAGTTGTAAAGAGTTACAAACATGGTTAGTATATCCAGAATCAATAATCCAAATCGTTTATCCTTCTCTAAAACACATGTTTCGAAGATATATGAACTATAACCATTACCTTTGTTTTTTCGCTGCTAGAAACTTGGGGCAATCCTGTTTCCAATGACCCTTCTCTTTGTAGTGAAAACACTTACCTTTACCTTTCTTGTTTTTCTTTTTCTTCCCCTTAGGCATCAATGCACTAGGTTGTGCACTCGTCTTGTCCATCTTCCCCTTGGGGTTGCTATTTTGTCCATCTGTCCTCTTGTTTCCAGCTTTCAAAGACGAAGCTTGGTTAGCTTCAGCCTTAGATGGATCAGCAGTAGCAACAGTATTCTTCTTTTCTCCTCCCTTACTTGGTCCACCCATGATAGACTCGAAAGTATGAAGCTCGTTCATGAGCTACGTCAGACCATAGTTGAGTTTATTCATCACATAGTTGGTGGTGAACGACAGGAAAGCTGGAGAGAGACTGTTGAGGATTAAGCCGACTTGAGTCTCCTCATCTATAATTTCTCCATGTAGTTCAGCTTCCTGAAAGTAGTTGGTCATCTTGATCAGGTGATCAAGAACGTGCTGAGACAATGCCATCCGAGCATTGTCATATTTCTTGGTGGCCTCAAAACAAGTCTGCACACACTTTGCACCGAACATGTCTTGGAGCTGATCCATGATTTCGTAGGCCGTCTCGAGATTCTCCATCTTTGTCTTGAGAGTGTCGACCATACTAGTCAATATGTAGTATTGTTCCTTGTTATTGGTTGTCTGCCAACTCTCATATTTGTCTCTTACAAACTTGGCAGCTCCTTCAGCTAGAACTTCTAGGGATTCCTCAGTCATGACGAACTTGGAGTTGTCACCAATGAACAGTATGTTGATGTTCTGCTTCCAATTAAGGAAGTTTCTCCAGTGAGTTTCTCCATCGAAAGTTGAGAAAGGGTGGGAGTAGACACAACCATACTTAAAACTACATATTATCAATAAAATAGAAATCAATCACATTTGCTCAATAAAACTTCTATTCACTCTAATTTCAATAAATAACACAACATATACCATAAATATGTAAGATATGGAAAAAAAAATATACCAAAATAATCATATCTCTATTTCTCTAGGTTCTTAACTATTCTATGATATCGGTGTCTCAGTTGGCGAGAGTAAAAAAATATATATCATTAGTTAAATAGAGTTGTAAACTCATTTAATAATGGACACCATTATTAACAACCTACTATTCGATCAAAATAAGAAAACAAAATCTATTATTTTATGAGCTAGACCCACGGTTTCGATAATCAATAGATTTAGTCGTAGTAGTCACTGTAGGGGTGAGTCTAGTAGAATTTGACCTATAATTATCTATCTTTCGAAATTTAACCTTGTCAAAATAACTAATGAACACCTTCCATAGGGGGACGAATCAAAGCGTCTCGAGGCCCCATTAAGCTATTGACCTTGTTAAACCAACGGTGGAGATCGAATATAATTATTAAAATAATCTCATTATTAATTAAAAATATTATTTTTATTATTAATTCTCGAAAATTAATGACTATGGTTCTCCAAAAAATTGTAAAGTTAAATTTTTAAAAACAAAGTCCTATATTTTTCTATTAATTCTAAAGTGTCACATTGAAACAAATTCAATTAAATTAGAATTAATTTATGCTAATCCATATTTAGCTTTAACTATAATAATGAACCTATACAATTAAATCCAACTCAGGAAAATGAGCCTTAACTATTGGGCTTGTATGGAGGAGAGCTTGGTCTAGTATGTCGTTCCCACTACTAAGGCCCCCATACTTCCATACAAGGTCCAAAAGACAGGAATTTAAACCTTTGTTTTATTAATTGTTATTAATTGATTAGGTCATTATATTTGTAATGCCCTCCTAATAAGGACCGTTACACTGTGTAGTTTAAATAGAGTTTAACTCGCTTAATGAGTAATTTGAGTATAAATCGTGTAATTAACCTAACTATAGGTTTAGGTACTAAAAATTTCTATCAAAATAAATGATTTATTAAAAATGTTTAACTTCCATGCATGGAATTTCATTGTAATTAAAAACAGTTGCAAGCCCAAAAAAAAATACAACAGCAGACCTACGCGGCCAAATCAAGGTTCAATTCTAGTTCCAACTGACAATCTCGGCCGTGGCGGACGAGCAGGCCGCATATGTACACTCCACCCCTGAAGCTCTCCAACTCATGGCTGGTCCAACCTTTCCTTTTCTTTACCTGCACCAACTAGCACCCGTGAGCCAAGGTTCAACAAGAAAACATAATCATACTTATAAGAAGTACATTATCACATCATAGATTTACAACTAACACGCCTAGTAACAATGATCCTACTAACACATGCAATTAACTTAGCTGAGTGGCTACAGAGCCATACTAGAGCCCATCTCCATCTTTCATACAATCGGCCCTAAAGCAAGCCAAGAGGGTGTGATGTTAACATTTCTCGCGACCTTAGAAGCATTCAAGCGTGTGTCTCATTTATGGATTGGCTTAACCCTATCGGTCAACGTTTGGCATGTTACCGCCACCCTCAACTCCTGGGTTGAGCCTTTAAACTCTCGACTAATAAGCTGAGTGCATCAACCTTTGACTAGTAAGTCAATTCCTTTCAAGTTTAACTGGTAAGCTAAGTCCTTTAACTTTCAACTGATAAGTCGAGAAATTTAACTTTGACTAATAAGTCAAGTCTTTGTTTTTCGACTGGTAAGTCGTATTTGTAACCTCAGACTGAAGATTCGGGTCCGTAATCTTTGACTGATAAGCCGAGTCCTTAAACCTTCGACTGATAAGTCAAATCCTTTCATTCTTTGACTGATAAGTCAAGTCTTTCACTCTTCGACTGATAAGTCGAATCCTTAAACCTTCGACTAATAAGTCGAATCTGTAGAGCATGATATAACCTTGACTATTAAGCCAAGCCCTTTATCAGATAACTCAGAAAAATCTTCAGCTTATAAGCTGAACTTTCCCAACCAGATATACAGACTAACAACCACAGGATTATACAAGTGCGTATCTCACTCCTTCATATTTGTATGGCATCCGAGCCAGTCAAGTGCATGTCGCACTCTCTTTCCATCTGTTTGGCATCCGAGCCAGTCAAGTGCATGTTGCACTCCCTTTCCATTTGTATTGGCATATGAGCCAGTCAAGTGCATGTCGCACTCCCAGGGCGACCCAACCATGGTGGCCCACACTCTACATGCATAATGCCAATCTCAGGTCATAAGCCGAGTCCTACTGATCCTTGACTCATAAGTCGAGTCTTACAAGCCTTTGACATATAAGTCCAAGCTTTAGGACCCTCGACTCATAAGTCGAGTCTCTCAGAATCCAACGTAACCTCGACTAATAAGTCAATCCCAACTAATATCCTAATAATCCCCTGGTTTATAAACCGAGCTTTCCAGTCAAAATAGACAATCACACATCTCATATAACATACGTATCAACAATTATAATGCATTATAATACATTCAAATACCAATCATAGGCATAATCATAATTATGCGCATTCCAGTGTACTTAACCAGACATTCACAAACATAATTATAATCATATCTATATTCAACATTGACTAAGCTCTAATCACACATTCACATACTGGGTGCAGTTTTCTTACCTTCGATCCAAACGCAATTTACTAGCGACGCCCTTTGAGTACGATTCCAGATCCAAGCCTTTAGCGATGACCTAGTCACAACCATAATAAAGAATTCCATCAAAATCGAGTTATTAAAGGCTTTCAGACCGAGTCCTAGCCTCCGGGACATCAAATTCCACCCAACACAGAAGTAGAATCGATCTCGAGCCCAAAAGGTTAAGTTCCCGACCTAAAAACACTCCTAGGACCAAAAATCCCCTTAAGGGTCGCGACCCTAAGGACCCATGCCGCGGCCCACCTCTAAATCAGAGGCTCGACCTCCCTGGAAAACCACACACGCGTCACGGCACTCCCCTCAAGCGCTGCGGCCCGCCTTTGCCTTCGAGCCCTCCTGGCTCCTTCTTGCTCCATAGGGCCGCAACACACCAAGAACAAGACCGAGGCCCAGCCCTCCGAACCCAGATTTTCTGGGTTTTTCTTTAGCCGAACCCAACCTAAAATAACCTAATTTTACCCCAAATCTTCCAACTCAATTCCCATAATTAACACAACCCTTTCCAGCAACAAAACCCATCTAATTACTAGATTAAAACTCATCAATAATCCCAAAACCCATCCTCCCAACTATCAAGCAAGCAAACCACCATAACTCTCAATGAATTAACAGAACCAACATAAGAACTTCAATTTAGAACCCTTACCTCAACTGTATGACCAAAGTTTTAATCTACTCTCAACAATTCCCTGGTTTCAAGCCTCCCTTCCAAGCCAATTCTCTATCAATTGATTCAACCCACCAAAGCTCCAAGAGGTTAAGTGTAGAACGTGAGAGAGAAGGAGGAGCTGCTGAGTTTCTTTTCTTTTCCTTAAGTTTCCTAAGCCATCTAAGGGGTTCCCAGCCAACCAAGTCCTACACTTGGACAGAAATGACCAAATTGACCCTTTGCCCTTAGCCTATTCATCATATGTTCTCAAGGGCAATTTTGTCCTTTGTCTCATACCCCGCTATTCACAATTACGTCCTATAATTCCCGTTACCTCTAATATTCTCACATTATTACCAAATAATTTCTCATTACCCACTAGTTCCCGGTAATGTGCTAAATTACTAAAATACCCCTAAGCTCGCCCTGAGCCGGGTATAAAACCCCGTCGTGACTTTTCCGCTAACTTACTATCAGGATCGCCTCGCGTCGAGTAACCCAAATATATCCACATAATAATTTGGTCTCAATCACATCAGCACATATTTGCATTTATACCTTGAACGAGTCAAATTACTAAAATACCCTTCTTATAAGAAATGGGCCCACATACACATATTTAATATTTCTAACATGTAATCTTAATTATATTATAATATAATTCACATAATAACACAGTTATTGCCTCTCGGCCCCCTAATCCAGGCACTAAGCCACATTAGGAAATTTGGGATGTTACAATATTCATGCAAAGCAAATGGGTCTTCACAAGTGGATTCAGCCACAATAGAGGAATTTAAACTTTACATTTTCTAATAGGCCCAAATAAAACCTATCATTTTATGAATGTTTTATTTAGCAAAATTCATATATTAAGCAAACATATGAACCACTATATGCATCTAAGCCCAATTGCAAAAATACCACATATAGTGCAAACAGACATGTTATAATTGGATGGGCTTAATCATGTTACTATATAAGCAAGTCTATGAATTTATGCCAAAATACCACAATTTATTTCATTTTCAAAAATACCACAATTAATTTTCTAGAGTTTCTCCAAAATTCGAATTAATTAATTTTTTCAAAAATAAATAAGTCAATTTAAATGAAATTTATCAACAATTAATAAAAGTTAATTTAAATTTCATTTATCAACAATCAACTTAGTTTAAGTCATTTTGAAAAATATTAATTTAATTTAAATAGGATTTATCAACAATTAACCAAAGTTAATTTAAATCCATTTATTAAAAAATATTTTATTAATTGGTTTGAAAAATGTGATATTTTTAAAAAATTTAACCAATTATAAATTTTTAAAACAAACATCATCTGTTGTTTTTAAAAAAAAAAAAAAAAAATCCTAAACAATTAAACAAAATCAAATATACATAAAAATATATAGTCAACAAATTTTCAAATTTCAAATAATTTAAATATTAAAATCTATAGAATAATCAGATATTAATATTTTCAAATAAAAGATTTCAAAAATATCTTTAATATCTAATAACTTTATTCTAATATTTATTATATTAAAATATTTAAAATTAATTAGTCAACTTATTTTTAAATTTTAATTTTAATTTTTTGTAGAAAATATCTATTTTTTAAAAGATCCAACAACAAAAATACCGTATTTTAAAAAAGATTTTTTTAATTAATAGAAAAGATCTGATATTTTTGTATTATCCCTTTAAAAAATACATTAAAAATTCAAATTTTAAGAAAAAATTTATTGCAGGTCACAGCCAATGAAAAAGTGGTCGCGGCCAGAGCCTGAAAATTTAAGAAAAAAATTCTTCGCTGGACACGGCCAGTGAAAAAATGGCCGTGGCCAGAGCCCAAAATTTAAGAAAAAATTCGTCGCAACCCGCGGCCTGTGAAAAGGTGGCCGTGACCAAAGCCCGAAAAAAATTTCAATAAAATTTTGTGTAATTTTTCAACCCAAAAATGTTGTCCAAATCATTTTTACAAAGTTTTATATCAAATAAATCATTTATAAAAATTAATTACATAGAAAACACAACAAAATAATCCAAATTTTCTAATAATCACATAAGAATCAATATGCTTCATAAAAAACATGAAAACCATCCTGTTTACAGAGTTTTTCGGAAACTACAATAATAATAGATAAGAGAGATTAAAGAGAAAGGGTTTAGAAGTTATAAGCAAGATTTTTACGTGGTTGGGGCGTTAATGAGCCTTAGTCCATGAGACAGTTGTATTAGAGCTTAGAGAATCTATAACAATGGAGTTTTCTCTCAGTTTCAGCTGAGTAACTGTATACACGCTAAAGAGAGGTCCCTTCTCCAGTGCTCTGTTACATGTATTTATAGGTTCACAGGCGCACTGGGCGTGGGCTGGGCTGACTCGGGCCCAATAAAGGTATAAATACTACTGGATTCTCTATCGGAAGCCCAATACAAAGGATTTAAAACATAAAAGAAAAACATTAACCTGAGCCCATTGGGCCAGCCCAAACCATATCTATCATCCGAAAAAATGGAGCTTTGGTCTGGGCATCTCGAGAAACGAGGCAGATTCAGGGGACAAGATCGGTTCAGAGCAATGGTGGCACAGGTCTAAACCAGCGGCGTACAATCCCGAGGTGGCCTTTTCTGCAGGTGAAACATGGGGACAACTCCCACGCTTCATGGGGCGAAGTCAGGGTCACGGATGCTTTATCTTGCCAACCTTGGGGACCCGACTCAGGTTCGTTTACCCAAGTCCCTCTCCATTCGTCGAGGTCCCATACCGTTTATTGTGGGCCTAGACCATCTACTAGGAGCCCGGATCGTTTACCAGGCTTCGGGACTGTTCGTGTCGATCCTGACTGTTACCCCCCAGCCAGTTGTACCATCTCCCGGATGATCGTCCCAGAAAAAACTCCTCGGACGCCTTCCGGGCCTCGCCCCGTATTGGGCTCCCGATATCCATTATACTTCTTGCCAAACGGGCCTGGGCTGGGTCCCCCCTCAAGTGGCCAGCTCGTGGGCCTGGAACGCGGTCTTGGACCCACGGCAGGAAACGGGGATAACATTTACCCCCCAAGCCTTCATCTGGGCCTGCACCATGGAGGCTTGCCTTGGTCCCAGATACTCCCGGCTATCTCCCCGGTTTCTTCTCAGAATAGTTGGTTCGTGGCAAGGGGCATCGCGTGTCAGACGACTGCAGAGCCCGGACCGTTTACCAAGGTTCGGGTTCGTTTACCGATGTCCCAGTCCATGACGAGGGGTACACATGTCACCTAGCAACTGTTGCATCGACGAGACTTGACCTTGAAAGGTCAACAACCACCTCAAGGGTTGCTAGGCTTAGGCTATTGCGTCAGCTTAGATCTTGAAGCGTCCCATCCGCATGGGCGCTTTCCATTAATACTTCTGCGCTAAGGTGGACCGTAGGATGGGGCGACCTTTGAAGGGCCTTTTCCTCTGGGTCGTTGGATCGGAGTGGCATGGATCCAGCACTCGAGTGGATTCATTAATGCCCCTGCACGATCCTGGACCGTTTGATGGGGGATCGATCCCATCTGCTGGATAAAAAAAAAAATCAGCATTTGGGTTCTTATAAATATCTCTCAGGCTTTCATTTGAAACCTTTACACTCTCGAGCCAGTCAAAAAACTCGAAGGATTTGTTTATGTCCGAGCTTGCCGACGATATCTTCCACCGTCTGCTCATCCTGCGCCGTCGCCTTTTTCCAACAGTTCCGGCATCTGCACCCTTGCCCGAGCATACGCCATCAGCCTGCTCTATCGACGAGTTGCTGAACTGTCTTCGTCAGTTCAAGACTGAGATTTTGCCGTCCTTGCCACCGGACAACCACCATTTTTCGCAACCAGCAACTTACAGTAAGTTTCTCTACCTTCGACCTTTATATATATACAAACTCAGATTTCCTATCATTTTGCTTATCTGCTTAGGCTGCTAGAACTTGTCTGTGCTTAGAATTATTTCTAGGTAAAGACTGGCTGGTCCGGGCTGCTCTGGGCCCTTCCGGGTCCGGAGGATTCCCGGACAAGTGGTGATGGACCGACTTAGGAGTAGCCTATTTTTCGTTCCTGATCCGGAGGGGACTCCTCCAAATAGTTCCTAGGAGAGCCCCCGTACCTTAACCAACTTTCTTGGGTTTTGGTACTGACTGCTTGGTTTGTTTTTGTTTTTCTCCCAGATCACCAGCCATGACATCGGGCGTCACTCTTCATTTGGAGGAGGAAGTTAACAAGGCCCCAGTCCTTCTTCCTGGGTCCAGGACCCTTAAAGGCAAAAGATGGGAGATGGATGTGGTACCAAACTCGTTCCGGAACTATCGGATGTTGTACGCCCTGGAGAAGCGCTTGGGCATAGAGTCAACTCCCGGACTCTTCCATAACCGCCTGGCTAGGAAAGAGGAGAGGGCCCACACCTATGTGAACGGGTTTGGGGCCTGGAACGTAGGCCATATCAATGCGGGAGCTACACTCCCGCTCCATGATTATTTCATGCAGTTCCTGACGTTCGTGGGGATCGCACCTTTCCAGCTTCTGCCCCAAGCTTACCGATTGCTTGCGGGATGGCGCGTCTTCTGCGCAGAGGTCTTGTACTTCTACAAGATGGAGCTGCAGGTCAATGCCAAGGACAAGACCCTGGACAGCTTCTACAGGCTCAAACCGCGGGGCAACTACCGTGCTCCTACCAGCGCCTGGAAGCATCCCCAGGACGTTTGACACTACTGGTTCATGACGTCTAGGTTTCTCATAGAGAAGAACCCCACATTGATGTTGGACTTCCAGCGAGTGGGTAAGTGGTTTCCCGATCCTTTATATTGTCTTTGTCCTCTTTTTCTTTTATTCTCACTGTTGACTGTTTTTTTAGCCAACGACATGAGAACGTCAAATACGACAAACCTTCAAGAGAATTTAAATAACACAGACAGTTTTAATCAAGAAAAGTAAATAACACAAGAGATTTTATAGTGGTTCAGCCCCGATTGTCGGTAATGGCCTAATCCACTTAGAGTTTTGATTTATAGATCCGTACTCAAGATCAGATGGACTGAGCCAACTGAGTTTCTTCAGTACATATTGCAAAAATACAAGAATTCTCTCAAATGCCAACACTTTCTCTCTCTAGAATACTCAGACCCAAATTTTCTCTCTCTAGAAAGAAGAAGCAGCAGAACCCCTTCTCTCATCCCATAAGCCCTCTATTTATAGGCTTAGGGTCATACATACGGTATCCCGTAGAACCGGGATATTTCATTATATTTATTACATTTAAATTACAAAGAAACATTCAAAATTCAAAATGTAACAAACCCCCCATTTGTGGGAAGAATGAGAGATTCCCGCGTATCTTGTTGAAGTTGTTTATGGGAATCTTGACTTAGTCTCCTCTAGCTAGTTGATCCACCTCCTACTGACCACCCATGCAAGTGCTGGTCGAACATGTGCATGGTGGTAGGACAAACATTTGTTGGTCGGACGTGCATGGTGGTAGGACATGCACTTCTCTCCTCTAACATGGCACTCTCCTCTAGCATACCATGTTTCTCTTCGGACCAAATCCTTGGGGTCTCCTAGGACCACCCTCTTGGGGTCTCCTAGGACCACTCTCTTGAGTTCTCCTCGGATGCACTCTCCTTAGCTCTCCTAGGATGCACTCTCCTTAGCTCTCCTAGGATGCATTCTCCTTAGCCTCCTAGGATGCATTCTCCTTAGCCTCTTAGGATACACTCTCCTTAGCTCTCCTAGGATGCATTCTCCTTATCTCTCCTAGGACCAAGGTGCACTTGGCTTGGTTATGACATCTTTCAAGCAGTCCAAATTCTTCGTCAGTCTACCGGGTCACTTTATTACAACTCTTAGGAGTCAATGTATTTATTGACTATTTAATGTGTCTTTTACAGACCATGTACTGCCATTTGTCACCTCTATTCCCATGTCATTGATCTCCAATTTTTGGGTATAACACTCACCACATCACCTTGGGTGGCAGGACCCTTTTCCTAGACTCCCCTCACCCAGTTCATCTTGGATCGGAAGAAGCTCTACTCTGAGCTGAGCGCGGAGGATCTAGACGTGGGGGGTTATGTCAACACTGACAACCTCCGATTGATCGGACTGCTCGCGGCCCACCAAATGATCCACGCCCCAAGCCTCTGGGGGATACAATGCGAGAAAGTTCTTGCTATGAGGGAGCAGCTAGCCCTGGAGCACATCAGGACCGTAGAGGCTGCGGCGCTCGCGTACGCAGCCAAGTGAAAGAGGGACCTACCTCAGTCAAGGGAGGCGGCCACCTCCGAGGAGCTGGAAGCCCTCTTCGACGAGGCACTACCAAACACAGGGACCCCTGGGGCTAGCATATTAGGGCGAGGTAACTCACCTATGATTTTGACTTATGCTCCCCAAGTTGGGGACTTAGCTAGGGATAGGCTAGCACACCGAGGCCCCGCGTTCGAGGATGATGGGGAAATGAGACCTTCGTCTCCCGTTCCCGTAGGCTCAGAAATTATCATGTACTTATCCGAGTTCCTCCAGTACTGGAATTTTCTACACCCGGACGATATGGGGGACCGAGTCTACTATTTTGCGTTAGATGAATTGAGTCATGTCCGGGGCCTAGATAAGGGTTCGTCCCGAGTCACTCTTAGTCTTGACTTCCTTGTTTGCTTGTTAATGGTACTGACTCTTTTTATTTGTGTTTGTTTCAGAAAATTCCATCATGTCCGACCTCGTGGACGAGATGAAGTAGCTCCTCGAGAACCGGGCTGCCAGGGCGAGGGCCGCAGCCAGGAAGCCTTCCAAGAAAGCGTCCAAGGAGGCGCCAGGGCCGGAGCTCCACCATAGCAAGGAGATGCTAGGGCCGAAGCCTCGACCCAGCCAGGCTTCCCTGGTCGCGGTTCCTATCACAGTCGTTGACCCGACCATTGTCCCCGACCTTCCCGTTCACCCCCCGATGATTGATCTGGAGCTGGCACCAGCGGTAAGTCAAAGCTCCGAGAAAAGAGCCGCGGAATTAGGCACGGCGGAGGCAGAACCCGGAAACAAGAGGGCTCTGATGAGGCGGGCTGGTTCGGCTGGGGAGTCGTTCGGGGAGAGTCTCCTTGTCGCGAAGAACCTTCCGACAACACCAGCTCTTCCCATCCACCCGGCCTTACCTAAGGAGGGGGAAGCCATCTTGCGGGATGAGCAGTCCAAAATCATTTCTCGGTCCTAGGAGAGTGGCCGGGAAAATAGGGATGAGTTCTACAAGGCCTTGACGATTCGTCGTCAGGTTGAATTCGCTGATCGCCCGACAGCTTTCAGTGCCCCTCAGCCGATCGTGGATCGGCCAGCTGCCGAGACGAGTTTCTGTCCCAAGCTGGGGCAGGACACGGCCCTGTTAGTGGCGGATCTGCTGGATCAAGTGGGGAACACCATGTCCAATCTCCAATTAAAGCGATATGCCACCATCGCCAACCCGGACACGCTGTTCATTTCCCAAGCTCTCCGCCACCAAGCCACCGCTGTAAGTTTTCTTTGCATCTTCTCTTTCTCCTTTTCCTTGTTCAGTAAGGACTCTTCTAACTTTGCTTTGTTCCAGGATGCTCTATTATCCCATTAGAATGCCGACCTGGTGGCCAAGGCTTCCATGAAGATGGAGACGCTCCAGCTGGAGCTGGAGGCGGCCGTGAATCAAAGAGAAGCCACAAAGGAGGTCTTGGCCAGGGAGACAGCCCAGGCCAAGGAGTTCCTGGCCAAAGTGGTTGCTCAGGCTGAAGCAGATCGCGTGGAGTTCGACCGAGTCACTTTCTGGCTTGAAGAGGCTATGTCCCTGAAAGAAGCTGAGGCTGGCGAGAAGATAGCCCTTCTGGAGGCGGAACTTCTCCGAGTAAAGGCCACACAGGAGGCGGCCGCGACTCAGTCCATCCAGGACTGGGAGAGGGTTAAAGGCTTGGAGGCCCGGATCCATGAACTGGACGGCTTGCTTAACAAGGAGGTGAAGGCGGATGAGGAGACCATCCGCAAAAAAGAGCAGGCAGATGATTTGGTAGCGTCACCTTCGAAGAGGCCATCTACATGGCCAGGCTCCGAGACAAGAACATGAACCTCCTGGTTTATCCTAACCCTGATTCAAAGAGAGCCAAATTTGAGGCCAAGGAGAAGGCTGACGTGGAGCTCCTTGATAATGAGGAGGCGGACAAAGACATCCTGGGGGTACCAGGACCTGGTGAAGCCTAGACCCGGATCTTCATTTTTTTTCTTATATTGTAATAATATTTTTACGGACGCGTACGCGTCCAAGAAATTTTTTGGTGTTTTATCCACTTTATTTTTTGCCTATTTCTCTCTCGTTTTCACCTGCTAATCTTTCACTAAGTGTTTCACCACCGTGCATGAATGAGCTGAGTTTTTGGTCCCGGTTCCAATGGCCTGGACTAGATTATTCCTGACTTTAATTTATCAATTCACTATAATCCTGTTATTCAGGATCCAATGGCCTAGGCCATTAGGGAGTTGATAATTGTACGCCCTGATTTTCCAACGGGCTATTAGCGAGCTGAGATACGGCCTAAACTATATTAGCCACGTGGATCCCCCATGACCGGAGCTGTTGTCGTCAGGTCTTACCGCGTTAGCTCGGGAAATCCAAAGGTTCGCCAAGATTACTTAAGGACTGAGTCTGGACTCTGGAGGCCACAGGTCGAGGGAAGCATCCAGCTCGTGGTACGAGCTAGAGTTGGAGGCTGTGACCTTTTATAAAATCAACCACGCAAGGTAAACGTGCATATATCAGACATCACGTGTCTGATATATCCCTGACTTCTCGGACACGCAGCGTGAACGTGCGTATTCAGACACCCACGACTGGGTTGGGCCGTGTGGCCCATTATCCCCCTTACCTATTGATTGGACCACACTTCATGTGTCAGGTTTTAGGAATTAATCATGAATGTCACAGAATTGACATGATAGGTAAGAAGGTCACGAGATGACCTTCTTACCAACTCCCAGGTGCCCTCTCCTATAAATATGGAGACCCTGGGAGTTGCAAAGGGTTGGATTCTATTGTGTAAGGAAATACCCTGTAAAAGAATACCAAGCATATAGCAATAATATTGGCTGGTGGAGTAGAAGGATTTTAACCTTTGAACCACCTAAAAAACATGATTGTGTCAACAGTCCATTTACAAAGATCATTCATCTATTTCGGTTCAACATAAGCATTAATCCCTTAATCTAATTTTCTTAATTACCTGTTGGCGAAGGCCTGGGCCATAGGGGCTTTTCGATTAGCTTATTTTTAAACCTAGACTAGGTTCCCATGGCCTGGGCTGTTAGACACTATTGCACACACCTGGGACCCACACTATAACAGTCGCGAGATATCGTGGGAGTGATGCGAATGGGTACCCGGTTGCTTTTTATCATGCCCCCAAATAGCGTTCGTTTGGGCCGGGACCAGCCTGAGCTTTGGTCATTTTTTACTATACCCCCGGACATCGTTCGTTCGGGTTGGACCAGCCTGAGGCTTGGTCCTCTTTATTATACCCCTGGACATCGTTCGTCCGGGAGGGACCAGCCTGAGGCTTGGTCTTCTTTATTATGCCCTCGGACATCGTTCGTCCGGGTGGGACCAGCCTGAGGCTTGGTCCTCTTTTTTATGCCCCCAGACATCATTCGTCCAGGTGGGACCAGCCTGAGGCTTGGTCCTCTTTCTTATGCCCCCAGACATCATTCGTGCGGGTGGGACCAACTTGAGGCTTGGTCCTCTTTATTATACCCCCGGTCATCGTTCATCCGGGTGGGACCAACCTGAGACTTAGTCCTCTTTATTATGCCCCCGCACATCGTTCGTCCCAGTGGGACCAGCCTAAGCTTGGTCCTCTTTATTATACCCCTAGACATCGTTCGTCCGGGTGGGACCAGCCTGAGGCTTGCTTCTCTTTATTATGCCCCCGCACATCGTTCGTCCGGGTAGGACCAGCCTGAGCTTGGCCTCTTTATTATACCCCAAAACATCGTTCATCCGGGTGGGACCAGCCTGAGGCTTGGTCCTCTTTATTATACCCCCGGACATCGTTTGTCCATGTGGGACCAGCCTGAGGCTTGGTCATCTTTATTATACCCCCGGACATCGTTCGTCCGAGTGGGACCAGCCTGAGCTTTGTCCTCTTTATTATACCCTCAGACATCGTTCAGCCGGGTAGGACCAGACTGAGGATTGGTCCTCTTTATTATACCCCCGGACATCGTTCGTCTGGGTGGGACCAGCCTGAGGCTTGGTCCTCTTTATTATACCCCTAGACATCGTTGGTCCGGGTGGAACCAGCCTCAGGCTTGGTCGTCTTTATTATACCCCCGGACATTGTTCGTCCGGGTGGGACTAGCCAAAGGCTTGGCCCTCTTTATTATATCCCAGGACATCGTTCTTTCGAGTGGGACCACCTTAGGCTTGGTCCTCTTTATTATACCCCTGGACATCATTCGTCTGGGTGGGACCAACCTGAGCTTGGTCCTCTTTATTATACCCCCGGACATCATTCGTCCGGGCTGGGACCAGCCTGAGGCTTGGTCCTTTTGGTTATACCCCCAGACATCGTTCGTTCGGGAGGAACCATCTTGAGGCTTGGTCCTCTTTATTATACCCCCGGACATTGTTCGTCCGGGTGGGACCAGTCTAAGCTTGGTCCTATTTATTATACCCCGGACATCGTTCGTCTGGGTGGAACCTGCCTGAGGCTTGGTCCTCTTTATTATACCCCCAGACATCATTCGTCTGGGTGGGACCAGCCTGAGGCTTGGTCCCCTTTATTATACCCCCAGACATCGTTTGTCCGGATGGGACCAGCTTGAGGCTTGGTCCTCTTTATTATACCCCCGGACATCGTTCGTCCGGGTGTACCAGCCTAAGGCTTGGTCATCTTTATTATACTGCCGGACATCGTTCGTCCGGGTGGGACAAGCCTGAGCTTTGTCCTCTTTATTATACTCCCAGACATCGTTCGTCCGGGTGGGACCAGACTGAGGCTTAGTCCTCTTTATTATACCCCCGGACATCGTTCGTCCGGGGAGGGACCAGCCTAAGGCTTGGTCCTTTTTGTTATACCCCCGGACATCGTTCGTCCAGGGTGGGACCAGCCTGAGGCTTGGTCCCCTTTATTATTCCCCCTGTGTAATGACCCACTAATCTAGATTTTTGGACCATTAACGAAACTATACATACAATCCTTAATAGAACTTACATTTACGAAAATACCATAATTTTATTAAGTAACTTGTAAAAATAAGAGTTACTTACAAAATAAATACCATGAAGGATATGGGATCCCATTGTCTTTAAAAACAAAACATGGTATAAAATAAAAAGACATTACATAAATAGTGCGGAAAATACATGTAAAAAGACATAAAACGAAACTACATCCTCGAATCGAATAACGCTCGGCTCCTTGACTCCATTCACCATCGATACACATTCTCTAAGCGTCCACGAATCTTACCGCCACTAAAAGCTATTTTCCTGCACATAAAACAAATAAGAATGAGCCTAATGCCCAGCAAGGAAAATCTAACACATAGTCATAAACATAAATTTCATAATAACATAAAGACATATCATAATACTTATTACATACACTTATTATAATGGCCATTATTACTTGGGGTCCCATAGACTAAACAAGTCATATGCCCATTGGATTAATGGGGTCCTACTAGCTAAGTAGGTCATATGCCCATAACCCATTTGGGGTCTTGTTAGTCATATGGGTCATATGCCCAAGCCTACAAACATACATATATACATATCATAACACATTTAATAACATAAAACATAAGATAACATAAACATATAACATATTGATTCTAGCCTATTTTCCTTACCAAAGTTACCGAAATATGTGGACTGAGTTGGGACTTTTGGAACACTCCTAAAACCATATATAACAGGGTGAGTCTAATGAAGAAAAAGAGATGAAATGAAAGGAATGGAAAGACTAAACCATTGAAAGTCACACTTACCAAAACTTATGTGCTCAAGAACTTAGATTCCCTAACCAAAATGAGAATGAGGTTAGGAGACTGAGTAGAAGACTATGAGAAAGAAAATAACATAAACAAATGAACTAGAGTTTTGGTTTACCTCAAAGACTTGTAAGACCAATCTACACCACAACCGAAATAATAGAACCTTACTTCCCAAAGTGTTTGATAAGCTTATGATGTTTAAGCTTATGACTTCCCCACCCAAGTGTTTAACTCTCACACTCTCCTAGCACTTGCAGCTTCTGAACTTAGAGTAAAAGGTGAATAATGGCTGGGTACTAGGTCCTATTTATAGAGTTTGGGAATGAAGGAATCTTAATTTTACTTGAATAAAAATAATAGCTTTTTAGGTGAAAATAATTTGAATAATCGTTCAGTAGAGGCTGAAGACTCGTTCAAAAGATGATGGACTTATGAAGAAGTTGAATGGCTGAAAGGGAAAAGAATTCAAAAAAATTTGAATATACACTGAAGGAGGCGATATATCACCCCCTGTAGGCGATATATCGCCTGGGCCAGTATGCCCGAGGCGACCGTGCATCGTCTCGTGTTTTCCGTATCTACGTTCTGCGATATATCGCCCCCTATAGCTGCGATATATTGGCACACGCTGAATATTTAAACACGAAATTACACATTTTTAGCTAAGTTTGAATGGAGTAAACAGCCTTGACTAAGCCTTCGATGTATTCAAAGCTGCTGACTGACCCTATAACATTCAAACTTTACTCCTTATTAAATTAAATCCCCAAAATAATTAATCTTTAATCACCCATTCATAACATGTGCTTAAAATCCTATTGGTTAATATCTAAACCTTAAAGTATAACAAATATTATCCTTAATATCAGCTATATAATCAAACCTTAGGTTAAAATTAATATTCTTAAACTATAGGTTAAATTTAGAAAGTCTATAAGTACTACTATGAGTGTCCAAATAATTCCCGGTCTGAACAAAAAATCCACAGTAACAAAGATAATACTATACATACTATAATACTACTAAATAATTAGCTAAGTAATGTTCTTGGACTATACACCCTGACATCGTTCGTCCGGGTGGGACCAGCCTGAGCTTGACGTCTTTATTATACCCCCGAACATCGTTCGTCCGGGTGGGACCAGACTGAGGCTTGGTCCTCTTTTTTATGCCCCCAGACATCAATCGTCCAGGTGGGACCAGCCTGAGGCTTGGTCCTCTTTATTATGCACCAAGACATCGTTCGTCCGGGTGGGACTAGCTTGAGGCTTGGTCCCCATTATTATACCCCCGGACATTAATCGTCCAGGTAGGACCAACCTGAGACTTGGTCCTCTTTATTGTGCCCCAAGACATCGTTCGTCCGGGTGGGACCAGCCTGAGCTTGTTCCTCTTTATTATACCCCCAGACATCGTTCGTCCGGGTGGGACCAGCCTGAGGCTTGGTTCTCTTTATTACGCCCCCGGACATCGCTCGTCCGGGTAGGACCAGCCTGAGCTTGACCTCTTTATTATACTGCCTGACATCGTTCATCCGGGTGGGACCAACCTGAGCTTTGGTCCTCTTTATTATACCCTCGGACATCGTTCGTCTTGCTGGGACAAGCGTGAGGCTTGGTTCTCTTTATTCTGCCTCCGGCCATCGTTCGTCTGGGTGGGACCAGTCTGAGCTTTTTCCTCTTTATTATACCCCCGGACATCGTTCATCCGGGTGGGACCAGCCTGAGGCTTGCTCCTCTTTATTATACCCCCGGACATCGTTCGTCTAAGTGGGACCAGCCTGAGGCTTGGTCCTCTTTATTATACCCCCAGACACCGTTGGTCTGGGTGGGACGAGCCTGAGGCTTGTCCTTTTTATTATACCCCCGGACATTGTTCGTCCGGGTGGGAACAGCCTAAGGCTTGTTCCTCTTTATTATACCCCTAGACATCGTTCGTCCGGGTGGGACCAGTCTGAGCTTGGTCCTATTTATTATACCCCCGGACATCGTTCGTCCGGGTGGAACCAGCCTGATGCTTGGTCCTCTTTATTATACCCCGAGCATCATTCGTCCGGGTGGGACCAGCCTGAGACTTAGTACACTTTATTATGCCCTCGGACATCGTTCGTCCGGGTGGGACCAGCCGGAGGCTTGGTCCTCTTTTTTATGCCCCTAGACATCGTTCGTCCAGGTGGGACCAGCCTGAGGCTTGGTCGTCTTTATTATACCCAGACTTCGTTGGTCCGGGTGGAACCAGCCTGAGCCTTGGTCCTCTTTATTATACCCCCAGACATTGTTCGTCCGGGTGGGACCAGCCAAAGGCTTGGTCCTCTTTATTATACCCCAGGACATCGTTCTTTCAAGTGGGACCACCTTAGGCTGGGTCCTCTTTATTATACCCCCGGATATCATTCGTCCGGATGGGACCAACCTGAGCTTGGTCCTCTTATTTATACCCCCGGACATCATTCGTCCGAGCAGGGACCAGCTTGAGGCTTGGTCCTTTTTGTTATACCCGCGAACATCGTTCGTTCGGGAGGGACCATCTTGAGGCTTGGTCCTCTATATTATACCCCCAGACATCGTTCGTCCGGGTGGGACCATTCTGAGCTTGGTCCTATTTATTATACCCCGGCATCGTTCATTTGGGTGGGACCTGCCTGAGGCTTGGTCCTCTTTATTATACCCCCAGACATCGTTCGTCTGGGTGGGACCAGCCTAAGGCTTGGTCCCCTTTATTATACCCCCAGACATCGTTTATCCGGATGGGACCAGCTTGATGCTTGGTCCTCTTTATTATACCCCCGGACATCATTCGTCCGGGTGTACCAGCCTGAGGCTTGGTCATCTTTATTATACCGCCGGACATCGTTCGTCCGGGTGGGACAAGCCTCAGGTTTGTCCTTTTCATTATACTTCCAGACATCGTTCGTCCGGGTGGGACCAGACTAAGGCTTGGTCCTCTTTATTATACCCCCGGACATCGTTCGTCCAGGGTGGGACCAGCCTAAGGCATGGTCCTTTTTGTTATACCCCCGGACATCATTCGTCCAGGGTGGGACCAGCCTGAGGCTTGGTCCACTTTATTATTCCCCCTGAATCATTCGTCCGGGTGGGACCAGCTTGAGCTTGACGTGTTTATTATACCCCCGGACATCGTTCGTCTTGGTGGGACCAGCCTGAGGCTTGGTCCTCTTTTTTATGCCCCGAGACATTAATCGTCCAGGTAGGACCAACCTGAGGCTTGGTCCTCTTTATTGTGCCCCAAGACATCGTTCATCCGGGTGGGAATAGCTTGAGGCTTAGTCCTCTTTATTATACCCCCAGACATCGTTCCTCCGGGTGGGACCAACCTGAGGCATATTCCTCTTTATTATGCCCCCCGACATCGTTCGTCCGAGTGGGACCAGCCTGAGCTTGGTCCTCTATATTATACCCCTAGACATCGTTCGTCCGGGTGGGACCAGCCTGAGGCTTGGTTCTCTTTATTACGCCCCCGGACATCGCTCGTCCGGGTAGGACCAGCCTGAGCTTGACCTCTTTATTATAGCCCCTGACATCGTTCATCCGGGTGGGACCAGCCTGAGGCTTGGTCCTCTTTATTATACCCCCGGACATCGTTCGTCTTGGTGGGACCAGCTTGAGGCTTGGATCTCTTTATTATGCCTCCAGCCATCGTTCGTCAGGGTGGGACCAGCCTGAGCTTTGTCCTCTTTATTATACCCATGGACATCGTTCATCCGGGTGGGACTAGACTAAGGCTTGGTCCTCTTTATTATACCCCCGAACATCGTTCGTCTAAGTGGGACCAGCCTGAGGCTTGGTCCTCTTTATTATATCCCCAGAAACCGTTGGTCCGGGTGGGACGAGCCTAAGGCTTGTTCCTTTTTATTATACCCCGGACATTGTTCGTCCGGGTGGGACCAGCCTAAGGCTTGTTCCACTTTATTATACCCCCGGACATCGTTCGTCCGGGTGGGACAAGTCTGAGCTTGGTCCTATTTTTTATACCCCCGGACATCGTTCGTCCACGGTGGGACCAGCCTGAGGCTTGGTCCACTTTATTATGCCCCCGAACATCGTTCGTTAGGGTGGGACCAGACTGAGCATGACGTCTTTATTATACCCCTGGACATCATTCGTCCGGGTGGGACCAGCCTGAGGCTTGGTCATCTTTATTATGTCCCCAGACATCGTTCGTCTGGGTGGGACCACCATGAGGCTTGGTCCCCGTTATTATACCCCCGGACATCGTTCATCCGGGTGGGCCCAACCTGAGGCTTAGTCCTCTTTATTCTGCCCCCGGACATCATTCGTCCGAGTGGGACCAGCCTAAGCTTGGTCATCTTTATTATACCCCCAGACATCGTTCGTCCAGGTGGGACCATCCTGAGGATTGGTTCTCTTTATTATGCCCCCGGACATCACTCGTCCGGGTAGGACCAGCCTGAGCGTGACTTCTTTATTATACCCCCTGAGATCGTTCATCCGGGTGGGACCAGCCTGGGGCTTGGTCCTCTTTATTATACCCCCGAACAGCGTTCGTCCAGGTGGGACCAACATGAGGATTGATTCTCTTTATTATGCCTCCGGACAATGTTCGTCCGGGTGGGACCAGCCTGAGCTTTGTCCTCTATATTATACCCCCGGACATCGTTCGTCCGGGTGGGACAAGCCTGAGGCTTGGTCCTCTTTATTATACCCCCAGACATTGTTCGTCTAAGTGGGACCAGCCTGAGGCTTAGCCCTCTTTATTATACCCCCAGAAACCATTGGTCCGGGTGGGACGAGCCTGAGGCTTGTTCCTTTTTATTATACCCCCGGACATTGTTCGTCCGGGTGGGAACAGACTAAGGCTTATTCCTCTTTATTATACCCCCGGACATCGTTCATCCGGGTGGGACCAGTCTGAGCTTGGTCATATTTATTAAACCCCCGGACATCGTTCGTCCAGGGTGGGACCAGCCTGAGGCTTGGTCCACTTTATTATGCCCCCGAACATCGTTCGTTCGGGTGGGACCAGACTGAGCTTGACGTCTTTATTATACCCCCGCACATCATTCGTCCGGGTGGGACCAGCCTGAGGCTTGGTCATCTTTATTATGCCCCCATACATCGTTCGTCCGGGTGGGACCAGCATGAGGCTTGGTCCTCGTTATTATACCCCCGGACATCGTTCATCCGGGTGGGACCAACCTGAGGCTTAGTCCTCTTTATTCTGTCCCTGGACATCATTCGTCTGGGTGGACCAGCCTGAGGCTTGGTTATGTTTATTATACCCCCTGACATCGTTCTTTCGGGTGGGACCAGCCTGAGGCTTGGTCCTTTTTATTATACCTCTGGAAATCATTCGTCCGGGAGGGACCATCCAGAGCTCGGTCCTCATTATTATACCCCCGGACATCGTTCATCCGAGGTGAGACCAGCCTAAGGCTTGGTGCTTTTTGTTATACCCCCGGACATCGTTCGTCCAGGGTGGGACCAGCCTGAGGCTTAGTCCTCTTTATTATGACCCCGGACATCGTTCTTCCGAGTGGGACCAGCCTGAGCTTGTTCCTCTTTATTATACCCCCAGACATCGTTCGTCCGGGTGGGACCAGCCTGAGGCTTGGTTCTCTTTATTACACCCCCGTACATCGCTCGTCTGGGTAGGACCAGCCTGAGCTTGACCTCTTTATTATACCGCCTGACATCGTTCATCCGGGTGGGACCAGCCTGAGGCTTGGTCCTCTTTATTATACCCCCAGACATCGTTCGTCTTGCTGTGACAAGCCTGACACTTGGTTCTCTTTATTCTACCTCCGGCCATCATTCGTCTGGGTGGGACCAGTCTGAGCTTTTTCCTCTATATTATACCCCCGGACATCGTTCATCCGGGTGGGACCAGCCTGAGGCTTGTTCCTTTTTATTATACCCCCGGACAACATTCGTCTAAGTGGGACCAGCCTGAGGCTTGGTCCTCTTTATTATACCCCCAGAAACCGTTAGTCCGGGTGGGACGAGCCTAAGGCATGTTCCTTTTTATTATACCCCTGGACATTGTTCGTCCGGGTGGGACCAGCCTAAGGCTTGTTCCTCTTTATTATACCCCAGGACATCGTTCTTTCAAGTGGGACCACCTTAGGCTGGGTCCTCTTTATTATACCCCCGGACATCATTCGTCCGGATGGGACCAACCTGAGCTTGGTCCTCTTATTTATACCCCCGGACATCATTCGTCCGAGCAGGGACCAGCCTGAGGCTAGGTCCTTTTTGTTATACCCGCGAACATCGTTCGTTCGGGAGGGACCATCTTGAGGCTTGGTCCTCTATATTATACCCCCAGACATCGTTCGTCCGGGTGGGACCAGTCTGAGCTTGGTCCTATTTATTATACCCCGGCATCGTTCATTTGGGTGGGACCTGCCTGAGGCTTGGTCCTCTTTATTATACCCCCAGACATCGTTCGTCTGGGTGGGACCAGCCTAAGGCTTGGTCTCCTTTATTATACCCCCAGACATCGTTTATCCGGATGGGACCAGCTTGATGCTTGGTCCTCTATATTATACCCCCGGACATCGTTCGTCCGGGTGTACCAGCCTGAGGCTTGGTCATCTTTATTATACCGGCGGACATCGTTCGTCCGGGTGGGACAAGCTTCAGCTTTGTCCTCTTCATTATACATCCAGACATCGTTCGTCCGGGTGGGACCAGACTAAGGCATGGTCCTTTTTGTTATACCTCCGGACATCATTCGTCCAGGGTGGGACCAGCCTGAGGCTTGGTCCACTTTATTATTCCCCCTGACATCGTTCGTCCGGGTGGGACCAGCTTGAGCTTGACGTCTTTATTATACCCCCGGACATCGTTCGTCCGGGTGGGACCAGCCTGAGGCTTGGTCCTCTTTTTTATGCCCCCAGACATTGATCGTCCAGGTAGGACCAACCTGAGGCTTGGTCCTCTTTATTGTGCCCCAAGACGTCGTTCGTCCGGGTGGGACTAGCTTGAGGCTTAGTCCTCTTTATTATACCCCAGGAAATCGTTCCTCCGGGTGGGACCAACCTGAGGCATATTCCTCTTTATTATGCCCCCCGACATCGTTCGTCCGAGTGGGACCAGCCTGAGCTTGGTCCTCTATATTATACCCCTAGACATCGTTCGTCTGGGTGGGACCAGCCTGAGGCTTGGTTCTCTTTATTACGCCCCCAGACATCGCTCGTCCGGGTAGGACCAGCCTGAGCTCGACCTCTTTATTATAGCCCCTGACATCGTTCATCCGGGTGGGGCCAGCCTGAGGCTTGGTCCTCTTTATTATACCCCCGGACATCGTTCGTCTTGGTGGGACCAGCTTGAGGCTTGGTTCTCTTTATTATGCCTCCGGCCATCGTTCGTCAGGGTGGGACCAGCCTGAGCTTTGTCCTCTTTATTATACCCATGGACATCGTTCATCCGGGTGGGAGTAGCCTAAGGCTTGGTCCTCTTTATTATACCCCCGGACATCGTTCGTCTAAGTGGGACCAGCCTGAGGCTTGGTCCTCTTTATTATATCCCGAGAAACCGTTGGTCCGGGTGGGATGAGCCTAAGGCTTGTTCCTTTTTATTATACCCCGGACATTGTTCGTCCGGGTGGGACCAGCCTAAGGCTTGTTCCTCTTTATTATACCCCCATACATCGTTCGTCCGGGTGGGACAAGTCTGAGCTTGGTCCTATTTATTATACCCCCGGACATCGTTCGTCCACGGTGGGCCAGCCTGAGGCTTGGTCCACTTTATTATGCCCCCGAACATCGTTCGTTAGGGTGGGACCAGACTGAGCTTGACGTCTTTATTATACCCCCGGACATCAGTCGTCCGGGTGGGACCAGCCTGAGGCTTGGTCATCTTTATTATGTCCCCAGACATTGTTCGTCCGGGTGGGACCACCATGAGGCTTGGTCCTCGTTATTATACCCCCGGACATCGTTCATCCGGGTGGGCCCAACCTGAGGCTTAGTCTTCTTTATTCTGCCCCCGGACATCATTCGTCCGAGTGGGACCAGCTTGGGGCTTGGTCCTCTTTATTATACCCCCGAACAGCGTTCGTCCAGGTGGGACCAGCATGAGGATTGATTCTCTTTATTATGCCTCCGGACAATGTTCGTCCGGGTGGGACCAGCCTGAGCTTTGTCCTCTATATTATACCCCCGGACATCATTCGTCCGGGTGGGACAAGCCTGAGGCTTGGTCCTCTTTATTATACCCCCAGACATCGTTCGTCTAAGTGGGACCAGCCTGAGGCTTGGTCCTCTTTATTATACCCCCAGAAACCGTTGGTCCGGGTGGGACGAGCCTGAGGCTTGTTCCTTTTTATTATACCCCCGGACATTGTTCGTCCGGGTGGGAACAGCCTAAGGCTTGTTCCTCTTTATTATACCCCCGGACATCGTTCGTCCAGGGTGGGACCAGCCTAAGGCATGGTCCTTTTTGTTATACCCCCGGACATCATTCGTTCGGGTGGGAACAGACTGAGCTTGACGTCTTTATTATACCCCCGCACATCATTCGTCCGGGTGGGACCAGCCTGAGGCTTGGTCATCTTTATTATGCCCCCATACATCGTTCGTCCGGGTGGGACCAGCATGAGGCTTGGTCCTCGTTATTATACCACCGGACATCGTTCCTCCGGGTGGGACCAACCTGAGGCTTAGTCCTCTTTATTCTGCCCCTGGACATCATTCGTCTGGGTGGACCAGCCTGAGGCTTGGTTATGTTTATTATACCCCCTGACATCGTTCTTTCGGGTGGGATCAGCCTGAGGCTTGGTCCTTTTTATTATACCTCTTTAAATCATTCGTTCGGGAGGGACCATCCAGAGCTCGGTCCTCTTTATTATACCCCCGGACATCGTTCATCCGAGGTGAGACCAGCCTAAGGCTTGGTCCATTTTGTTATACCCCCGGACATCGTTCGTCCAGGGTGGGACCAGCCTGAGGCTTAGTCCTCTTTATTATGACCCCGGACATCGTTCGTCCGAGTGGGACCAGCCTGAGCTTGTTCCTCTTTATTATACCCCCAGACATCGTTCGTCCGGGTGGGACCAGCCTGAGGCTTGGTTCTCTTTATTACACCCCCGTACATCGCTCGTCCGAGTAGGACCAGCCTGAGCTTGACCTCTTTATTATACCGCCTGACATCGTTCATCCGGGTGGGACCAGCCTGAGGCTTGGTCCTCTTTATTATACCCCCGGACATCGTTGGTCTTGCTGTGACAAGCCTGACGCTTGGTTCTCTTTATTCTACCTCCGGCCATCGTTCGTCTGGGTGGGACCAGTCTGAGCTTTTTCCTCTATATTATACCCCCGGACATCGTTCATCCGGGTGGGACCAGCCTGAGGCTTGCTCCTCTTTATTATACCCCCGGACAATGTTCGTCTAAGTGGGACCAGCCTGAGGCTTGGTCCTCTTTATTATACCCCTAGAAACCGTTAGTCCGGGTGGGACGAGCCTAAGGCATGTTCCTTTTTATTATACCCCCGGACATTGTTCGTCCGGGTGGGACCAGCCTATGGCTTGTTCCTCTTTATTATACCCCCGGACATCGTTCATCCGGGTGGGACCAGTCTGTGCTTGGTCCTATTAATTATACCCCCAGAAATCGTTCGTCCAGGGTGGGACCAGCCTGAGGCTTGGTCCACTTTATTATGCCCCCGAACAACGTTCGTTCGGGTGGGACCATACTGAGCTTGACGTCTTTATTATACCCCCGCACCACATTCGTCCGGGTGGGACTAGCCTGAGGTTTGGTCATCTTTATTATGCCCCCAGACATCGTTCATCCGGGTGGGACCATCATGAGGCTTGGTCCTCGTTATTATACCCCCGGACATCATTCGTCCGGGTGGGACCAGCCTGAGGCTTGGTCATCTTTATTATGCCCCCAGACATCGTTCGTCCGGGTGGGACCAGCATGAGGCTTGGTCCTCGTTATTATACCCCGGACATCGTTCATCCGGGTGGGACCAACCTGAGGCTTAGTCCTCTTTATTCTGCCCCCGGACATCATTCGTCTGAGTGGGACCAGCCTGAGCTTGGTCCTCTTTATTATACCCCCAGACATCGTTCGTTCGGGTGGGACCATCCTGAGGATTGGTTCTCTTTATTATGCCCCGGGACATCGCTCGTCCGGGTTGGACCAGCCTGAGCTTGACCTCTTTATTATACCCCCTGACATCGTTCATCCGGGTGGGACCATCCTGGGGCTTGGTCCTCTTTATTATACCCCCGAACAGCGTTCGTCCAGGTGGGACCAGCATGAGGCTTGATTCTCTTTATTATGCCTCCGGACAACGTTCGTCCGGGTGGGACCAGCCTGAGCTTTGTCCTCTATATTATACCCCCGGACATCGTTCGTCCGGGTGGGACCAGCCTGAGGATTGGTCCTCTTTATTATACCCCCAGACATCGTTCGTCTAAGTGGGACCAGCCTGAGGCTTAGTCCTCTTTATTATACCCCCAGACACCGTTGGTCCGGGTATTACTAGCATGAGGCTTGTTCCTTTTTATTATAACCCCGGACATTGTTCATCTGGGTGGGACCAGCCGAAGTCTTGTTCCTCTTTATTATACCCTTTGGAAAATGTTCTTACTAGTGGGACCAACTTAGGCTTGGTCCTATTTATTATACCTCCGGAAATCATTCGTTCAGGTGGGACCAGCTTGAGCTTGGTACTCTATATTCTACCCCCAGACATCATTCATCCGGACTGGGACCAGCTTGAGGCTAGGTCCTTTTTGTTATACCCCCGGACATCGTTCGTTCGGGTGGGACCAGCCTTAGGCTTGGTCCTCTTTATTATACCCCCTGACATCGTTCGTTCGGATGGGACCAGTTTGAGCTTGGTCATATTTATTATACCCCCGGACATCGTTCGTCTGGGTGGTACCAGCCTGAGGCTTGGTCCTCTATATTATACCCCCAGACATCGTTCGTCTAGGTGGGACCAACCTGAGGCTTGGCCATCTTTATTATACCCCCAGACATCGTTAGTCCGGATGGGACCAGCTTGAGGCTTGGTCCTCTTTATTATACCCCCGAACATCGTTCGTCTGGGTGGACCAGCTTGAGGCTTGGTTATCTTTATTATACCCCCTGACATCGTTCTTTCGGGTGGGACCAGCCTGATGCTTGGTCCTTTTTATTATACCCCTGGAAATCATTCGTCCGAGAGGGACCAACCTGAGCTCGGTCCCCTTTATTATACCCCCGGACATCTTTCATCCGAGGTGAGACCAGCCTAAGGCTTGGTCCTTTTGGTTATTCGCCCGGACATCGTTCGTCCAGGGTGGGACCAGCCTGAGGCTTGATCATCTTTATTATGCCCTCGGACATCGTTCGTCTGGGTGGGACCAGCCTGAGATTGACGTCTTTATTATACCCCTAGACATCGTTCGTCCGAGTGGGACCTACCTGAGGTTTGGTCCTCTTTTTTATGCCCCCAGACATCGTTCGTCCATGTGGGACCAGCCTGAGGCTTTGTCCTCTTTATTATGCCCCCAGACATCGTTCCTCCGGGTGGGACCAGCTTGAGGCTTGGTCCTCTTTATTATACCCCCGGACATCTTTCATCCGGGTGGGACCAACCAGAGGCTTAGTCCTCTTTATTATGCCCCCGGACATCGTTCGTCCGAGTGAGACCAGCCTGAGCTTGGTCCTCTTTATTATACCCCCAGACATCGTTCGTCCGGGTGGGACCAACCTGAGGCTTGGTTCTCTTTATTATGCCCCCGGACATCGTTCGTCCGGGTAGGACAAGCCTGAGCTTGACCTCTTTATTATGCCCCCTGACATCGTTCATCCGGGTGGGACCAGCCTGAGGCTTGGTCCTCTATATTTTACCCCCGGAAATAGTTCGTCCAGGATGGACCAGCCTGAGGCTTGGTTTTTTTTATTATGCCCCCGGACATCGTTCGTCCAGGTGGGACAAGCCTGAGCTTTGTCCTCTTTATTATAACCCCGGACATCGTTTGTCCGGGTGGGACCAGTCTGAGGCTTGGTCCTCTTTATTATGCCCCCGGAAACCGTTCGTCTAAGTGGGACCAACCTGAGGCTAGGTCCACTTTATTATACCCCTAGACACCGTTGGTCACGGTGGGACGAGCCTGAGGTTTGTTCCTTTTAATTATACCCCCGGACATTGTTCGTCCTGGTGAGACCTGCCTAAGGCTTGGTCCTCTTATTATACCCCCGAACATCGTTCTTTCGAGTTGGACCAGCCTAAGGCATGGTCCTATTTATTATACCCCCGGACATCATTCGTCCGGGTGGGACCAGCTTGAGGCGTGGTCCTATTTATTATACCCCTAGACATTGTTCGTCTAAGTGGGACCAGCCTGAGGCTTGGTCCTCTTTATTATACCCCCAGACACCGTTGGTCCGGGTGGGACGAGCATGAGGCTTGTTCCTTTTTATTATAACCCCAGACATTGTTCATCCGGGTGGGACCAGCCGAAGGCTTGTTCCTCTTTATTATACCCTCGGACAATGTTCTTTCGAGTGGGACCACCTTAGGCTTGGTCCTATTTATTATACCTCCGGAAATCATTCGTTCGGGTGGGACCAGCCTGAGCTTGGTCCTCTATATTATACCCCCAGACATCCTTCGTCCGGGCTGGGACCATCTTGAGGCTAGGTCCTTTTTGTTATACCCTCGGACATCGTTCGTTCGGGTGGGACCAGCCTGAGGCTTGGTCCTCTTTATTATACACCCTGACATCGTTCGTTCGGATAGGACCAGTCTGAGCTTGCTCATATTTATTATACCCCCGGACATCGTTCATCTGGGTGGTTCCAGCCTGAGGCTTGGTCCTCTTTATTATACCCCCAGACATCGTTCGTCTAAGTGGGACCAGCCTGAGGCTTGGTCCTCTTTATTATACCCCCAAACACCGTTGGTCCGGGTGGGACGAGCATGAGGCTTGTTTCTTTTTATTATAACCCCAGACATTGTTCATCCGGGTGGGACCAGCCGAAGGCTTGTTCCTCTTTATTATACCCTCGGACAATGTTCTTTCGAGTGGGACCACCTTAGGCTTGATACTATTTATTATACCACCGGAAATCATTCGTTCGGGTGGGACCAGCCTGAGCTTGTTCCTCTATATTTTACCCCCAGACATCCTTCGTCCGGGCTGGGACCAGCTTGAGGCTTGGTCCTTTTTGTTATACCCCCGGACATCGTTCGTTCGGGTGGGGCCAGCCTGAGGCTTGGTCCTCTTTATTATACCCCCTGACATCGTTCGTTCGGATGGGACCAGTCTGAGCTTGGTCATATTTATTATACCCCCGGACATCGTTCGTCTGGGTGGTACCAGCCTGAGGCTTGGTCCTTTATATTATACCCCCAGACATCGTTCGTCTAGGTGGGACCAGCCAGAGGCTTGGTCCTCTTTATTATACCCCCAGACATTGTTTGTCCGGATGGGACCAGCTTGAGGCTTGGTCCTCTTTATTATACCCCCGAACATCGTTCGTCTGGGTGGACCAGCCTGAGGCTTGGTTATCTTAATTATACCCCCTGACATCGTTCTTTCGGGTAGGACCAGCCTGAGGCTTGGTCCTTTTTATTATACCCCTGGAAATCATTCGTCCGGGATGGACCAACCTGAGCTCGGTCCTCTTTATTATACCCCCGGACATCGTTCATCCGAGGTGAGACCAGCCTAAGGCTTGGTCCTTTTTGTTATACCCCCGGACATCGTTATTCCAGGGTGGGACCTGCCTGAGGCTTGGTCCTCTTTATTATGCCCTCGGACATCGTTCGTCCGGGTGGGACCAGCCTGAGATTGACGTCTTTATTATAACCCCAGACATCGTTCGTCCGAGTGGGACCAGCCTGAGGTTTGGTCCTCTTTTTTATGCCCCCGGACATCGTTCGTCCCGGTGGGACCAGCCTGAGGCTTTGTCCTCTTTATTATGGGCCCAGACATCGTTCCTCCGAGTGGGACCAGCTTGAGGCTTGGTCCTCTTTATTATACCCCTGGACATCTTTCATCCGGGTGGGACCAACAAAAGGCTTAGTCCTCTTTATTATGCACCCGGACATCGTTCGTCCGAGGGAGACCAGCCTGAGCTTGGTCCTCTTTATTCTACCCCCAGACATCGTTCGTCCGGGTGGGACCATCCTGAGGATTGGTTCTCTTCATTATGCCACGGGACATCGCTCGTCCGGGTAGGACCAGCTTGAGCGTGACCTCTTTATTATACCCCCTGACATCGTTCATCCGGATGGGACCAACCTGGGGCTTGGTCCTCTTTATTATACCCCCGAACAGCGTTCGTCCAGGTGGGACCAGCATGAGGATTGATTCTCTTTATTATGCCTCCGGACAACGTTCGTCCGGGTGGGACCAGCCTGAGCTTTGTCTTCTATATTATACCCCCGGACATCCTTCGTCCTGGTGGGACCAGCCTGAGGCTTGGTCCTCTTTATTATACCCCCAGACATCGTTCGTCTAAGTGGGACCAGCCTGAGGCTTGGTCCTCTTTATTATACCCCCAGACACCGTTGGTCCGGGTGGGACGAGCCTGAGGCTTGTTCCTTTTTATTATACCCCCGGACATTGTTCGTCCGGGTGGGAATAGCCTAAGGCTTGTTCCTCTTTATTATACCCCCGGACATCGTTCGTTCGGGTGGGACCAGTCTGAGCTTGGTCCTATTTATTATACCCCCGGACATCGTTCGTCCGGGTGGAACCAGCCTGAGGCTTGGTCCTCTTTATTATACCCCCAGACATCATTCGTCCGGGCTGGGACCAGCTTGAGGCTTGGTCCTTTTTGTTATACCCCCGGACATCGTTCGTTCGGGTGGAACCAGCCTGAGGCTTGGTCCTCTTTATTATACCCCCGGACATCGTTCGTTCGGATGGGACCAGTCTGAGCTTGGTAATATATATTATACCCCCAGACATTGTTCGTCTGGGTGGTACCAGCCTGAGGCTTGGTCCTCTATATTATACCCCCAGACATCGTTCATCTGGGGGGGACCAGCCTGAGGCTTGGTCCTCTTTATTATACCCCCGGACATCGTTCGTCTGGGTGGGACATGTCTAAGCTTTGTCCTATTTATTACACCCCCGGACATCGTTCTTCTTGGTGGAACCAGCCTAAGGCTTGGTCCTATTTATTATACCCCAAGAAATCGTTCGTCTAGGGGGGACCAGCCTGATGCTTGGTCCTCTTTATTATACCCCCAGACATCGTTTGTCCGGATGGGACCAGCCTGAGGCTTGGTCCTCTTTATTATACCCCCGGACGTCGTTCTTCCGGGTGGGACCAGCCTGAGGCTTGGTCCTCTTTATTATACCCCCGGACATCGTTCTTCCGGGTGGGACCAGCCTAAGGATTGGTCCTCTTTATTATACCCCTGGACATCATTAGTCCGGGTGTGACCAGCCTGAGCTTGGTCCTCTTTATTATACCCCCGAACATCATTCGTCCGGGGTGGGACCAGCCTGAGGCTTGGTCCTTTTTGTTATATCCCCGGACATCGTTCATCCATGGTGGGACCAGCCTGAGGCTTGGTCCTCTTTTTTATGCCCCCGGACATCGTTCGTCCATGTGGCACCAGCCTATGCTCGACGTCTTTATTATACCCCTGGAAATCGTTCGTCCAGGTGGGACCAGCCTGAGGCTTGGTCCTCTTTATTATACCCCCGGACATCGTTCGTCCGGGTGGGACCAGCCTGAGGCTTGATCCTCTTTATTATACCCCCGGACATCGTTTTTTCGAGTAGGACCAGCCTGAGGCTTGGTCCTTTTAATTATACCCCCGCACATATTTCATCCAGGTGGGACTAGCTTGAGCTTGGTCCTCTTTATTATACCCCCAGACATCATTCGTCCGGGCTGGGACCAGCCTGAGGCTTGGTCCTTTTTGTTGTACCCCCGGACATCGTTCGTTCGGGTGGGACCAGCCTGAGGCTTGGTCCTCTTTATTATACCCACGGACATCGTTCGTCCGGGTGGGACGAGCCTGAGGCTTGTTCCTTTTTATTATACCCCCCAACATTGTTCGTCCGGGTGGGACAAGCCTAAGGCGTGGTCCTCTTTATTATACCCCCGGACATCGTTTTTTCGAGTAGGACCTGCCTGAGGCTTGGTCTTTTTAATTATACCCCCGGACATCTTTCATCCAGGAAGGGACTAGCTTGAGCTTAGTCCTCTTTATTATACCCTCAGACATCGTTCGTCCGGGCTGGGACCAGCCTGAGGCTTGGTCCTTTTTGTCATACCCCCGGACATCGTTTGTTCGGGTGGGACCAGCCTGAGGCTTGGTCCTCTTTATTATACCCCCGGACATCGTTCGTCTGGGTGGGACATGTCTAAGCTTTGTCCTATTTATTACACCCCCGGACATCGTTCGTCCAGGTGGAACCAGCCTGAGGCTTGGTCCTCTTTATTATACCCCAAGATATCGTCCGTCTAGGTGGGACCAGCCTGATGCTTGGTCCTCTTTATTATACCCCCAGACATCGTTTGTCCGGATGGGACCAGCCTGAGGCTTGGTCCTCTTTATTATACCCCCGGACGTCGTTCGTCCGGGTGGGACCAGCCTGAGGCTTGGTCCTCTTTATTATACCCTCGGACATCGTTCTTTCGAATGGGACCAGCCTAAGGATTGGTCCTCTTTATTATACCCCTGGACATCATTCGTCCGGGTGTGACCAGCCTGAGCTTGGTCCTCTTTATTATACCCCCGGACATCGTTCGTCCGGGGTGGGACCAGCCTGAGGCTTGGTCCTTTTTGTTATATCCCCGGACATCGTTCATCCATGGTGGGACTAGCCTGAGGCTTGGTCCTCTTATTTATGCCCCCGGACATCGTTCGTCCATGTGGGACCAGCCTAAGCTCGACGTCTTTATTATACCCCCGGAAATCGTTTGTCCAGGTGGGGCCAGCCTGAGGCTTGGTCCTCTTTATTATACCCCCGGACATCGTTCGTCCGGGTGGGACCAGCCTGAGGCTTGATCCTCTTTATTATAACCGCGGACATCGTTCGTCCGGGTGGGACCAGCCTGAGCTTGGTCCTCTTTATTATACCCCAGGACATTGTTCGTCCGGGTGGGACCAGCCTGAGGCTTGGTCCTCTTTATTATACCCTCGGACATCGTTCATCCTGGTGAGACCAGCCTGAGGCTTGGTCCTCTTTATTATTCCTCCTGACATCGTTTGTCCGGGTGGGACCAGCCTGAGGCTTGGTCCTTTTTATTATACCCCCAGACATCGTTCGTCCCGGTGGAACCAACCTGAGGCTTGGTCCTCTTTATTATATCCCCAGTCATCGTTCTTTCGAGTGGGACCAGCCTAAGGCTTGGTCCTCTTTATTATACCCCCGGACATCATTAGTCCGGGTGCGAGCAACCTAAGCTTGGTCCTCTTTATTATACCCCCAGACTTCGTATGTCCAGGGTGGGACCAACCTGAGGCTTGGTCCTTTTTGTTATACCCCCGGACATCGTTCGTCCGGGGTGGGACCAGCCTGAGTCTTGCTCCTTTTCGTAATACCCCCAAACATCGTTAGTCCAGGGTGGGACCAGCCTAAGGCTTGGTCCTTTATGTAATACCTCCGGGTATCGTTCGTCCGGGGTGGGACATGCCTTAGGCTTGGTCCTTTGGTTAATACCCCTGGACACCGTTCGTCCGAGGCGGGACCAGCCTGAGCTTTGGTCCAAAAGGGTTTGTACCCCCCAGACATTGCCGGTCTGGGTCGGGATTAAGCCTGAGCCTTGCGCCCCACCTGGTATTTGTTCATACTGGAGATACCCGCCAAGTGAGCGAAGACTAGTCTGGGGTCGCTTTAGTAGAATTTTCATTGTCTGATAATATTTCTTTATGGCATTTTGTACACACCATTTTTATTATTCAAGGAATCGCCCTGAGGCGTACATTGTTTACAACAAAAATATAAAAATAGAACATGCTCTTCTGACTACTGATAGTATTCACGGAGATGTTCCACGTTCCAGGCTCTTGGGACTTCCGTGCCATCGAGCTTTTTTTAAACGGTATGTTCCAGGGCACACTTCGTGCTGGATTTCATATGGCCCTTCCCCATTCGGGCCCAGAACCCCTACTCTTGGATCTTGGGTAGCAGGGAAGACTATTCGCAGGACCATATCACCGGTTTTGATCCTTCGGCTTTTTACTTTTGAGTTAAAATGCCGAGCGATCTTGCCTTGGTACATCTTCAGCTGCACTTGTGACTCTTCGCGGATCTCCTCGATGAGATCTAGGGATTTCTGGAGTAAGGCGTTGTTCTGGGCGGGATCGTACGTGTCTCTTTGGTGGGACGGGATGGTCGTTTCAACGGGGATGATGGCTTTGCATCCGTAGACCGTGGAGTAAGGAGTATGCCTGATAGATGTCCTTTCAGTGGTCCGGTAAGCCCATAACACGCGGGGAAACTCTTCAGGCCACTTGCTCTTGCAGGCTTGGAGCTTTTTCTTCAATGTCCCTTGCAAGATTTTGTTGACAGCCTCTGCCTGCCCGTTTGCTTGAGGCCTGGCGACTGCGAAGAAGCTTTTGACGATACCATGTCTTTCACAGAAATCCGTGAAGTGGATGTTGTCGAACTGCTTTCCATTGTCGGATACAATCTTGTAAGGGAGCCCATACCGACACATAATGTTTTTGATGAAGAAATTCAGGACCTTCTTCGAGGTGATTGTACTTATAGGTTCTGCTTCAACCCACTTGGTATAGTAGTCGACAGCCACGATGGCATATTTCACCCCTCCCTTCCCAGTCGGGAGTGATCCTATCAGATCGATTCCCCACACCGCGAAAGGCCAGGGGCTTGTCATCAAGGCTATTTCTGTTGGAGGGGCTCGCGAGACTGCTCGCACTTGCAGATGTAATCAACACAGTCTTTCTTCATGGTTGCCAGAAATATCCTTGGCGCAGGATCTTTTTGGATAGACTGAGTCCGGCTGTATGGTCTCCGCAGAAGCCTTTGTGCACTTCATGCATGATTGCGCTCATTTTGGTCCCAGACACGCATCTGAGGTATGGCATGAACAACCCCCTGCAGTAGAGCTTTCCGTCCATCATGACATATCTGCGGACCTGGTACTGAAGCTTCCTGGCTACAGCCTTGTTCACTTGCAACCCGTCGATTGTCAGATAGTGGATAAGGGGTCCCATCCAGGACGCGGAGTGGTCAACGACATTGACCGCGGAGACTCGAATTCTTGGCATGGGGAGATGGTTAACGGGGACCTGTCCGGACAGCTCTGCTTCGGCATCGGTGGCTAATTTTGCTAGTGTGTCTGCGAACACATTTTGCTCTCTGGGGATTTGGCGGATGGAGTGCCTCTTGAACGTTTGCAGCATTTCTCTTGTCTGAGTCACGTAAGCCGCCATTCTCTCCCCTTTGGTTTGATATTCTCCTGAGACTTGTCTGAAAACCAGCTGGGAATCACTATAGATCTCCAGGATTGCGGCCCCCACTTCCCGGGCCAGACGCAACTCGGCTAGCATGGCCTCGTGCTCGGCCTCATTATTCGACGCCTTGAAGTGGAAACGCAGGGCGTTTTGCAACTGGTGTCCTTGCAGCGACACTAGGATGATTCCGGCCCCTGCTCCATTTTCATTCGAGGCCCCGTCCACAAAGACCTTCCATACGGGCGGCGCGGGGTCCGCGGGATCGTCCCCCTCGGTGATCCCAAAACATTCCACAATGAAGTCAGCTATGGCTTGCCCCTTGATCGAGACTCTAGAAACGTAGGCTATATCGAATAGACTCAGCTCCATAGCCCACTTTAAGAGTCTCTCTGATGACTTGGGTTTCTGCAACACTTGCCGCAAGGGGTGGTTGGTCAGAACTTTTATGGTGTGGGCTTGGAAGTAAGGCCATAGTTTCCGGGACGCCATCAGCAGACAAAATGTCAACTTTTCAATCAACGGATATCATGACTCAGCCCCCAACAACCTTTTGCTCACGTAGTACACCGAGAGTTGGGATTTTTCCTCCTCCCGCACCAGTGCGGCGCTGATCACGTGTTCGGTCACGGTCAAATAGAGATATAGAGGTTCCCCATCCACCGGTTTGGCCAATATTAGCGCTTAGGCCAGGTGCTCTTTTAGCTTTTGAAAATCTTATTTGCACTCGACTGACCATTCGAAATGTTGGCTTCCCCGAAGAACATTGAAGAACGGGATGTACTTGTCCGTGGCCTTAGAGACGAAACGGCTTAGGGCGGCTATCCGCCCAGTCAGACTTTGCATGTCTTTATGTTTCCTGGGAGAGGGCATTTCAATCAGTGCCTTGATCTTGTCCGGATTGGCTTCTATTCCCCGGAAGCTCACTATGAACCCCAAGAACTTCCCGGAGGCCACACCAAAAGTGCATTTCTTGGGATTCAGTTTCATCCCATATTTTTGAATGACCGCGAAGGCCTCGGCTAGGTTGTCAAAATGTTTCTCGGAGGTTCTGGATTTGACCAGCATGTAGTCAATGTAGACATCCATGTTTCGCCCCAGCTGGGCCTGGAACATTCGGTTGACGAGCCTCTGATAGGTGGCTCCGGCATTTTTGAGCTCGAAGGGCATGACGATGTAGCAGTATATCCCTTTGTCGGTTTGGAAACTGGTATGCTCTTGGTCTGCTACATGCAGTGAAATCTGATTATAGCAGGAGTAAGCGTCCATGAAACTCAAGATCTCGTACCCGGATGTCGCATCCACCATCTGATCGATCCGGGAAGCGGGAAGCAATCTTTAGGGAATGCCTTGTTGAGATCCGTAAAATCGATGCACGTCCTCCAAGTCCCGTTTGGATTTGGTACCAGAACTGGGTTGGCCAACCATACATGGTATACAGCTTCACGGATGAAGTTGATCGACGACAGCTTTTCGACTTCTAGCTTAAGGGCCTCGGCCCTCTTCGTTCCCAAGGGCCTTCGTTTCTGCTAGACCGAGGTTGCGTCTAGGTCGATGTTCAATGCATGGCAAATGATGTTACGGTCGATCCCCGTCATATCCGAATGAGACCAGGCTAGGATATCCTGGTTCTTCTTTTCTTGGGCGATGATGGCAGCTCGGACCTTTGCTGGCAGATTTTTCCCGACTTGGATTACCCTGGTCAGTTCGGTGTCACTAATGCACACCTCCTCAATCTCGTCCATGGGTTCTAGGACGCGGTCGTCTCCTATCCTTGGGTCCAGCTCGTCCTCCTCCCGAACCATTCTTCCAGCCGGGGGAGGAGGAACCGGGCCAACGACTTCCTCGAAGGGTTCCTCCCGGACCATGTAGATTGGTCGGGTGGACACGTGGTAACATTTTCGTGCGCTCTTCTGATCTCCCTGGACTATTCCCACCCCTCTGTTATCACAAGGGAATTTCATGCAAAGATGACGGATGGAGGTGATCGCCCTGAACTCGACTAATGCGGGCCGACCGAAAATGACATTGTAAGCGATGGGGCAATCCACTACTACGAACGTACAGAACTTGAATGAGTGCTGCAACTCGCTCCCCAATGTTACGGACAACTGGATTTTTCCCATGGGGAGAATTGTGTCCCCGTTGAAGTCACAGATCTGGGTTGGCATTGATGCCAGATCCGCTTCGGTCAAGCCAATCGCAACAAAGGCGGGCTTGAACAGGATGTTGACGGAGCTTCCGTCGTCCACCAGCACTCGGGACACCAACTTATTGGCGATCTGGGCGTCTATGACCAGAGGGTCATGATGCGGGAAATGGACGTTACGGGCGTCATCCTCCGTGAAGGTGATAGGGAGGTTCATCAGCTTCGGGCGCTGAACCGGGGCCTGGACCAGAGCGCACACCTCCTTATCATGGTCGACCTCGCTAATGTAGAGTTTTTTATCATTCCTGGACGACCCTCCCAGGTGAGGCCTGCCCGAAATGGTGGCCACATGGCCGTCCACTTGGGGGGGGGGGGGTGCTATCCCGGATGGATAAGGCATTCCAGGTCTGGGTGCTTGCACAACGGGGACCCCCTAAGGGGCCTGTGCCGCCGGACCCTTCACATATCCTCCCTAAGGTGGATATGCTCCAGGCGCACCCAGGACCGTGGGTTGTCCGGGGACTAGTGACAGGCCCGGGACTACCATGGGCATCCTAACCCACTGGTGGAGATGCCCCAGCTTGATCCAATTCTCGATATCATCCTTGAGCTATCGACACTCTTCAATCGTGTGGCCCACATCCTTATGGTAAGTGCATCGTTTGATGTTATCTCTCGGATTCCTCCCTCCTTTGAACATGGGGGTAGGCTTCCAGTAGTCAACTGCCCTTTCCGTGGCCAGGAAGATGTTCTCCCTGGTGTCCACCAAGTTGGTGTACTCCAAATACTGGGGCTCGTAGCCCCTCTTGCCTTTCTTAGCCAGCTTAGACCAATTTTGGCCCTTGCTAGACATCTTCCCCTGGGAGGGGTTTACACTCGCCTCAGTTCCCCCTGCCTGGGACTACTAGGCTCCGACGGGAGCGGCGCTATACCCGATCGGTGTGGCTCCATATCCAGAAAAAGAAGCGGACTTGACCGGGGCATACCCCAAAGAGGCAGGACCGTACACTGTTGGCGTGGTGAAGGTCACCCCAGGTGTAGCCGCCGATTCTGAGGCAATCGGGGGAGTGACGTAGGACTGTCCCGGGAACTGTACCCCGTATCCCGGGAACGCCTGGGCATTGGGCTGAGGTGCCGACTGCCACCCGAACGCCTGGATCTGAGCCTCCTCCCAGTTGATGAATCCCTGGGCCCTCCTTATGAATTCCTCTAGGGTAGCCGCCTTGCTACGCTGCATGTCATCCCAGAGGGGGGACCCAGCCCGGATCCCGGATTGTAATGCCACCAGACGTTGCCCATCGTCCACCTTGGTCATGGAGGCCTCTTCGGTGAAACGTTGGATGTAGGCCCTCAGTGTCTTCGCGGGGAGCTGTTTAAGGTTGGTGAGGGCACTGATTTGTATGTCCATTCTCATGGTGGCCACAAACTATTTGCGAAATGCCGACTGTAGCCCTGACCAGGATTGGATGGATCCTGGCTTGAATCTCTTCCACCACTCCTCTACGGGGCCGCCTAGAGTGATCGAAAAACAGAAGCACTTGCCATCATCACTAACATGGGCCACGGTCATAAGTCGATTGTACCGGGATAGATGATCCCTGGGGTCGGTGTTCCCGATGTAGGCAGTGAGACTCGGCATCTTGAATCCCTTGGGGAGCATAGCGTCCAGAATGTGCCTTGCACAGGGCTCTTTGTCCTCCTCGTTGGAGTCGGTGTCCGCTCCTTCCTGTTTGCGGACCAAGCAGTCCGTGACTTTTTTCAAGGTGGCCAGCTACTCCATGATCTGCCTGGCCACGCCATCCTCTAGGGGAACCCTCTTGTTCCTCCTGTCGTTGATGTTGTTCCTAAGGTCACCACCTCGGGGGCAAATCTTTTCCTTACGGGCCCGCTCCTTCCGAGCATTCAGCCCATCGCGCAAGTCCACCCGGATGTGTCGTCCCCAGAACTGAGGGCGTGATGCTCCTCGTTATGCAGGCGCTCCGGACGATTTTTATTCACTGAAGTGCTGGGATGGAAAGACCTTTCCCGTCTGGCCTGCCCTGGGGCATACCGGGGCCTGGTACCCTGCGGCCGCGTCCCCTGCGGATTGGTCGAGTGGCCCTGTCCTGGGACGGGGCGCACCTTCTCTTTCCTAGGGAGCAGCTCGGGACGGGTCCCGGCTCTCTACACGGGGGTTTCCCCTGGGTGTTTGCCCCGACCTTCTTTTTCTCTCGGTCCGGGTTTCCTGGGCCTTGCTCAGGAGCCTGTCTCGGAGGAGGGACCAGCCTCGCATCTTTAGGGGCTCTGGTTCTGGCCTGCGGAGTGGGCTGTTGCACTCCCGAAGGCAGGCCAGCTGGGGGATTGGTCGTCGGACCCTGTACGGCTATGAAATCTTGCAAGGCTTGGAGGGACTCTTGCATCCACCAAGATGCCTCTGCCTGCTCAGCAATGCTGGCTTCCTAGTCCTGGACTTGCTGCCTCAGTCTACTCACTTCCAGATCCTCTTGGTTGGGGTCCACTCCTCCTGGGATCTCAGGATCCTCAGCTTCATCATGATACTCCCCCTCATTCCCCTCCTCTTCCCCGTAATAGTCCTCCTCGTACTCCGTCCACCTTCGTAGTTCTTCGACTCGTCACGCTCGGACATCCAATGAGGAGTGTCTTCAAGTGGACTTTGAGGAAGAGGTTGGGTGGGCAGTGGCTCTCCATTTCCCTGTTCTGGGATAGTAGGGAAGAAAGTGGTATGTCTTGTATTCACCATTGTTGTAGAGGTTTGATGTCAACGCTAGCTTTCTCAGGCTCTCAATGAAAGCACCAAAATGTTTACCGAGTTTTTCGGAAACTACAATAATAATAGATAAGAGAGATTAAAGAGAAAAGGTTTAGAAGTTATAAGCAAGATTTTTACGTGGTTGGGGCATTAATAACAATGGAGCTTAGTCCATGAGACAATTGTATTAGAGCTTAGATAATCTATAACAATGGAGTTTTCTCTCAATTTCAGCAGAGCAACTATATACACGCTAAAGAGAGGTCCCTTCTCCAGTGCCCTGTTACATGTATTTATAGGTTCACAGGTGCACTGGGCGTGGGCCGGGCTGACCCGGGCCCAATAAAGGTATAAATACTACTGGCTTCTCTATCGTAAGCCCAATACAGAGGATTTAAAACATAAAAGAAAAACATTAATCTGAGCCCATTGGGCCAGCCCAAACCATATCTATCATCCGACAAATTGGAGCTTTGGTCTGGGCATCTCGAGATACAAGGCAGATTCAGGGGACAAGATCGGTTCAGAGCAGTGGCTGCATAGGTTTGAACCAACGGCGTACAATCCTGAGGTGGCCTTTTCTGCATGTGAAACGTGGGGACAACTCCCACGCTTCATGGGGCGAAGTCAGGGTCACGGATGCTTTATCCTGCCAACCTTGGGGACCCCACTCGGGTTTGTTTACCCAAGTCCCTCTCCATTTGTCAAGGTCCCGTACCATTTATTGTGGGCCTGGACCATCTACCAGGAGCCCGGATCATTTACCAGGCTTCAGGACCGTTCGTGTCGATCCCGACTGTTACCCCTCAGCCAGTCGTACCATCTCCCGGATGACCATCCCAGACAATACTCCTCGGACGCCTTCCGGGCCTCGCTCCGTATTGGGCTGCCGATATCCATTATACTTCTTGCCAAACGGGCCTGGGCTGGGTCCACCCTCAAGTGGCTGGCTCGTGGGCCTGGAACGCAGTCCTGGGCCCAAGTCAGGAAACGGGGATAACACATCCAATTATTCAACAAATCAAATAATTCAATTTTTACCACATTTTCATTGGTCGCGCCCTGCGATAAATTTTTTCTTAAAATTCGAATTATGAATGTATTTTTTAATGGGTTAATACAAAAATATCCAATTTTTCTATTATTTAAAAATATCTTTTTTGAAATACGATATTTTTGTTGTTTGATCTTTTAAAAATAGATATTTCCTACAAAAATTCAAATTCAAATTTAAAAATAGGTTAACTAATTAATTTTAAATATTTTAATATATTAAAATATTAGAATTAAGTTATCAGATATTAAAGATATTTTTGAAATATTTTTTTTTTATCAAGAAAAGGAATATTTTATTGATCAACCAACTGATACAAACAAAAGGCCAGAGAAAATAACTCCCCCTCAATTACAAACTAGAGAAAAAATGGATCATCAATTTCTCCCTCAAATTCAGTTTTTTAGCTCTAAAACTAAAGCTAAGAACTCTAGCTTTAACTGATTCCTGAATAAGAAAATCGATATGGTACACAGAATAGCAGCAGTTTTCAAACCAGCATTTGTTTCTATTTAGCCAAAGATAGTACACAGTTGCAGCCAAAGTGGCTGAAACTACCCGAGCCAAGCCTCCATTCCTGGACTCATTTAGCCAAATTCTCCAGTCCTTGAATTTTTCAGGCCAAATTAAACCACCCAGCCAGACAGCTACAACTTGAAATATTTTATTTAAAAATATCTGATTATTCTATGGATTTTAATATTTAAATAATTTGAAATTTGAAAATTTGTTGACTAGATATTTGAATTTGTTTAAGTGTTTAAGATATTTTTTTCAAAAACAACACATGATATTTGTTTTAAAAAATTTATAATTGGTTAAATTTTTAAAAATATTACATTTTTCAAACCAATTAATAAAATATTTATAATAAATGGGATTTAAATTAACTTTGGTTAATTGTTGATAAATCCTATTTAAATTAAATTAATATTTTTCAAAATGACCTAAACTAAGTTGATTAGTGATAAATAAAATTCAAATTAACTTTTGTTAATTGTTGATAAATTTCATTTTAATTGACTTATTTATTTTTGCAAAAATTTATTTAATTTGAATTTTTGGATAAATTCTCGAAAATTAATTGTGGTATTTTTGAAAATGAAATAAATTGTGGTATTTTTGCATAAATTCATAGACTTTCTCATTTAGTAACAGGATTAGGCCCATCCAATTATAACATGTCTATTTGCACTATATGTGGTATTTTTCCAATTGGGCTTAGATTCATATAGTGGCACATATGTTTTCTTAATATATGGCTTTTGCTAAATAAAACATTCATAAAATGATAGGTTTTATTTGGGCCCATTAGAAAATGTAAAGTTTAAATTCCTCTCGTGTTGGTGGTTCCACTTGTGAAGGCCCATTCGCTTTGCATGACAATAGTGGGCCTTATCAATTAATAATAATCAATAAAACGAAGGTTTAAATTCCTGTCTTTTGGACCGTGTATGTAAGTATGGGGGCCTTAGTAGTGGGAACGACATACCGGACCCAGCCCTCCTCCATACAAGTCCAATTGTTAAGGCCCATTTACTTGAGTTGGACTTAATTGTATAAGTTCATTATAATAGTTAAACCTAAATATTGATTAGCAACAAATTAATTCTAAACTAATTGAATTTGTTTCAATGTGACACTTTAGAATTAATAGAAAATTAAAGGACTTTGGTTTTAAAAAAAAATAACTTTACAATTTTTTGGAGAACCATAGTCATTAATTTTTTAGAATTAATAATAAAAATACTATTTTTTTAATTAATAATGAGCTTATATTAAGAATTATATTTGATCTCCACCGTTGGTTTAACAAGGTCAATAGCTTAATGGGGCCTCGAGAAGCTTTGATTCGTCCTCCTACGGAAGGTGTTCATTAGTTATTTTGACAAGGTTAGATTTTGAAAGATAGATAATTATATGTCAAATTCTACTAGACTAACCCCTACGGTGACTACTAGGACTAAATCTATGATTATCAAAACTGTGGGTCTAGCTCATAAAATAAGAGATTTTGTTTTCTTATTTTGATCGAATAGTAGGATGTTAATGATGGCGTCCATTATTAAATAATATTACATCTTTATTTAACTAGTGGTACTTTTTACTCTCGCCAACTGGGACAAGGATATCATAGATTAGTTAAAAACCTAATGAAAAAGAGATATGGTTGTTTTTGGTATTTTTTCTCATATCTTACATATTTTTGGTATATGTTGTGTTATTTCTTGTAATTTGTGTGAATAGAAGTTTTATAGAGCAAATGTGATTGATTTCTATTTTATTGATAATTTGTAGTATCATTATGGTTGTGTCTACTGCCATCATTTCACAACTTTCTATGGAGAAACTCACTGGAGAAACTTCCTTAAATGGAATCAAAACATCAACATTGCGTTGATTGGTGACAACTCCAAGTTCTTCATGATTAAGGAATCCCTGGAAGTTCCAGCTAAAGGAGATATCAAGTCTGTGAGGGATAAGTATGAGCGTTGGAAGGCGGCTAACAACAAGGCGCGGCACTACATGTTGACTACTATGGTCGACACACTCAAGAAAAATATGGAGAACGTCGAGATGACCTACGAAATCATGGATCATCTCCAAGACATGTTTGGTGCCAAGTCAGCGCAGACTCGTTTTGAGGCCACCAAGAAATATGCCAATGCTCGGATGGCACCGTCTCAACATGTCCACGATCATCTGATCAAAATGACAAGCAACTTTCAGGAAGTTGAACTGCATGGAGCAATAATAGAAGAGGAAACTCAAGTTGACTTAATCCTCAACAGTCTCTCTCCAGCTTTCCTGCCATTAACCACCAACTATGTGTTGAATAAACTCAGCTATGGTCTGACGCAGCTCATGAACAAGCTTCAGACTTTTGAGTCTATCATGGGTGGACCATGTAAGGGAGGAGAAAAAAAAGACAACTACTACTACTGCTGTTGATCTAGCTAAGGCTGAAGCTAACCTAGCTTCATCTTCGAAGGCTAGAAACAAGAGGAAAGATGGACAAAACAACAATCCCAAACCTGCAAAGGCTGCAAAGACAAGTGCACAACCAAGTGCACAGGCGCATAAGGGGAAGAACAAGAAAAACAAGAACGGTTAAGGTAAGTGCTTTCACTTCAAAGAGAATGGGCATTGGAAACAAGATTGCCTCAAGTTTCTAGTAGCGAAAAAAGGTAATGATTATAGTTCATTTATCTTGGAAACATGTGTTTTAGAGAATGATAAATCTGTTTGGATTATTGATTCTAGATCTACTAACCATGTTTGTAATTCTTTACAGCTTCTTGATTTATGGGAGGAAGTGGACGAAGGCGGCTTAAAGCTCAGAGTTAGGAATGGAGCGTTCGTTGCAATCCAAGCTAGAGGAAAAGCTCGCCTGAAGTTTGGAAATAAATTTTTAATTTTGAATGATGTATTTTTTATTCCAGATTTTAGAAGAAATTTAATTTCATTTTCCATGTTGCAGTCAGAACGATTTGTTATGACTTTCACCAGTTTTAATATATCAATTTATTTCAATGGATCACAACTGTATATTGCATGTTTGGAAAATTGGCTTTATATTCTGTGACATAATGAACCCCTCGCTCTTAACAATAATTTATTCAAAGTAACAAACCTAGGACCAATAAACGTCAAAAGACCGATAATGATAACATGACGTATTTATGGCATTTAAGACTAGGTTGAATTGGCTATGATAGAATTCAAAGACTTACAAAGGATGGGCCTTTGAGGGAATTTGCCTTAGGTGAATTACCTGTCTGTGAATCTTGTCTAGAAGGCAAACTAAACGACGTCCATTCTGTGCAAAAGGTGATAAGGTCAAGAACCACTTGGACTTGTTCATTCAGATGTTTGTGGACCTTTGAATGTACAATCCAGGGGTGGTTTTGAGTATTTCGTCACTTTCATTGTTGATTACTCTAGATACTCATGTCTTTACCTAATGCATAAGAAATCATAAACATTTTCAAAGTTTCAGGAATTCCTAGCTGTGGCTCATAACCAATTAGGTAAAACGTTAAAGATCTTGCGATATGATAGGGGTGGAGATTATTTGGATATGCAGTTTCAAGATCATTTAACTGAACTTGGGATTTTATCACAACTTGCTGCCCCGGGTACTCCGCAACAAAATGGTATAGCGGAACGCCGGAATAGAAATTTATTGGAAATGGTTAGATGCATGCTTAGTTACTCAACTCTACCAACTACATTATGGGGACATGCAAATGAAACTGCGAACGACATTCTCAATGTCGTGCCATCAAAATCAATCCCCAAAACACCTTTAGAACACTGGAATGTTCATGAACCTAGTTTATGCCATTATAGAATCTGGGGGTGTCCTGCCCACTTCCTGAGGAAAAAGGAAGGAAAGCTAGAACTGCGAACTGAAGTTTGCATATTTTTTGGCTATCCTAAAGGTAATCGGGGTGGAATTTTTATATAGTCATTCAGAAAAGAAAGTGTTTACTTCTACGGATGCTACTTTTCTGGAAAATGACTATGTCCAAAACTTCAAACCGCACAACAAAGTAGTTTTAGAAGAGAAGGTTGAAGAATTAACTCCAACCAATGTTCCATCATCATCAACTAAAGTTGATAAATCTCCACTCTTCATGTCCAACCGACGCAAGTCGATTTAAATAAAAAAAAGTACCACTATTCTTGAGCAAACAATCACGGAGCCTCGTCTTAGTGGGAGGGTTTCTAGGAACCCAGTTCGCTATGATTTGGATGGTTAAACCAATATGGTTGTTGGAGACACTGGTGACAATGATCAGTTGTCTTTCAAAAAGGCAATGGCTAGCCCTGAAAAGGAACTATGGCTTGAAGCCATGAAACAGGGAAATGGAGTCCATGTACTAAAATATTCAAAGAAGCAGTCTCCCTAGACTCCTGAAGAGGAAGATGCAATGAGAAAAGTTCCTTATGCATCTACAGCTGGAAGTTTGATGTATGCTATGTTGTGTACTAGATAAGATATTTGCTATGCAGTGGAAGTAGTGAGCAGGTATTAGTCAAACCCAGGACTGAATATTAGATATTAGTTAAGCATTTTCTAAAGTATTTAAGACAGACTAGGGATTATATTTTAGTCTACAAGGGTGGTGTTCTGAACCCTGTATGCTACACTGATTCAAATTTTTAGATTGAAATCGACTAATTAAACTCATGTTTCTATAATCAATTCGACCCCCTGATTGTATTGAGGGCAAACGCTTACGAAAAGATCGCTTGGATTTAAAAAAGATTCGCTTGGATTTATCCATGATTTTTTTATTCCTTGTCCCAAAAATATTAATTCTATTTTGATCGGATCAAAAATGATTTCGAATTAAGAATATAGAATTGTTTTTTTTTATATTTAAATAAATATAGGATCCATTGGATATGAGATAATTGTTGTTCTAGAATGGTGTTTACTCTTGGGGTGGAGCTGTGATATGGAGAAGCGTAAAGCAATCTGCGATGTCAGATTCCACCATGGATGTAACGCCCTGGATAGCCAGGACCGCTACACTGTGTACTTATAAAGTGCAAGACTTGCTAATCAAGTCATCAATTTAGAAATATGTCATTAGTTTAAGTGTTCTAGGGTTAAAAGACATTTTGGTCTCGAAAGATACGTTTTATAAGTTATAAATTGTTTACAATAGGGATCCCCAAAAGATCAATGTTCAAAAGATGGTTTACAAAACTCAACAGTTAAAAATAAATATTAGCCATACTATGGCAAAATACAAGGTTCTGGTCCTCTCGTCCCTGTAATCTCCTCAACTGTGGCGGCTGAGCGGCCTGTCATGTACATTCACCCTGCAGAGCTCTCCAATCAAGGCTGATCGACCTTGCCTTTCCCTTTACCTGCACCACACAGCACCCGTGAGCCAAGGCCTAGCAAGAAAACAACATACACAACGTATATAGCAATCTCAAACAGATATTCTAGCAAGCATCTTCAGTTATCAAATCCATAGCATATAAGCATACTTCAAGGTACAAGCAACTTCAACCACACTTAGATTACTCAACAACCTCATCTATAGCCAAATACAGTATTCAACTTACACAAATACTAGGGCCGACACCTTAGGCCGCACCCTCTGTTTAACCCACTGACTTCGGCCCGCTTAAACCAAGCTCAGTGCATAATAAGCTGTCCTCGGATACCAGTGTCCGAGCCGTGCCAATTGCACAAGTTAACCGTGGCTCGCTTAGGCCATTGGTTACAACTTACGTGGCATAATACCACTCTTTCAACCATCTATATTAGGGAGCCCTTAGTCCCATTCAAATATTCAACCGAGTGTAGTTTTCTTACCTTTAGTCTGTACGGTTATTGAATTACGAGCAACGCTCCTCAAGCACGATTCGTTATCGAGCCTAAGCCTTTATCACCTAGTCACAACCAAAGTATAGGGTTCCATTAATACTCGAATATAGTTTTCCGGTTACAAAACTAACTCCTGGGAATTCGAATTCCACCAAGAACGATGGTGAAATCAATCTCGAGCATACTAGACCACTTTCCCATGCCTAAAACCCTCAAAAGCTCATGTGTGCAACCAAGGGCTACGGCCCTTGAAGCTTAGCCGCTGCCCTAGCCTCAAAACAGAACCAATGCCATCTTAAACAAAACACGTGCCGCGGCCCTTGCTTTGGGCGCCGCGACGCCCTCCCATGGTCGAGCCTCCTTGGTCCTTTTTCATCCTAGGGCTGCAACGCTCTAGAACAGAGTCGCGGCCCTTCCCTTTGTGCCCAGAAAACCCATCATTTTAAATCCCAAAACCTCAACCAAAACCACCCCTAAGCAACCTACTTCAACACCCAACACATCCCCAACTCATGCTACACAATTTCAACAAAAATTCAGCTCAATAAACCATAGAAGATTCACCTCCAATCCTTGAGACTCTAAGAACTCAAACACCCTGTTATAACCAGTCAAAACTCAAACTCAAATCATCAATTCATGAAACAAAGCTTACCTTCTTGATTGAACCCTTCCCTTAGCCAAAACCCAGCTGATTCCAAGGGTTTCCCCAGCTCAATTCCACCCTAATTATCAATTGAACAATACCCTCAATAATCCAACTGAAGCTTAAGGTTGAATTTCAGAAAAATAGATGGATTAAACCCTTACCTTAGTCTTGATTCAGTCCTGGTTTATTCACTGAGCTAAGCCTCAAGATTTACTCTTGAATCTCACTAAACTTCCAACAATTCTTCAGCTCCAATCCCCAATTCCCTTGAGTGCTTCTAATTTAGTTCCCTTTGTTTTTCTTGAGAGTGAGAGTGAGAGTAACCGGCTGTGTAAGAGATTAGGTCAATTTATTTTTCCCTAAAGGCTTCCTAACTCTTGTCTTACTTGTTAAGCTAATCCCAAGGCTCGGTGTGCCGGAACTGTCCCCGGGACCAAAACGGTAAAATCCCCCAATATTCCCGCCTAGACATCCTAACCTCAAATATATCTCCATATATTTATTTCCATGACCTGATAGTTCAAATCACTACCCGATACCTAAAATACCCCTGACTTGTCCAAACTCATATCTTAAGTCCCGTTGTGACTTTCCCGCTATCTGTCCCTAGGATCGTCTCGAGTTGCGCTCTATGAACCTGGCCACATAATAATGTGGTTCTCACATATATCACATAAATATTCATATTATCACATAATATCATTAATCACATATGCGCACATTTAAGTCAATAATATTCACTCTAATCCCAGTTATGCCCTCCCGGCATACTAATCAAGGCCCTTAAGCCTTATTAGCGAATTTGGGTCGTTACAATGGAGGCTGAATACATAGCTGCATCAGAAGAAGCTAAGGAAATTGTCTGGCTAAAGAAGTTCTATTCAGATCTTGCTGTTATTCAAGAAATGGATAAACCGCTTTTTTTGTTTTGTGACAACACAGGAACGATAGCCAACTCGAAAGAACCTCGAAGTCACAAGAGGAGTAAGCATATAGATAGGAAGTATCACATAATTTGAGAATATGTGGCTAAGGGAGATGTGAAGGTTATAAAGATTGCATCTGAAGACAATCTTGTGAATCCGTTTACAAAGACACTGCCTAAAGCTACATTTGATAAGCATATCAAGGAAATGAGACTAGTATAATTAAGGCATTAGGTTCAATTAGTGTAAGTGGGAGTTTGTTGGGGTTTTATGCCCTAATTAAAACCAAATTTCTTTGTAATCTCGTTTTTTTATCAATAAAAGAATAGAAATCAATTTTTGACTTGGTCAATCACTTTGCTCACATGTTATATTTTCATGAATATTTCTTTAATATAAACTTCTATTAAATCCCGAGCATATAGCTAATCATATTTATATTGACGTAGTCATAGTGGAATATAAATATGATTATATGTTCAAAATAAGTTAGTCCTAAGATTAGTCAGTGCGCAAGATTTACACTGACTTGCCAATATATGATATGTTCTACTTACACATAGCAGTATTTTCTTCTTTCCAGAACATTAGCAAAGTAGATAAGATCGGATGTATTTGTTACATCGGACTGGACCAATATTGACAGTAGATAGGATAAGTAAACATACAGTTATTATCTATTCTAGTCATATTATATAGTTGATCATAGGTCAATTCAAACTCAATTCTGAGTGGTTAGTATTCCAACTGATTGTATTATTTGAGTTTTTTTACTTGTTCGTTATCAGCTTACCCTACGGACTAGCCCATACTTACATCTTGGGAACTCGGTAGTATAATTGAGTGGGAGTGTTAATCATAGATATGAACATCTATAACTTTTGATGAAGAAGTGAAATGATGGTTTCCTTTCAGTTTTGTTCAAGGTTCTAAATGATAGAGATCTCATTTCAGTAATTAATATTAGTTTACTGAAATATCATTTTCAAGGAACTAAGTGTTTTAAGGATAAAATATAATGAGGGGTAAAACGGTATTTTAGTCCCATCTCATTGTAGACCGTCTATAGAGGATTGAGTGACAATTATGGTTGTAACAATGGATAATTAATAACGTATCTATATTTGTTATAGAGCATTCTATGAATTCAAGAGTGCAATTATGAGTCTTTAGTGGAGTCACGAGGAATTAATAAGTTAGTAAATTTATTTTAAAAATTTATGATAACTTATTGGAGCTAGAATTCATATGCCCATCGTCCCCACTGTACCATGGATAAAATGATCTAAATAGTCTGAATTAATTGATTTAACTATGAATTAGAATTATTCAAGGTTACAAAGTAAATTTCAGATAGTTTCACAGAGTTATACAATTTAGAAAAGAAAATAGATTTTAGGGTAGATTTATCAATTAAGAAAAATTGGTGTCTAAATTAATAAATAATTTTAAATCAAGGTTCAAATAATAAATAATTAATTTGATAAAGGATTTAAATAATTATTTAATTAATTAGTCAATAGAAAATAATACGGGCCTTGATTTTAAGTCTAACGTGCTTATAATTAAAAGGGAAATTTCACGGGCCTATGGCCCATGGGAATTTTGACATAGGGCTGATAATTGGCTATTATTTTATTGATTTTTTAATTAAATAAGTAACATAATTGAGCCTATAACAGGAATGTTAAGTGAGAGTTGAAAATAGATTACAGAAACACTATCTGACAGAAAATCAGAAGATCTATTCTTGACGCTCTAGGTTTTAGATTCTCTCTACAGCATAAATCATTTTCTAAGCCTCAATATTCTTTTCTCTTCTTCTCTCTGTATCTATCTCATGTGTTGAGAATTGCCCACTCTAGTCTAGGTGATTCTAAGGATACTTTGGAAGGTTTTGCAGAAAATTGAAGAACGATTCAGTTTCTTGGTGATACCCTACGACAGAAAGGATACAAGGGTTAGAGAAACTGAAGGAAGGACTCAATCATTCCGCTGCACAATAATGTAAGTGTTCTTATCATTATCTTTGTATGAATTCAATTTTAGAAACATGTTCTAGGTTTTCTTATATTAATATGTTTAATATACGATTTACATGAAAATAAACAAGATCCCGAATAAGTTTTTCTAAAAACTGGAAAATATTTGGATATGCAGTTCCAAGATCATTTAACTGAACTTGGGATTTTAACACAACTTACCGCCTCGGGTGCTCTGCAACAAAATGGTGTAGCGGAACGCCGGAATAGAACTTTATTAGATATAGTTAGATGCATGCTTAGTTACTCAACTCTACCAACTTCATTTTGGGGACATGCAATTGAAACTACGAATGACATTCTAAATGTCATACTGTCGAAATCAATCCCCAAAACACCTTTAGAACGATGGAATGGTCGTGAACCTAGGTTACGCCATTTTAGAATTTGGGGGTGTCCCGCCCGCGTCCTGAGGGAAATGGAAGGAAAGCTAGAACCACGAACCGAAGTTTTCATGTCTGTTGGCTATCCTAAAGGCACTCAGGGTGGACTTTTGTATAGTCATTCAGAAAATAAAGTGTTTACTTCTACGAATGCTACATTTATGGAAAATGACTATGTCCAAAACTTCAAATTGCGCAGAAAAATAGTTTTAGAGGAGATGGTTGAAGAATTGACTCAAACCAATGTTCCATCGTCATCGATGCATGTTAATGATGAAATTCCCACTCTTCTTGTCCAACCGATGCAATTCGATTTAAATGAAGAAAGTACCACTGTTCCCAAGCAAACAATCACAGAGCCTCGTCGTAGTGGGAGGGTTTCTAGGAACCCAATTCGCTATGGTTTGGATGGTGAAACCAACATGGTTGTTGGTGACACTGGTGATGATGATCCATTGTCTTTCAAACAGGCAATGGCTAGCCTTGAAAATGAACTATGGCTCAAAGCCATGAAACAAGAAATAGAGTCCATGTACTCAAATTTCGTCAGGGATCTTGCAGAAGCACCTAGTGACTTTAGGGCCATTGGGTGCAAGAGGATCTACAAGAAGAAACGAGGTGTTGATGGAAATATGGAAACTTATAAAGCTCGATTAATGCCAAAGGATTATACCCAAAGAGAAGGCGTCGACTATGAGGAAACTTTTAGTCCGGTAGCCATGCTCAAGTCCATTCGCATCTGTTTTCAACTCTCACTTAGCATTCCTTTTATAGGCTCAATTAGGTCATTTATTTTAATTAAAAAATCAATAAAATAAAAGATAATATCAGCCATTAGGTCGAAATTCTCATGGCTTTAGGCCCGTGAAATTTCACATTTAATTATATGCCCGTTGGACTTAAAATCAAGGCATGTATTATTTTCTATTGATTAATTATTTAAATCATTTATCAAATTAATTATTTATAATTTGAACCTTGATTTAAAATTATTTTTTAATTTAGACACTAATTTGTCTTAATTTATAAATCTGCCCTAAAATCTCTTTTCTTCTCTAAATTGTATAACTCAGTGAAACTATCCAAAATTCACCTGGTCAATTTTGATAATTCTAATTGATAATTAAATTAATTAATTGAGACTATCTAGATGATTTTATCCAAGGTACAGTGGGGACCATGGGCCTATGAATTCAAGCTCCAATAAGTTATCATATGTAACGACCCAACTATTTCTAAGACCTTGGACCGTTAAAACTACTAGACATAACTACTATTTTGATACAATCATAAGAGATAACATGTCTTTATTGAAAACCCAAAATATTGTACTAATACAAAATAGAGTAAAAATATAAAATAAAATGTGATATGGTATGAGATCCCATTGTTTACAAAACACAAAACATAACTTTAAAAAAACTAGTTGCGGAATTACATCAAAACATAATTTTAAAAAGACTAAAATATATGTCATCTTCGATCGACACGCAGCCCATCCACTTCATTCATCCTCAACACACATGCCAAGCCACCAAGAATCCTTCCACCTATGTATCTAATTTCATGCATCGCACTAAAAATAAAGGAGTGAGCCTAATGCCCAGTAAGGAAAATCTACTAAAAGCATACATCATAAAGTATATGCATAAGACTATATCATAACCACATACTATAAAATATCTATTACAATGGCCATCATACTTCTTGGGGCTTGCTAGCTAGGCAAATCATATGCCCATAAATTTGTAGGGCTTTGTTATCTAAACAAGTCATATAAATGTATGGGGCTTGTTATCTCAACAAATCATATGCCCAAGGACTATATTCTTGGGGATTTTTATCTAAACAAGTCATATGCCCAAGGAATTCTATACGTATACATATCCTAAAATACACATATCATTACAAAAACATATCATAACATAAACATAGCATAACATAAACATAACATAACATATAAGCACATAAAATCTATCCTATTTTCCTTACCAAAACCGGGATATTTGAGAACAAGAGCGGGATTAGAACACTCCTAAAACTAAAAGTAAGAATGGTGAGTTTCTAAAGAAAAGAGATGAAAAGAAACTAAACCATCAAAGAAGAAACTTACTGAGAAGAACCTTAAATCAAAGAACTTAAACACCTAACCACAAAACCATAAACAGAAGTTAGGATCTGAAAGAAACTTAAGGAATCATAAAGAATAGAACTTATGAACAATATTACCTTGGATGAACTAGAACCGATCTACACCTCAATATTGAAAACACACTTTATCTCACTACCCAAGTGTTTATAAAGCTTAAGATGATAAAGCTTTTATCCCCAAAACCCAAGTGTATCAGTCTATAAAAATCCTAGTAGCTTGAAGGCTCTGAACACAGCTTGAAGAATGAGAGAAATGGCTGGGTACTAGGTCCTATTTATAGAGTTCAAGGAATGAAAATATCTCCCTTTTGGCGTGAATAAAATAATTAATATTAAATTAAAAATAATTGAATACACGGTCAACAGATGCTTAAGACTCGGTCAAAAACGTTCAGAGGCAAGTCAAGAGGTTAAGGGATGAATCAAGCTCGGATTTCTCGGAGTTCGAAAAACTACACCTAGGGCCGATATATCGCCTGACCCTATATCCCGAGTGTTCGTGGTTTCGTTCGTGCGAAGTCAACATGTTTTTCGTATCTCCCGTGCTGCGATATGTCGGCATACGTAGATAATTTTAAACGCATTTTTGTACAAATTTAGCATAATTAGAGTTGATTAATCAGGTTTGACTGAGTAATACGTGATTCCAGCAAGTTCTGGAAGGGTCTAGAACTTCTAGAAACTTCTATTATTGAATTATCCATTTAAAATACTTAAATTCTCAAATAAACAAGATTGTGACAAATGTCATGTTCTTAATGGTTCTTGAAGATTCTAGAGTTTCTAGAACTTTCTTTTATTTTAAACTATAATTAATATTTTAAAATATTTCTATGACCAAAAATATTAATCAAACCTTATGTTATAATTAATATTTCTAAACTATAGGTTAAACTTATAAAATCCATAACTATTGCTACGAGTGTCCTACTAAGTCCCAGCTTGAACCAAAAATCCACGGTAACTAACATACTACTAACTAATACTAACTACTACTATACTACTATCTAACTAGCTAAGTAAACATTCTGGGACTCTACATCATAAATTTAACAAATAAATTTACTAACTTATTAATTCCTCGTGACTCCACTAAAGACTCAGAATTGCACTCTTGAATTCATAGAACACTATATAAATAATATAGATACGTTATTAATTATCCATTGTTACAACCATAATTGTCACTCAATCCTCTATAGACGGTCTACAATGAGATGGGACTAAAATACTGTTTTACCCCTCATTGTATTTTATCCTTAAAACACTTAGTTCCTTGTAAATGATTTTTCACTAAACTAATATTAATTACTAAAATGAGATCTCTATCATTTAGCAGCTTGAACCAAACTAAAAGAAACCCATCATTTTACTTCTTCATCAAAATCTATAGATGTTTATATCTATAATTAACTCTCCCATTCAATTATACTACCGAGTTCCAAAGATGTAAGTATGGGCTAGTGCGTAGGGTAAGTTGGTAACGAACAAGTCAAAGAACTCAAATAATACAAATAGTTAGAATACTAACCACTCAGAATTGATATTGAATTGACCTACGGTCAACTATATGATATCACTAGAATAGATAATAACGGTATGTTTACTTATCCTATCTATTGTCAATATAGGTCCAGTCTGATGTAACAAATACATCTGATCGTATCTACTTTGCTAATGTTCTAGAAAGAGCATAACACTGCAATGTGTAAGTAGATCATATCGTAGATGGCAAGTCAGTGTAAATCTTGTGCACCGACTAATCTTAGGACTAACTTATTTTAAACATATAATCAAATTTATATTCCACTGTGATTACGTCACTATAAATATGATTGGCTATATGCTTGGGATTTAATAGAAGTTTATATTAAACAAATAATCATGAAAATAAAACATGTTAGTAAAGTGATTGACCAAGTCAAAAATTGATTTCTATTCTTTTATTGATAATAAATGAGATTACAAAGAAATTGTGTTTTAATTAGGGCATAAAACCCCAATAGTAGATACAAACATTTGGTTGGTTATCTTAAGGACTATAAAATATACTACCTTTTTTTTCTTTGGAATATCCTACAAACATGCACACTTCAATGCGTGATTCCAACTTCCCAATCTTTCCTTTAAGCACGTGTGCAGGACAACCCTATATACGAAAATGGCATAAACTAAGTTTAGTACCATTCCATAATTCCAATGGTGTTTTCTTAATAGACTTAGATGGAACAACATTGAGTATGTATAGAGCACATTTTATTGCATAACCCCAAAATGTCAAAGGCAATGATGAGAAACTAATCATCGATCTAACCATATCTAATAAGGTTATGTTCTGTCTTTTTGAAACACCATTTTTTTTGTGGTGTTCGAGGTGCAGTGTGTTGGGATTGAACTCCAAGCTCACGTAAATGGTCTTCAAATTCATAATCTAAGTACTCTCCACCTCGATCTAATCGAAGTACTTTTAGTGATTTTCCCAATTTATTTTCAGCTTCTGCTAGGAATTCCCTAAACTTATCATAGGTTTTGGATATCCTTTGCATTAAGTATAGGTAACCATATCTTCAATAATCATCAATGAAAGTGATGAAGTATTCATTACCTCCTCTAGCTTGGACATTTAATGGACCACAAACATCCATATGTACAAGTTGAAGTGGTTCTGTGGCTCTTGAACCTTTAGCAGAGAAAGGTCTCTTGGTCATTTTTCCTTCTAGGCAGGATTCACAGACTGTGAGAGAACCAATAAATAGTTCTCTTAAAGGACCATCCTTTGTTGGTGTGTTAATTCTGTCTAGACCAATATGTCCCAATCTCAAATGCCACAGATATGTTTCACTATTGGAATCTGTCTTTTTTCTTTTAATAGATCTAGGATTCGCTGTTTTAAATAATTCAGAATTATAAACATGCTCGATATTTGACTTTAACTTGTAAAGACCACCTTCAGAATTTGCAAAACTAGTGTCAAAACAATATTTCGAAATAACAATCGAATTATTATTAAAAGAAACATTAAAACCTTGTTCATGCAATTTTGATAAGGAAATTAAATTTCTAGTAAATCCAGGAATAAAATAAACACTGTCCAATACAATAAATTTATTATTATCAAAATCTAGGCGAGCTTTTCCTACTTCAGTTGCCGATATCTCATGTCCACTTCCAACTCTCGTGGTCACCTCTCCATGAATCAACTATCCAAGATGAAAAATCACCTTCCACTAAACAAGATTCTAAAACAAGTAAATCAAATTTACCCTTCTTTTTGTCTTTCAGTTCAGCTAGGTACTTAGGAAAATTCTTTTTTCCAATGGCCGTCAACTCTACAATGAAAGTATGCTCCTTTCGGTGCCTTCTTTTTCGAGTTCTTTGCAAAATTATTCTTCTTGGAAGACGTGTTGGTTTTCTCTGGTCGTTTGTCCTTTTTCTTGTCCTTTCCTTGACCACCCTTCCTTTTCTTTGAATTACCATTTGAATTGGAAGACTTGGTTTCAGCAACATTTTCCTCCTCAACCTCAGTGGAAAATTTGTTTAGAAATTCAAAGCTTGCAACTCATTTAGCAGTTGGGTCATATTGTACTTCAACTTGTTCTTAACATAGTTGGTAGTGAATGTCACAAAACCTTGTGTGAGAGATTCAAGTATCAAACTTACTTGAGTTCTCTCATCAATGGTCACACCATGGATTTCTGCATCATGCAATATGTTAATCATGTCTAGGATGTGTTCTGTGACAGTCAGAATCTAGTGATCCGTAAGGGGAAAGACCGAGTAAAGTTGTGCAATCCCACACCGCCTAGGGAAGGTCAAGTGGGATGATTCTAAGACTGTGTAGGTATGGGACTACACAGTTAAAGAGGGCTTAAAAAGGATTGATGGGTACTACCTATGCTAACAAGATGAATCTTCTTTTCGATAGTCCATCACTTGAGAACTTCAAAGCTAAGCGTGCTTGACCTGGAGTAATCTCAAGATGGGTAACTTCCTGGGAAGTTTTCCCAGGAAGCATGCGAGTGAGGACAAAGCATGCTGAAAAGACTCGTGTTGGTTTGTAGGGCCAGTCGTCATTCCAGGAAGTAGCCATAGTGACGTGGGTCGTTACAAATGGTATCAGAGCCTTGACCCAGCCGAAAGTGTGGCCGACGGGGACGTCGTGTCCATAAAGGGAGTGATTGTGACAGTCTGAATCTCGTGATCCGTAAGGGGAAAGACCGAGTAAAACTGTGCAATCCCACACCGCCTGGGGAAGGTCAAGTGTGATGATTCTAAGACTGTGTAGGAATGAGACTACATAGTTGAAGATGGCTTAAAAAGGATTGATGGGTACTACCTATGCTAACAAGATGAATCTTCTTTTCGGTTTGCTGAAAATTAAATAAATAAAATATAATGAATTAATGCATATAATAAATATCAGTTTATATTTGGAATAGTAAATATGATTCATGAATGCAACACATAAAATAACACACAAACAATTAATTACTAGTCCATGATAGATTTGTAGAGTCCAAGAACTTTACTTAGCTAGTTAGATAGTAGTATTATAGTATTAATAGTATTATCTTTATGACTGTGGATTTTTGGTTCAGACCGGGATTTATTTGGACACTCATAGTAGTACTTGTAGATTTTCTAAGTTTAACCTATAGTTTAAGAATATTAATTTTAACCTAAGGTTTGATTAATATGACTGATATTGAGGATAATATTTATTATACTATAAGGTTTAGATAAGAACCAATGGGATTTTAGCACATGTTATGTATGGGTTATTAATGATTAAGTATTTTTAGGATTTAATTTAATAAGGGTAAAATTTGAATGCTCTAAGGTCAGTCAGCAGCTTTGAAAACGTTTAAGGGCTTAGTCAAGGTTGTTTACTCAATTCAAATTAAGCTAAAAATGTGTAATTTCGTGTTTAAATAATCAGCGTATGCCGATATATCGCAGCTATAGGGGGCGATATATCGCAGCACGTAGATACGGAAAACACGAAACGATGCACGTTTGCCTCGGGCATAATGGTCCAGGCGATATATCGCCTCCTTTAGCATATTTTGAATGTTTTCAAAATCGTTTCCCATTCAAACCTTCAACCTCTTGATAAGTCCAGCACCTTTCTGAACGAGTCTTCAGCCTCTGCTGAACGATAATTCAAATTATTTTCACTTAAAAAGCCATTATTTTTATTCAAGTTAAATTAAGATCCTTTCATTCCTAAACTCTATAAATAGGACCTAGTACCCAGCCATTATTCATCTTTTTCTCTAAGTTCAGAGGCTGCAAGTTGCTAGGTGAGTGTGAGAGTGTAAACATTTGGGTTGGGAATCATAAGCTTGATCATCATAAGCTTATCAAACACTTGGGGAAGTAAGGTTTTATAGTATTTCGGTTCGAGGTTTAGATTGGTCTTACAAGTCTTCAAGGTATTTCCACACCTTAGTTCATTGGTATTATTTTATTTTAAGTTCTCATAGTCTTCTACTCAGCCTTCTAACCTTAATCTTTATTTTCGTTAGGAAATCTAAGAACTTGCACATAAGTTTTTGGTAAGTATTTTCTCAATGGTTTAGTCCTTCCATTCCTTTCATTTCTCTTCTTCACTATACTCACTCTTTTTCAAATGGTTCTTAGGAGTGTTTCAAAGCCCCAACTCTGTCCTCTTATCCCGGTAATTTTGGTAAGGAAAATAGGATAGAATTCATATGTTATATGTTTTATATGTTATCTTATGTTTTTATGTTATGAAATGTGTTATGTTATGTATGTATGTAGGCTTGGGCATATGACCCATATGACTAACAAGCCCCAAATGGATTATGGGCATATGACCTACTTAGCTAGTAGGACCCCACTAATCTAATGGGCATATGACTTGTTTAGTCTATGGGACCCCAAGTAATAATGGCCATTATAGTATTTGTATGATATAAGTGTAATGTATGTTATGTTATGTTTTTATGTTTCTTATGAAATTTATGTATATGAACTATGTGGTAGATTTTCCTTGCTGGGCATTAGGCTCATTCCTTTTTTGTTTATATGTGCAGGAAAATAGCTATAGTGGCGGTAAGGTTCGTGGATGCTTGGGGATTGTGTATCGGTGATGAATGGATTCAAGGAGTCGAGAGTTCGATTTTCGAGGATGTAGTATTGTTTTTATGGTTTTACATGTATTTTTTCCGCACTTGCTATGTAACTCCTTTTTATTTTAAATTATGTTTTGTTTTTCAAACAATGGGATCCCATATCCTACTTGTCATTTTATGTAAGTAACTTTTATTTTACAAGTTCCTAATAAAGTTATGGTATTTTCACAATGTAAGTTTTATTAAGGATTAGTATGTATAGTTTCGTTAATGGTCCAAAAGTCTAGAGTAGTTGGGTCATTACAAGATTAATTTGAAAATTAATGGACCGTCTTATGGTAGGTCAAACTAATCACAAATTAACATTTAGATAAGATCTCAACTCAATAAGTGAAAACTTAAAATCTCATTTTTCTCTTTTGACTTATGAAGTACCGTTAGTTTGGTCAAGATGCACTAGTCGCGCTTGAAAGCCTAGATACATCTTCAAATGTAACCCATAATAAGTCCCATGGTCTTCATTGTTGGTTGAACACCGAGAGGCATAGGAAGGGCCTCGTGTCGCCTCCGTTTGTGACCTCCCTAAGGAAAGACTTCCAAATATGTTTATTTTATCTCAAGGTTGACTTTTCATATGAGAATAAGATTAGTGATGTATTTCAACCAATAATGGAGACCGTGAGACTTATTATCATAATTCTCTCTCCCACTCACTGCTTTAAAATTCTGTTTTCTCAAAATCAATATTTTTCAATTTGGTTGTAAAACTAATTAAATTAATTTTACCATATGATATTTTAATAAATACTAATCCAACTATGCAAAATAAATAATCGTGCCCTAGATTTTATTTGCCTTTTTTAAATAGAATGCCATTTTATTTAATAAAATAATTTTATTAAATAAGAAAATAAACAACTTTAAATTATTTTTACCATCTTAACTAATTAAGACTAAATTAATTATATGAGTTATCAAATAAAAACATATAATCAATACTAAGCATGTGTTCTAAAAGAAAATGCATGCTTAATATGTACTATGTGGGTAATATGTATGTCATGTTATTATACATGATAAAGCATTAAACAATTTAATCATGTTCAATCAAATAAATAAATAAAAGTTGGTTAGGTGTTTTGGGTATTTCTAGAAAATTACAACACTTGCAAAAAATACACAAAAATAATTAAACTAACTAAGGCCTGATGTAACGACCCAAATTCACTAATTAGGCTTAAGGGCCTTGATTAGTGTGCCTGGAGGTCATAATGGAGATTATGTGTGATTTTTATGGTCAAGATGCATGATTATGATTTTAAGCATGTTATATGACTATGTGTATTATGTGATGTGATAATTATGATATGTGAATCGTACCACGTGGGTGTGGTGATATCAATGTGATGCACGTGCCGAGACGGTCCTAGAAAGCTAGATAGTGGTAACTGGTGATTTGGTAACCTGCGTAACTGTTAGTAACCATAGAGAGTAACAGGTTTTGCTGGAAAGTGGTAGAATTGTAAAGTAAGTAAAAAGACAAGTGTGCCCTTGAGGTTTAGTTAGAAAGGGATATTTGAGGAAGTCTAAAGTGGTCTTTTGGAAGTGAATAGAAGAGCTTCAGCTGAGGAAAAGCTAGTCATGTATAACACTTAGGAAGATTGATTTATGCTGAAAATTAGAGGAAAATCTAGAAGAAAGGAGAAGAAGAGGGAAGCTAAAGTTGGGTGACCTAAGAAGAGAATTCTGATGATTCAAGGAAATTAAGCTAAACCTAGGCCAAGATTACTCAGAGGTAAGGGTCTATCTATGATTTGTTTAAGTCTCAAGTCTTGTTTTTGGAGGATAAGCATGAATTGAAGCAAGTTTGTGGCTTGTTTTGCATGAAAACTCAGCTGGTTTGTCAAGGGGAAACTCAGTTTAAAGCTTGGATTGGAGGAAGCTCAAATTGAATTTCTGATTGAGGTAAGGGTATTAAACATGTTTGCATTCTCGTAGCTGTTATGATTTAAGGATTTAGAGGTTTGGTTTGTACTTTTCTCCACTTTTGGTTTAAGTGTTGAAATCTGAAACTTAAGTGTGAATTCTGAGAATAGTTGTGTGATTGAGTTAGATTATGATGTTTGTAGGTTGTTGAAAGGTTTATTTGGGGTTTTGAGTTGGTTTTGAGGCTTAGGTATAAGTTTGGGGTGATTTGGAGTGATTTGGGTTCGGGAAAACGCAGGGGAAAAACCCAGAATTCTGGGCTCGCGAAGGAGCGCCGCGACTCTGTTCTAGCGCGCCGCGGCGCAAGGCTATTTCTGGGCGGTGTGTGTGCTCTCTGACTTGCTGGGCGCCGCGGCCCTATAGGGCAGCGCCGCGGCGCTAGGCCAATTTCAGGATGTTAGAATTTGCAATTTTGAGCCTTTGCTCCGGGGGTTCGGGGGATGTCTTCGGTGCATTGTTTTAGGGATTTTGGGGGTTCCGAGAGTGTGGAATTGGTTCCGGGGAGGTAGCTTTTGATTGATTAGTGACAAAGGATGTTTCATTTGTGTTGTGATTAGGACTTTGGAGAGGCTCAGGGTAGAGGACCGTGCTCGCGGCTTCGAGGCTTCGGAAACCCGGGTAAATGTTGGTGATGGGACTAAGTGCTCCCAAGAATTGTGTCGTGTCAATGTTGGTATCACGCCAAGGGACATGTAAAAGCGGTCTAAGAGTGCCGTACTTGATATTAGCGCACAGGGGGCGGGTTGGCCACTGGGAGCCAAGAACATCGGAATAACAGAGGGAGCAGCCTGAGGGCGCTAGCCCTGGTTATCGTTTGTGAATTGTGAATGTTATGAATTGAAATGCCTAGTATGTGGAATACTTGACTATACTGACTGATGATGTATCTGAGTTTATGTGGTGCAATGTAAGATATTGACTTGTCTGCTAACTGTTCATGCTCTGTTGTTGTTGTGTTTTCTTGCTGGGCCTTGGCTCACGGGTGCTACGTGGTGCAGGTAAAGGCAAGGGCAAGCTGGACCAAGCCTGAGGTGGAGAGCTCCGAGGTGGAATGCACATAGCTAGCGGTTCGACTGCCATGGTCAAGGAGTGGACCAGGACAGGGATCACCTAACCACTAGTTTTGCCTTAGCATGGCCAGTTGTTGTATATAAACCCTGAGTCTTTTGTAAACGGTCTTTGAACATAATATTTTTGGGGTCCCATGTAACAGATAATACTTTTTAATGGAAATGTGGCTTTTGAGACCAAAACTCTTTTAACCCTAGTTCCTTAATAGTTTCAATAACACGATTTTATTTAAATGACTTGATTATCAAGTCTGGCACTTTATAAACACACAGTGTAACAGTCTTGGCTATCCAGGGCGTTACACCTGATAAAGAGCAACTCATTTGATATTGGACCTTCTCATTTTGTGATGCCCTGGTTACTCCAAGACCGTTACTGTGAACTTTAAACTGTGCTTAACTCCCTAAACGAGTCATTTGGTTATAAACGTACATCTAGGTGTTATTAGTAGGCTAAGGTGAAAAATCTCGATCAAAAGGAATGGATATATTTTATTTAAAACATAAAACTGTACATGGGCCTGTAAAAGTGTTTACAAAGTTATTTACAATCCAAAATGGTCATTACAATATAAAAATTACAACCCGCCAAACTAAGCAGCAAAAATAGAGTTAACCCCTAGTTCCTCTGAGAAACACCTTGGTCGTGGTGGTCAAACGGTCGCATATGTACACATTTCCACCTAAGCTCTCCACTTTAGGTTGGGTGAGCTTTTCTTTCCCTTTACCTGCACCACATAGTACCCGTGAACCAAGGCTCGGCAAGAAAACTTATTACTGCATGTATGTAATATCAATAAATGATTCTGGTGATCATTATGGGGCTTGCAGCCCTAATCAGATAAGTGAGTCACACTTTGGGCTCCGCACCCTAATCAGATAAGTGACTATTAAGTCATACTCTGAATAGATGACTAATAAGTCTATCTCTAGATAGATGACTAATAATTCTATCTCTGAATAGATGACTAATAAGTTTATCTCTAGGGCTCTGCACCCTAAGCCATGTGATGTTCAGTCACCTGAGCCTTTTGGCCTTAACTCTACGTAACTAGCCTTTAGACTAGACAATTGCATTTATTTTTCATCGAACTTGGGGTCAGTCAAGCATTTCATGCTTATGTTGATTAGATCTAATCATTTCAGCCTGTGTTAAACACATTAATGTCGTTCTTAACTCTTAAGCCAATACCATATGACAGGTGCCCAGTATTACCGCTGAACTTGACAAAATAGTCACAGCTTCAAGATCAGTACTAAACACCATTGCCATTCTCTGACTAATAAGTCATTTCCAGATAAGCAAAGCTGTTATGCATTTACTATACAATCAATGTCAATATATAGAGCAGTCAACATGCTTCATCAATAACCATGCATGTGACATACTGGGTACAGTTTTCTTACCTCTGGTTCGAGCGTGAAATAATAAAAGAACGACCTTTGAGAATGATCAATCCTCAAGTCCCTTAGCAATCACCTAGTCATAACCAAATATGTAATTCCATTAATAAAATAAATCAATAAAAGGTTCATAATCTAAAACCTCACTCCCGAGACCTCGACTCGTACTAAAATGGTTAGTAGTTTCGATCCCGACCCTTAGGAAATGAAACCCCGAGCCTAAACCCTAGAAAAACTCCTCCCTTGCACAAAAGGAAGGGGCGGGCCGCGACTTGGCCTAGTGAGTCGCAGCGCGCCCCCAAGACAAAGAGCAATCTGTCTGGGGTACCAAGGGCGGGTCGCGACTTGGCCTAGTGGGTCACGGCGCGCCTGCATGAACTCGGTCGTGACTTGACCCAGCAAACCCAGCTCCCCTGCCCATTTTCTCAATTCAAATCAGCCCAAACCTTCATCAATTAAATCCCAAAATCACACCCAAGCATTACCACATCATATCCATCATTCAACCAACAAAACCTAAGCTTTAAACCATTCAAAACCACATCAAATAACCACTTCTAAGATCAAAACTCCGAAGCTCAAGAACTAACTCAAAAACAGAGCAAACTAGAAACTATGGCTGAAATGTTACCTTAAACACAGGTTTGAATCCCCTCCAATGGCTGATCACTAGCCTAAAACCTCAAGCTTTGATTCCCAAACTTGAACCATCAATCTTGCTTCAAAATTCAAGCCAAGAAGAAGAAGAAGAGATGATCGAGAGAGATAGGAAATGAGCCCTATGTTTGCTGTCTAATTCCTTCTACAACCAGCCACTAACCTTAAGTATATTCGATGGTCAAAAGACCAAAATGCCCCTAAGCCCATTTAATTCCTATACAGCCACCCCAAGGGAAAAACAGTCATTTCTCACTTATCCTGCTATTATAATTAACATCCTCAAATTCCCGTTATTCCCAATATTATCAAATAATAATTAAATCATAACCCATTACCCATTCATTCTCAGTAATGCATTAAGCATCAAATTACCCCCAGACTTACCCCGAGCCTGGAAATTAATCCCGCTATGACCACACTGCTAATTTGCATTCTAAGATCGTCTCATTCCGAATAGCTCGAACATATCCACATTATAATGTGATCTCATCCATAAATCATAACCATGCACATAAATATACAAGTATGCAATTATCATCATATAATCATATAATCATGCATTTAATCACATACTTGCATAATAAATCAATTATGGCCCTCCTGGCCCCCTAATCCAAGCATTAAACCTCATTAGGGAATTTGAGACATTACACTTTTAGTCTTTGGGCCATTACCATTTTAATTAACCATTATGAGTTAAATAGCCTTTTAATTATTTTAAACAAATTTAAAATTATCAAACTTTGGATTTTAATTATATTAGGCCTAAACAGGCCCAAATGGATATTACACATCCATTAGGGTTTGCAAGACACAAACCCTAATTAGTGTGTCAATGGTGGTCGGCGGATGGCAGCCATGGGTGGCTGGCAAGGGCACGGGGTAGAGGCGCAAGGGGCGCTAGGTGCAGGCGTGCAGGAGCCGCGGACTCATGTGTGCAGGGGCACTGGACGCAGACGCAGGGGCTTGGCGTGGTGTGGGGTAGTGGCTCAGGCCTCGGGATTCGTACTCGGGGCTCAGGCCATTATAGAATTTTTTATCCAGAATTTAAATAAATTACAAAATTCCTATGCCCCAAAATGGCTTACAATTTTTGTATATCTAGAAAAAATTAAGAATTTTTTCTAACCCAAAAACACCATGAAAACCAACCCTTAAGAACATAAACGATTCATACATAAACATCCATTCATTCATATGTTACCCACACAGTAATTAACATATGCAGGGATTAAAGATGGCTCAGGTACCAATTGTTAGGAATGGTTCCAAGTGCGCAATGGAAGTTGCGGTAATGGTATACAACAACAAAAATTCATATAAACAACTTTATATGAGGATCATTTAATATGCAATATGTTAATCAATATATATAATATGTATATAAAAATAATACGAAACAATTTACCTCTTGTAGCCTATCAAGAATCCTAGAATCTTTTCGTATGTATTTCGATCTTACTATCCTTGCTAGAGTACTCACACCTAGATCTTCCAAGACGTTCTCTACACCTCAAGATGTGGGTGGCCACATAGAGAACAAGGATGATTCTTGTGACTCAAAAGTATTCTCAACACATGAGACTTTTGATTATAGGCTAGAGAGAAAAGGTTTTCGCTTTTGTGAAAAAGATGATAGTTTTTTCCTCTCTGTTAAAAAACTTGTCAATACTTGTTGTTTCTATTTTCTATCATATAGAATATATAGACATTATTACCATAATAATAATAATAATAAAAATAAAAAAATCAATCATCTTTTATATTAATAATAATAATAATGACAGTAGACAAAAATCTAACATTCCATTTGAAAACCTCTTTTAAAATGTATTATTAAATAATTAAAAATAAACTTAAAAAATCAATATCTAATAACATCATATGTGCCACACACATAGAGCAGTCCAAGCCCTATGTGTGTGGCCTATCCTTGAAAAATGAGATTTTGATTTTTTTCATGTGTTTTTATTTTAATTAATTAATAATTAGATATACAAATAAGGTATCATCTTTTTAAGTAAAAGATAACAACTTAAATTACAAAATTCAAAATTCAAAATTTTAATTTCCATTATCATATTATTATTAATTAAATAAATATAATAATCAAAATAAATTTTGACTATCTATATTTATTTATTCACACTTAAATAAAATAATTGATTAAAATAAATTTACTCTATTTCCACACAATTTTGAAAATTGCACAAATGCAATAATAAATTGTGCAACTTCAATTATCACATAATTGCATATTTATACCAAAGAATAAATATTATGTCAAATAGCACATTCACAATTTAACCCTTGTATCAACTCTTACCATGATTAGTGTTGATAGAGCTTCCCCAGAGACCTATGGACCAATAATTTCAAGCTCCAATAAATAAAAGATTATTAACCAAAACTCTTTGATTCAATAATCATATTTATTAATCTCATAATTATTCTACTATAAATATGAGAATGAACTCTTGAGAATTAAAGACATATATTTATTGAGTACTTTATTGTAACCATAAAGTGTCCATTGATATAATCATTGCATACAAATTAATCATCTATTGATGATTCATAATTAAGTGGGAATAAAATTTTTGTTTTACCCTTTTAATTATATTTTGATTCCAAGTGTACCATTGACTTTACTAGTGAAGGTTAATTCATAATCTGATTATGAATTTGACGTCAATAACCTTTTTAGTTCCAAAAGCCAACCCAATAAGGAATCATTATTCAAAATATAAGAAGGTATAGATTCCATATCTGTTAAGCTATGTCCCTGGCCATATACATCATTGAGTCCCCAAAACAATAGTTCTTACCCTGATCATTCTGACAAACCGCAACGCATGAATCAAAGGATCAAGTGACATATATAGGAGTTCATAGTAACTTCATGATTAAGATCAGTTTGTATATGATCATCCGTTTATGTGTTTCATAATACTACAAAACAGTATTTAAACAAGTATTATTAAATCACATCTGGTCCATGTAACGTCCCAAATTACCTAATAAGGCTTAGGGCCTTGATTAGGGGGCCAAGATGGCAAATTATGGATTTTATGTGATTAATTGATCATTAATCATTATTTATGTGTATATGTGATATATATGTATATCCTTACTTGAATATGTGAGTTATATTATAATATGAGTAAATATTCATGTTTAGGTGTATTAAATATGCATGTTGGCTCCTTTCTTATTAGAAGGGCATTTTCATAATTTTGGCTTGTTATGGGTATATTTGAATATATATATATATGTGAATATATGTGATATATGTGTGAGACCACATTATTATGTGGATATATTTGGAATATTCGGCATGAGGCGATCCTAGTGAGCAAATTAGCGAAAAAGTCACAATGGGAATAAATACCCGGCTCGGGGTAAACCTAGGGCTATTTTGGTAAATTAGTACCTTACCGGGAATTATTGGATAATGGAGACTTATTTGGAGATATTGGGAGTAATTGTGGAATATTGGTGTCATTTGAGGATTAGCGGGAAAATGACCATTTTTCCCTTGGGAGCGTTAAAGGACCAAGTAAGAGCTATAGGCGTTTTGGTCATTTTGACCCTTAGGATTTACTTAGTAGCCAAGGATCTCCCAGAAAGAACCAGTATAGTGGCCATATTACAACTGAGGTAAGGATTCTTTATCCATTGATTTCTGAGTTTTTAATTGTTCTTGGTGTTCTTGAGTTTCAAGAAAACTCAAGTGGTGATTTTGAGTAGTTTTGGGTGTATTATGATGTTCTGGGTGTTGTATTATGATTTTCAGGGTTGAATTTGGGTCTAAGGGGCCTTTGAGGTCGGTTTTGAGTTTGGAACCTCGGAGAAAATTCTGGAAAAAACCCAAAATTTGGGTACTCTGACATTGGCACTATAGCGTCAGGTAGGTGGCGCTATAGCGCCAGTCGGATGGTCAAGTTCACGTTTCTGACTGTGGCGTCATAGCGCCCGGTAGGTGGTGCCGTAGGGCCATACTATTTTCCAGGGCATAAATTTTGTATTTTTTGGGGTTTTGATCCGAGGGCTCGGGAGACGATTCCACCACCCTGTTTGGTGGGATTGGAGGTCCCGAGAGCGCAGGATTGGTCCCGAGATTAGGTTTTGGAAACATCGTTTATGGGTTTTTACTAGGTTTTTGCTAGGGCTCAGAACAAGAACGTGCTCGAGGGTCGTTCTTATTTTACGCTATACTCGGACCTGAGGTAAGAAAACTGCACCCAATACATGATATATATGATTAGGGCTTGGCCCGACTGTTAATAATAGTTATGAATAGGGGTTAGGCCCCTAAGGATGATTATGTTTAAGTTATCATCTCGTTTGTTGATTAAACATGCTTGAATATTCTGTACTTGATTAACTATTACATGATTGTTCGCATGTTTTGCTTAGCTAGGGCTTGGCCCCATTAAAGAGCATGGTTATTACTATGTTTGCGACTACTTGATGATGTATTATGATTAATATGTATGCATGCTTGTATTGTTGAAGTATACCTATCTATATATGTTTCAGTATCTGTATTCAAATACCTGGTTCAGGGCTTGACTTATTAGTCAATGACGGCAATAGTGCATTGCGCGTTGGTCGAAAGGCTTAGGCCCAAATCAAAAACATATTATTACGTTAGCTGACCCAATGGTCGATGGAAAACAAAAGTATCTAGCTAGCTCTATAGCTAGTTACCCAAAGCTAAGGGTGAGGGCCCCATGTGACACTATGGTCACATAAATAGGGCACAGGGCCCCAGAGTTGACTCTATGGTCAACTACTCAGGGCAGCGGCCTTAGAATGGTCCAATGACCATTTATAAGTAATTGTATGCCTGCATGAGTAGGTTATTACTGCTGGACATGCTAGATAAGTATCTGGGAATCTGTATTTTCTGTTCATGCACATGTTAAAGTTTTCTTGCTAAGTCTTGGCTCACGGGTGCTATGTGGTGCAAGTGAGGGAAAAGGAAAGCTTAACCAGCCATGGGTTGGAGAGCTTCGATGGCGACGTGTACATATGCGGATGCTCATCCACCACGGCCGAGGATATCTCAGAGGAACTAGGGTTGTAGCCATAATTTTGCCGCTTAGGTCGGCCGATTGTAACTTTTGATGTATATACACCCTTTTAACGTTTGTTTGTAATATATTTGGGATCCCATGTATCTATGAAACTTTTTAAATAAAATTCAACGGTTCCTTGACCAAAAAATTTAGCCCTAACCCTTGACGTTAACCTTAGTTACACGTTTATAACCAAATGACTTTATTAGCAAATCTGACACAATTTAAAGTACACAGTGTAATGGTCCTAGATTAGAAGGACGTTACAGTCTAGTTCTACATCCTCTCAACATGCAAAGTACATCCACAATAGTGTCCTACTACACTAGTAACCCGGATCAAGGTCACATGTATTCATAATACTAGTGGACCGTACTAGTAGTAATTAATCTAAATATTTCATAACTATATTTTACTGCGAACTATTAAAGTTCATTATCTCAACCTCGATCCTCTCATACTAATATGAGATTGAGATTACATAGATGAACTTGGGAATTTTCTAATATTTACTTAATATTATTAGCAATAATATAGTACATAAGCTACATACATACAATAATTCAATTCATTCATTAATGTCTTTAAAACCATTGTCTACTATAATTGATTTAAGGGCACAATTCTGAACATCCCTTGCCCATACATGCACCACACAGCACCCGTGAGCCAAGGCTCAGCAAGAAAACTTAAACATGTGCATGAATAGTAAATACATATTCCAGATGCATATCTAGCATGCCCAACAGTAATAACATACTCATGCATGCATACAATTACAAATAAATGACTACTATTTCATAACGGGGGCCCGCTGCCCTGAATAAGTGGTTAATAAGTCATACTCGGGCCCAGCGCCCTAGGATCTGGGACTAATGAGTCACCCCGGGGTCCCGTGCCCTATCCTTTGTATAACCAACCTTAGAGTTGGCCCAGTGTACCTAGCGCTTTAATTTTCCACGACCATTGGGTTGGACAAGTGTATAATGCACTCTTGGTTAGGCATAACCATATCGACCAGCACTCAACACGTTATTGCCGCCCTTGACTTATGAGCTAAGGCTTTTCGATCAGATAATGCAAACAAGTATACCTCTTTAACAGTTATCCTAAAATAGAGCATTCACGCATGCTTAATCAATCAATCACAGACATATTCATAATTATGTTCATTCTCAGGGACCTGAGCCCTATTAATAATCATACTTAACAACCAGATAATCAAATACGGTTAAGCATACTTAAGATAATACAAGTATGCATACATATTAATCATATATCTCAATCAATTAAACACAAACACATTAATGACCATGTTCCTTAATGGGGCCAAGCCCTAATCACACACATAATCTCATATAATAATGCTCATTTACAGGGGCCCAAGCCCTAACCATAACCATATCTAACAATCAGGCCAAGTCCTAATCACATACATCACGTATTGGGTGCAATTTTCTTACCTTGGATCCGAGTGCAAGGTATAATAAGAGCGACCCTCGAGCACGATCCCGGTTCTGAGCCCCTAGCGATAACCTAGTCACAACCATAATATAGGATCCCATCAATAAATAGCAAATAAAGTCTTCCGGACCAAGTCCTAGCCTTCGGGATGTCGAATTCTACTAAACCGGGTAGAAGAATCGATCTCGAGCCCTTATGTTTGAGTTCTCGTCACTAAAATCCTAAGGTGGCCAAAGTTGCCCAGGCAGGGCGCGACTTGACCCTAAGGGTCGTGGTGCACCTCACAGATAGAAATCCCCTCCTGTCTAGAATAAGGACACAGGCCATGACTTGCCGTTGAGAGTCGCGGTGCGTCTCCAAAACAGAACCCCCATTTGGCTCTGAGTTCTCATGGGTCATGGCATCCCAAGAACAAGGTCGCAGCCTGACCTTACGAACCAATAATTCCCTGGTTTTTTTCAGCCAAACTCAACCAAAAACCACCCAAAATCATACCAATAACCAGAACTAAATCATAGCACAACATCAAAACCCCAGCTCAACACACTCAAAACTCCACCCAAAACTCAAATTCATAACCTTGAGCCTTAAAGCTCAAGAACAACCAAACCAAAATAGCATTCAATGGAAAAACAGAGTCTATAACTTACCTCGATTGTGAATTAAATCCTCCTAGCTACAGCTAATCCAATCCTAGGTTCAAGCCTTCAATTTCCTATGTTTTCAACCACTAATCCTCTTAGTTTCGTCAAGCAATCCACCTAAAATTGAGAGAGAGTATGAGGGAGAGAAAGAGAGAGGGATTCGGTTGGGGAGAGAAGGAGCTGAGTGTTTTGTGTTTTTGTGACTGTTTTGTTTTTACGTGGTTTACTTAAGTTTCAAGTAACCTCAAGCAAATCCCGAGGTTCAGGGTACCAAAAACGTCCCCGAGGGCAATATGGTCAAAATCCCCGACATTCCCTCATAATCTCACTAACTCCAAATATATCCTCGAATATCTATTCTCTTTACCTGATAACCCGAGAATGTACTGGATACCTGAAATACCCCTTACCTTGCCCCAAGTCAGGTATTAGGTCCCGTTGTGACTTCCCTGCTAACTTGCTCCTTAGGATCGTCTCATGCCGAGTAATCCAAATATATCCACATAATAATGTGTTCTCACACACATATCACATATATGTCAAATATACCCATAATGGACCAAATTACAAAAATGCCATTTTAATAAAAAACAGGCCCACATGCATATTTAATACACCTAAACATGCATAATAAGTCATATTATAATATAACTCACATAATCATAAATGATACACATATATATCACATAAACACATAATTTCCATAAATTTCCATCCTGGCCCCCTAATCAAGGCCCTAAGCCTTATTAGGTAATTTGGGATGTTACAACTATCCCCTCCTTTCCGTCCACGGAATTTTACCTGAATAACTCAGGATACTGGTCCCGCATATCTAGCTCTAATTCTTAGGTCGCATCCTCGATCCTGTTTTTCCTCTATAATACCTTAATTATAGGTATAGTCTCGTTCCTCAGGACCTTGTCCGACCTGTCTAAAATCTGAACTGGCTGCTCCTCATAGGATAACTCTGCCTCCAGTTCCAGATCCTCATAACTCAATACATGAGTCTCATCTAATACATGTTTCCTCAACATGAAAATATGAAATACATTGTATACGATCAACAGTGCCGGAGGTAAGGCCAATCTATAGGCCACCTGATCTCTAGGATCTCAAATGGTTCTACAAATCTATTGCTCAACTTGCCCATTTTTCCAAATTTCTTCACCCTTTTGCATGGTGAAATTCTAAGGAAGACATAGTGTCCCACTTGGAACTCCACGTTTTTGCATTTCAGATTAACATAACTTTTTTGTCTACTCTGAGAAGCGAGCATCCGAGCTCTAATATTTTCAATAGCCTTAGTGGTCCTCTGAACTGTCTCAGGACTCAAATATTTCCTCTCACCCATCTCATCCCAGTGAATGGACGATCTACACTTTATACCATACATCATCTCATAAGGTGGTACTTTAATAGTCAACTGGTAGCTATCATTATAGGAAAACTCTATTAGAGGCAAATATCCATTCCAAGACCCTTCAAATTCCAACATACATGCTCTTAGCATGTCCTCTAATATCTGGATAATCCTCTCTGATTTATCATCAGTCTGAGGATGATAAGTGATACTGAACTTCTTTTGTGTACTCATCACTTCCTATAAACTTTCCCCAAAACATGGAAGTAAAGATAGGGTCCCTATTCGACAGGATAGAGCTCGAAGTCCCTTGAAGGCGTACTATCTCTCTCACATAGAGATCTGCATATTGGTCAACTGTATTTTTCATCCTCACTGGTAAAAAGTGAGCTAACTTTGTATACCGATCCATGATTATCTAGATTGAATCGTACTAGCCCACTGTCGTGGGCAATCCTACCACGAAATCCATCGTGATGTCCTCCCACTTCCACTCTGGGATATCCAAAGGCTGCAACATCCCTGGTGGTCTCTGATGCTCTACCTTGACCTGTTGATAGGTCAAGCACCTTGCCACATACTCGGTCACATCCCTCTTCATCCCAAGCCAGCAATATAAAACTTTTAGATCCTGATACATCTTTGTGGTGCCTGGATGTAGAGAATAAAGGGTAGTGTGAGAATCATCTAGAATCTCCCGTCCGATCTCAGTGTCCATCAAAATGCAGATCTATTCCTTGTACCTCAATAAACCCATGCCTGACACTGTATAGTCATTAACTATTCCAATAGAATACCCCTTCTACTATTTTCCCAACTGTGGGTCACTCAACTATTTTTCTTGATCTTCTCTATAATAGTAGACTAAAGCATAATGTTGGCCAACTAGCCCACCAATACCTTTAATCTAGCTTTTGTCATATCCTCTGCTAACTCTCTTGATATCTATCTCGCATTGTACCACTGCTACAAGTTCCAGATCATGTGTGGGGTACCTCTGCCGATACTCTTTTAGCTGACGTGTTGCCTAGACAATCATTTTTCCTGTCTTCATAAGGACACAACCTAGGCCCTGCCTCGAGGCATCACAATAAACCACAAGCTTGTCCTGACCGTGTAAACACTGATTCTTGCATGTCAACTCTATCAGTGGTGACACAATCTTGGAAAACCCCTCCACAGCGCGTCTGTAATAACCTATCAACCCCAAGAAACTTATGATCTCTGAAGCCTTCTTCAGCCTTGGCCAATCTCTGACCACCTCAATTTTTTCTAAATCCACCATAATTCCAACATTACTAACTATGTGACCTAAAGAAGTCATATGTGACAACCAAAACTCTCACTTCTTGAATTTCACATCCTGCCTATGCTATCTCAGCCTCAGTAATACTAATCTGAGATGTTGTTCATGCTCTGTCTCTGCTTGAGAGTATACCAATATATCGTCAATAAAGACGATCACAAACTGGTCCAGGTAATCCTTAAACATCATTTTCATCAGATCCATAAATGCTGCTGGGGCATTAGTCAGTCCAAATGACATCACCCAATCCTCATAATCTTTAACCAGATTCAGAAACTCATTTGTCTTTGCGATCTTAACTGCGCCACTATAAAATCTTTCGTTAAAATACTACCTAAATTCTTCCCAATTTATTATAGTTGTATCTCGTGTCTGAGATACCACTTCCCACCAAGTCCGGGCATCCTCCCATAGCATATACGTAGCACAAATCACCCTATTGTGGCCTACCACCCCTATAAAGTCGAGGAGGGAGCTAACCATGCCCATCCATTGCTCAGCTCTTAATGGATCTAGATCTCCCTCAAAAATTGGAGGGTAATGTTTCTTAAACCTCTCATATATTGATTCCCACCTATTCTCAACCCTAGGCTGAGCCAAAATTGGTGCCACTCCTGGCATAACAAAGGAATGAGTGTTCTTTTGCACAACCTGTTGTTTCAACCACCTAATATCTTCTTCCTGCCTTTGCAATCTTACTTGCATATCTATAAACACATGTTGCTAATTCTGAGGATTAGGCGGAGGGCTCTGGCCCTCGCAATAACTTCTGGCCTCAACATAAACACCGCCGGGTCCCATTGACTACCTTGGGTACATAACCTCTGAGTTCGTCTATAGTCAATGACTTGTCCCATTAGGCATGATGAACACATCCAAAAGTCTTCCCACGGGGGAAACCAAACAACACCGCATTCACATACAACAGTAGTACTAAAGTACATGCCCATAAAGTTCGTGCACAATTAATATGCCATGCTCTTACCAACACAAATATCATGCTCTCTACTCTAACATGTAGGTAAGGCATTTATTCATCAATTGAACATGCATGCACATAGTCATATCAACAGTCAAGGTCCAGGACCTATCATAATGTCTCATGCTCCCTAATATGGTGCAACGTGCCAAAATTTGCTAATAAGGCGTAGGGCCTTGATTAGGGGGCCAGGATGGCGATATATGGATTTATGTGCTTATTTGTTATATTTAATTGTAATTATGTGGATTATGTGATTAAATGATTAGTTGTGCATGTTTAAAGATATTAAATGTGCATGTCGGCCCATTTCTTATTAGAAGGGAAATTCTGATAATTTGGCATGTTGCGAGCATAATTGTATATTTATATGATATATGTGTGAGACCACATTATTATGTGGGTTTATTTTAGTTACTCGGCACAAGGCGATCCTAGGGAGCAAGTTAGCGAGAAAGTAACAATGAAACCCAATACCTGACTCTAGGAGAGTCAAGGGGTATTTTGGGTATTATACATTTAATTGGGTTATCAGGTTATGGAAATGAATAATTTGAGATATATTTGAAATTAGTGAGTTTAGGAGGAAATATTGGGGAATTTGACCATTTTGCCCTCGGGGAAGTTTTTCGTACCCCGAGCCTCGAGATCAGCTTAAGTCATTTAAACTTAGGAAACAAGAGACAAAATGTAAGAAACACTCCTCTGACCGACTCTCTCTCTCTCTCCTTCACTCTTTTTCTCTCAAACTTTCCTAAGCTTGTCCTTGAAGAATTAAGAGGATTTTGGGGTAGAAACACAAGAATTGAAGCCTAAACTTAGGGGAGTTAGCTCTGTTGCAGCTTGTGGAAATTAATCTTCAGTTGAGGTAAGCTTTAGAGTATGTTTTGTTCATTAAAATTATGTGTTGTACTTGGTTGTTTTAGAGTGTTCTTGAACCTTTAAGCTTGAGAATTGGCCTAGTGTTTTGGATGAGTTTTAAGGCTGGATTTTTGTTGGGTTTTATTGCTGGGAAGATGTTAGAACTATTGTGGTAATTGAATTATGATTTAGGGGTGAATTTGGGTTAATTTGGATTGGATTTGGCTGCTGAAAACTATGGAAATTCTGGGTTTGAGGGGCCAAGTCGCGGTTGTGTTCTTGAGGGGTTGCGACTCAGCGTGAACCTAGGGCCTTAGGAGGTTTCTGTCTGGGGGGCACGCCGCAACCCTCAAGGGCAAGCCACAGCCCGCGGCCCTTGACAGAGGAGGGGAGGTTTGCTGATAGGAGGGGATCGTCGTGACCCTCAAGGCCAAGTCGCAGCCCGCCTTGGCTTTTTGGCCTTGGGAAGTTGTTTTCTAAATGGGAACTTTTCCCTTAGGGCTCGGGATCAATTCTACTACCCGATTTAATGGAACTCGAGGCGCCGGAGGCTAGGAATTGATCCGGAAGCCTTTATTCGATCGTTGTTGATGGAATTCTATTTTATGGTTGTGATTAGGTTACCACTAGGGGCTCGGAACCGGGATCGTGCTCGAGGGTCGTTCTTATTTACGCTTACTCGAACCTGTGGTAAGAAAACTGCACCCAATACGTGTTATATGTGATTAGGGCTTGGCCCGACTGTTATCAATTATCTTGACTAAGGCTTGGGCCCCGAGGACATTTATATTTAAGCTTTTGCTTCACATGTTGGTTGATATTTGCTTAAGTGTTTTATGATTGTTGTATGAATTATGTGGTTAGGGCATGAGGCCCCATTAAATAAGTATGATTAGTATCGTGAGAATGGTTATTCAATGGTATTATGTGATTAACATGAATACATGCTTATTTGTTGAGATATGCCTATCCATATCTGTTTCTATATTATGTTCAGTATTCCTGGATCAGGGCTCGACTCATTAGTCAAGGACGACAATAGTGCGTGCACGCTGGTCGAAAGGCTTAGGTCTGAACCAGCAACGTATTATTACGTTGGCTGACCCTATGGTCGATCAAACATTAAAGCGCCAAGTACACGGGAGTAGCTCTGTGTCTAGTTACTCAAGGTTAAGGGCAAAGGCCCCAGGTGACTCTATGGTCATGTAGCTTGGGCATAGGGCCCCAGGATTGACTCCATGGTCAATTGTTTAGGGAAATGACCCCAAATTAGTCCAATGACCACTTGTTTGTAACTGAGCTGGACGTGCTAGATAAGTATCTGGAAGTTTATATTATTTGTTTATGCACATGTTGAGTTTTCTTGCTGAGCCTTGGCTCCCGGGTTCTTTATGGTGCAGGTAAGGGAAAAGGAAAGCTTAACCAGCCATGAGTTGGAGAGCTTCGGTGGCAGCGTGTACATATGCGGCTGCTCAAACACCATGACCTGGGATATCTCAAAGGAACTAGGTTTATAGCCTTGTTTTTGCCGCTTAGGCCGGTTGAATGTAACTTTTTTATTAATATTCATTTTTTTAAAAGTTGGTTGTAATATTTTGGGATCCCATGTTTGTATGAAACCTTTTATATAAAAGTCAACGGTTCATTTAACCAAAAAAATTAACCCTAACCCTTGATATTAACCTTAGTTACACAATTTAAACCAAATGAATTAGTTAGCAAGTCTGACACAATTTAAAGTACACAATGTAACGGTCCTGAATTAGGAGGACGTTACATACGGCATGCAGATATGGCATATATATATCCTATTTAAGCAGTTAAACACATAACCACATAAATAGTTACTAAACCCTGAGTTGAGCTTGTGTTTAGTGGAAAGTGTACATGCCCGGCCAGTCTTTAGGAACCTTTAACATTGGCTCGCTTTGATACCAAGTTGTAACATCCTCCTAATCCAGGACCATTACATTGTGTACTTTAAATATGGCCAAACTTGCTAATCAAGTCCTTTGGTTATAAATGTGTAACTAAGGTTAATGACAAGGGTTAGGGTTAAATTTTTTTGTCAAAAGGAAATGTTAACTTTTCATTAAAACATTTGTGTTCATACATGGGATCCCAAAATACCACAAACAAATGTTTAAAAGAGTTATTATAGTTAAAAAGTTACAATCGACTGACCTAAGCAGCGAAATAGGAGATACAACCCTAGTTCATCTGAGATACCCTCGGTTGTGGTGGTCAAGCAACCCCATATGTACACACTGCCACCGAAGCTCTCCAACTCATGGCTGGTCCAACTTTCCCTTGCCTTTACCTGCACAACATAGCACCCGTGAGCCAAGGCTCAGCAAGAAAACTTAAACATGTCCATGAACAGTAAATACAAATTCCAAAAGCATTTCTAGCATGCCCAGCAGTAATAACCTACTCATGCATGCATACAATTACAAATCAATGATTACTATGTCATAACGAGGGCCCGCTGCCCTGAATAAGTGGTTAATAGGTCATATTGGGGTCCAGCGCCCTAGGATCTGGGACTAATGAGTCACCCCAGGAGTTCATGCTCTATCTTTTATATAACCAACCTTAAAGCTAGCCCAGCGTACCTGGCGCTTTAATTTTCCACAACCATTGGGTTGAACAAGTGTATAATGCTCTCCCTGTTAGGCCTAACCATATCGACCAGCGCTCAATGCGCTATTGCTGCCCTTGACTTATGTGCTAAGGCTTTTCGATCAGATAATGCAAACAAGTATACCTCTTTAACAATTATCCTAAAATAGAGCATTCAGGCATGCTTAATCAATCAATCACAGACATATTCATAATTATGTTTATTCTCAGGGGCCCGAGCCCTATTCATAATCATACTTAACAACCAGATAATCAAATAATGTTAAGCATACTTCAGATAATACAAGTATGCATACATAATAATCATATATCTCAATCAATTAAACACAAACACATTAATGACCATGTTCCTTAACGGGGCCAAGCCCTAATCACACACATAATCTCATATAATAATGCTCATTTACAGGGGCCCAAGCCCTAACCATAACCATATCAAACAATCAACCCAAGCCCTAATCACATACATCACGTATTGGGTGCAGTTTTCTTACCTCGGGTCCGAGGGCAAGGTATAATAAGAATGACCCTCGAGCACGATCCCAATTCCGAGCCCCTAGCAATAACCTAGTCACAACCATTATATAGGAACCCGTCAATAAATAGCAAATAAAGGCTTCTGGACCAAGTCCTAGCCTTTGGAACGTCGAATTCTACTAAACCGGGTAGAAGAATCGATCCCGAGCCCTTAGGTTTGAGTTCTCATCACTAAAATCCTAAGGTGGCCAAAGTTTCCCAGGCGGGCCGCGACTTCACCCTAAAGGTCTTGGCGCACCTCCTAGATAGAAAGCCCCTCCTGTCTGAAATAAGGACACGAGCCACGACTTGCCTTTGAGAGTCACAGAGCATCTCCAAAACAAAACCCCCATTTGGCCTTGAGATCTCATGGGTCGCGGCGCCCCAAGAACAGGGTCATAGCCCGACCCTATGAACCTAGAATTCCCTATTTTTTCTTTAGCCAAACTCATCCAAAATCCACCCCAAATCATACCCATAACCAGAACTAAACCCCAGTACAACCTCAACATCAAGCCAACATCAAAACCTCAGCTCAACACACTCAAAACTCCACCAAAAACTTAAATTCATAACCTTAAGCATCAAAGCTCAAGAACAACCAAACCAAAACATAATTCAATTGAAAAATAGAGTCTATAGCATAACTCAACTGTGAATTAAATCCTCCTAGCTGCAACTAATCCAATCCTAGGTTCAAGCCTTCAATTTCCCAAGTTTTCAAGCACTAATCCCCTTACTTTCCTCAAGCAATTCACCTAAAATTGAGAGAGAGTGAGGGAGAGAGAGAGGGAGTCGGTTGGGGAGATAAGGAGTTGAGTGTTTTGTGTTTTTGTGAGTGTTTTATTTTTACGTGGTTTACTTAAGGTTCAAGTAACTTCAAGCAAATCTCGAGGCTCGAGGTAGCAAAAACTTCCCCGACGGCAAAATGGTCAAAATCCCCGAAATTCCTTCCTAATCTCACTAACTCCAAATATATCCTTGAATATCTATTCCTGTTACCCGATAACCTGGTAATGTACTAGATACCCGAAATACCCTTGACTCACCCCGAGTCGGGTATTGGTTCCCGTTGTGACTTTCCCGCTAACTTGCTCCCTAGGATCGTCTCATGCCGAGTAATCCAAATATATCCACATAATAATGTGGTCTCACACACATATCACATATATGCCAAATATACCCATAACGGGCCAAATTACAAAAATTGCCCTTTTAATCAGAAACGGGCCCACATGCATATTTAATACACCTAACACATGCATATTAAGTCATATTATGCCATAATCACATAATCATAAATGATACACATAAACACATAATTTCTATAAATTTCCATCCTGACCCCCTAATTAAGGCCCTAAGCCTTATTAGGTAATTTGGGATGATACATCAACAATTTTAAACAATTAACAAATATAAATTGAAATGTATATATCAACCTCAAAGCAACATTACAACAACATAAAAATACCTCTTTCAGTGGAATGTCAAATATATTGGTCCTATATGTGTTCAGGGTATGGGTTTGTTCATTAGTACTCCATCTTAGAATCCTCGGTATTCCATCACCTTCTAAGGTAGCATACTTTCCAACAACATAAGGACAACACTCATAAAACCAAACTTAGAAAGCATAAGGCATTCTCAAAAGCCTATAAAAACCTTCATAATTGCCTTCATGTTCCATTTCATACTTATCTCTCTTTTTAATCCCACTATTAACCTTACCCTTAAACGACTTTATAGTTGTTGACGGTGAAATCTCGTCAACGATATAATGTTAGAAAACTGAGACTGTATTGCTAAAGGTATCTTAGAAGAAGATGGAGAGAACTTGAAAGAGTAAATATGCAGAACTACAATGGAGTCGAAATTGTATATTGCTTAACAGCCTTAGCATACAATCAATTTTCCAACCTTATACCGTTGACGAGATTTCACCGTCAACAGTTTGGCGCCGTCTGTGGGAAGAACAAGCATCAAGCCAATGTTCTTTCGTCACTTCCAGCAAAGAAAGATGATAAGGTGTTCAAAACACCTACGGCAACTACAAGATGATGAGGTTCGCCGAGACAGAGTAAAGCAGAGGGCTTCCAAGAAAGACCCCCCTCCGTCTAAGCATGGAGGTATGTCAGAGGAACCTTTTTCCCCCAGGGGAGGAGAAGGAAGCATTGTCCCCGGCTACCCGGCCCCCCGGAGGTCATTCAGAGCCGCCAGTGCATCCATTTCACCGACCCTCGATGGCACCACGCACAGGCCACCAAGACCCAGGTCCATTGAAGCACCAGCTAGGCAGGGGTCCCAGGGTGCACTTGGTAAGTTCCAGCTCAAGGACTCGTTTCTACAAGGATGAGATTCAAGAGTTACATCAAAAGACTCGAAGGCTAGAAACCGTGATAGAGAGCATGCAGGAGGTCTTAAACGACCTACTGCAAGGAAAGTCAAGCATACCCCTGTCTAAGCATAAAGAGAAGGAGCGTGAGAAAGGGGGAATTACTGTCCCCGCAGACGATGGGAGAACCAGACTTTCCACCAGTAAAAATCACCAGACAAAGTACCATGAGGGCTAAGCCGGTGAAATGCCTCCAGGAGCAAAGGCAGAGGGAAGGCGATGGTCGTAAGAATGAAGTAGAAGTCACCTCAAAAGAGGCGCCCCCTGGCCTAAGAGAAGTGCTCCATGGGAAGAGGTCAGAAGTAAGAAACGCACCCCCCGCGGCTCCTCCGAGGGGCACAACCAAGGCAAGGGATCAACCTGAGAACCCACAAGACTCCTTATGCAAAAAGAGGAGGGAACTAGACATCAAAATGCAGCACCCTCAAGGCAAGATTATCACCGCACCTGGGGGGCACAGAGATGATGAAGAATTTGACCATGATTCACCCTTTGTAAGGGAGAACCAGGCTGAGCAAATCCCCACCAACCTCAGAGAGCCTCGCATGACTCCGTACGAGGGTACTACGGACCCAAAGTATCACTTAGACTACTTCAACAACTTGATGAGGTTAAGAGGGGTCAACAGCAGAGCAAAATGTCATTTCTTTGTTGTTACACTTAAGGGTGTTGCATACAAGTGGTTCAAGAGGTTAAGGACAGGAACTATCAAATCATGGCAGCAATTCTCTGGCGAATTTCTTCAGCAGCACCGTGCGGTCTGTGATTACGTTATGCCAATTACCAGCCTCGCTAACATAAAGCAAGGTGAAAATGAAAGTCTGAAGTACTATATCCATAGGTTCAATATGGAAGCAACAAAAGTGGGAAGTTTAACCAAAGCGGAGCTCAAGATGGCTATTACAGCTGGAGTTCATCCAGAAAGCGAGCTATTGGGTAACATGCTCAAAACAGAAGTTACGAATTTAGATGATTTCTTCAAAAGAGCACAGAAGTACATGTGTGTGGAAGAGGGCCAAAATAACTCGCATGTTGAAGAAAGCGAACCTTCCTCCAATCGCCCTACTACCAATACGTTTGAAGAGTCTATATAGAAGGGGACGTCGTGCTAGAGGGGTTGCTGACCAAGTTTAAAATTGGACGAGGACCATCTAGCCATTAAATTCCCAACTCGACGGGAGATTACCTCAAAAATTGCAAAAAGGGTCTCAATGTAGACGCTTGCAAAAAGGGTCTCAATGTAGACGCTTGCAAAAAGGGTCTCAACGTAGACGCTCACAAAAAGGGTCTCAAAGAAGGCACTTGCCAAAAGGGTCTCAAAGTAGATGCTTGCAAAAAGGATCTCAAAGTAGACGCTTGCAAAAAAGGGTCTCAAAGTAGATGCTTGCAAAAAGGGTCTCAAAGAAGGCGCTTGCAAAAATAGTACTATGCCTAATGATGAGAAGGACGCTTCTCACAAAAAAAATAATAAGCGCGCGCTAAAATACATAAAAGGATAGCAAGAACCCAAGGGGTCAACATATCCTTACAAGTAATCAAAGTGCACCAACGGATACGAATCACCCAGCAGTACCACCAGAGCAAACTGAGTGTAGCATTATTATGAGTCTACCCAGAAGTCTGAAGACTTCCTAATAGACTGGGGGGCAAGTGTGAATACAAAAAATTGACCAAGGAAAAAATCTTTGGTCCCTAGTTAGACCACATGGCTAAAGGTCGGGTATTCATGCTATTGGGCTCGGGCCTGTGGGTCTTGGGAATATGGAATAATTTCCCTTAGAGCTTTCCCCAATGGAAGTATGGAAATTATAGGTGAACATTTCCCTAGGCCAATGGCCTCGCGCCATCAGGGCGATTCGCGCCTCTGATGGGCCTCATGCCTAGAGGGGTGTCTCGCACCATGCCACACCTAGCCTCGCGTAGCGACACACCACAGGCCTCGACCAGCCTCGCGTAGCGAGGCGCTCCATGCCTCGGCCAGCCTCGCCCAGCCTCGCCCAGCCTCACACGGTGAGGCCAAGCGTCTTGTGCCTCGCACCATGCCACGCGGAGCCTCGCGCACTCGAGGGTCTTGCACCCGAGGGTCTCGCACCCTCGTACCCTTGCAAGCCTCGCGCACCCGAGGGTCTCGCACCCTCGTACCCTCGCATGCCTCGCCATGCACTCGAGGGTCTCGCACCCTCGCACCCTATCATGCCTCACCATGCACCTGAGGGTCTCGCACTATGTTGGGCCTCGCACCCTCGCATGCCTCACATGCATAACCATCAGGTACAAAGCACCCTTACGCGTACGGGTGCAAAACGTACGACCATGAGGAGGACAGAAGCATGAGCATGACATCTGTATAACACAAGTAGTGGAGGTACATATTTGTACAGAGAGTGGAAGCGCTACATGCATGCCTCTGACTAGGTACCAGGCCGACACCATGACCTTCTGCCCCACCACAACCTGTGTCACTACCCTGACAATGTACCTACGTACAATCTTGTCCCCAGGGACCACAATGTATGAGGAGCCATTAGAGCTCCAATATAAATAGATCATCACCCCTCTAGGAAAAGGGGTTGGAAAATTGATTGTATGCTAAGGTTGTTAAGCAATATACAATTTCGACTCCATTGTGGTTCTGCATATTTACTCTTTTAAGTTATCTCCATCTTCTTCTAAGATACCTTTGGCAATACAGTCTCAGTTTTCTAACCTTATATCGTTGACGAGATTTCACCGTCAACAATAGTCATTGCAAATGACTCTTTCCCCCAAGCATATTAATTGTATCGACCACTATCAATAGTATCTAACTCTTCCCTTAAGATTCGTTTCTCACGGGGACCACTCAACAAAAAACATTGTACAAAATACAAAACTGCCATTTTAATAGCAAGTTCATCAGTATCACCCCACCTCTTACCCAAAAATGCCTCTTCCACAGATTGTTTTGTAATTTTAGGTATACCTATCAAACATTTCTCAACTAAACTACTGGTTTCTTGTTAAAAATCCAGTTTATTGCACTGACCATGACAATCAAGACCAGTAATAAGAGCAAACTCCTCAATGCTAAATCTAATCAACTGCCCAAAAACATTGGCCCGAAACTAACACTCACATGGTTGACGAACCTCCCTCAACAACAAATTATGACAAAGTTGGGGCTGAAATGCATAACTAGGAATACGCAAAAAGTGTCTGAAAACAGTCTCAGAAAACAACACCTTCTCCTCAACAGACAAAATAGTATTTATATCTTCAATGATTTTGTGAGAACTAGTAGACATAACCTATGAATGATAATAATCTTATGGAGTACACTTGTTTTCCCAAATCTATAATAAAATTAAGTAACAAATCAGAAATAAACAAAACGAAAAGCAACGAAACAAAAATAGCATGACAACTATATATAAGCACCATTCAACCAAGTTTGTTGCCCAAACGAAACAACAACTTAAGAAAAACACTCAAACAACCCTTAATCAAACAAAAATAAACAACTACCTGAAACAATTTTTTTTTAAAAAGTTGTAAAACTAAATAACCTAACCGTTAAAAATCTAACTTAAGCATTAAACCAAACATATTGTATGCATTATAAGCATAATAAAATGAAAACATAAACCTTCAAAATATGACAACGACATTAACTAGAAAACAATGTCAGAATAAACAAGATAATGTATATAAACAACAAAAAAAATCTAAACAAAAAAATATCAACCATATCTCTCAAAAATACACAATCTCAAAAACACAATTCTAACTTAACTAATATATTAACACCAAAAAACAACAATAAAATCACCTAACATAAACCTAAACAAACCTTTGGGTGTTTTTTTTCAAAGACTCCTCATTTGGCTTAGGATCGTCAACTCTAGATTTTACCCTTTTTTCTTTACGAGATTCAGTGGTTTCACATACAACCCTCTTCCTTGATGATTCAAATTTCGAGGCTATCGGTTTCTCTGGGTTTAATTTAGAATCTTTATCTTTCGAGAATTTGGCAATGACCTTCTTCCCCATTGATGAAACTTTTCAATTAGACTTTGAAGATTTTGCGGGGCTTTTTGCAACAGGAAAAGAACGAGTAGTCATCTTTTCTTTGAGTTTTTTAGCATAGGGAGAAGAACGGGCAATGGCCATTGAGATGGAATAATACTAGCTATATATATACAAAATCAAACGGTTATTCACACTATTGAAATTAGTTTAAATTTTAAAAAAAAAACTAGAAAAGAAACTGAAAAGTCTATATAGAACCAATACATAATGGTCTGAACGAGCAAAGGTAGTGGGTAAGTGAAGAGGAAGAACATGGGAATGCAAAGCGTGGAGAGAGAATGTAAAAACTTGCTCAAGTAACCAACAATGATGACATAAGCACCTTTATGCAGAAATCATATAAGTGTAATTAAAAAGTATACAAATAATACAAACATAAATTCAAAACAGTATAAAGTAAAAAATCTTGCGTGGCATTAAATAAGTAAAAAATGAGTCAATTTTGGCACTTTGCATAAAATTCCATTTATTTTAATTATACACGTGGCATTGGTGTGACAATGACACATTAATGCCTAAATGCCAACTCAGCCTTCTGTTAGCCACGTAAGACGAAATCTAACTAAAGTCTTACATTTCAATAATGTTCATAGTACGAGAGAATTTTTAACAAGCAGAAAAATTAAGGGGACATGATTTGAAATTGGTAATAGTTCACAAAAAAAATCTTATCTATTCTTAAAATAATATTAACTACTCACCACACCAAAACCTCAACAATTTTTTTATACTAGGTAGAAGCACCTGCAATGCACGTTTGCTTAGTATTAAAGTTGTAAACAATGTCTATAATTTTAATAAAAACCGGTTCACTGTTTTAAATATATATATAATAGAATGAATTATAGTTCTATAGTATATATAAATATTTATATTAATAATCTCTACATATATGACATATAAACATAATGTTGACATAGAAATAAAATAATAATATAAAATACAATAATATTTAAAAAGATATTAATAATAGAAATAAAATAAGAATATAAAAAGTCATAGTATGCATCAACTAATTTTAGTTTCTAATGTATCTCACAATGTCCTTTTGTAAATTTGATCAAAAAAAAGAGCTACAATCACTTGATAAAAAATAAACTATCAAACAAATTTATAAGATAAAAAAAATGATATGTATGTGTGGATATCGGAATTTTAGTCGCACAAGACCCCGACTCATGAATCTCAGGGTAAAGGCCTGGAAGGCAAGTAGCCAAGGTTGGCCTTGCACCCTGCACCAAGGCGCCTCACGCCACCACCATCTCGCAAGGCATGGCCTCGCCAAGGTGTCTCGTGCATCCGGGTCTGTGCCGCAAGAAGAGCCTCGCGCAGCGAGGCACACCACACCTCGCCAGGGCAAGTGTCTCGCGGCCCCCAAACGACCTCGCCTCGCCTCGAGCACCCCAAGGTGCCTCGCGCGACCACTATGTCACGAGGCATGGACTCGCCAAGGCATCTCACACATCCAGGTCCGTGCCACGAGAAGAGCCTCGCGCAACGAGGCACACCACGCCTTGCCTAGGCAAGTGTCTCGCAGCCCCCAAATGACCCCGCCTCGCCTCAAGCGTCTCGCAGCCTCTCGCACCTACATCTCACACATGGGGACCGTGGGGCATTGGTCTCGCAAAGTGAGACCCTCGACTAACACATGGGCATCAAGTCTTATCGTATATGTAGCAGGCCTCGTTGAAGAGGCCTTATCTCTCTCCCTGAGATAAGCGCCACCAACAGGGCACCTCTCTTCCTGTGGGTCTCACGGGATGTAAATTCGAGGACCTCTTTAACGCACATTAAAGGAAGGATAGGGAAGGCCTAAAAATGATTCGATGCGAAGTCAGAAAAGGTACGGAGTGCATTTACAAACTGAGAGGAGTTAGAGTACAGACACGATGTACGCACCAGACAAGTAGTGGTCGTACGAATGAAGTACCTACTGTGGTCCTTACCAACCAATCGCTGGCACTCGTACTAAGTAAGTAATGGAGGCATATTCAGGTACTAAAGTGGAGGCGTTCCCAAAGACCCTGACCATGTACCAGAGCCGACACCATGACCTTCTGCACCACTACTGTAACGCCCTGGGTAGCCAAGACAGTTACACTGTGTGATTATAAAGGTGCAACACTTACTAATCAAGTCTTATAGTTGAAAACGTGGTTCTAAAGTCATAATTAGGTAAAGTTTAAAAGGTTTTGGTCATAAACAGATAATTTTCATATAAAATGATTGTTTAGTACATGGGATCCCAAACAGGGTTTAAAAGACATATTTACAAAAATTCCAAAAGTTATAAATAACCATGGCCACTCTAATGGAAAAATATACATTTTAGGTTTCCGTCCCTGTACAAACCCTCGACCATGGCGGCTGAGCAGCTGACAATGTACACCTCGCCCCCAGAGCTCTCCAACTCATGGTTGAATAATCTACCCTTGCCCTTTACCTGCACCACGTAGCACCCGTGAGCCGAGGCCCAGCAAGAAAACTCTAATGCATAACATAATCAAAAATAGTAATCAAACAACTCACAAACCATTAATCAAATACTCAATAGACCACATCATTCCCATAATCAGTAATATCAGTCAACAAACAAATAATTAACCATCCAAACAATGAGCATGCCACAATCATCCAATTAACATCGATAAACATCTCACACAATATCTAGGGTCGGCGCCCTTAGGCCGCACCCTCTGTTTAAGTCACTGTCTTTGGCTCACTTAGGCTGAGCCCAGTGTTCAACCCACTGACTCTGGCTCGCTTAGGTCAAGCTCAGTGATTATTTGATTAACCTCAACTACCAGTGGCCGAGCCGCGTCCTGTGCGCAAATATTGATTCCGGCACTCTTAGGCCGTTTCTCACATATCCCCATGGCATAATACCATCTTATGACATCACATAAAAGTATAGGGAACTCTTAGTCCCAACATAACCACATTATCGGGTGCAGTTTTCTTACCTTTGATTCCGAGCACTTTGGCTAACTAAAGCTACACTTGAGCACGATCCTGATCCGAGCCCCAGTGAAAAACTAGTCACAAGCGTAAAATGGAACCATCATTAACTCAATTCCGTAACCCAACTTAGGGACCAATCCCAAGCCCTCAGGAACCCCAATTCCACCAAATGGGGTGGTGGAATCGACCCCCGAGCCCCCAAGCGAAAACCCTAAGAAAAAACACCCAAAACCCACTTCTGGAGGCAGGGTAGCGCTACAGCGCCACAAGGTGGGCGCTACAGTGCTACAAACAGGGACAACCCCCCCCCCCCCCAAGAAATGAAGCCTAGCGTTGTAGCGCTCCAAGGCTAGCGCTACAAACAGCATGCATGAGCTTTCTGGGTTTTCCTTTGAACTTCCCCGAGCCAAAGCTCTACCAAACCACTCCAAAACTTATCCAACCTCAAAATTGACCTTACAACCCACTATAACTCAACCAAAACAACCCATCAACATCAAAAGCTCAGCCAAAATCATCATCAAACATAGAAATTACACTTGAGCTCAAGAGCTCAAGAACACCATCAAAAAACCAGAAACCCGGAATTTTAAGGTTAGAATTGGTTACCTTAACTGAGAGAATCTAACCTTAGGTTGTTTCTATTCCCTTCCAGCCCTTAGTTCCTCAAATCCCCAAGCTCAAGCCCCTTGATTTTCATCCAAAACTCAAATTCAGAATTAACTTCTTCAAATTTAGAAAACTTAGACCAAACTCTTAAACCTTACCTTAACTTGAGCTAAATCCTACTGAACTTCTAGCCACTCCAAGGATCAGAGTCCTAAGACCTTGCTTAGACTTTTCCCTGAGTTTCCAGCTCCAAAAACCACAAGAAATGGTGAGGAATGGGCACACCGATTGGAGGAGAAAGAGGTAGACTTTTATGCTCTGTTTTCTTCCTTTCCTCTTCTTTCCTTCTGATTCTATAGTTTTCTACAACTTCCACTAAAGACATCAGATATAACAAGTATATCTCTTAATAGGCAAAAGACTCTTTTTGTAATGCCCTAAAATCCCTAATGCGGTTTAATGGCTGGATTAGTAGGCCGGGAGGGCCATAATTGTTTAATTATTCCATTAAATGATTATATGCATGTTTATGTGAATTATATTATAATATGATGTTTAATGCATGCATGTGGGTCCACATTTGATTATTAGAGCATTTTGATAAATTGGCCCGTTGAAGGCATATTTGTGTATTTCGGTGCATATTGTGATTTATGGATGAGATCCCATTATTATGGGGATATATTCGAGCTATTCGGCATGAGACGGTACTATATTGCAAATTAGCGGTTTTGTCATAATGGGGTCAATTATTGGGATATTGGGAGATGAGAATGTTTATTTGATGATGAATTGGGAGTTATTGAGATCAGGAGGGAATTATGGGAGTTTTGACTATTTTGTCCCCGGGGATGTTTTTGGGACCCCGAGCATTAGGTTTTATTTGAGGTTACTTAAGCCTGAAGTAGTCTGACAGATAGAACTGTACGTTAAAAACACTTTTTCTCTCTCTCGTTAACCTTTGTGACATTCGTGGCCATTTCGAAGAAATCTTGAGTTCTAGGAGTTGGAATTAAGCGAGGATCGAGGCATAGCGATCCTAGGAAAGATTAGAAGCTTCTTGACCGAAGGATTCAACGAGAAACAACCCAATCAAAGGTAATTCAAGCTTTAAGTTTTAGAGTTTTTAAGCTTTGAATTGGATTTTGTGAATCGATGGGTTTTTGATTTGTTTGAGCCTTGGGATTTGATGATTTTGGATCAAGGGGATGTTTGGGAACTTTGATTTTTGGATTTGGAGATGTTTAGGTATGTTCTTGGAAGGTTTAAAGTGGAGAAAATTGAAGTTATGGCAGGTTTCCCAGGTGGGGCCGCAGCCCTGTTCTTGGGCGCCGCGGCCCAAGCTCGAAGAAGCAGGTGGTGAAGTTTGTGTGTGTTGGGGGCCGCGGCACTAGATATTGGGCACCGCGGCGCTTGCTCCTGGTGTGGCTGGGGGCTGCGGCTCAAGATTCTAGAGTCACGGCTCATGAAGGATTTTGAGGCCAATTGGGTGTTTTGATCATGGGAACTTAGTTTTAGGCCTCGAGATCGTTCCTACTACCCGGATTAATGGGATTCGATGTCCCGGAGGCTAGATCTTGGTTCGGGAACCTTTGTTATTCAATTTATTGATGGTATCCCATATTTGGTTATGACTAGGTGACCACTAAGGAACTTAAAGGTTGATCGTTCTCGAGGGTCGTTCTTATATTAACTCTCGCTCGAATCAGAGGTAAGAAAACTGCACCCCATATGTGACATGCATGGTTATTCATGAGGCATGTTGAATGTTTAAATTTGGACATGGATTGATTATTGAATGCTTTGAAAATCTTGCTCGCTTGTGCATGGTACTGACTGAATAGTCAGAATTGGCAAAGGTGTCAGTATCAACTGTGAAGCTGTGACTCATTAGTCAAGTTCGGCAGTGGTACTGGGCACTAGTCACACAGTGCTGACTCATAAGTCAGGAACGGCCTTAGCGTGTTCAACGCAAGCCAATAAAGATTAGATCTAATCGACCTCTGCATTAAATGACTCAGAAGAGCGTTAATGCCAGACCAACCTCAAGTTCGATGAATACTATAAGCGCTTGTTTAACCAAAGGCTAGTTACTTTGAGCCACAGTGACTATTTAGTCATATGGATGTGGGTGCTGAGCCTCGTGTGACTTACCCAGCAGTCACTCATCTGTTTAAGCTAGAGACTTGCCCAGCAGTCACTCATCTGTTTAAGCTAGTGACTTGCTCGTCAGTCACTCATTATGGTTTACCGGAACCTCAAGTGTTAAACCACTTATTTGATTAAGAGCTATAAGCTCCTTCATGGTTATTGTAACCTAAAGTGATATTCACTCATCTGTTCAGAGCTATAAGCTCTGTATGATTATCATGATCATCATTTGATATTATATGTTTGCATTATTGTGTTTTCTTGCTGGGCTTTGGCTCATGGGTGTTATGTGGTGCTGGTAAAGGGAAAGAAAAGCTCACCGAGCCTTGAGTGGAGAGCTTAGATGGTGTTGTGTACATATGCGGCCGCTTGACCACCACGGCCAAGGAGTTCTCAGGGGAACTAGGGGGTTTACCCTATTTTTGCCGCTTAGGTCGGCGGGTTTGTAAATTTGAAACTATAATAACCATTTTGAGTTGTAAATAGCTTGTAAATGTTTTTATGGGCCCATGAACAGTTTTATGTTTTAAATAAAATATATCATTTCCTTTTGATTGGTTTTCCACCTTAACATATTAATAACACCTAGAAGCACGTTTTTAACCAAAGAACTCGGGTAGCGAGTTAAATTCACGGTTCAACGTTCACTGTAATAGTCTTGGGGTATCCAGGGCGTTACAACTTGGTATCAGAGCGTGCCAAGGTTAGGGTTCCTGTAGAGTGGCTGGGCATGTACACTCACCACTGAAGATAAGCTCGACTCATGGTTTGGTAACTATTTATGTGGTAATATGTTTAACTGCTTAAATTTATTATAAATGCTTTGCCTGTATACATGAGACACCTGTGCCCTAAGTATTGCATCTTCAGCAACCGTGTGCTAAATAGTACTAAAATTGCTGGAACATACTTATTAGTATTGTTGATTGTGAATCATTATCTGATACATGTTAAATGCTAAATGCTATAATCATGTATCCATTTGTATATTTGTATGACTGTGGAATATGATAATTTTCTACTTGTTCTTGGACCGTAAGGCGGCAAGAGGTTTAGTTATCACTACCTGACTGGTCGTATTGACTATTGTTTTAGCAAGGTATAAGCTAATAATAATGTATCCTGGACAGAAAAATACTTCAGCTGGCCAGAGTGATCAAGGCCAGAATAAAAATAATCAGGATCAAGAGAATGACCAGGGACAGATTCCACAGCCAGCTCCTACAAACTAGCAGCAGCTAATTAGCGATCTGCAGGCTATAGTGTTAAGACAGGGAGAAGAACTCCACCTCTTGAGACAACAACAAGCTCCTACAGTGGCCAGTGTATCAGAGGCACCTCCTATGTTGGTGCCAGCAGCTGCTTGAGGTTGGTAATAAATGGGAGCCTCTCTATGAAAGGTTCAGGAAGCAGCAACCTCCAGTTTTTTAGGGCAATGCAGATCCTACCAAAGCAGAGTAGTGGATGAGTATGATTACCACCATCCTGGACTTCATGAGGGTGACTGGTAACGAGAGGGTGGCTTGTGCCACTTATATGTTTTGGGAGGATGCTCGAATTTGGTGGGAGGTTATTACCCAGACTAGAAACGTAAATGCCCTGAGTTGGGAAGAGTTTCAGACTCTGTTCAATGAGAAATATTATAATGATGCCATTAGGGCGACAAAGGCTGAGGAATTTATCAGATTGCTTCAGGGAGGTTTGTCAGTGACTAAGTATGCCCTAAAGTTTGATCGTTTGGTAAAGTTTTCCATGGAGCTGGTGCCCACTGATGGGACCAAGAGGGAGAGATTTCTCCAGGGGCTACAGCCCAGATTAGCCCGGGATGTTCGTATTACCACTGTGGCTAGGGTTACTACCTATGCACAGGTAGTTGAGAAGGCACTCACAGTTGAGAGCGTAAAGAATAAGATCTGGCAAGATAATGCAGCCATAAAGGAATTTAGGAGAACAGCTTCTCCTTTTGTGGGTTCAAGTAGGGGTGGAGGCCCAGTGAGCATAAGAGGAAGGTTCCTAACACCTTCCCAGTTCCAGGTCCTGATAGGCGGCCCCGTGGTATTTCAATGGGTCGTCAAGGTGGTAGTGAAACCTGGAAGACTCGTCCTGAATGCCCTAGATGTAAGATGCATCATTTGGGAGAGTGTAGGGCACATGCTTGCTATTTGTGTGGAGCAGTAGGCCATTTTAAGAAGGATTTCCCTAAGGCAAGAAAAAAAGAACCCAAGAAAGCGGACAGCTCAGCCCTAGCTCGAGTGTTCGCATTGACACAAGCAGAAGCTGAGGCTTCTCCCTCAGTAGTTACAGGTCAGCTTCTTAGTGCTGGAACCCCTTATAATGTTTTGATTGATTCTAGTGCTACACATTCTTTTGTTGCTAGTAGAATTGTTGATAGATTGTGTAGACCCTGTGATTTTTATCCTGTGGGGTTTGGAACTTTGTTACCCACTGGGGAGTTAGTGGTATCCAGGAGATGGGTCAGATCTTTGCCAGTGGCAGTGGAGGGCAGAGAGTTGTCAGTGGATTTGATAGAGTTGGTTATGACTGACTTCGACATGATATTGGGTATGGATTGGTTGGTAAAGTATGGGGCAACCATTGATTGCAGAAGGAAAATGGTCACCTTTAAGCCTGAAGGTGAGGATCCTTTTGTGTTTGTTGGTACTGTGCATGGACCTCGCATACCATTGAAAACTGTATTGAGGGCTAGGGATCTATTACAAGGAGGTTGTATTGGATTCTTAGCCAGTGTGGTTGACAACACTCAGGTCATGCCAGTGAGACCAGAAGAGACCAAACTTGTTTGTGAATTCCTGGATGTGTTTCCAGAAGATTTGTCAGGGTTGCCACTGCACAGAGAAATAGAGTTTGTGATAGAAATGGCACTAGGGATGGAGCCAGTGTCTAGAGCACCTTACAGAATGGCCCCATCTGAGTTGAAAGAATTAAAGGTACAGTTGCAAGAGATGTTGGATTTAGGTTTTATCAGACCTAGTTTCTCACCTTGGGGAGCACCAGTTCTGTTTGTAAAAAAAAGGATGGTTCTCTAAGAATGTGTATTGATTACAGGGAACTGAATAAGTTAATAATCAAGAACAAGTATCCTTTGCCAAGGATAGATGATATGTTTGATCAGTTGCAAGGTAAGAAGGTATTCTCAAACATTGATCTTCGTTCTGGTTATCATCAGTTGAGGGTCAAGGAGGGAGACATACCAAAGACTGCTTTTCGTACCAAGTATGGGCATTATGAGTTCTTAGTTATGTCTTTTGGATTGACTAATGCCCTTGCTGCTTTATGGATCTGATGAACAGAGTGTTCGAGGATTATCTGGATCAATTTGTGATCGTTTTCATCGATGATATCCTGGTATATTCTCAGTTTGAGTCAGAGCATGAGCAGCATCTGAGGTTGGTTCTACAGAGACTGAGGGAACATAGATTGTTTGCAAAATTCAAGAAATGTGAGTTCTGGTTTTCTTAGGTGTCATTTCTTGGGCACATTGTTAGTAAGGAGGGGATTAAGGTAGCTCCAGCAAAGATTGAAGCAGTCAGAGATTGCCAAGGCCAAAGAATGTGTAACGCCCTGGATAGCCAAGACCGCTATACTATGTGTTTATAAAGTGCTAGACTCGCTAATCAAGTCATTTAATTAAGAATGTGTTCTGAAACTATAATGGTACTAGGGTTAAAATGTTTTGGTCTCAAAAGTCACATTTTTCATAAAGAAACATTTCCTGTTTACACGGGATCCCAAAAATATTAAGATTGAAACTGTTTACAAAAGATTTAAGGACTAAATACAGTATTACCCATATTAAGGAAAAATAGACAATTAGGCAATCTCTGTCCTGATCCACTCCTCGGCCATGGCGACCGAACAGCTGGCTATGTACATTCCACCCCGCAGCCCTCCATCTCAGGATTGGTCCAACTTGCCTTTGCCTTTACCTGCACCACGTAGCACCCGTGAGCCAAGGCTCAGCAAGAAAACACAACAACAGAGCACAAGCAATTAACAGACAATTCAATATCTCATATTGCATCACATATTCTTAATCACGTCAACATTCAGAATAGTCAAGAATTCAACTAGGGTTACCGCCACTGACTCCGTTATCCCTAAGGCTGCACCCTCCGTTATCCCACTGACTCCGGCCCGCTTAAACTGAGCTCAGTGAATATTAAGCTGTCCTTGGCTACCAGTGGCCAAGTCGCGCCCTGTGCGCAAATATTTTATACGGCACCCTTAGGCCGCTATCACATGTCCCATGGCATAATACCACCATTGACATAATACAAATATCGGGAGCACTTAGTCCCATCACAAACATATAACCGGGTGCAGTTTTCTTACCTTTCGATTCACTAGCTTTGATCACTTGAATCCTTGAGCACGATCCCTCTCGAGTCCTAGCGCTCACCTAATCATAACCATAGGTCAAAGTCATCACCAAACCTCAAGTCCAAAACCTAGCCTCGAGACCAATACCGAGCCCCCGGGAAGTCCTAGTTCCACCAGACAAGGTGGTGGAATCGAACCCCGAACCCTTGGTAAAAAACCCTTGTAAATAATCCTAAAATCCCTTTCTGGAAATAGGGCAGTGCTACAGCGCTCATAGGAGGGCGCTACAGCGCTACAAGCAGAACCAAAATCCCCCATAAATCAAGGCCTAGCTCTACAACGCCAAAGGCTAGCGCTGTAGCGCTAGTCACAGACAGCCAACATCCCAATTTTCCTTCCTGCGATTTCCTCGAACCAAACTTCTCCAAACCTTCACCAAACTCAAAAACAAGCTTATTAACACACTCCACTCATCCCAAGCATCCCAAATACTCAAAACCCAAGCACATGCATCCCTAATCTCAAAATTCACCATAGCCACTTCTAGACTTCAAAACTCAGCAGAAACCAGTCAAAACATCAAAGTTAAAAGCTCATAATTTATACCTTTGATGGAAATTAAATTTCAAGTTAGCCTCTAGACCTCCTTAGCTTGCTCTTCCTCAACCCTTCGTTCCAACTTCCCTAGAATTCCCCATCATCACAGCTCAGATACCTTAGTTAAAAACCAAAACCAGAACTGAAGGAACTACAAAGTTTTACCTCAAGTGATGGTGTGTTCTTGCTAAGCCCTTCCAACTCTTCAAGCCTAGCTCAGGATTCCTGTTGCTCAACCTAACCTAGCTCCCCTCTAAGTTTTGCTCCAAGAAAACGCCCAGAAATGGTGGAGGAGATCACCAACCGACTCCTAGGAAAACAGCTCTGTTTTCTTCCCTTTCTTTTCCTTTCTTCTCCTTCTTTTCTTTCTTTCCACAGCCTTCCACCTTTCTCTACAATTCCCACTAAATATAAAGCCTTAACATACTTATCTCTGAGAAGCCAATTGACCAAAATGCCCTCCCTATTAATCCTAAACCCTTTAATCCACTTAGGGGCATTTTAGCCATTTTACCCAATTCCCGCTAATTCCTCGAGAGTCTCTAATATTTCCCGCTTACTTCCCGATACCTAATTAATCACCAATTATATTCCTCGATGTCAAAATAGACTCCAATATACTCACTAAATTCCCATTTATACCCCCAGGTTCACCCTGAGCCGGGTATAAATCCCCGCCATGACTTTTTCGCTACTCTGCTCACTAGGATCGTCTCGAGTCACTCCTCGGCCATGGCGACCGAACAGCTGGCTATGTACATTCCACCCCGCAGCCCTCCATCTCAGGATTGGTCCAACTTTCCTTTGCCTTTACCTGCACCACGTAGCACCCGTGAGCCAAGGCCCAGCAAGAAAACACAACAACAGAGCACAAGCACTCAACAGACAATTCAATATCTCATATTTCATCACATATTCTTAATCACGTCAACATTCAGAATAGTCAAGTATTCAGCATATTAAACATATCAATTCACAACATACACCAAATCACATATGATAACTAGGGTTAGCGCCCTTAGGCCGCACCCTCCGTTATCCCACTAACTCCGACCCGCTTAAACCGAGCTCAGTGAATATTAAGCTGTCCTTGGCTACCAGTGGCCAAGTCGCGCCCTGTGCACAAATATTTTATACGGCACCCTTAGGCCGCTATCACATGTCCCATGGCATAATACCATCATTGACATAATACAAATATCAGGAGCACTTAGTCCCATCACAAACATATAACCGGGTGCAGTTTTCTTACCTTTCGATTCACTAGCTTTGATCACTTTAATCCTTGAGCACGATCCCTCTCGAGTCCTAGCGCTCACCTAATCATAACCATAGGTCAAATTCATCACCAAACCTCAAGTCCAAAACCTAGCCTCGAGACCAATCCCGAGCCCCCAGGAAGTCCTAGTTCCACCAGACAAGGTGGTGGAATCGAACCCCGAACCCTTGGTCAAAAACCCTTGCAAATAACCCTAAAATATCTTTCTGGAAACAGGGCAGCGCTACAGCTCTCATAGGAGGGCGCTACAGCGCTACAAGCAGAACCAAAATCCCCCAAAAAGCAAGGCCTAGCGCTACAGCGCCAAAGGCTAGCGCTGTAGCGATAGTCACAGACAGCCAACATCCCAATTTTCCTTCCTGCGATTTCCTCGAACCAAACTTAACCAAAACTTCTCCAAACCTTCACCAAACTCAAAAAAAAGCTTATTAACACACTCCACTCATCCCAAGCATCCCAAATACTCAAAACCAAAGCACATGCATCCCTAATCTCAAAATTCACCATAGCCACTTCTAGACTTCAAAACTCAGCAGAAACCAGTCAAAACATCAAAGTTAAAAGCTCAGAATTTATACCTTTGATGGAAATTAAATTTCAAGTTAGCCTCTAGACGTCCTTATCTTGCTCTTCCTCAACCCTTGGCTCCAACCTCCCTAGAATTCCCCATCATCACAGCTCAGATACCTTAGTTAAAAAACCAAAACCAGAACTGAAGGAACTACAAAGTTTTACCTCAAGTGATGGTGTGTTCTTGCTAAGCCCTTCCAACTCTTCAAGCCTAGCTTAGGATTCCTGTTGCTCAACCTAACCTAGCTCCCCTCTAAGTTTTGCTCCACCCAGAAATGGTGAAGGAGATCACCAACCGACTCCTAGGAAAACAGCTCTGTTTTCTTCCCTTTCTTTTCCTTTCTTTTCCTTCTTTTCTTTCTTTCCACAGCCTTCCACCTTTCTCTACAATTCCCACTAAATATAAAGCCTTAACATACTTATCTCTGAGAAGCCAATTGACCAAAATGCCCTCCCTATTAATTCTAAACCCTTTAATCCACTTAGGGGCATTTTAGTCATTTTACCCAATTCCCGCTAATTCCTCGAGTGTCTCTAATATTTCCCGCTTACTTCCCGATACCTAATTAATCACCAATTATATTCCTCGACGTCAAAATAGACTCCAATATACTCACTAAATTCCCATTTATACCCCCAGGCTCACCCCGAGCCGGGTATAAATCCCCGCCATGACTTTTTCGCTACTCTGCTCACTAGGATCGTCTCGAGTCACAGATCACAGATATATCCACATAATAATGTGGTCTCAACAATTATCACATATATATACAGTTATGCCCATAATGGCCAAAATTATGATTATGCCCTTCTAACCTAATCAGGGCCTACATGCATACTAATACACATAGTCATGCATCTCGAATATTCAAATAGTCATAAAACATGCTTTAGATCATAATCATGCAGTTTACTCATTAAAGTCACACATAATTCCCATTATGCCCTCTAGGCACACTAATCAAGGCCCTTAAGCCTTATTAGCGAATTTAGGTCGTTACAACTATCCCCTCCTAATGAGAATTTCGTCCTCGAAATTTACCTGAACAACTCGGGATATTTATCCCGCATCGCTGTCTCAAGCTCCCAGGTTGCCTCCTCGACCTTACTATTCCTCCACAGTACTTTAACAAGAGGAATCGTCTTATTCCGCAATACTTTATCTTTCCAATCCAAGATCTGAACTGGTTGCTCCTCATAAGCCAAATCTGTCTGTAACTCCAAATCTTCATACCTCAACACATGAGTTACATCTGAGACGTACTTCCGAAGTATGAAAACATGGAATAAGTCATGAACCCCAGATAACGATGGTGGCAAAGCTAATCTGTAAGCCACCTGGCCAATCCTTTCCAGTATCTCAAATGGTCCAATGAATCTAGGGCTTAGCTTGCCCTTCTTTCCAAACCTCCTCACCCCTCACAGAGGTGAAACTCGAAGGAACACATGGTCCCCAACCTGAAACTCCACATCCCTACGCTTAGGATCAACGTAGCTTTTCTATCTGCTTTGGGAAGCGAGCATTCTAGCCCGGATCTTCTCTATAGCTTCACTTGTCCTCTGAACCATATCTGGCCCCAAATATCTCCTCTCACCCATCTCATCCCAATGAATGGGTGATCTACACTTCCTCCCATACAACATCTCATAGGGAGCCACTCCAATCATTGATTGATAACTATTGTTATACGAAAATTCAATCAACAGAGGATACTTACTCCATGAACCCTCAAAATCAATCACACATGCTCTGAGCATATCCTCCAATACCTGAATTGTCCTCTCAGACTGTCCATCAGTCTGAGGATGAAAGGTCGTACTGAACTTCAAATGAGTCCCCAAAGCCTTCTACAGACCACCCCAAAACTTGGAAGTGAAAATAGGATCCCGGTCTGACACTATAGACTTAGGAACCCCATGGAGACGTACGATCTCCCTCACATACAACTTTGCATATTGATCCACAGTATATGTCGATCTCACTGGTAGAAAATGGGCTGACTTGGTGTATCTATCCACTATCACCCGCACCGAGTCATGAAGCCCCACTGTCCTGGGTAAACCTCCCACAAAATCCATAGTAGTGTCCTCCCATTTCCATTCAAGAATACCCAAAGGCTGAAGAAACCCTGCTGGTCGCTGATGCTCATCTTTTACCTGCTGTGGACGCTCAATATTCCATGCTTGTAAAAGATCCAAGGTACATGCTAAGGACCCATAAAGGCCTAAATACATGTCTGTGCCGCGAGACCCTCGGGCCACCGTCATCTGGCAACTGCCTATGAGGCCACGTCTCGCGCAAGTGTGTCTCGCGAGGCCCCTGCCTCGCACCACCTCTCGGCACACCCAGCGAGGCGACGTCTTGCACCTCCTCTCGGCGCACCCAGCAAGGCCCCATCTCACGCAAGTGCGTCTCGCGAGGCCCCTGCCTTGTATCATCTCTCGGCACACCCAGCGAGGTGACATCTCGCGCGTCACAGCCGCATGCACCCAGCGAGGCCCCATCTCACACATGGCTGTCTAGCGCAGGAGTGTCTCGCGAGGCCGACTCCACGCCCCTCGCCTCGCCCGCGCACCAGCTGCGCCAAGGGCTCGCAAGGCCGACGCCTCGCCCACGCACCAGTTGCGCAAGGGGCTCGCGAGGCCGTTACCACGCCCCTCGCCTCGCCCGCGCACTAGCCGTGCAAGGGGCTCGCGAGAGACGCCCCCACCTTAGCACGTCATATCCGTGTCATTAGGGGTTGCCTACATAGTGGGCCTCGTTGCAGGGGCCTAGTCTCTCCCCTTGAGATAGGTGCTGGTGACGGGACACCACTCTTACTGTAGGTCTAGCATGAGGTAGGATCAAGGACCTCTTTAAAGCACCCTTAAGAACGGAGTGGGGGAGCCTCATAGTGATTCATGCAAAGTCAGAAGGAGTCAGAGTACGGACATAATATTCGTCCCAAACAGGTAGTGGTAGTACAAATGAGGTACATGTTGTGATCCTCACCAGCCCATCTCTGACACCCGTACAAGGAAAGTAGTGGGGACATAATCGAGTACAAAAGCTGAAGTGTTCCCACAAACTCTGACCATGTACTAGAGCCAACACCACTACATCTGATACCACTCTCCTGATAGTGTACTAGTGTACAATCTGGTCCCCTGGACCACAATGTATCAGGGGCCATTAGAGCCCCCTATAAAGGGAACCCCTCTTCAACATTGAAAGGGGTTGGAAAAATTACTGTAGCATTGCACCATAATCAATACAAGTTGATTTCACCATTTTTTCTGCAATTGTTCTTGAAGTTTCTACTGAGATTTCTAGAGCTTTTCTTTTGATAATCTCTGTGTTGCAATTTTTCTAACTTAACTTAGTTGACGAATTCTCACAGTCAACAGTTTGGCGCCGTCTGTGGGAAGCTAAGTACCAAGCTACTGTTCTACCATTACTCCCAGCAGGAAGAAATGCTGAGACGTTCAAAGTGACTCAGGGAGCCATGAGAGGTGGAAGTCCACCTTAACGGAGTTCAGCTGAAGGCCTCCATGAAGGATCCTCCTCCACCCAGGGATATGGAGCCCCCAAGGGACCCTGAGGTTCACGAGGATGATAGGGAGGTCTCATCACCGGCCATCCCACCCAGTGAGAATCCTCCAAGGACAACCACCGCACCACCCGAGAATGCCAACGAGTTCCCGCCTCCCAAACCACCACAAGTACCGAACTCCGGCCGGAAGGACCTGGGCCCCTCGACGCGTAGACATGATAAGCATCCCCGGGTCCATTCCATGAGCTCGAGCTCTAAATCTCGGTTCTATGAAGAGGAAATATGTGAGTTGTACCGTAAGAACCAAAGGTTGGAGACCACCCTGGAGAATATGTAAGAGGTGTTGAATGGCTTGTTGCAAGGTAAGTCAAGCGTGACCTTGCCCAAGAGAAAAGAGAAAGGTCAGGAGGGGGTAGAGACCACCGTTCTGGTAGACGATGGGAGGACTCGACACTCCCCTAGTAACACCCCCCGAACGAAGCAATGAGAGCATCCTGAACCACCGAAGCAGGCCCAGAAACCAGAACCGAAGACCAATGCTACTCCTCGCAACGATGACGAGGTCACCTCAAAGAGAGCACCCTCAGATTTACGGGAGGAGCTCAACAAGAAGAGGGCGGTTTAAAGGACCACGCCCCCTACGGCGCCTCCAGAGGGCAAAGGAAAGGGGGAACTTAACCTGTCCGCTTTAAGGGACTCCCTAAGCAAGAGGAGGCAGGACCTGGACACAGAAATGAGGAGCCTATGAAGCAAGATCGTCACTACCTCTGGAGGTCAAGCTTTTGAGGAAGAGTTCGACCACAAGACCCCTTCGTGAGGGAGATCCAAGCCATCCGGCTCCCTGCCAATTTTAAGGAGCCCCATATGATCCCCTACGAAGGAAGCACAGATCCAAAATACCATCTAGATACATTTAACAACCTGATGAAGCTGAGAGGGATTGGCAGCGGGGCGAGATGTCATTGCTTCGCTGTCACGTTAATGGGACCTGCATACAAATGGTTCAAAAGACTTAGACCGGGGTCCATCAGATCTTGGCAACAGCTTTCTGATGAGTTCCTCCAGCAGAACCACGTCGTGCGAGACTACACGATGCCAGGCACCAGCTCACAAATGTGAAGCAAGGAGAAAATGAGAGTCTGAAGAGCTATATTCACAGGTTCAATATGGAGGCAGCTAAAGTAGGGAGCCTGGCCCGCCAAGAGCTGAAAATGGCCATCACAGCTGTAGTACGCCCAGGAAGCAAGTTATGGAATAACATGCTCAAGAGGGAGGTCACAGACTTGGATGATTTCTACGAGCGGCCACAAAAATACATTCGTGTGGAGGATGGTCATGAGAACCTCAAAGCTAGAAAAGGCCCGTCGCCCCCGAAACCTTCAATCCGAGCAAACCAAAGTTGTGCAAAGAAGAAGGGGGTTTATGAGGGAATGAGAGATGATCGACCCCGGAAGCATCAACGCTCTGATGAGCGCCTACAGGGCCCCTACACCTTTTACACTGACCTCACCCATGCGAGAGAGCATATTTTCGTTACGAACGAAAACCAGGTCCCTTTCAAAAGGCCCCCGCCAATGAAAAAAGACCGGTCTAAAAGAGACCCCAGCAAGTATTGCCAGTATCCCAAGGATATCGGCCACACCACCGCGGAATGCAACCATTTGAAGGTGGAAATCGAGAAGCTCATCCGCAGGGGACATTTGGGCAGATATGTGCGCAAGGAGAACCAGAGACCAGAAGAAGGAGCGTCCCCGCGGTGGGCGCGAGAGGTGGCCCCAGAAGTACAGGGAGAAGTCAAGACCATCTTTGGAGGACCAGGATTCGGGGGCGATTCAAGGAAGGGACGAGACAAATATGCCAAGGAGGCCAGACGAAGTCCACCATCGTGCGTCTTAAGTTTGGAGCAACGCCCCCCGAAGAGTTTCAAGGGCAAGAATGACTCAATAACTTTCACTGAAGAAGACGTGTAGGGGGTGCATTTCCCTCATAATGACCCCCTGGTGCTAACTGTCCAGCTTGCGAACATGAGAGTACATCGAGTCCTAGTGGATAATGGAAGCTCTGTGGACATCCTGTATCACCCCGCTTTGGAGAAGATGGGACTGAGCATCCGGCATCTGAAACCCTGCAATTCCTCCCTTTACGGGTTCACAGGGGACTCGATACAGCCCCTAGGTGCAATTGAATTTGCCCTCACCATGGGGGTACAACCCAGGCAAACCACCATAATGGCAAACTTTGTCATGGTGGATTGCGCCTCAGCCTTCAACGCGGTATTAGGGAGACCCTCTCTGAGAGAATTGAAGGCGATAACTTCTGTATATCACCTAGCTATGAAGTTCCCAACCCCTGGGGGAGTAGCATGCGTGAAAGGGGAGCAGAAGGAAGCGAGGGAATGCTATAACATGTCCCTCCGCATAGCCACAAAGTCATCGGTGCCGATGGCAATGGTTGTGTATGAAGGCGCGACCCACACGAGTTGGACCCACGAGTTACGGAACACCTCGAGAAATGCTACCAGTGAGGCTTCGGCACCCGGTGCGAAGAGGGCCTATGTTTAGTTTGTTCCTTGTCATGTTAGCTTAGTGAGTAGGAATCAAAGAGGCCACCTAGGTAACCTCCCAATTAGATGTAACCTTTTTTTAAATATGTCGTTGTAACCTGAATTCTATTAATGAAACTGGCCACATCTTCGCACACTATTTTTTCTACTTTATGTGGGCATCAATCAAAGTGCCTGCCGAAGTAAACTTCACCAGACACTTGGGGGGGCAATAGGGGCCCGTGAAGATAAAGCATACAGCAAATAGGAGGACCCAAAAAAGGACCCCATGCACCAGGATCCCAAAAAGGACCCTCTAACAGGAGGATCCTAAAAAGGACCCTATGCACCAGGAGGATCCTAAAAAGGACCCTCTAGCAGGAGGATCCTAAAAAGGGCCCTCTAACAAGGGATCCTAAAAAGGACCCTCTAACAGGGGATCCCGAAAGGACCCCTGATATTGGGGCCTTAAACAAAGTCCTTATATATATGAAACAGGGAGAGGACCTTACAAGGCATCTCTTGGGTTCACAAGGATTAGCTACCCTTATGAACATCAAGGAGGCCAAAAGGTCTTACAAAAAAAATGAAATAGGGAGAGGACCTTACAAGGCATCTCTTGGGTTCACAGGGAGCTACCCTTATGAACATCAAGGAGGCCAAAAGGTCTTACAAAAAAAAAAAACAACAACACACTTCCAAATAAAGGCAGAGGCTCCCACAAGAGGAAAGACCTTAGAGAGAGCACCCACCAATAAGCCTAGAGCGTCCACCAAGCCGTCTAGCCAAAAAGGGTCCTAAAAGAGACCTTTGCAAAAATAGTACTATGAATAATGACAAGAAGGACACTTCTCGCAAAAAATAATAAGCGCGCGCAAGAATATATAAAAGGATAGCTAGAACCCAAGGGGTCAAAATATCCTTATAGAAATAATCAAGAGGCACCAAAAAAGGTCCCATTGAACCCTTTCACATGGGCTCCAAAGGACCTCTAGCCTGGTAAATAAAAGAGGGGAACCTACCAAACCCCATCATACAGGCTCAAAAAGACCTCGAACACAGAAGAATAAGAGATAAGTAACCACACATGTATATATATATATTGAAAAAGGAGTCTTGGTAACATGGAAAGATTTACAAAATAAAAATAATAATGTTACAAAGGCTAAAGACGAGCATACGCCCACAGCGGGATAGCTGACAGGAATGATGATATGACAAACTCAGGGCCTCCTGCCACGGGCGCTCCACACGGCCGCTCGAGCAACGGCGTGCTCGCCAAAAGAAGAAAAATCAAAGTTGGGATCCTGCCTCCACACACCGTAAAGGGTGCGGTCTATGGACCTGTACTCAATAGCAGTCTTATCTGCCTTTAAGGAAGTAATTCCCCCCTGCAACATGGCTACATCGGCCCTAGCAGCCTCGAGTTCGGCCCTAACAGCCTCGAGTTCAGCCTCTAAATAAGTGACTCTCTCCTGCGACGCAGCCGCGATAGCCTTGGTCCCATGGAGTTCGCCCTCTAGGCTGGTAACTTTGTCCTGCAGCGTCGTGGCTTTGGCAACCGCCTTCTACTTCCTTTTTGACGAGACAGAAAGTTTGGTCCGAACCCTTTTTAGCTTAGTCTGGGTTTCCTCAAGCTCTTTCTCGAGCTCCTGGACCCGGGCCGTGAGACGGTCCCTCTCAGTACTCGACGCGGAGAGATTGTTGACCGAGTCGGCAAACCACTGAGCCATAGTATGGGCCTGCACAAGAAAGTTAACAACAAAAATAATAAGTAAAGAAAAAATGGGTATGTACATCCATATATAATAGGGTCGACACAAGATGCATGAACTCACCCAAGCAGTGGTGTGCCTTAGAGTTTCCCCAAGGTCTGACAGAGCAAAACTCCCAAGACCGTTCCAGTCAGATTCAGGGAGGTTCGAGACGATTTGGACGTACCGCCGCCCATAAGACGTCGCCATACGATTCACCCAGGGCGCCCCATCCAGGCCAGGGGCACCTGGCTGGGTGAGGACAGACAACCCGCTCGCCGAAACGGGAGGGGGCGCAGAAAAAATGGAAAAGTGAGGCCCCGGTAGATGAGAGGGGGGTGCTGGAAGATTGGAAAAGTAAGCCCCCGATGGACCAGGGTCGAGGGGGGCTTGAGTGAAAGCGTCATAGTCCTCAGGTTTGAGGCAAACAAAACACCCCAGAACGGCATGCTAGTCATGAGATTGGGAGGCTATGTCTGGGTCATAAGAGGCATAAGGAGGACATCCCCCAGGAGACGAGGACAGCTGGTGAGGTCCCCTGTAACGACCCGACTTTTCTTAACTAGACCCACCAAACACGACTATGACTATCTGGGGTCAACTGGACCCTTACGGTCAACTTTGGTAAAAATCGGACGTTAAAAACTAAATAAACTTTAGAAAATTTTACATTGGTGTACTTTGAAATAAAATAGTATTTGGATGGGATCCCATAGCTTTAAAAACAAAATGTAGTTAAACGTAACTTAAGAAATAATCTGTAGCCACATAGCTTTCTTTAAATAAACTAGTAAACATGAAATTGATAAACTGTTACTGGACTCAGCAGAAAACTTAAGAGAACCTTGACAACCCTGCAGGTCGGTTGTTTCACAGTATGCATACTTCAGACAGAATCCCCTCCAGCTCATTGCACTGCTCCTTAAGCTTTGCCCTTACCTACACATACAGATTAACTGATGAGCTATAACGCTCAGTAAGGAAGCTAGCTACAACTCATGATTCTACTATTCAAAATAAACTTTTCATAATAGAAATGCATATCTAGAAACTGCAAACTGAGCAACACGTCTAGCATATTCACATAAGTCAAAATGCTACGTAACATACTGAAAACATATAACTGAGCCATCGTGTTATCTGTGGGGTTTTAATCCCAGTGTGGCCTCCACGGCCTAGAGAATACTCACATCCGTACCAAAGGGGTATACTCCGTTAAAACACGATGACTCTACTGACTTGGCGGATAACCCCATTGTACGGCTGCATGGGGAATCCTCCCTCACAAGGCCTTGTACTGAGCCATTGAGCTATCTGTGGGGTCATGATCCCTGGGTGGCCTCTGCGGCCCAGAGAATACTCACATCCCGTGTCAAAGGGGTAAACTCCGCTAAAACTCGATGACTTTACGGACTGGACGGCGAACCCCACTACACGGCTGCATGGGATCCACCCTCACAAGGTTTCCCTTGATAGTCATAAACATTTCACATGTGTTGACTGTGTTTTTAGCCAACGACGTGAGAACGTCAAATACGACAAACCTTCAAGAGAATTTAAACAACACAGACGGTATAATAAAGAAAATAAAGAACACACAAGATTTTTATAGTGGTTCAGCCCCGATTGTCGGTAATAGCCTAATCCACTTAGAGTTGTGATTTATAGATCTGTACTCAAGATCAGATGGACTGAGCCAACTGAGTTTCTCCGGTACAGATTACAAAGATACAAGAATTCTTTCAAATGCCAGCACTTTCTCTCTCTAGAATACTCAGACCCAAGTTTTCTCTCTCTAGAATACTCAGGCCCAAATTTTCTCTCTCTAGAAAGAAGAAGCAGAAGAAGCCCCTCTCTCATCCCATAAGCCCTCTATTTATAGGCTTAGGGTCATACATACGGCATCCCCTAGAACCGGGATATTTTATTATATTTATTACATTTAAATTACAAAGAAACATTCAAAATTCAAAATGTAACAAACCCCCCATTTGTGGGAAGAATGAGAGATTCCCGCATATCTTGTTGAAGTTGTTTCTGGGAATCTTGACTTAGTCCTCCTCTTGCTAGTTGATCCACCTCCTACTGACCACCCATGCAAGTGCTGGTCGGACATGTGCATGGTGGTAGGACATGCATGGTGGTAGGACATGCACTTCTCTCCCCTAACATGGCACTCTCCTCTAGCATGCCATGTTTCTCCTCGGACCAAATCCTTGGGGTCTCCTAGGACCACTCTCTTGGGGTCTCCTAGAACCACTATCTTGGAGTCTCCTAGGACCACTCTCTTGAGTTCTCCTCGGACCAAGGTCTCTTGGGCTCTCCTCCTCGGACCTCATCCTGGGGGTCTCCTAGGACCACATCCTTGGGGTCTCCTAGGACCACTCTCTTGAGTTCTCCTCGGATGCACTCTCCTTAGCTCTCCTAGGATGCACTCTCCTTAGCTCTCCTAGAATGCATTCTCCTTAGCCTCCTAGGATGCACTCTCCTTAGCTCTCCTAGGATGCATTCTCCTTAGCCTCCTAGGATGCACTCTCCTTAGCTTTCCTCGGACCAAGGTGCACTTGGCTTGGTTATGACATCTCTCAAGCAGTCCCTATTCTTCGTCAGTCTACCGGGTCACCTTATCACAACTCTGAGGAGTCAATGTATTTATTGACTATTTAATGTGTCTTTTACGGACCATGTACTGCCATTTGTCACCTCTATTGCCATGTCATTGATCTCCAATTTTTGGGTATAACAACATGCATTCATGATAACTTTACTGCACTAAGCACATTCAAACCCGATAGATGGGTACTATCATGCGCATCCAGCCATATAATCACACATATATATAGCATCTAGAATTTAACCAGCAGTATACAAACATGCAAACAATTCACTAAGATCACAACAAGCTAAGTTACTCTTGGTGTATACTTCCTTACCTCTTGTCCTTAGCTTTCGTGAATTATGTCTTTGTGAGTATTTTCGATCGCGTTTAGACCCTATAATCATATTGGGACAATATGTCTTAGTTTATTGTAACGCCCTACTTCCTTAGAGCCGTTACCAAGTGAGTTTTAAAAGAAAACAGTGTGCATGAACTCGCTAACCGAGGTTTTTAAAACAAAAGTGTGACTAATCAAAAGTTTAAGGCTGTAATCTTTGAAAATGCGTTATTTCACTAAAACTTCTAGTATTAAACATTTGGGATCCCAAAATAAGGTTTGAAAATTGTTTACAACCTAAAATAAGTTTACAATTGCTCAATTAATAAAATCTCGGATTATTACAGCCATTTCTCAAATAAACCCCCAACCAAAGCAGTCGGGCAGGACAAACATGTACGCGTCGCTTCACGCTCTCCGTACTCATGGCTAGTTGACTCAATCTATGCCCTTACCTGCAACACAGAGCACCCATGAGCCGAAGCCCAACAAGAAAACTCAAGTAGTTCATAACATATGCAATTTATACAGTTAATCATATCAGATAGTCCACAGATAAACAAGTCAACCATTAGACTTAAGCAATCCGGCCATGCCGCCCCAGAAGCCTTACCAAAGCCTGGGGTCTCGGTCCTCACCGTAAGGATATCACATGTATCCATGGGGTCCCACCCTGAATACCAGCACTCCACGTGCTATGTGGTACTTCCGGCCCCACTGCCGTTCTCGGCCTTTCGCCGTTCTCGGCTCCATTGCCGTTCTCGGCTCATCCCCGTATCATTCAACTATAATCACAAATAGTCTAACTCAAATAACATTCGAACATATATCAATTCAATCAAGGCTACACCCTAACATGTAATGCAATATAGGGTCGTGCCCCGCAATCACACTATGGGCCCATGCCCTATCCTACGAGTGTTATAGTTTTCTTACCTGTCGATTCGATAGCCTTGATCACCTGACTCCTTGAGCACGATCCTACTCGAGCCCTAGCGCTCACATATGCAAAATCCATAAGTCAAAGTCATTACCAAATCTCAAGTCCAAAACCTAGCCTCGGAACCACTCCCGAGCCCCTGGGAAGTCCTAGATCCCCAAAACAAAGTGGTGGAATTGAGCCCCGAACCCTAGGTCAAAATCCCTTAGCAAAAGCCCAAAAATCCCCTTCTGTGAACAGTGCAGCGCTACAGCGCTCTAAAGAGGGCGCTGTAGCGCTACAAGCAGAACCACACCCCCAGAAGCAGGGGCTAGCGCTACAGCGCCCCCTGACTAGCGCTAGTTGCAGACCAGCACTACCCAAAAATCGCATCTTGCGATTTCCTTCAACCATTTCAACCCCAAACTTGCCCAAACCTTTTCCAAACCCAAAAACAAACTTAACCACACCTCACACTCATCCCAAGCATCCCAAGAACTCAAAACCCAAGCACATTCAACCCAAATCTCAAAATTCACCATGATCAACCCTAAACCCAGAAATTCAGTCAAACAACAAGGTTAAAGGCATAGAATTCATACCGTTGATGCAATTTCGACCTTGATTCACTTCCTAGACCTCCATAGCTTGCTCTCCCTCAAGCTTGCCCAGAAATTCCCTAAAATTCCCATCATCTTAGCTCAAAACACAGCTCAAACCAGCCAAACCCTTAAAACTGAAAACTCTAAAAACTTACCTCAAACATTGATGTGTTCCTGCTAATCCTTGCCAAATCTTCAAGCCTAGCTTTAAGATCCTTGATGCTCAGCCTATCCTAGCTCTCCACTGAGCTTTGCCCCAAGAAAAATGGAGAGAAATGGTGCAAGAATGCACAAACCGATCCTTTGGAAAAACCCCTTTGTTTTCTCTCTTTTCTTTCTTTCCTTTTTCTTTCTTTTCTTTCTTTCTCTCCACAGCCAACACTCTTTCTCTATAAATCCCACTAAGTGTATAAAGCCTCATAAATCAATCTCTAAAAGCCAATTGACCAAAATGCCCTTCCTATTAACTCTAAACCCTTTTTGTCCAAGTAGGGCCATTTTAGTCATTTTACTCAATTCCCGCTAATCCTCAAGTATCTCTAATATTTTCCCGCTTGCTTCCCAATACCTAAAAAGTCACCAAATAATATTCCCCATTATCAAAATTAATCTCAATATATTTTCCAAATTCTCATTTAAACTCCCCAGGCTTAACCCAAGCCGGGTATAAATTCCCGCTTTGACTTTTCCGCTAACCCGCTCATTCTAGGATCGTCTCGAGTCACAGATCGCAGATACACCCACATACCACTGTGGTCTCAACAATCATCACATATCAATACAGTTATGCCCAAAATGGCCAAAATTACAGTTATGCCCTTCTAACACAATCCGGGCCTACATGCATACTAATATACATAGCCATGCATCTCAAATAATCAAATAGTCATATAACACGCTCTAAATCATAACCATGCATTTAACTCATAAAATCACACATAAATCCCAACATGCCCTCCTGGCATACTAATCAAGGCCCTTAAGCCTTATTAGCGATTTTGGGTCGTTACATTTATGCTTACTAAGATTCTAAAATATATAAGGAAATTTTAGAAAAAACAAAACTGAAATTCCCGACCCTGGCCCAAACCCGAGCCCTTGGGATAAAATGACCATAATACCCCTCTCAAAATCCCGATCTCAACTTAGAAAATTATTATTTCCAATAATAATTTTATCCTAGACCATGTCCGAAATTTCAAGCCAAAACTCAAATTATTTCTTAAAATTCCATTTTCCGATGCTCGAGTTCAATTCTCGAGCCCCGAACTCACTTCCTGATCTTAAAACTTAAAAGAGGTAATATTGTACATCCTAAAATATTTTCTAAGTCCTTGAAAATATTTCATAGGTTCTAAACCACCAAATCTAATCTTTGGAACTAATCCCCGAGCCTAGAATTTTCTTGAAGCTTACATAATAATTCCCGAGTCTAGCTGGTAAATTATTATACTTGGACAATTAACTAGAGATTTTTTATCCTTAATTCTCAATAATCAGATTTTTGGTCTTAAAGTACCTAATCCCAAGTCTTGCAGTAACTTTCTAAAGTTTTGGGACCAAATACCACATTTTGTCCCATTTGGTTACAAATCTATAACCATTTGTAACCAGTTGAACACATGCACCCTACTACATGCACACGCGACCACCAATTGTCACCATCTTCACACACACCTTCAGCCCCTCTCTCTCACGCCTTGCCCGACCCCATGGTTCAACAACAAGGCAATCATGGCTTCTCCTCTACACCATCACAACCATCTTCTCGGCCACCACAACCACCCCATCACCACCACCGACCTAACTCTTCCTCCACGTCAACCATGGAACCAACTTCCATGTCCGCCTCTACCATTCATCACCCATCACCAAAACATCACAAACTTCAAGCCTTATCATATTAAACCATTTCTAACCCCTTAATGAAAGTTTCTAGTCCCAAAACACATATTAAGTCCATATAAAATACCCCACAAATTCATAGCCATCCTAGGAAATGAAAATATAAAATCGGAACCGTAAACTACGAAGGAAATCTATGAATTTGTACCTCTTAGTGTGGCCGGTTCATGGGGGTTTCTTCTTCTCCTCAACTTAGTACACAATGCTATGAACACAACAAAATCATTTTACATGAATTTGGTACTCAGAATCTAAGAGAAAAATCAACGCAAAGGTATGTTCGGACTTACATTTTTCTTGTGACTATTATTGTACCGAACTCCCTATAACACCCCCTTCTTTCTCTTGCTTTCTTCTACAATCAAAACAGAGGCTCTAAGGATGTGTTTAAAGCCTGTAACCCAAAGAAAAACCAAAGAAAAAATCACCTTGACTTCTCCTTCTTGGACCCGAAATGGTCGTGCACTATAAGAACACAATGTTCTCTTTCTCCTATATCTTTCTCAGTTTCTTCTCTCAAGTTTGACAATGGCTGAAAGAGATAAGGAAGAAAGTGATTCTAATTCCCACCCTTCTAACCTCTAATAACTGCCTTGAATATTCAAAAAAAATTCCCACCAGCCGAACCTATGCATTTGTTCAGAAAATGCATTTAACTATATCTAAAAATAATTAAATAAAAACTATAGTGTAAATACCAAAATGTCTCACTTTAGCTTAAATTTATGTTTATGATTTTATGTGAATCCTTTCAACATAAAATCACAAATCACAACTTTAATCCCATAAAATTCCTCTTGAATTATTCATAGACTCTTGGTGAATAAGTCACAAAATCATAGCCTAAAATAATTCTAAGATTTTACGTGGATGCCAAACACGTAAAATCATATACTTAAACCCTTTGAGCAAGATGTCCATCTTAGATTTATTTCACATCTAAATCCCCACATTATGGTCTCAAGCGATCAACTCACATTTCTTTAATTAAAATAATATTCACCAAATATTATTTTAATTATTATTCATACTCTTAAAAAAAATTAATTCACAGAATAATGTTTACATAAAACACAATAAACAAATAAAAAAAAAATTCCGGGTTATTACATCCCCCGCGTTCAAGGGGGGCTTCCTCCGGCTCATCCTCAGCCTCACCTTCGTCTGGGCAAGGCTCGGCCGACACCGCCTTCATCTTCTTGGACCCAGAGATGGTCCACAAGAACTTGGGATCTGAGACTAGGGACAGTTTGTGGAGGTTCAGATTTTCCACGATGAATAGGTACACAGCCTTTTCCATAGCGGGGTCAGCGTTGAGGAACTTCCTCACAGCTCTCGCTTCCGTCCCAACAACTGCGGGATTGGCGAATTGCTCTGCATAATCCATGCCATGGTCGACGCAAACATAAGTCATGAAACAATAAGTTGCAAAAAAGAAGAAGAGAGAAAATGTGGCTTAGGGTACTTACTGGGAGTGGCACGGAAGTGCTCGCGAACAAAGAGGGGGCCTTGCACGAAGAAAAAGTCCTGTTTACAAGACCCCGAGTTGGACACTGAGCCCTCTATCAAAGAGACCTCGCTGTTGGCTTTTTGTAAATAATAGAAGCCCTTTGACTTGGGAGAGGGCATGAGATTGTAGAGGAAATGCACCTCTAGCGCCGTAGGAGCACGTTCCACCAGTTCCGCAAACGCAACGAAAAGGCAGCTCAAAGTCAGCCAGCTATTGGGTGCCAGCTGAAGTGGAGCAAGGTCAAAGTAATTGAGGACCGTAAGAAAGAACGGGTGTAACGGGATGGTTCCACCCGCCTTCAGGATGTGCTCACTAAGGGCCTCGAAGCCGGTGCTAGGGCGGTCAGCCCGGCATGTCTCCAAAGGAGTGTATAATGCGTACTCCGGAGGAACGCGATAGTGCTTCACAATTTCCCTTAGTTTATTTTCTGACACATGTGACGCCAGTTCGGATGCCAGTAAAGGAGCATCGTCCGGTTCAATGGTAGATACCTGTTGTCATGCCCTCGGCATATCTGCAAAACCAAAAGAAAAAGGTGAGAAAGAGACAGAACACTTGACCCTCCATTTTCTCTTCCTAGCAAGAGTCTTCCACCGGGGGACCGGCTATGGAAGCACTAAGCTATGGAAGATCGAAACTAAGGGCTGAGGAGAAGCAGAAGCGGCCCCATGACAGTCATCAGGCGAGGATGGGCTGGAGGGCTCAGGCGGAAGGTGTCCCTCCATAAACTCTAACTCCCTCTGCAACTCTAAAAGGGTCACCCTAAGGCTCGCTACATGGTCACTAAGGTCAGGGGGGGAAGGTGCTCCATCTCCTCTCAACGCCGAGTCAATTTCACTCTCAACCAACCAAATTTTACGCCTAAGTTCAGCCATGTGCTCAAGATGACGGATACGGGCCTGCCTTAAGGAGTCATAGTCTTGGTAAGGGTTTTCCTCAGGGGACTCTGAGTCTGAAGACAAGTCAACAAACCCGACCCCCTGAGGTATGCCGAATGGACCGTCACTGGCCATGAGACCTCGTCTCGAAAGCAAAAAGGGGTTCACGTATAAATGAGAGGATTGCTACAAAACACAAAGGAATGGGCTTAAAACCTCTAGATGCAAACGCCCTAAATGATCCACTACAGGGTATAAACAAGGGGGCATGCCACTGGGCTAATTCACGGCAAGCTCAAGCCAAAGTGCCCCATCCCGAGTAATGCTAATTTAGACCCAATGAACATGAGGGAAAAAGAAAATATACCTCAAGTAGGTAAAATGGAGCGCTGTCGTGGTCAAAAGGAGGTCGAGGGCCAAAAGCGTTGTCACGGTCAAAAAGAGCTAAATGGTCGAAAGCACGTGTCTGCAAAAATAAACAAAAAGGATGTGTTAGCCTCCAAATAAATAGACCAAAAATTAGCTCATATATATATAAAAAAATGAGGGAACTATAGCAAAAGTGAGGATGTGGGGGATTGAACCCCTTACCTCTTGAAAGGAGCAAAAGACTAAATACCACTAGGCTAGGAAGATTGAGTGTAACTAATGGACCTGGCATCGGGGCCTATTTATAAGAATTAAAAAGATGAGTCTACCAAAGCACCTAAAGGTCCTCTCCTAGACTGGGGGGCAAGTGTGGATGCTCAATATTCCATGCTTGTAAAAGATCCAAGGTACATGCTAAGGTCCCATAAAGGCCTAAATACATGTCTGAGCCGCGAGACCCTCGGGCCACCGTCATCTGGCAACTGCCTACGAGGCCACATCTCACGCAAGTGCGTCTCGCGAGGCCCCTGCCTCGCAGCACCTCTCAGCGCACCCAGCGAGGCGACGTCTCGCGCCTCCTCTCGGCGCACCCAGCAAGGCCCCATCTTGCGCAAGTGCGTCTCACGAGGCCCCTACCTCGCATCATCTCTCGGCGCACCAAGCGAGGCGACATCTCGCGCATCACAGACGCATGCACCCAGCGAGGCCCCGTCTCGCGCAGGGGTGTCTAGCGCAAGAGCGTCTCGCGAGGCCGACTCCACGCCCCTCGCCTCGCCCGCGCACCAGCTGCGCCAAGGGGCTCGCGAGGCCGTTACCACACCCCTCACCTCGCCCGCGCACCAGCCGCGCCGTTACCACACCCCTCGCCTCGCCCACGCACCAGTCGCGCCAGGGGCTCGGGAGACCGTCACCACACCCACGCACCAACCGCGCCAGGGGCTCGCAAGAGACGCCCCCACCTCAACACATCATATCCGTGCCGTTAGGGGTTGCCTACATAGTGGGCCTCGTTGCAGGGGCCTAGTCTCTCCCCTTTAGATAGGTGTTGGTGACGGGAAACCACTCTTACTGTGGGTCTAGCATGAGGTAGGATCAAGGACCTCTTTAACGCACCCTTAAGAACGGAGAGGGGGAGCCTCATAGTGATTCATGCAAAGTCAGAAGGAGTCAGAGTACGGACATAATATTCGTGCCAAACAGGTAGTGGTAGTACAAATGAGGTATCTGTTGTGATCCTCACCAGCCCATCTCTGACACCCGTACAAGGCAAGTAGTGGAGACATAATCGAGTACAAAAGCTAAAGTGTTCCCACAAACTCTGACCATGTACTAGAGCCAACACCACAACATCTGATACCACTCTCCTGATAGTGTACTAGTGTACAATCTGGTCCCCTGGACCACAATGTATCAGGGGCCATTAGAGTCCCCTATAAAGGGAACCCCTCTTCAACATTGAAAGGGGTTGGAAAAATTACTGTAGCATTGCACCATAATCAATACAAGTTGATTTCACCATTTTTTTCTGCAATTGTTCTTGAAGTTTCTACTGAGATTTCTAGAGCTTTTCTTTTGATAATCTCTGCGTTGTAATTTTTCTAACTTAACTTAGTTGACGAGTTCTCACCATCAACACCTGCTGACAGATTAAGCATCTGGCAACGTACTCCACCACATCCTTCTTCATCCCAGGCCACCAATATAAAGTCCAGAGATCCTGATACATCTTCGTGGTACCCGGATGAAGTGAGTACGGCGTCGTATGAGACTCATCTAGTATCTCTTTTCTAATTCCCTCATTAGCTGGAACACAAATCCGTCCCTGATACCGAAGCAAACCAACCTCAAATATGGAATAGCCCTTAGCTACTCCCGCTAAGACATCCTCTCTAACCCTCTGTAACTGAGCATCCGCTAGCTGCCCTTCTCTAATCCGCTCTAGCAGGGTTGACTGCAGAGTAATATTGGCCAACCGGCCTACCACCAACTCTATCCTCGCTCTGACCAACTCATCAGCTAACTCCCTTGAGATCTTAATGGAACTATATAACTGACCTGGACCTCTCCGGCTCAATGCATCCGCCACCACATTGGCTTTCCCTGGATGGTAAAGAATAACACAATCATAATCCTTTACCAACTCCAGCCAACGCCTCTGTCTCATATTCAGGACCTTTTGTGTAAAGAAATACTTCAGACTCTTATGGTCAGTGTATACCTCGCACTTCTCTCCATACAGATAGTGTCACCAAATCTTCAGTGTAAAAACCACTGCCGCCAGCTCCAAATCATGGGTAGGATACCGCTGCTCATACTCCTTCAGTTGTTGTGATGCATAAGCTATAACCTTCCCATTCTGCATCAACACACAGCCTAAACCCAACCTCGATGCATCGCAGTAAACAACAAACTTCCCTTCCCCCGAAGGAAGACTCAACACCGCTGTAATAAGTCGTCGTTTCAGCTCTTGGAAACTGTCTTCACACTTGTCTGACCAGATAAACTTCAGATTCTTTCGTGTCAATTCTATCATTGGTGCCTCTATCTTCGAGAAGTTCTCTACAAACCGTCTGTAATAACCTACCAAACCAAGAAAATTCCGCACCTCCGAGGCATTCCTTGGCCTCGGCCAATCCCTAACCGCCTCTACCTTGGATGGATCCGCCTTAATCCCATCTGCACCCACAATATGTCCAAGGAATGTCACTTCTGGTAACCAAAATTCACATTTCTTAAACTTGGCGTACAACTGATGCTCCCTCAACCTTTGAAGAACCTGTCGAAGATGAAGCTCGTGCTCTGCCTCTGAACTGGAATACACCAAGATGTCATCAATGAAGACAATAATGAACTAATCTAGGAAATCTTTGAACACCCTGTTCATTAGATCCATAAAGGCTACTGGGGCATTGGTCAAACCAAAAGACATGACCAGGAACTCATAGTGCCCATACCGCATTCGGAAGGTCGTCTTAGGTATGTCCTCATCCTTGATCCCCAGCTGGTGATAACCAGATCGAAGATCAATCTTTGAGAACACCGTCTTACCCTGCAGCTGATCAAACAAGTCATCAATCCTTGGTAGGGGATACTTATTCTTGATAGTCAACTTGTTCAATTCTCGGTAGTCAATGCACATTCTCAAAGTCCCGTCCTTCTTCTTTACAAACAAAACTGGAGCACCCCATGGCGAGTAACTAGGCCTGATAAACCCCAAATCCAGAAGCTCCTGCAGCTGTATCTTTAATTCTTTCAGTTCCGCCGGTGCCATCCTATATGGTGCCCTCGACACTGGCTCTGTCTCTGGCGCCAACTCAATGACAAACTAAATCTCTCTATGCGGCGGCAACCCAGGCAAATCCTCAGGAAACACATCCAGGAACTCGCAAACTAATCTGGTCTCCTCCGGCCCTACTGTTTAAACTCTGGTGGTATCCACCACACTAGCCAGAAAGCCCATACATCCACCCTGTAGCAAATCTCTGGCTCTCAACGCTGATATCCTGGGTACGCGGGGTCCATGCACCGCTCCCACAAAAACAAAGGGATCCTCGCCCTGTGGCTCAAAAGTCACCATCTTCTTCCTGTAGCCAATGGTAGCTCCATATCTAATTAGCCAATCCATACCTAGAATCATATCAAAATCCTCCATACTCAACTCAATTAGATCTACTGACAACTCCTTACCATCAACCATCACTGGCAGTGCTCTAATCCATCTCCTAGATACTACCAGTTCTCCTGTAGGCAAAATAGTCCCAAACCCTGAAGTACTATACTCACTAGGTGTACACAATCTATCAATCACCTTATCAGATACAAACGAATGCGTAGTACCAAAGTCTATCAAAACGGTGAAAGAAGTGCCAGCGCTAGAAAGCTGACCTGTCACCACCGAGGGACTAGCCTCGGCCTCTGCCTGCGTCAGGGTGAACACTCGAGCTGGAGTCAAGCTGTCCACCTTTCCTATATCTCCCTTCTTCACTGTCGAGCAGTCTTTCCTGAGGTGTCCCACCACCCTGCACACATAACAGGATTTACTCGACACTCACCCGGATGGCATGTCCTGCACCTCGTGCACTCTGGATAAGTCCTCCATGTATCACCGCCTCCCTGGCGGCCACCCTGGGTACCCCGACCTCTCCTATCAGGACCAGGAGCGATCGAAGCATCAGGAGTCTTCCTCTTCAAATCACTGGGGCCTCCGCCCCTACCTGAACCAGAATATGGAGGCACCGCCCTGCGGCCCTCCCTCCTCACAGCACTCTCTCTCCATATCTTATTCTCCGCTTCCTCAGCGGTAAGAGCCTTCTCGACAGCCTGGCCATAAGTTGTCCCTCCAGGAACTGTGGTAATTCTCACATCTCGGGCTATCATAGCATTCAGCCTTCTGATAAATCTGTCCTTCCTAGCTGCATCAGTAGGCACAAGATCTGGTGCAAATTTCACAAGTTTGTCAAACTTCAAGGCATATTCTGTAACTGTCATACTGCCCTGAACCAGCCCCACGAACTCATTTATCTTTGCTGCACTGATGGCAACATTATAATACTTCTGACTAAACAAATCCTTAAACCCTTCCCAAGTCAATGCAGTAACATCTCTAGTCTGTTATGCCACCTCCCACCAGATTCGAGCATCCTCTCTCAGCATATAAGGGGCACAGGCCACCCTGTCATGTCCTTCTACCCTCATGAAATCAAGAATGGTAGTAATCATAGTCATCCACTGCTCAGCCTTCAGTGGATCAGGTCCTCCCTCAAAGATCGAGGGCTGCTGCTTCCTGAACCGCTCATACAACGGTTCCCATTTGTTCCCAACCTTAACTGGCTGCACTACAGGTACCACTGCAGGTGGCACAATGGGGGCAACACTCCCAGATGGAGCCTACTGCCACAGAATTCGAATCTGTTCATCTTGGCTCTATAGCCGAGCCTGCATGTCTGCCATCAACTGTTGCCAGTTCTCAGGAACTGGCAGAGGGGTCTGGCCCAGATCATCATCTCTGGCCCCAGACCTGCCAGCTAGTCACGTGGATTTTCTTGGACGCATAATTATTCAAGTCAATCTGCAATCAATGACTCGGCAATCAGGCTATGATGACAGGGTAATAATCCTTTCATGATCCATCACTGGAACTCCAATCATTATATAGCAATTCATCTGGATATTCATTCACATACACAGCAGTGCTAATAAGCATGCCTCAATAGCATCATGCAATAGTCAAGGGCCAAGCCCTATCTGTATCCCATGCTTCCTATTCATCAAACAGATATCAACAATCATATCTCACTCAAATCATTTAAGCACATAATCAAGTGTACACAATTACCAAACCCTGAGTTGAGCTTGTCTCTCGCGGCGAATGTACATATCCAGCCAGTCTTCAGGACCCATAAACCTAGGACGCTCTGATACCAAGTTGCAACGCCCTAGATAGCCAAGACCGCTACACTGTGTGTTTATAAAGTGCTAGACTCGCTAATCAAGTCATTTAATTAAGAACGTGTTCTGAAACTATAATGGTACTAGGGTTTAAATGTTTTGGTCTCAAAAGTCACATTTTTCATAAAGAAACATTTCCTGTTTACACGGGATCCCAAAAATATTAAGATTGAAATTGTTTACAAAAGATTTAAGGACTAAATACAGTATTAGCCATATTAAGGCAAAATAGACAATTAGGCAATCTCTGTCCTGATCCACTCCTCGGCCATGGCAACCGAACAGCTGGCTATGTACATTCCACCCCACAGCCCTCCATCTCAGCATTGGTCCAACTTGTCTTTGCCTTTACCAGCACCACGTAGCACCCGTGAGCTAAGGCCCAGCAAGAAAACACAACAACAGAGCACAAGCACTCAACAGACAATTCAATATCTCATATTTCATCACATATTCTTAATCACGTCAACATTCAGAATAGTCAAGTATTCAACATATTAAACATATCAATTCACAACATACACCAAATCACATATGATAACTAGGGTTAGCGCCCTTAGGCCGCACCCTCCGTTATCCCACTAACTCCGACCCGCTTAAACCGAGCTCAGTGAATATTAAGCTGTCCTTGGCTACCAGTGGCCAAGTCGCGCCCTGTGCACAAATATTTTATACGGCACCCTTAGGCCGCTATCACATGTCCCATGGCATAATACCATCATTGACATAATACAAATATCGGGAGCACTTAGTCCCATCACAAACATATAACCGGGTGCAGTTTTCTTACCTTTCGATTCACTAGCTTCGATCACTTGAATCCTTGAGCACGATCCCTCTCGAGTCCTAGCGCTCACCTAATCATAACCATAGGTCAAAGTCATCACCAAACCTCAAGTCCAAAACCTAGCCTTGGGACCAATCCCGAGCCCCTGGGAAGTCCTAGTTCCACCAAACAAGGTGGTGGAATCGAACCCCGAACCCTTGGTCAAAAACCCTTGTAAATAACCCTAAAATCCCTTTCTGGAAACAGGGCAGCACTACAGCTCTCATAGGAGGGCGCTACAGCGCTACAAGCAGAACCAAAATCCCCCAGAAAGCAAGGCCTAGCGCTGTAGCGCTAGTCACAGATAGCCAACATCCCAATTTTCCTTCCTGCGATTTCCTCGAACCAAACTTAACCAAAACTTCTCCAAACCTTCACCAAACTCAAAAACAAGCTTATTAACACACTCCACTCATCCCAAGCGTCCCAAATACTCAAAACCCAAGCACATGCATTCCTAATCTCAAAGTTCACCATAGCCACTTCTAGACTTCAAAACTCAGTAGAAACTAGTTAAAACATCAAAGTTAAAAGCTCAGAATTTATACCTTTGATGGAAATTAAATTTCAAGTTAGCCTCTAGGCCTCCTTAGCTTGCTCTTCCTCAACCCTTAGCTCCAACTTCCCTAGAATTCCCCATCATCACAGCTCAGATACCTTAGTTAAAAACCAAAACCAGAACTGAAGGAACTACAAAGTTTTACCTCAAGTGATGGTGTGTTCTTGCTAAGCCCTTCCAACTCTTCAAGCCTAGCTCAGGATTCCTATTGCTCAACCTAACCTAGCTCCCCTCTAAGTTTTGCTCCAAGAAAACGCCCAGAAATGGTGAAGGAGATCACCAACCGACTCCTAGGAAAACAACTATGTTTTCTTCCCTTTCTTTTCCTTTCTTTTCCTTCTTTTCTTTCTTTCCATAGCCTTCCACCTTTCTCTACAATTCCCACTAAATATAAAGCCTTAACATACTTATCTCTGAGAAGCCAATTGACCAAAATGCCCTCCCTATTAATTCTAAACCCTTTAATCCACTTAGGGGCATTTTAGTCATTTTACCCAATTCCCGCTAATTCCTCGAGTGTCTCTAATATTTCCCGCTTACTTCCCGATACCTAATTAATCACCAATTATATTCCTCGATGTCAAAATAGACTCCAATATACTCACTAAATTCCCATTTATACCCCCAGGTTCACCCCGAGCCGGGTATAAATCCCCGCCATGACTTTTTCGCTACTCTGCTCACTATGATCGTCTCGAGTCACAGATAACAGATATATCCACATAATAATGTGGTCTCAAAAATTATCACACACACACATATATATATACAGTTATGCCCATAATGGCCAAAATTACGATTATGCCCTTCTAACCTAATCAGGGCCTACATGCATACTAATACACATAGTCATGCATCTCAAATATTCAAATAGTCATATAACATGATTTAGATCATAATCATGCCGTTTACTCATTAAAGTCACACATAATTCCCATTATACCCTCCAGGCACACTAATCAAGGCCCTTAAGCCTTATTAGCAAATTTGGGTCGTTACAAAATGCTTCTGAGGTTAGAAGTTTCCTTGGATTGGTAGGTTATTATAGAAGTTTCGTGGAAGGATTCTCAAAGATTGCTACTTCGTTGACTGAGCTGACACGCAAGAGTCAGAAATTTGTGTGGTCAGATAAATGTGAGAACAGCTTCCAAGAATTGAAGTAGAGATTGATTACAGCTCCGATTCTGAGTCTTCCCACAGATCAGAATAAGTTTGTGATTTATTGTGATGCTTCTCATCAGGGTTTGGGTTTTGTTCTGATGCAGTCAGAGAAGGTAATTGCTTATGCCTCACGTCAGTTGAAGGAGTATGAAAAGAGGTATCCCACTCATGATTTGGAATTAGCGGTTATGGTTTTTTCTTTAAAGATATGGAGGCATTATCTTTATGGGGAGAAGTGTGAGATCTACACAAACCACAAGAGCCTGAAATACTTCTTCACCCAGAAGGACTTGAATATGAGACAAAGACGTTGGCTGGAGTTAGTAAAAGACTATGACTGTGAGATTTTGTATCATCCAGGAAAAGCCAACGTGGTAGCTGATGCTTTAAGCCAAAAGGGTCTGGGACAAATTTATGGTGCAAGGCTGATAGCCAGAGAGTTAGCAGATGACATGACCAGAGCTGGTATAGAGTTACTGGTAGGCCAGATGGCCATTATTACGCTATAGTCTACACTATTGGAGATAATCAAGGAGGGTCAGTTGAGTGATCCACAGCTGATCAAGATCAGAGAGGATGTTTTGGCTGGAGCATCCAGAGATTATACAGTGTCTGAGTTAGGCTTATTGAGATACAAGGGGCGGGTATGTGTTCCGTTAGACACTGCTTTGAGGAGAGAGATTCTGGATGAATCTCATACTACACTTTACTCTTTGCATCCAGGCACCACGAAGATGTATCAGGATGTGAGATCGTTATATTGGTGGCCTGGGATGAAGAGGGATGTAATGGAATATGTGGCTAAGTGCTTGACATGTCAACAGGTCAAGGCTGAGCATCAGAGGCCGGCAGGGTTATTGCAGCCTCTGGATATCCCAGAGTGGAAGTGGGAGGACATCACGATGGATTTCGTGGTGGGCTTACCCAGGACTGTTGGTCAGCATGATTATATCTGGGTTATAGTGGATCGCTATACCAAGTCAGCTCACTTCTTGCCAGTGAGGACTACATATACAGTTGATCAGTATGCAAATCTCTATGTGAGAGAGATCATGCGCCTTCATGGAGCACCGAGGTCGATCGTGTCAGATCGTGACCCCACTTTTACTTCCAAGTTCTGGGGGAGTTTATAGAAGGCCATGGGAACACGGTTATAGTTCAGTACTGCTTATCATCCTCAGACAGATGGGCAATCTGTGAGGACGATCCAAATATTGGAAGACATGCTGTGAGCATGTGTGCTGGACTTTGGTGGATCTTGGAGTAAGTATCTACCTTTGATAGAGTTTTCCTACAATAACAATTATCAGTCTACCATTGGAGTTTCACCTTATGAGATGTTGTATGGTAGGAAGTGCAGATCTCCCATTCATTGGGATGAGATAGGTGAAAGGAGATACTTAGGTCCTGAGGCAGTTCAGAGGACCAGTGAGGTCATTGAGAAGATTAGAGCTCGGATGCTCGCTTCTCATAGTAGACAGAAGAGCTATGCAGATCCCAAGCGCAGGAACGCAGAGTTCCAAGTGGGAGACTATGTCTTCCTTAGAGTCTCGCCATGGAAAGGGGTGAGAAGGTTTGGGAAGAAGGGAAAGCTGAGCCCTAGATTTGTAGGTCCATCTGAGATCCTGGAGAGGATTGGTCAAGTGGCTTACAGGTTGGCCTTGCCACCGACGTTGTCAGCCGTGCATAATGTGTTTCATGTTTCAGCTCTTCGGAGGTATGTATCTGATGTGAATCATATTTTGAACAATGAAGATCTGGAGCTTGAGGCAAATCTCTCCTTTGAGGAACAGCCAGTCCAGATACTTGACAGAAAGGACAAGGTCCTCAGGAATAAGATGATACCTTTGGTTAAGGTATTGTGGAGGAACAGCAAGGTCGAGGAAGCGACATGGGAGCTGGAGTCAGATATGCAGAGTCAGTATCCCGAGCTGTTCAGGTAAATTTCGAGGATGAAATTTCTGTAAGGAGGGGATAGTTGTAATGCCCCAAAATCCCTAATGCAGTTTAATGGCTAGATTAGTAGGCTGGGAGGGCCATAATTATTTAAGAATGCCATTAAATGATTATATGCATGTTTATGTGAATTATATTTTAATATGATGTTAAATGCATGCATGTGGGTCCACATTTCATTATTAAAGCATTTTGATAATTTGGCCTGTTGAGGGCATATTTGTGTATTTCGGTGCATATTGTGATTTATGGATGAGATCCCATTATTATGGGGATATATTCGAGCTATTCGACATGAGACGGTACTATATTGCAAATTAGCGGTTTTGTCATAATGGGGTCAATTATTGGGATATTGGGAGATGAGAATGTTTATTTGATGATGAATTGGGAGTTATTGAGATCAGGAGGCAATTCTGGGAGTTTTGACTATTTTGTCTCTGGGGATGTTTTTGGGACCTCGAGCATTAGGTTTTATTTGAGGTTACTTAAGCCTGAAGTAGTCTGACAGATAGAACCGTACGTTAAAAACACTTTTTCTCTCTCCCGTTAACCTTTGTGACGTTCGTGGCAATTTCGAAGAAATCTTAGGAAAGATTAGAAACTTCTTGACCGAAGGATTTAACGAGAAACAACCCAATCAAAGGTAATTCAAGCTTTAAGTTTTAAGTTTTAGAGTTTTTAAGCTTTGAATTGGATTTTGTGAATCGATGGGTTTTTTATTTGTTTTAGTCTCGGGATTTGATGATTTTGGATCAAGGGGATGTTTGGGAACTTTGATTTTTGGATTTGGAGATGTTTAGGTATGTTTTTGGAAGGTTTAAAGTGGAGAAAATTGAAGTTATGGCAGGTTTCTCAGGTGGGGCCGCGGCCCAAGCTCGAAAAAGCAGGTGGTGAAGTTTGTGTGTGTTAAGGGCCGCAGCACTAGGTATTGGGCGTCACGGCTCAAGATTCTAGGGTCGCGGCTCATGAAGGGTTTTGAGGCCAATTGGGTGTTTTGATCATGGGAACTCATTTTTAGGCCTCGAGATTGTTCCTGCTATCCGAATTAGTGGGATTCGATGTCCTGGAGGCTAGATCTTGGTTCGGGAACCTTTGTTATTCAATTTATTGATGGTATCCCATATTTGGTTATGACTAGGTGACCTCTAAGGAACTTAAAGGTTGATCGTTCTCAAGGGTCGTTCTTATATTAACTCTCACTCGAATCAGAGGTAAGAAAACTGCACCCCATATGTGACATGCATGGTTATTCATGAGGCATGTTGAATGTTTAAATGTGGACATGGATTGATTATTGAATGCTTAGCAAATCTTGCTCACTTGTGCCTGATACTGACTGAATAGTCAGAATTGGCAAAGGTATCAGTATCAACTGTGAATCTGTGACTCATTAGTCAAGTTCGACAGTGGTACTGGGCACTGGTCACACAGTGCTGACTCATAAGTCAGGAACGGCCTTAGCGTGTTCAACGCAAGCCAGTAAAGATTAGATCTAATCGAAATCTGCATTAAATGACTCAGAAAAGCGTTAATGTCGGACCAACCTCAAGTTCGATGAATACTATAAGCGCTTGTCTAGCCAAAGGCTAGTTACTTCGAGCCACAGTGACTATTTAGTCATATGGCTGTGGGTGCCGAGCCCCGTGTGACTTACCCAGTAGTCACTCATCTGTTTAAGCTAGTGACTTACCCAGCAGTCACTCATATGTTTAAGCTAGTGACTTGCTTGTCAGTCACTCATTATGGTTTACCAGAACCTCAAGTGTTAAACCACTCATTTGATTAAGAGCTATAAGCTCCTTCACGGTTATTGTAACCTAGAGTGATATTCACTCATCTGTTCAGAGCTATAAGCTCTGTATGATTATAATGATCATCATTTGATATTATATGTTTGCATTATTGTGTTTTCTTGCTGGGCTTTGGCTCATGGGTGCTATGTGGTGCAGGTAAAGGGAAAGAAAAGCTCACCCAACCTTGAGTGGAGAGCTTAAGTGGTGCTGTGTACATATGCGACCGCTTGACTACCACGGCCAAGGACTTCTCAGGGGAACTAGGGGGTTTACCCTATTTTTGCCGCTTAGGTCGACGGGTTTGTAAATTTGAAACTATAATAACCATTTTGAGTTGTAAATAGCTTGTAAACGTTTTATGGGCCCATGAACAGTTTTATGTTTTAAATAAAATATATCATTTCCTTTTGATTGATTTTCCACCTTAACATATTAATAACACCTAGAAGCACGTTTTTAACCAAAGAACTCGGGTAGCGAGTTAAATTCACGGTTCAACGTTCACCGTAACGGTCTTGGGGTATCCAGGGCGTTACACTTTTACCCTCCCATTTAAATCAAGCCTTTTAGTCATTCTAGGGGCATTTTGGTCATTTTTTCTCAATTCCCGCTAATTCCTCGAGTGTCCCTAACATTTACCACTTAATCCCCATCATCTAATTAATTAACAATTATTTTCTCCAATGCCTAATAATCTTCAATATATTTCCCAAGTTCCCAGAAATACCCCCAGGCTCCCCCGAGCCGGGTATAAATCCCTACCGTGACTATTTCGCTAAACCGCTCACTAGGATCGCCTCGAGCCACAAGCTGCCAATATATCTACATAATAATGTGGTCTCGACAATTTATCACATACAATTACATTTATGTCATCAACAGGTCAAAATTACAAACATGCCCTTATGAACAAAACAAGGCCCACATGCATATTTAATACCCATAAACATGCATCTAACTATATCCATATACTCAAATAATCATGCATGCCACATAACCATGCATTTAATCATTTATTCACATAAATACCAACTATGCCCTCCTGGCACACTAATCAAGGCCCTTAAGCCTTATTAGCAATTTTGGTTTGTTACAACTACTACCTGTGTCACCACACTGACGATGTACCCATGTATCATATGGTCCCCCTGGACCACAATGTATCATGAGCCATTAGAGCTCCACTATAAATTGATCCTGACCCCTCAAACAAAAGGGTTGGAAAAATTCTTATAAGATCATATTAATCTAAGAGCAATATACGAGTTTTCTTTCTATTTTTTACTTGCAATTTTCCTTTGAGTTTCTATGAGTTCATTTGTGTTCATTAGATACTGATTTAAGTTTTTGAGTTTTCCATCCATATTCTGTTGATGAGTTCTTACCGTCAATAGTATGTCTTTATTATTTTTAAATAAATATCATTTAATTATTTAAATTATCATAAAATATCTTAAAAATATCATATTTTAATTAATTAATTAATTTTTTTGTTTTTGTTTAAGTTTATGTTGGTCCAAGTTTTTGAATTTGGCAGTGACAACAAAAGATTATAGATTATATGTTCAATATAATATTAAGTTTAATTAAATTTTATTTAAGTTATAAAATATATGGTTTTATTATTTTTAAATAATTATCATTGTAAAATATCTCAAAAATATCATGTTTAATTATTCATTTATTTAAGTTTAAGTCATGTTTACGATCTACTGTTAAATAAAAGAATATTCTGTTAAATATAAGAATATTCTGTTAAAATTAACGGGAAAAAAATAAAAAATTGTTAAAACCAAGAATTTCCATTATCTACATACTTTTTATATAAAAGAGATATTTACATGGCTACATAACTTATATATATATATTTAAAATACAATAATATTTAAAAAGAATTTAATAATAGAAATAAAATAATAATTATAATAGAAAAAGTCATAGTGGAGACAGTAATATACATGTATCAACTATTTTTAGTTTCCATATAATGTATCTTACAATGTTCTTTGGTGAATTTGATAAAGAAAAAAAACTTCAATCACTTGATAGAAAACAAACCATCACACAAATTTATAAGATAAAAAAAATGATATGTATGTATTTATTATTTTTAAATAAATATGATTTAATTATTTAAATTATCATAAAATATCTTTAAAATGTGCTATATTTTAATTCATTTATTTTTTTGTTTAAGTTTATGTTTGTTCCAGTTTTTTTTAATTTGGCAGTGACAACAAAAGATTATATATTATATGTTTAATATAATATTAAGTTTAAGTTTAATTAAATTTTATTTAAGTTATAAAATATATGGTTTTATTATTTTTAAATAATTATCATTGTAAAATATCTCAAAAATATCCTATTTTAATTTTTTTAATTATTCATTTATTTAATTTTATTTAAGTTTAAGTCATGTTTATAATCTACCGTTAAATATAAGAATATTATATTAAATATAAAAATATTCCGTTAAAGTTAATGGAAAAAATATAAAAAAATATTAAAATCAAGAACTTTTGTTATCTACACACTTATTATATAGAAGAGATTTAACAAAAAAAGACTAAAAATTCAACCTTTTTCACTTTTGCATTAGTATAGATAAATTAATTTGTCCAAAATATGTATAATATAATTTTAGAATTCCAATGGGGTTGAAGCCTTATTTATTTATGGGTTTATACCTTTTTAGACCTTGTGTTTTATCTCATTATTTGTTTTGACCATATGTTTTGATAAATTATTTTTTGGACCCTATATTTTGTAAAATAGTTAAAATAGAACCCCTAAACCCAATTTTGGTCAATGTTTTCTCGACTAAAATCACAAATAATTTACCAAACTAACAATCCAGAATAAAAATAAAATTATTCTGCTTAAAAACTGTATTGTTATATTCAATTTTTTCTTCATCAAAATTGAGTTTATGATTCTATTTTAACCATTTTACAAAATATAGGGTCCAAAAAGTAATTTGTCAAAATATAGGGTCCAAACAGGTAATGGGACAAAATACATGGTCTAAAAAAATATAAAACATTTATTTATTTTTATATTTTGATAAACTGAGGGATTATTCCTTAATTTGTATTATAAATTGATAATTATACTTCACATCTTGTCGTACATACCAGTTGTTGAAAAGTCATAGAATTGACAATTTATGTAGAAAAAAATTATTTTCTTTTTATAAAATGTCGGGAAATAATGAACCACTTGCAATAACAACTTCTAACTAATTTTTTTGCCCTCGAATGGAACATTGATATCTCTTCTATATACAAAAAAATTGCGTAGATAATAATTTTTTTTTTTTTAACAGTTTTTTATTTCTATTATGTTAACTTTAATGGAATATTTTTATGTTTAATAGAATATTCTTATATTTAATTGTAGATTGTAAACATGACTTAAATTTAAATAAAATTTAATAATTAAATAAATTAAAATATTATATTTTTGAGATATTTTATAATGATAATTATTTAAAAATAATAAAACCATACGTTTTATAACTTCAATAAAATTTAATTAAACTTATATTTAAATTTAAATATATAATATAATATAATCTACGATCAACTAGTAAGAAACTTAAATTTAAAATCCACGTATAATATTTAATATTACAGTAAACATATAATATATAATCTCTTGTTGTCACTCCTAAATTCAAAAACTATAATAAACATAAACTTAAACAAAAATAAATAAATTATTTAATTAAAATAAGATATTTATTTGAAATTTATATGACATTAATATAAATTTAATAAAAATAATTTATAAATTTTATAAATAAAAATAAGTAAATGTGTTAAATTTTATTTGTATCTAGTATATATATAAATATATTAAGAGCACTCTTAATGGATGCTCTACTCCATCATTTAAAATACCTTCCCAAAACACACGTTTTTCTATTTTACCTTCAAGTTTTACATTATACCATACATCAGTCTCTATATATTTCCCTACAACATTTAAATATTATATCTTTAAACATATTTTATTAGTTAAAGTAAAATAAAATAATTGAAAAAGAAAAAAGAAATAATAAATATATACTAAATGGGAGAGAGAAAGCTTATAAAAAAATAATATTAAAATATTATATAAAGAATATGTAAATATAGATATGAATTAATTGGAGTTTGTGCATAGCTATTATAAATATATGTATAAAGGAGCTGATGGAAGATGTTTTTGTGAGTTTTAGCTAAATATTATAGAGAAAGTGTATTACAAAATACATCACCAAAACATATTTTCTTATAATTTACCTCAAACTTTTACATTATACCATACACCAACTTCTCTATTTTTTTCTCTACATCATTTAAATATTATATTTTTTAAAAAATATTTTATTCATTTTAAGAAATAAAATAATTAATTATAATTGTATCATAATCATATATATATATACAATAGTTTATAAAAAAATAATAAAATATTTATAGCTTGATGAATAGTGTTTCACTACGTATAGAGAAATACTATTCATTTAAGTAAAAAAAAATATAAATTTACATCATCTATTAGAAGACTATTTAATAATTTTCTCTCTATTAAACATTTTAGCTCCTCCTCCGTTAAGAGTGCTCTAATATTGGTTCAAATTTTGCTCTAGAAAAATCCAATCTCTCCCAAAATTTTCAAACGATAAATTGACAACAAATGATAATTGTCTAGAAGGTCTTCCTTATCCTTAATTTTCTTTGCTGGAGGTGGGTAGGCATTCATTGGACTTGTGGCCCTGTGGGGCAAGGGGATATAAAAATCTCTTGTCAATCTCAAATTTGTATGGTATACATATGCTATTAGATCTACTGTGGATATATATCCTCTAGTTTTCATCGGAAAAAAAAAAAGAAATAGTTAGAAGATGGGGTTGAATATTTGGATGTACTCCTTCACTATCCTCTTCAGCATATCTGTATCAACTCAACACTCCATGGCTCAAAGCACCATTACAGACCCTTCTGAAGGTATGTGCACGTACCATATATTGTGAACCAATTGTTTGGCGCCACGTGTCCTCTAACTTGTCAAAAATAACCATACTTACAGAATGCCAGGAAATCTAACGTTTAGTTTTTTTTTTGCCTCCAAAAAATCAATTTAGGTATTTAAGAGTAAAATGAATGTTTGGGTATTTTAGCTGTAAATATCCCAAAAAATAATGCCTAAAAATTTTAGTCTTTCCAGCTACCCACTTCATTAACCCTATCTCTTTGTTATCATTTTTATTCTCTTTCTCCACTCCAACAACTAAAATCCTGTCCAAAATTCCCAAAATCCATATCATCAAAATTTGTTATATATGTTTTTTTCTTCCTCTAAATCCAATAAGAAAACCAAAAAAATTAAGCAACTTAAAAAAAAATAAAGAAAGTAACCCTCTCTCAACTTGATTCATTGTTCCACAGAAAGATAAACGTCTCTTTTTACCCCACGTTCATTAATGTAAAATCTCGTGTCTTTATTAGTATTGAGCCTTCTTCTTAAGAGGCAAGACTCAAAAAGCTAGAAAATATTTATTACCGATCGAGTCACATATTGAGTTTACCTTTAGAAAGATAATTTTAATTAGAGAATAAAATTTTTAATGATGTAGCAAAATATTAGAAGAAGATAGAAAAATAAATTCACAATATTTCTATATTGGTTTCACAAAATTTAAAAAAAAAAAAAGTTTCTTTAAAACTACAAGGGTTAAACTTTTACTTGATTTGCTAATTATGAAGATAAATTGTGGTTTATCTCCGTACTAGCAAAATACGTCAAAATAACAAGACATCACTTGTAAATTTCTTGACATTATTCATATGTATAATTTTTGTTAATGTGATATAATAATACAGTGGAAGCACTTATTGCTATATCGAGAAAATGGGGCAAAGAAGTTACAAAGTTATACGAGTGGAACATAACAAAAGGAAGGGATGCTTGCTCTGGAAATGTTATGGATGACACAGTTCGCCTCGAACACTTGGAGAGCCCAGCGATCAAATGCAAATGTACCTATGACAACAACAATACTTGCCATATCACTCACTTGTACGTATGTATATATATATATATATATATTTATATGTGTGTGTTTATCATTTCATTTTCAGTTGTAGGACTCTAAAAACCTATAGAAATAAAAGGATTTCTTATTAAAAAATACGAAATATCTAATAAAGTACCGACAAATGTGAGCTATAATGGGATATATTGGAAGTGTTGAATAATATGAACTACCTAATAAACTGTTAGGGTGTGTTTTTGATAGGGACTATGGTTCTTGAGAATGGGAATATGAAATCAACCCATGATTGGTGTAACTTTTAAGGCAGGGTTTATGTTTTTGTGGGCTCCATTTTTAGTTTACTTTTTGGTAATGTCAAACTCTTTGAATACTTGAGTTTAAGATTCCCTTAATCTTAACTAATTCTCATCAAATTAGACCCTCTCACCAAACACCTCATTAGGAAAAATCTGTGGTGTAGGCATACAAAATGCCTGCACCCATGCGATTGCTTTTATTACCATTGATATTTAAACCAAAAAATCTGCTTTCATAGACACGCTTAAGTTATGGTGTGCCTCACCTTATCATAATATTGCTTAGTACATTTCACGCTCTTCTTCACCTTTGCTTTTGCCTTCTTCGTGTGGTATGGGGGTTTTCTTTTAAGTCTCTCATTGACTTTTCTCTTCTTCAAGCTCTTTTTTTAGTTTCTAGAATTGAAAAGGTTCTTTTGGAGGTGTTTGGGTAAAAAATAAAATATTCCTTTTTATTTAAAATATCATTTTGGAGAAGTTACAGTCTCTTAGCTTCTCCCAATAGGATTTTTGAGAAGCAATTTTCTAAATTAGAATACTTTTCATAATTTCTAATTTACTCCTAAAAGATTTATTCGTATCCAAATATTTTGAAAAGAACTTTTCATTAAAAAAAATATTTATATAAGTGTTATCCAAATAAAAAAAATAAGTCACAACTTTTACTTATCTTATTCTTTTAGCTATAAACAAAAATAGAAGGTTAGCTGAACGAGGCCAAAGACAACAAAGCTTTTAATTTGGAGGAGAAAGTCGATCTTATGCTTTGGTTGTGTTTTTTTATTTTTTTTTCATTTCACAAAAATAAATACATCAAAAATCCTCCTCATAGAATTTGAAAACCATACACTAGCCAACACCAACAGTGAGACTATCTCTACACTGTTACTATCTTTGTCACTGTTGTGTGGTTTCACATTGAAGAATTGCACGACCAAATCGAAAAACTTGATTTGCTCAGGGTCACACATGTCTGTGCAAAGGGTGCTGGTGATCCAGGGAGATGAGGCATTGATCTCTCTCTCATAAAAACTTTTGTTTTTATTTTGCATTTATATGTATTTTATGATAGAGAAAGGTTTGGTAGAAGCTCAATTTAGCAACAATAGACAGAAGGCATAAAATCGCTCTTCTATCATAAAATACAAATGTCCAAAGTGCTCATTAAGAGCATAAGTCATCCAAATCACCAATAGTAGATAAAAAGATAAGTTCGATCATAAATAACACACCCCCATCCTCTATTTTCTTTTAAGGAAAAATATATATATCTTAGAAAAAGTTATTGATTAAACTAACAATTCGAATTACTTGAAGAAGATGAATACATATTCATTAACTGCTTTTTCAACTACAAGAAAACTAGATGAAAATTAGAAAAAAGAAATAAAATAGTTCTTTTTTATTTTATAGGAAAAGAAAGTTAGTGTACACTCATTCTTATTGTGAAAGATTGCAACTTCCTGTTATAGTGTAACTATAAATCAACTGCATGGGTGTAAGTGTTTCATACGCCTACACCAAAGATTTATCCTACATTGCCATGGTAGCTTTTGTCAATTTTAGAATATGTAGATTATTGTCAAATTCCTATACTATCCAAAATTTAAACCAAGAAAACTTAAGACAACCCTCTATGACAAAACAATCACACAAAAGAACATAAAGTTTTATATTGGTTTATACTAATCAATGTCTTACATCTAGTTAGAGTTATTTGATGAGAACCTTCCACTAGCAAAGAATTATCATGATGGATTACATACACAACTCGTGACAATTTTACCATGGAAACCCTCAACTCACGAGCTTTCCACTTGCAAAAAAAAAATGGTGGAAACTCTAACACAGAATTAGACAACACAACCAAAATCATTGTTGACACAATCCCACCCAATAGAAATCTCAATCGAACACCTGAACTCTAAACCTCTCTCTTGCTCTAAAACGTATACTCTCATCCTTTAACATAAAATTTGGCATTATAATTTAGATCTCTAACATCTTAAATGTTGTTATCTAATGCAAGACTAAATATAGATATAAATAATACTCACATTACTGAAAGATGTGATCCATTGTAACCAATTAGATGTCCAACAACTTTAAACTAACTACAATAATTATTTACAATCTTCAACAAATTAAGATTTATTATTAAAATTAGGAAAAAATAATAAGTGAGCCTTTGAAATTCTTGTGGGATCCTAACTCTCGTGAGAAGATTAAACCTTTCCAACTATCTCAATTCCCCATTTGGCAAATCTCCACAGTGTAACCACTGAATTAAGCTCATGGCTGGCAAGTGGAAGAAATATGCAAACCTTGTTGCTTCTATTACATTTTTTAGCATGGTCCTGAGATTTTATCATCATATATAGCCAATAGTAACTTGTTATGAGGCCTTTGTGTGCTATTCCCACACAAGCCCTCATAAATCTCTTCTAGTACTTTTGGAAAAGATTTCCATTTAATATGGAACATCTACGTGGATTCATTTGCAAAGATTATGCTCTTTCTTATCCTTTGGCTAAGTCCATTTGTGAGGTATCGAATGATGGGATCCATCCAATACTAAGGTTCTAGCTTGGCAATGAGCACCTGTTTGCGATCACAAGTTCAACTAATTGAAATCCTAGTGTGCTTAGTGCAATCGCTATTAAAAGCCTTCTTTGCTAACTCATCTGTTTGTTGATTTAGTTCCTTCAGAACTTGTTTGATTTTGAAGGATTCAAATTACTTCACCAATACAACTACTCGATCATTGTATTCATTCATCCGAGGTTCCTTGGCTTGGAAATTCCCTTTCATTTTCTCGACTACTAGAAGGAAATCTCCCCAAACCTAGATCTTCTTCACTCCCACGGTACATGCAAGCTCTAATCCATATATAGTGCATCATATAATGCTTCATTGTTTTTGGCTTGGATATCCAAGCATAGTGCTTCTTCAATCTAAAGATTGGATGGTGACTCCAATACCACTCCAATTCCAGCGCCTAAGATTTTGGAAGTGTTATGATTGGTTATATATAAGGTTAGGTGTTTTACACAAAGTGGTGCAAAACACTTAACAATTTCACATAATGGTAATATGAAATTTGAATTTTTGTTGTAGACATTTAAAAAATTTATTTTTTGGGTCTAACATTGTAACACCCTACTAATCCAGGACTGTTATACTATGTGTTTAAAACTGTGCTTAACTCGTTAAGCAAGTTGTTTAGACTCAAAAGTATAATTTACATAATATAAAGGTCCAAGTAGTAAATTTTTTGGATAAAAATATTTAACTTTTCATTAAGATTGTAAAAGAGTTTACATGGGATCCCCAAAAGCTGATTAAAAACATAATTACAATTACATGTTTACAAACAGTCGACCTAAGTGACAAAATTCAGACTTTTACACTAAGTCCCTCAATTAATCTCAATCGTAGCAACCGAGCAGACCGAACATGTATGCGCTGCTTCAAAGCCCTCCAACCCATGGCTGATCAGCATTCACTTGCCCTTACCTGAACCATAGAGCACCCGTGAGCCAAGACCCAACAAGAAAACCCCACATGGCATAACGAATATCCAAATAATCACGAACAATAAACAACATGCTTCTTAGATAGTAAATGCATACATTCCAATCATATAAATTGTAAACACGATTCATAGTTTATAGGTACATTCACTCCAGTCATATAAATCGTAAGCATGATTCACAATTTACAAGTCTATTCATTCCAATTATATAAACTGTAAACATGATTCATAGCTTACAGGTATATTCACTCCAGACATATAAATCGTAAGCATGATTCACAATTTACAAGTATATTCATTCCAATCATATAAATCATTTACACAACCCAGGATAAATAGCTTTGCTGAGCGAGTAAGGACTGCTCCCTCAAGATGAACTCGCTTTCACAGCCTGCATTACACACGCTTGCCGACGACCTGCGTTACATAAACTTATCGACTATTGATTATACCAATCATTCACAGATAATTCAATGCTAGTGTGCATAGCAACCAATCAGATTTATGTGCATGTGTCAGTTTTCTTACCTTGAGTCCTATGCAAGAAAAGACACGACCCCGAGCACGATTCCCTTCCCGAGCCTTGCGGTACTCCTAGTCACAACATAAAAAATTACCACATTAAGAACTAATCTCAAAAATCGATTCTAGGACTAATCCCTAGCTCTTTAGACTTCTAATTCCACCAATATGGGTGATGGAACCGTCCCTCGAGCACTCGATCCTTTTCCCAAAACTAAAAAAAACCACATGTTGAAGTGGTGATAGCGCAGAGGCACCACCCCTAGCACTGCTACGCTCAGAAGCCACAGAGGAGCCCTCAAATCCTCTATTTTGGCACAGAGGCGCCAACTCCTAGCGCAAGGGCACCACATCACAAACCCAGAATTCTGGGCTTCTTTTCTGGGATTTCTCAGCCCCAAATTTGCCCATAACCAACCTAAGATCTCAAAAATCAACCTCAAAGCATATAAATTCTAGAATTCAAGCCTCAAGACACTTAGAATTCACTTAACACCTCATTTAAACCCCAACCCAACCATCAGTTTCAATCAAACAGTTCAATTGAAACTTTTGAGTTCCAAATTCAACTTCCACCTTCAAGAACTATGAAAATCAAACCCATATGTAAGCAAGCTTCCAACAGATTATAAACAGATTTCTAACATTAATACACCTAATCAAACAACTCAGAACTCATAAATATCATCAAAACACTCCAAAAACATAGAAATGTCGAGAATCACAATCATGAGTTTTTCAAACTCAAGCTTTCTCCAATCCGAAAATTAACTTCCAAAACCAAGATAATCAAAGGCAAAAGAGGCTACTAAACAGTTTTTAAACTCATCCCCATCCTACATTAGCCATAAGGACAACTCAACAAACCTCAAATTCATAAATTACTCTAGAACTCCAAATTGCATCAATACACCCAAAAACAACTATGAACCAAGAGAAAAGATGATTACCTTGCTGAGAATTTTGAACCCTGTGGGAAGTGCTGATCCTAAACAACTCTCAACTCCTCCTTGAAGCTTGAATCTTGACTCAAGTTCCATATAATTTCAAGACTTGATCCTTATGCCTAAATGTTGCCTTCAGACCTTTTGAAGGGGGAAAACTAGGAGAGAAGGGGTTATACATGAATGACTCAGAATCCTTCAGCCTCTGGTCAAATTACTTAGTCTAATTGGTCAAAAGACCATTTCCCCTTAGTTCCAACTTAACCTCAAAAGAACCCCAAGGGTACTTTGGTCATTTCACCTAAATTCCTACTAAACCTAAAAATTCACTACTAATTCCAAATTAAATCATTAATCTCAATTGTTCTCCCAATTAATTCCATTTACCAATAAATCCCGATAGTTTACCAAATTACCAAAGATACCCATAGGCTCACCCTGAGCCGAGTATTTATCTCCATTGTGACTTTTCCGCTAATTGCTCAAAAGGATCGACTTATGCCAAATATCTCTAATATACCCACATAATAATGTGGTGTAACGCCCTGGATAGCCAAGACCGTTACACTGTGTATTTATAAAGTGCTAGACTTGCTAATCAAGTCGTTTAATCAAAAACATGTTATTGAAACCACAAAGGAACTAGGGTTAAAATGTTTTGGTCTCAAAAGTCACATTTTCATAAAGAAACATTTCCTGTTTGCACGGGATCCCAAAAATGTTAAGTTTGAAACTGTTTACAAAAGATTCAAGGACTAAATACAGTATTAGCCATATTAAGGAAAAACGGACAATTAGGCAATCTCTGTCCTGATCCACTCTTCGGCCATGGCGACCGAACAGTTGGCTATGTACATTCAGCCCAGCAGCTCTCCATCTCAGGACTGGTCTAACTTGCCTTTACCTTTACCTGCACCACGTAGCACCTGTGAGCCAAGGCCCAGCAAGAAAACACAACGACAGAGCATAAGCAATCAACAGACAATTCAATATCTCATACAGCATCACATATTCTTAACCATATCAACATTCTGAATAGTCAAGCATTCAGCATACTAAACATATCAGTTTATAGCATACACCAAATCACATATGATAACTAGGGTTAGCGCCCTCAGGCCGCACCCTCCGTTATCCCACTAACTCCGGCCCACTTAAACCGAGCTCAGTGAATATTAAGCTCTCCTCGGCTACCAGTGGCCAAGCCACTCCCTGCGCGCAAATATTGTGTACGGCACCCTTAGGCCGCTATCACATGTCCCATGGCATAATACCATCATTTCCATAATACAAATATCGGGAGCACTTAGTCCCATCACAAACATATAACCGGGTGCAGTTTTCTTACCTTTCGATTCGCTAGCTTTGATCACTTGACTCCTTGAGCACGATCCCTCTCGAGCCCTAGCGCTCACCTAAACACGACAATAGGTCAAAGTCATCACCAAACCTCAATGCCAAAACCTAGCCTCGGGACCAATCCCGAGACCCCGGGAAGTCCAAGTTCCACCAGACAAGGTGGTGGAATCAAACCCCGAACCCTTGGTCAAAAACCCTTGTAAATAACCCTAAAATCCCTTAATGGAAACAGGGCAGCACTACAACGCTCATAGGAGGGCGCTACAGTGCTACAAGCAGAACCAAAATCCCCCAGAAAGCATGGCCTAGCGCTACAGTGCCCAAAGGCTAGCGCTGTAGCGCTAGTCACAGACAGCCAACATCCCATTTTTCCTTCCTGCGATTTCCTCGAACCAAACTTAACCAAAACTTCTCCAAACCTTCACCAAACTCAAAATCAAGCTTATTAACATACTCCACTCATCCCAAGCATCCCAAATACTCAAAACCCAAGCACATGCATCCCTAATCTCAAGATTCACCATAGCCACTTCTAGACTTCAAAACTAAGCAAAAACCAGTCAAAACATCAAAGTTAAAAGCTCAGAATTTATACCTTTGATGGAAATTCAATTTCAAGTTAGCCTCTAGACCTCCTTAGCTTGCTCTTCCTCAACCCTTGGCTCCAACTTCCCTAGAATTCCCCATTAACACAGCTTAGATACCTTAGTTAAAAACCAAAACCAGAACTGAAGGAACTACAAAATTTTACCTCAAGTGATGGTGTGTTCTTGCTAAGCCCTTCCAACTCTTCAAGCCTAGCTCAAGATTCCTGTTGCTCAGCCTAACCTAGATCCCCTCTGAGTTTTGCTCCAAGAAAACGCCCAGAAATGGAAAAGGAGATCACCAATCGACTCCTAGGAAAACAACTCTGTTTTCTTCCCTTTCTTTTCCTTCTTTTCTTTCTTTCCACAGCCTTCCACCTATCTCTACAATTCCCACCAAGTATAAAGCCTTAACATACTTATCTCTGAAAAGCAAATTGACCAAAATGCCCTCCCTATTAATTCTAAACCCTTTAATCCACTTAGGGCATTTTAGTCATTTACCCAATTCCCGCTAATTCCACGAGTGTCCCTAATATTTCCCGCTTACTTCCCGATACCTATTTAATCACCAATTATATTCCTCGATATCAAAATAGACTCAAATATACTCACTAAATTCCCATTTATACCCCCAGGCTCGCCCCGAGCCGGGTATAAATCCCCGCTTTGACCTTTTCGCTATTGTGCTCACTAGGATCGTCTCGAGTCACAGATCACAGATATATCCACATAATAATGTAGTCTCAACAATTATCACATATATATACAGTTATGCCCATAATGGCCAAAATTATGATTATGCCATTCTAACCTAATCAGGGCCTACATGCATACCAATACACATAGTCATGCATCACGAATATTCAAATAGTCTTATAACATGCTTTAGATCATAATCATGCAATTTACTCATTAAAGTCACACATAATTCTCATTATGCCCTCCAAGCACACTAACCAAGGCCCTTAAGCCTTATTAGCAAATTTGGGTCGTTACAACTATCCCCTCCTAATGAGAATTTCGTCCTCAAAATTTACCTGAACAACTCGGGCTACTGATCCCGCATCGCTGTCTCAAGTTCCCAGGTCGCCTCCTTGACCTTACTATTCCTCCACAGCACTTTAACAAGAGGAATCGTCTTATTCCGCAATACTTTATCTTTCCGATCCAAGATCTGAATTGGTTGCTCCTCATAAGCCAAATCTGTCTGTAACTCCAAATCTTCATACCTCAACACATGAGTTACATCTGAGACGTACTTCCGAAGCATAGAGACATGGAATACGTCATGAACCCCAGATAACGATGGTGGCAAAGCTAATCTGTAAGCCACCTGACCAATCCTTTCCAGGATCTCAAATGGTCCAATGAATCTAGGGCTTAGCTTGCCCTTCTTTCCAAACCTCCTCACCCCTCGCAGAGGTGAAACTCGAAGGAACACATGGTCCCCAACTTGAAACTCCACGTCCCTACGCTTAGGATCAGCGTAGCTTTTCTGTCTGCTCTGAGAAGCGAGCATTCTAGCCCGGATCTTCTCTATAGCTTCACTTGTCCTCTGAATCATATCTGGCCCCAAATATCTCCTCTCACCCATCTCATCCCAATGAATGGGTGATCTACACTTCCTCCCATACAACATCTCATAGGGAGCCACTCTAATCGTTGATTGATAAATATTGTTATACGAAAATTCAATCAACGGAAGATACTTACTCCATGAACCCTCAAAATTAATCACACATGCTTTGAGCATATCCTCCAATACCTGAATCGTCCTCTCAGATTGTCCATCAGTCTGAGGATGAAAAGCCGTACTGAACTTTAACTGAGTCCCCAAAGCCTTTTGCAGACCACCCCAAAACTTGGAAGTGAAAATAGGATCCCGGTCTGACACTATAGACTTAGGAACCCCATGGAGACATACGATCTCCCTCACGTACAACTTTGTATACTGATCCACAGTATATGTCGATCTCACTGGTAGAAAATGGGCTGACTTGGTGTATCTATCCACTATCACCCACACCGAGTCATGAAGCCCCACTGTCCTGGGTAAACCTCCCAAAAAATCCATAGTAATTTCCTCCCATTTCCATTCAGGAATACCCAAAGGCTGAAGCAACCCTGCTGGTCGCTAATGCTCAGCTTTCACCTGCTGACAGGTTAAGCATCTGGCAACGTACCCTACCACATCCTTCTTCATCCTGGGCCACCAATATAAGGTCCGTAAATCTTGGTACATCTTCGTGGTACCCGGATGAAGCGAGTACGGCGTAGTATGAGACTCATGTAGTATCTCTCGTCTGATCCCCTCATCAGCTGGAACACAAATCCGTCCCTGATACCGAAGCAAACCAACCTCTGATATAGAATAGTCCTTAGCTTCTCCCGCTAAGACATCCTCTCTAACCCTCCGTAACTGAGCATCTATCAACTACCCTTCTCTAATCCGCTCTAGCAGGGTTGACTGCAGAGTAATATTGGCCAACCGACCTACCACCAACTCTATCCTCTCTCTGACCATCTCATCAGCTAACTTCCTTGAGATCTGAATGGAACTATATAACTGACCTGGACCTCTCCGGCTCAATGCATCTGCCACCACATTGGCTTTCCCCGGATGGTAAAGAATATCACAATCATAATCCTTTAACAACTCCAGCCAACGCCTCTGTCTCATATTCAGGTCCTTTTGTGTAAAGAAATACTTTAGACTCTTATGGCCAGTGTATACCTCGCACTTCTCTCCACACAGATAGTGTCGCCAAATCTTCAGTGTAAAAACCACTGCCGCCAACTCCAAATCATGGGTAGGATACCGCTGCTCATACTCCTTCAGCTGTCATGATGCATAAGCTATAACCTTCTCATTCTACATCAACACACAGCCTAAACCCAACCTCGATGCATCGCAATAAACAATGAACTTCCCTTCCCCTGAAGGAAGACTCAAGACAAGCGCTGTAATAAGTCGTCGCTTCAACTCTTGGAAACTGTCTTCACACTTGTCTAACCAGATAAACTTCAGATTCTTCTGTGTCAATTCTGTCATCGGTGCCGCTATCTTCGAGAAGCCCTCTACGAACCGTCTGTAATAACCTGCCAAACAAAGAAAGCTCCGCATCTCCGAGGCGTTCCTTGGCCTCGGCCAATCCCTGACTGCCTCTATCTTAGATGGATCCACCTTAATCCCATCTACACCTACGATATGTCCAAGGAATGCCACTTTTGGTAACCAAAATTCACATTTCTTAAACTTGGCGTACAACTGATGCTCCCTCAACCTCTAAAGAACCTGTCGAAGATGAAGCTCGTGCTCTGCCTCTGAACTGGAATACACCAAGATGTCATCGATGAAGACAATAACGAACTGATCTAGGAAATCCTTGAACACCCTGTTCATTAAATCCATAAAGGTTGCTGGGGCATTGGTCAAACCAAAATACATGACCAAAAACTCATAATGCGCATATCGCGTTTGGAAGGCCGTCTTAGGTATGTCCTCATCCTTGATCCTCAGCTGGTGATAACCAGATCGAAGATCAATCTTTGAGAACACCGTCTTACCCTGCAGCTGATTGAACAAGTCATCAATCCTTGGTAGGGGATACTTATTCTTGATAGTCAACTTGTTTAATTCCCGATAGTCTATACACATCCTCAATGTCCCATCCTTCTTCTTCACAAATAAAACTGGGGCACCCCATGGTGAGTAACTAGGCCTGATGAACCCCAAATTCAGAAGCTCCTGCAGCTGTATTTTCAATTCTTTCAGTTCCTCCGGTGCCATCCTATATGGTTCCCTCGACACTGGCTCTGTCCCCGGTGCCAACTCAATAACAAACTGAATCTCTCTACGCGGTGGCAACCCAGGCAAATCCTCAGGGAACACATCCAGGAACTCACAAACCAATCTGGTCTCCTCCGGTCCTACTGGTGAAACTCTGGTGGTATCCACCACACTAGCCATAAAACCTATACATCCACCCTGTAACAAGTCTCTGGCTCTCAATGCAGATATCCTGGGTACGCGGGGTCCATGCACCGCTCCCACAAAAACAAAGGGATCCTCGCCCTCTGGCTCAAAAGTCACCATCTTTTTCCTACAGTCAATGGTAGCTCCATATCTAACCAGCCAGTCCATACCTAGAATCATATCAAAATCCTCCATACTCAATTCAATTAGATTTACTGACAACTCCCTACCATCAACCATCACTGGCAGTGCTCTAATCCATCTCCTAGATACTACCCGTTCTCTTGTAGGACAAATAGTCCCAAACCCTGAAGTACTATACTCACTAGGTCTACACAATCTATCAATCACCTTATCAGATACAAACGAATGCGTAGCACCAGAGTCTATCAAAACAGTAAAAGAAGTGCCAGCGCTAGAAAGCTGACTTGTCACTATCGAGGGACTAGCCTCAGCCTCTGCCTGCGTCAGGGTGAACACTCGAGTTGGAGTCAAGTTGTCCACCTTTCCTGTGTCTCCCTTCTTCACTGTTGGGCAATCCTTCCTGAGGTGTCCCACCACCCCGCACACATAGCAGGCTTTAGCCTGACACTTGCCCGGATGGCGTCTCCTGCACCTCGTGCACTCTGGATAAGTCCTCCATGAATCACCGCCTCCCTGGCAGCCACCCTGGGTACCCTGACCTCTCCTATCAGGACCAGGAGTGATCGAAGCATCAGGAGTCTTCCTCTTCAAATCATTGGGTCCTCCGCCCTACCTGAACCAGAATATGGAGGCACCGCTCTGCGGCCCTCCCTCCTCACTGCACTCTCTCTCCATATCTTGTTCTCTGCTTCCTCAGCGGTAAGAGCCTTCTCCACAGCCTGGGCATAAGTTGTCCCTCCAAGAAGTGTGGTAATTCTCACATCTCGGGCTATCATAGCATTCAGCCCTCTAATGAACCTGTCCTGCCTAGCTGCTTCAGTAGGCACAAGATCTGGTGCAAACTTCGCAAGTCTGTCAAACTTCAAGGCATATTCTGTAACTTTCATGCTGCCCTGAACCAGCCCCACGAACTCATTTACTTTCGCTGCCCTGATGGCAACATTATAATACTTCTGACTAAACAATTCTTTAAACCCCTCCCAAGTCAATGCAGTAACATCTCTATTCTGTGATGCCACTGTAACGCCCCAACTCCAAGGACCGCTACAGTGCACATTGCAAACAGTGCTAAACTCGCTAATCGAGTCGTTTGGCCATAAACGTGTAACTAAGTATGATTAGCGGTTTAGGGGTTAAAATTTTTGGTTAAGATATAACGTTTACTGTATACATTGGGATCCCAAAAATATAACTTCAGAGTCTATAACAAAAGAATATTTACAACAGGCCGTTCTAAGCGGCAAAACAGGGTTTAATCCTAGTTCCTCTTTCAAACCTCGCCCAAGTATTGGTCGAGCAGCTGCATATGTACACGTCATCATCTAAGCTATCCAACTCAAGGATGGTTCAGCTTCCTTTTGCCTTTACCTGCACCACAAAGCACCAATGAGCCAAAGCCCAGCAAGAAAACTCGTATGCTCATAAACAGTCTTATCATGATATCAAATCATATCTGGCATGCCTAGCAATCATAGCTCTATTCAGCATGCAAATGAGTTCAAATGATGCTAGGGTATCCAGGATAAGAAATCCTGGCCTTCTGATTGGAGGACTATCAAGTCAATCCTAATCAGATGAGTGTCGTAACACTAGAGGTTCCGATAAACCATGCTGAGTGACCAACATGCAAGTCACTAATTCAAATGGAAGGGTGGTTGTTGGGTAAGCCTCTAGCCTTCAATAGGTTCTGGTAAACCATGCTGAGTGACCAACAAGCAAGTCACTGGGGCCTCAGTGCCCAAAGCCATGCATATGATGATCAAAATGATCATACAGAGCTCATAGCTCTGATCAGATGAGTGAATATCACTTGAGGTCCTGGTAAACCATACTGAGTGACTGACAACCAAGTCACTAGGGGCCCAGTGCCCATAGCCGTGTAACAACATCGTTACTTAGGCTTTCCCGCAATGGCTCTAGATGACTAGCCTTTGGCTAGATAAATGCTTGTTTATATTCATCGAACTTGAGGTCGGTCCTGCATTAATGCTCTTTGAGTCATTCAATGCAGAGGGTCGATTTGGTCCAATCGACATAGCTTGCGCTAAACACACTAGGGTTGTCATGACTAGTGAGTTAGCACAATGTGACCAGTGCCCAGTACCACTGCCGAACCTGACTAATGAGTCACAGCCTCACAGTTGATACTAACATCTTTGCCAATTCTGACTAATGAGTCAGCCCTGTGTGAAAAGTGCCCAGTACCACCGCCGAACCTGACTAATGAGTCACAGCTTCACAGTTGATACTAACACCTTTGCCAAATCTGACTAATTAGTCAGTACCATGCACAGGTAAGCAATGCTATCAATGTGTATCATATGCCAATTATCCAAGAATAGGGCATTCAACATGCTTACTAAACAGTTGCTAGCATAATTATGATCATGCACAAACATAGAGACTCAAGCTCTGACCAATCTCATATTCATCAACCATGGCATGCCCTAATCACATGTTTCTCGTGCATCACATGCATCACACTTAATCATCCAGCATGCCTCAGTAGTAATCATATGCAAATGGGCAAGATTGTCAAGCATTCATTATGCTATCAATGTTTACATTTAAACATCCAACACACATCAATCATAATCATGCATGTCACATATGGGGTGCAGTTTTCTTACCTCAGATTCTAGCTAGAACCAATATAAGAACGACCCTTGAGAACGATCAACCTTTAAACCCTTAGCGGCCACCTAATCATAACCAAATATGGAACACCATTAATAACATGATAATAAAAGGTTCTTAAACCAATATCTAGCCTCCAAGAGATCAATCCAAACTAATCCAAGTAGTAGGAACACTCCCGAGGCCTATAGCTAAGTTCCCGGGGTCAAAACGAGCAAACGGGGTGAAAACAGGGCAAGGGCTGCGGCCCTAGCACCTTGGGCCGCGGCGCCCAGGGTTCTCTGAGGCTAGAGCCGCGGCGCCCTCCATCAAGGGCCACGGCGCCCAGCAAGGCCAATTTCCTAACACCTGCTTCTTCGATCTAGGGCCGCGGCGCTCAAGAACAGGGCCGCGTCCCCCAACCTTGGGTCATTCCCAAACGTGTTTTAAGCACTCCAAATCCTCCAAAAACTGCAACCTTGGGTCAATTTTCTTGGACGCATAATTATCAAAGTCAATCTGCAACCAACGACTCGGAAATCAGGCTATGATGACAGGGTAATAATCCTTTCATGATCCATCACTGGAACTCCAATCATTCACAAGCAATCAAAATATATCAATTTATGCAGATATTCATCCACATGCATAGCAATGCTGATAAGCATGCCTCAATGACATCATGCAACAGTCAAGGGCCAGGCCCTATCAGAGTCTCATGCTCTCTATTAATCAAACAGATATCAACAGTCATATCTTATTCAAATCATTTAAGCACATAATCAAGTGTACACGATTACCAAACCCTGAGTCGAGCTTGTCTCTCGTGGCGAATGTACATATCCAGCCAGTCTTCAGGACCCATAAACCTAGGACGCTCTGATACCAAGTTGTAATGCCCTGGATAGCCAAGACCGTTACAATGTGTGTTTATAAAGTGCTAGACTTGCTAATCAAGTCGTTTAATCAAAAACGTGTTATTGAAACCACAAAGAAACTAGGGTTAAAATGTTTTGGTCTCAAAAGTCACATTTTCATAAAGAAACATTTCCTGTTTGCACGGGATCCCAAAAATGTTAAGTTTGAAACTGTTTACAAAAGATTCAAGAACTAAATACAGTATTAGCCATATTAAGGCAAAACAGACAATTAGGCAATCTCTGTCCTGATCCATTCTTCGGCCACGGCGACCGAACAGCCGGCTATGTACATTCAGCCCCGCAGCTCTCCATCTCAGGACTGGTCTAACTTGCCTTTGCCTTTACCTGCACCACGTAGCACTCGTGAGCCAAGGCCCAGCAAGAAAACACAACGACAGAGCATAAGCAATCAATAGACAGTTCAATATCTCATATAACATCACATATTCTTAACCATATCAACATTCCGAATAGTCAAGCATTCAGCATACTAAACATATCAGTTTATAGCACACACCAAATCACATATGATAACTAGGGTTAGCACCCTCAGGCCGCACCCTCCGTTATCCCACTGACTCCGTCCCGCTTAAACCGAGCTTAGTGAATATTAAGCTGTCTTCGGCTACCAGTGGCCAAGCCGCGCCCTGTGCGCAAATATTGTGTACAGCACCCTTAGGCCGCTATCACATGTCCCATGGCATAATACCATCATTGACATAATACAAATATTAAGAGCACTTAGTACCATCACAAACATATAACCGGGTGTAGTTTTCTTACCTTTCGATTCGCTAGCTTTGATCACTTAACTCCTTGAGCACGATCCCTCTCGAGCCCTAGCGCTCACCTAAACAAAACCATAGGTCAAAGTCATCACCAAACCTCAAGGCCAAAACCTAGCCTCGGGACCAATCCCGAGCCCCCGGGAAGTCCTAGTTCCACCAAACAAGGTGGTGGAATCAAACCCCGAACCCTTGGTCAAAAACCCTTATAAATAACCCTAAAATTCCTTTCTAGAAACAGGGTAGCGCTACAGCGCTCATAGGAGGGTGCTATAGCACTACAAGCAGAACCAAAATCCCCCAGAAAGCATGGCCTAGCGCTACAGCGCCCAAAGGCTAGCGCTGTATCGCTAGTCACAGATAGCCAACATCCCATTTTTCCTTCCTGCGATTTCCTCGAACCAAACTTAACCAAAACTTCTCCAAACCTTCACCAAACTCAAAATCAAGCTTATTAACACACTCCACTCATTCCAAGCATCCCAAATACTCAAAACCCAAGCACATGCATCCCTAATCGCAAAATTCACCATAGCCACTTCTAGACTTCAAAACTCAGCAAAAACCAGTCAAAACATCAAAGTTAAAAGCTCAAAATTTATACCTTTGATTGAAATTCAATTTCAAGTTAGCCTCTAGACCTCCTTAGCTTGCTCTTCCTCAACCCTTGGCTCCAACTTCCCTAGAATTCCCCATCAACACAACTTAGATACCTTAGTTAAAAACCAAAACCAGAACTGAAGGAACTACAAAGTTTTACCTCAAGTGATGGTGTGTTCTTGCTAAGCCCTTCCAAATCTTCAATCCTAGCTCAAGATTCATGTTGCTCAGCCTAACCTAGCTCCCCTCTGAGTTTTGCTCCAAGAAAACGCCCAGAAATGGTGATGGAGATCACCAACCGACTCCTAGGAAAACAGCTCTGTTTTCTTCCCTTTCTTTTCCTTTCTTTTCCTTCTTTTCTTTCTTTCCACAGCCTTCCACCTTTCTCTAAAATTCCCACTAAGTATAAAGCCTTAACATACTTATCTCTGAAAAGCCAATTGACCAAAATGCCCTCCCTATTAATTCTAAACCCTTTAATCCACTTAGGGCATTTTAGTCATTTACCCAATTCCCGCTAATTCCTCGAGTATCCCTAATATTTCCCGCTTACTTCCCGATACCTATTTAATCACTAATTATATTCCTTGATATCAAAATAGACTCCAATATACTCACTAAATTCCCATTTATACCCAAGCCTCGCCCCGAGCCGGGTATAAATCCCCGCTTTGTCGTTTTTGCTATTCTACTCACTAGGATCGTCTCGAGTCACAAATCACAAATATATCCACATAATAATGTAGTCTCAACAATTATCACATATATATATACACAGTTATGCCCATAATGGCCAAAATTATGATTATGCCATTCTAACCTAATCAGGGCCTACATGCATACCAATATACTTAGTCATGCATCACGAATATTCAAATAGTCTTATAACATGCTTTAGATCATAATCATGCAGTTTACTCATTAAAGTCACACATAATTCCCATTATGTCCTCCAGGCACACTAACCAAGGCCCTTAAGCCTTATTAGCGAATTTGGGTCGTTACATGTGGTCTCAAGCACATAGCATATAAAATTACAAGTATACCCTCAACAGGTTAAAATTATGAAAATGCACATTTTTAACAAAAGCAAGTCTTTAAGCACATTTAATACACATAAACATACGTAGGCATTCATATCATAATATAACTCGTGTAATTCACAAAATTCAAATTATGCATTCCCAGTACACTAACCAAGGTACTAAACCTTGTTAATAGTTTTGGGGCATTGAAAAAATGGTACAATAAGGTATCTAAGTATGCCCAAAAAGTTTGGGAACATTTGGAGGACTTTAAGGTCATTTTTGGAAAAATCGCATAGGTTAAGGATTGCATATGGAATGAAATCACTTAGAATGATTTAAGGAAATAAATTCCAAGGATTTGATCATCAATGTCTTTGTTGTATTGAAATGAAAGAAACATCCTAGGATACTCACACAAAGGCACTCTGATGCTTAAGTCAGCAAGGATTCTCTCGTGAGCATCAACAAGAAAGTATAAGTGTGAAAATGAAAATAATCTAAGGTCCCATTTTAGGTCTCATTGGGTGTTATTTATATATTTCTATTAATCAGTCAAGGTAGAAAATAATTATATTGATTAGTATACATCAACAATCAAAATGTGGTGCAAATATCACTTTAAGTATGATCTCACGAGATCCAATCTCACTAAGCCTTAAGGGTTTGGCGAGCTTTTTTTCAACAAGGGTCGAGCGAGGCTCTGACCTCCTTCCATTCGAGCTTTTTCTCAACAAGGGTCGGGCGAGGCTAGGACCTCCTTCCATTCGAGCTTTTTCTTAACAATTTGTTTATTATTAATAATCTCAATTAATTAATAATAATAAAATATTTTATTTAATTACATGAATTAATTTGGCTAAGACAGTATTTAAAAAAAAAACCAAATAACTCTATTTAATTTTGTAAAATTGTCCTTGGGCCACTTTCTGTTCTACATTCATGTTACATCAAACATGATGAAGCAATAGCCAGGGCCAATGACCATGGTTGTTTTGATCAATTCACATGATGCTAGGAGACTATTTTGAGCATCACAAAAAACTTGCCTTGTTAGACTAGGATGGTCATAGGGTGGTCATATGTCCTATTCTATTAACGACCATTATCGCTATGAACTTATGTGCACCACCACCCATGTCCAACACAGGTGTTCTTCGCCGAAAAGGCTAGGAAAAATGTGTGTGAGATACTACCAGTTTTGTCACTAGGAATGTTAGATTCCATCTTTTAAGAATATCTTAGCATTTCGATAAAGCTTTGTAGTATTTTCACTAAGATAAAGTTTAAACCGAAAGACACTTTGTTTTATGCACTAATATCATTTGGGCTAGAGAAAGAGGATGTATTTAACAAAGCATAGGATTTTTAGGATTGGTTAAATACATAGTGAAATTGGTTAAGCACAAAGAGGTGCAAAACTATAACAATTTAACTAAAGTCAACATGAGCAGGTTGACTTTTAGTGTAGGCATCTAAAAATTATCTTTTTTGGTCCAAAGTGTTTCTTTGGAGTATATAAGAATACCAAAACGGTTTGGAGGCATTTGGAGACATTTTGGGGTGATATCTGATGTGTCATTACAGAGGCATATGTGTTGCATCGCCTATGGGAGGCAACGCATCGCTCGGCACGCAAAACCCCAAACAGATGATGCATTGCCTATGTGCAGGCAACACATCGCTTAGGCAGTTCGTACTAGATCGTACAGTTACGTGATTTTGGCTCCAAAACTTATTTTAAAATGCTTTAATCTCATTAGTTAACACTAATTATGGTTCCTACACTATTTAAGGGGTTCATTTGAGATTTTGGTGAACTGATCACTCTCCACTCTCTCCCTCTCTCTCTCTCTCAAAACACTATTTATCTCTCTAACTCACAAATGTTACTGGTTTTCTCCAAGATCTTCATCAAGAAAACTCTACTTGTTTGAAGATTAAGGCTTGTAAATCTCAATCTCATTACAACTTGTAGTAGCTTCAATCAATATCAATAGAGATTTTTGGACAACAAATTCAATTTGTGTCAATTCTTTTGTCATCTCCATTGATTCACACAAAATCATAGTCTTTATGATTTTATGTAACTAAAGGTTTCTCTCCAAAGGTCCACTCTATCGCTTGATTTCATTTGTGTTATTCTTTCACTGTGAACTTAGTTATCTTGGGTTTGATTTATTTGAATTACAACATTCAAATTACGTGTTAAGCCATATTCCAAACAAATAACTGATTGGTTCTCTTCTTCAACCTTTCACCCATGATGGATAAACCAATTATGATCTTGTTGAACTCATCCGAATTTTGATCTAAAGTCATAATTGAAACCACCTCGCTATCCACTTACATCGTAACATTTTTAGAAAGATGGAGAATAATTAGGGTGTAGGTGATATCTTGCATCATTTTATCATTCCAATAAGCTTCTTTAGTTTTTCAAAAGTCTTCATAACTTTCTATTGCACCAATATGGCCTTCAACTTCTTCCTCCATACATCAATGTATCCATTACCATCGAAGCTCACAAGCTCAAACCTGTGTTGAATTAAGAATCGGTTTCTTTTATGTTTCTTCATTAAAATTTTGTAAAAATAAACTCTTCTCACCTAGAAACAAAACTTGTCTCTCTAATACCATTGTTGTAAAATTTCTATACAACCTAAGCTTAGATGCAAGAAACTTCAAAAGAACCTTCTATAACAAAACAACCAGACAAGGAACACAAAGTTTTATATTGGTTTTGACCCTTATCAATGTTTTATGTCCAATTAGAGCTCCCCTGTGAGAATTTTCCACTAGCAGAGAAAATCAAAACAGATTACATACATCTTAAGACAATTTGTCTAGGGTAACCCTCTAACTCATAAGCTTTCCACGTACAATATAATGGGGGAAATTTTCAACTCAAAATTAGTTAATATAACTAAAATGATTGTCAACACAATCCCACACCCAATAGAAAACTCAATTGAAGGCCAAAACTCTAAACCTCTTTCTTGTTGTAAAACGACTCACACTTTCACAGAGTAATGTCCACACTACATTCTAACTCTCTAACCTTGTTTGGATCTCAATTGATTGTTACATCTAAAAGGAGATTATTTATTTATATATATATATATAATATTTATGTAAACGCTCTATCTTGCCTAACTTTGCAAAAATGTCATTTTTATACTTACTTAGAAAAATGCCAATAATAGTCCAAAAGTTTAGTGGGACCTTTTTAAAATAATGCAATATGGGCCCATTAGTTTAGCTTGAACTAATAATGGGGTCTAGAAGTATATTTTTTTTTCTATGTGAAAGACTTAGAATTCTCTAGATTCTCTTCTCTGCTTGAAACTAATTTTCTATCAGATAGATTTATAAAAGAATTTATAAATTCAAAATTCAAATTATAAACCAATTATTGAATAATTAATTAAATAAATAAAAGAAATATCTAAGACTGGTCTTGGACCTAGTCACACGACAATCACAATGCAAGCACTTTGATTGGCGTGTAGCATATCCCTTTTCAGGAATATGTGTCTTAACCACTTTTATTTAATTATTATTTAATAATCATTTATTCAAAAATATCTGAACCTGATAAGTAATCTTATCAAATTAATTAATGAATAATTTCAAATTAATTCAAACCAATTTTGAATCATCTAAATTATATTTCCACATTATTTAAATAAATAAAACTAATTAATTCAAAATTAATTATCTTAACTATTTAAATGCAAATTTCTAAAATACCATTCTAATTAAAAATTATTTTCAAAAATTACATTGATTAATTTATTAATTTCGAAAACTAATATCTTAATTATTTAATTTGTCTCATTTACATATTTGACCCCGAAGAACAAATTTCTTCCAAATATGTCATTTCCCTGACTTTTCCATATTTCAACTCTTACCTTGAATAGTGTTGATAGAACCACCTCATGGACCTATGGACCTATAATTTCAAGCTCCAATAAATTTATATTATTAATTAAAATTCTTTAATATAATAGCCTTAATTTATTAATCTCAATATTATTCTACTAAAAATATGAGACTACACTCTTGTAATTATAGACATTTATTTATTGAGTACTTTTTAAATATAAAAAGCGTTCATCGATTTAATCATTACATACAATTTAGTCATCTATTAATGGTTCATAATTAAAGTAGGGTTAAGATATCATTTTATCTCTTTAATTATATCTTGTTTCCTTAAATACCATTAACTTTACTAGTGAGTGTTAATTCATAAATTGTTTTATGAATTTGCGCTCAATAACCTTTCAATTCCAAAAGTTAACCCTTAAGAGAACCATTATTCAATTCCTCTTGGAACAGTATAGATTCCATATCTGTATATTACGTCCCCAGCCATTTACACCAATGAGTTCCCAAAACAAAAGTTTTCAGCCTGATCATTTTGACAAACCATAACGAGTGAATCAAGGAACCCAGATGACATAAACATGAGTTCATAATAACTTTAGGATTAAGATCAATTTGTATATGATCATCTTATTGATATGTTTAATTAATACTTATAAAACAAACGATATTTAGTTAAGAATTAATAACATATTGGGTTTTGTTCATATATAACTTTTTTATACAAAATACCTCCACTAAGATGTCCTACTATATCAGTAATCCGAATCTAGATTATATGTATTCATAATACTAGTGAATCGTACTTACAATATCTAATCCAAAGATTTCATATAATTTTGTTTTACTGAGAACTATTTCAATTTGTTCCTTACAATCTTAATCATCTCGTACTAATACAAAATTGTAGTCACAATAACGAATTTGGAATTTTTTTTTATATTCATATAATATTATTCTAATAATAATAATAAACAATAAAAATATGAAAAAATTATTTTAATTATTTATTTCATAAAATATTGTCCAATACATATGCTTTCAAGAGCACAATTCCCAACAATTTCTAGCAAGGATCTGATCTTTTTTGGGTTGGCCTCATTCCCCCTAGAATTTACGATGAAGCCTAAGCATTTCCCCGATGAGACACCAAAGGTATATTTCTGGGGGTTCAACTTCATATTGTATTTTCTCAGCACGACGAAACATTCTTCCAGATCAGCCACATGGTTATTGGCAGTCTTTGACTTTAATAGCATGTTATCGGTGTACACTTCCATGTTTTGGTTGATCTGCTTAGCAAACATTTTGTTCACCAGGCTCTAATACGTAGCTCCTACATTCTTCAGCCCGAAAGGCATGATATTGTAGGAGTACACGTTGTGTTCAGTCGTAAAACTTGTAAGCTCCTGGTCAGCAGGGTTCATCACGATCTGGTTATATCCAGAGTATGCATCCATGAAAGACATGAGCTCGTGACTAGTCGTGGCATCTACGAGTTGATCAATTCTTGGCAAAGGAAAACAATCATTTGGGCAAGCCTTGTTGAGATCGGAGAAGTAAATGAAGGTCCTCCATTTTTCGTTCGACTTTGGGACCAGAACGAGGTTAGCTATCTAGATCGGATACTTTGCCTCCCTGATGAATCCACTTTTTAAGAGGCGAGATACTTCCTCCTCTAGAGCTTCTCCTCTTTCTTTTCCCAACTGCCTTCTTTTTTGTTGCTTGGTTGACACGTTCCTGTTTAAATTTAACGCATGCATGATCGCATTAGTACTGATGCCAACCATGTCAGCATGTGACCATGCGAAGACGTCAAGGTTATTTCTCAGAAACTCAATCAGGTTCTTCTTCTACTTAGTTCCAAGATTTCTTCCAATCTTCACAACGTTGGAAGTTGCTTCCTGATCGAGGATTACCTCCTCCAGTTCCTCAAGAGCCTGGATTTCTGACTTATCCTCACCCACTCATGAGTCAATTTCTTCTAATTCGGCGACCTCAATCTCCATTAATTGAAGCTATTACTCTTCCTCAGAAATCAACATTGTTTGCTGCCCAGATTGCGTTCTTCCCTTCATCGAGATGCTATAACACTCTCTGGCAGCAAGAAAATCTCCTTTCACCGTACATAATCCTGTTGGTGAGGGGAACTTCATGTCCAGATGGAAAACAGAGGTTATGGCTTCAAAGATTATCAAGGCATGTTGCTATAGGATGGTGTTATAGGTATACATACAATCTATAATAGTAAACTTGAGCATCTTTGCAGTAGCTCGAGCTTCATTGTCGATTGTTACAACGAGCTCAATCATCTCTATTGCTGCCAATCCTTCTCTTGAGAACCCATATAGAGTTATTGAGGAGGCTTTTAAGTCTGTGATCGAAAGTCCCATATTTTCCAATGTGGACATGAATGGCACATTTACTGAGTTCCCATTATCGATCAGAATTTTTTCGGACTCTCCTATTGGCGAGCTGAACGGTTATCACTAGTGGATCATTGTGCAAAAATTGACTTGGCGGGTGTCCTCTTCCGTGCTAGGGAGCTGAACTAGTAATGAGACTTTCCTATTGGAGGCCACATTTATATGTTCTCTACTATTTTGGCAAGCGCTGCTCGGGAGTATACACTGCACCGTCATGGGTCTTCACCTCCTATATATACTTCTAGACCCCATTATTAGTTCAAGCTAAATTTGGACCGCCTACGATAGTGGCTATGTCTCCCCCTTCTACTAGAGGTGGGATGAGAGGGTTTTCCGGAGCTGAAAGAGCTGCAAGTGGGTTCGGCTGATTACTCAGATTCTGTGAGACCTGCTGGTTAGGAGCTACCCGATTTTGGGCATATTGTGCTAATGGTACAGCCCAAATCAGCGTCTCAATATCATCTTTCAGCTGATAACATTCGTCTGTAGTATGACCGATGTCATTATGGTAATGGAAAAACTTCAATGGATCTCTCTTAGCACGCTAATTTCTCAGGGGCTTAGGATTATTCCAAGGAAGGCGAACTGAGTTAGCTAGGTATATGATTTCACGTGTATCTGTTAGATCAGCATACACATTGAAAATTGAGGTGTATTTATCCCTTGTATTATTCTTCTTAGACCTTGCTTGGTCGCCTTCATTGTTCCCTTTCCTTTTATTATTATTACCCGTCTGGTTCTTATGGGTAACTGGCCGGGCTGACGCTACAACATTTGTCACCACTTTAGTGGGTTGAGCTAGAACACTACTAGCTTCTGCCACGATGGACTTCGCCTCCTCGAGGTTAATCCACTCTTGAGCCCAAGCTAAAAATCCATCTGTGCTTTTAACTTCTTTCCATAATTCACCTCCTACGGTGATTTCAGATTGCATTGCCATGAGCTTAGCACTGTCATCGGCATCTTGCGCTCAAGCTGCAATATTTGTTGCTTTATGTTGGCCAATAAATTGGCCTCCACTCGTACTTCCCTAGCAGCTCAAAACTACTTCTTCAAATCTGATGACAACTGATTCCAAAAAGTGAATGTGTGCCTCTTAAACCTGTCAAACCATAGTTTGTGTAACGTCCCAAAGTTCCTAATAAGGCTTAGTGCCTTGGTTAGGGGGTCATGAGAGCATTATTGGAATATTATATGATTTAATTGAATATCTATGTGATTATGTGAATTTCATGAGTTATATTATGATACGAATAATTATGCATGCTTAAGTGTATTAAATATGCGTAAAAGACTCACTTTTATTTAAAGGGGCATATTTGTAATTTTGACCTGTTGATGGTATAATTGTGTTTATATTGTATTATGTGATTGAGAACACATTATTATGTGAATATATATGAGATATTCGGCAGGAGTCGGCCCTTTTGAGCAAGATAGTGGTAGAGTCAAAATGGGGATTAATACCCAACTCTGGTGAGCCAAGGGGTATTTTGGTAATTTGGTGAGTTACTGGATGTCAATTGAGTATGACTCGTATTTTGGAAAAATGGTGATATTCCGGGATTGACGGAATTAATTGAGAATCTTGAGTTTATGTGGGATTAGAATATCTAATGACCTTTTTTCCCTTGAGGGGCTTTGAGAGGAAAGTGGTAAAGTGAGGGCATTTTGGTCTTTTGGACCACTTAAGTGATATATGCCAAGTATTGAGTTAATTAACTCAGAAGTAAATAATTCTCTCTCTCTCTCTCTCTCTCTCTCTCTCTCTCTCCTACTTTTTATCACGCTTTCTCTCTCTCTCTAAGTCTTTGAGTTTTTGAGAAAACATTTGAACTCTAAAGCTTGGAGGCAAGCTTGGTGGGAATTGAGTTGCCTTGGGAGAAGTTTAGAAGCTTTTAAGCTAAGGGAACAGTTGGGAAATTGTTGTTCTAAGAGGTCAACTCTGTTTTTCCTTAGTTTTGGCTTCATTTTAAGTGTTCATGGGAGAGGTTTTTTATTTTGGGTTTTAGTTGGGACTTGGCGAGATTTTTAAAGGTTGTTTACTATATTTTTGTGTTATTGTGACAATTATAAAGGCCAATTATGTGTAAACTTGGTTTTTCAGATGGATTTGGGGCAGTTGTGATTTTGGAAAATCGCTGGAATTCTGGGTTCGCAGTGTCGCATTGTGGCGCTGTTCTTGGGTGTTGCGACCCGCATGAACTCAGTCGAAGCAGGGGTGCCTCGAACCGCCTTAGCGCCGCGGTGTAAGTGCAGGGGATTTTTGGGTCAGACTCTTTGCCTAGTCAGGTGTCACGGCTGTTTTGTGGGGGTGTCGTGGCTCAAATGGGAAAAAGTCATAAAATCAGGTTTTGGGTTGTGGGAACCCAAACCTAAGGGCTCGGGAATGGTTCTATTGCCCGGTTTAGTAGAATTCAAGGTCTCGGAGGCTAGGACTTGGTCCAGAAGCCTTTATTGGTTTGTTTCTTGATGGATATTCCTTGTAGGATATATCGCTAGGCTCAGGAGGAAATTATCACACTTGGGGTCGCTAAACTAAATTGCTTATGACTTAAGGTAAGAAAACTACATCTAGCATGTGGTCAGGACTTGAGCTCCAGCTATCGAACATGGTGATAACCGTGCTTAGAATGATTTATTAAACATGTTTGACTGAACTGTGCAAATTTGTGTTAAGCGGTGTATGCTTACCTGTTATATCTAATTGAAAAGCTCGGCTTGTAAGTCAAGAGTTGTAATAGCATGCTGAATGCAAGCCAATGTGGTTAGGCCAACCCAGAAGCGTAACATACACTTGTACGATCCTATGGCCGCCTGGAATATAAAGCGCGAGGTACACTTGGCTAGCTCTAAGGCTAGTTAAAAAGGGAATTGGGCAAGGGGGCCCTGATATGTCTTTATGGCTGCTTTTTTAGATTGAATGCATGTTGGAGTATTGATATTACTTCTTAGCATGCTATTTATGATTATGTAATCTATTGATTAACTGCTTATGAGCATGTTTATGTTTTCTTGCTTAGCCTTGGCTCACGGGTGCTACGTGGTGTAGGTAAAGGAAAGGAAAATATGGACCAGCCATGAGTTAGAAAGCTTCAGGGGCGGGATGTACATAGGCGGCCTACTCAGCCACCACAACCGAGGTTACTTGTTGGAACTAGGGTTGAACCCTGATTTTGCCGCCTAGGTCGACCCTTGTATTTATGTTGTATCTGTTTTGGTTTATAAACTATTTTGGGATCCCGTGTATCAAACTTAAACTCTTTTAATGAAGTGGTTACTGTTTGACCAAAAAATTTAGTACCTAAACCTTGTGTTAGTTTCAATTACATGTGTTTAAGTCCAAATGACTCGTTTAGCGAGTTAAGCACTATTTTAACTACACAGTGTAACGGTCCTGGATTAGGGAAGGTGTTACAGTTTGGCAGCTCCAGTCAAGGCGGTTAGGAATAAAACACATCGTAGGTCGATGCCTACATTATGGGCCCTCATTAAAGTGTTGAAGGTCCCGATGTAGTTAGGCAGATCAGTCATTCTGTCGTAGGTTACCATATGTGGCATCTTAAAGCCATGCGGGTACAGAGCTGCAGCAATGTGATGAGAAAAGAGCTCGAGCTCCTCATTAGAGTCACAATCATCCTTGTTTCTTTCTAATAGAAGGAGCCTCATCTGTTCCTCCATCATAGGAAGTCGATCTAGGGTTGGATCCCTCACTATCGAATTTTTTGGGAGCTGATGATAGCTCCCAATCCAGGCTGCGTGTTATCTGGGTTATTGTCCCTCCAAGCTGGAGCTTGGTTCATTGGGACGTTCCCATCATCACGCTTCACGTGAGGGTTTTACCTTGGCTAGTTATATCTCAGCTTGTTGTCCTGACTTGGCTGTCCCCGCTAGGAGTTTAAATGATCATGCAGGTCAGGCTGACGGTTTCTGCGGAAACAATATGTAGAGTTGAGATGTTCTCTCAAGTCAGGCTCTTGTCTTCGAGAGTGAGTGGTATGAACACTCTCTGGCCTTTCTTCATGACGACTCTCCGTCCAGTAGCTATCCTCAGCAAAACCCACCATTTGTTGACGAGGTCCGTGAGCATGACTATTAACACGAGCTTGAATCCTGGTATCTTGGGATCGAGTGACATGGGTGACCTCTTTGTGAACAGAGTTTCTTTGGTCATTCCTTTGAAGGGGCACAGTCCATCGAGGTTTCTAGGGTGCTGGAGCTCGCTGGGGAGATGGTGGTTACCTTATCGGGGAAGACACATGTCTTCCATCTGGGCGAACAACTCTTGGTCATCCATCATCCACCCTGATCTCCCTTACAGGGGGTAGGCCCTCTTCCTGGCCATGGTTATTAGCAGGGACTTGAACTGGTGGATTCGGTGGAACCCCACCTCACCTTGCATTTGTACCAGCCCTTCAAGATTGATCAACCTATCCTCTAAATATGTGAGTAGTTTGCCCATTCCTCTAAATGTGTGCAGATCGGTCGTTTCTAGGAATCAACTTTGATGGCACAATGCTCGGAGTGGAAGCCTGAACTGAACGGATCACGTTGGGGTGACAATGCCTTCGCGATCTACTCCCTCGAGATCCACTTGCCCTTCTTCCGAGATTCTGATCGGTTATAGGAGGTGGCAATCGGGAAAGGATATCATCAATATGCCTGTTGGCGTGGGCGAGCTGGCTCTTAAGGTCAACATTCTCTTGCTTAACCCATCCTATATAAAATGGATTTTCACGTTGGGGTAGTGACGATGAACTGTCTATTCCTTGTTGTTTCTAGGATGAACCTAAGGTTGTTTTCCAGGACGCCTAGGCACTGAAGTGCCTTCTCCAGCAGGGATGACCGCTCAAATGTCCCTCTGGTCTCTAGGCCCTTCTGACTCTTTGTCACGTGCTGACCTTCGGCTTCAGGTTAAACCCATGATGGCAGAGAAAGTATTAGGATGAAAAAGTTGTAAGCCTAATTTTTTCCTCTCAATGGAAGCATTAATCTATTGGTGAGGTTTTTCGGCAACAATGAATTAAGAAATTCGAGAAATAGAAATTAGAATTTATCTTAAACCCAACAACAACAACAACAACAACAATAATAATAATAATAATAAACATCAAGAATTTTACATGGTTCAGTGGTTAAAATCCACCTAGTGCACGAGTCTCTGTTATAGCTTTTTGTCTCTGAGGAAATTGTTTATGACAGTTTCTGCAGAGTTTTGGCATACAAGAATTTGTCAACAACAATAATAATAATAAACACCAAGAATTTAACATGGATCAGTGGTTAAAATCCACATAGTGCACGAGTCTATGTTAAAGCTATATGTCTCTGAGGAAATTTTTTATGACAATTTCTGTAGATTTTTGGCATACAAGAATCTGTCCATTCTCCCTCTATTTATAGGGGTTCACTAGACATATTTGAGAGTCGTTTGATACATTGTAATGTACAGGTTTGAGTAATTTCCCAAACGTATAATTGAATACACTTATAGACATAAATTACCTCTCGTTATACATTCACCAGGCAGGAGTTACAAGACAATTATTAAGCATTTAAACTCTTCGAGTCTTCAGGAATAAAATTATGTGTATTCTATGCATCGACAACGAGCTGAATGCGTGCTACGTGATCTAGAGGTTTCTAGACTTTCACTGACTCAAATAGTAAGATGCTCAAGCTACTTGTTATGCGATAAGAATATCTGCTGGGCGATCTCCTTATTATCTGGTCGGATAGGTCTTGATTCGAGCTACTAGTTTCAGGGAACTTGTTTTGCATTCTCGGAGCTATGAATAACTTCTTTAAATGCTTGATACCTGTACCATGAACATGACACGTTAGCTCGTGATTTTCATGTACAACAATAATCTTGTCTTGCCAACGATCAAAGTTAGTTCCATCGAATCTATCCAATCTAACCAATTCTTGTGTCATGAATTTCAAAACTGAAATCAAATATGATTCTTCCATGATGATGTATCTAAGATAATAGAGAATTTGAATGTTGGGATAGAGACCAACAAAAGATTGAGATATAGAATGCAAACCCTTGTTTTAGACCAAAACTCTTGGATCTTCTTGAAAGCTTCAAACCTTTGTTAGAACATCACTTGAACTTTCTTCTTCTTTAATGGGAATCAAAACAAGATTTATACATGAGGAGTATCGCTATCGACATTCTCTAATTACTAGCCTTTAATGGATGTTTGAGACTTTTCCAATAGGAAATGAGAATTGAGATTGAACAAGCCATAAAATTCACATAGACAATCACTTTCTTTATGAATTCCTTGGAGAAAACTTGTGATCTCGAGAATGGTTAAAGAGAGACATGAGAGAGTGATCAGGTAATTCAAAACTCTTATAGAATCCTTTTATAATGTAAGCATCGTATTAGGTCCAACCAATAGGCTTAAAGAATTTAAACACATCATTTGGAGCTTAAAACACGTGTCTCTACGGACATGTCAAGTGACGCGTCACCTACTAGCTGGCGATGCATTGCTGAAACCTTAGGGTTTCAAGCGATGCAACGCCACTAGAGTGGCGGCACAATACCACTTCGACTGATCAAAACTCTCAAAATTGACATTAAACGCTTCCAAATGCTCTCAAAATTTTTGGGCATCCTTAGATACATTTATTGTATCACTTTGGACCAAAAAAATACAATTTTTTAAATGCCTACAATATAAACTTTATTTTCACATCTTCACTATGTGAAATCATCAAGTGTTTTATACCTAACTTGTGTAGTAACAATTGATTTTTGTATTTTAACTAATCCTATCACATATCTCTTTTAGTATAAATAAATAACTATATATATATATTGAACCTACTACAAAAAAAAATTATGACAATTTTTACTATTCTGGGAAGTAATATTCTTCCAATATATATTAAAACAATCAATCAAATTAATTTTTTTTCGGAATAAACTATAGTTCGCTAACTTCATTGTATTTTAACAGGATAATGAACAATTTAACGCTGAGAGGGATGATTCCGGAAGAAATTGTAACATTTAGATATTTGACTTATCTGTATGGACTTTTTGTTAAGTAGCATTTAAGTTTATTTCTTTCTTTTTCATTGTGAATTTTTGTTTTTATCTGTTGAAAGTTGTTCCTTAAATTGATATTGTGTAGGAAAATCAAGTACAATCACTTTAATGGAACTTTACCAGCATTCCTCGGAAACTTATTTGCACTTGAACAATTGTAAGTATTGGAATTGTAAAATTGTTAGACTAGCTTCTACATGTAGCGCTACATTTTGTAGTGTGTATTTCTTTGTTTTATTAGTTACATATTGTAAGTTTTGTATAATAATATGCATACATAATCATGTATATAAGGTATAATGAATTTGAGTTTTTGTTTGCATATATCTACAAAGTATACAAGTACACATGTATACTTATCTTTTGATAAATATTTTTCTCGAGATTATTAACTTGAGTAATTTGGTGTTTGAGTATATGAATAGGTATAAGTGATTTCAATGAGGGTTTAGAGACTAGTCCTAAAATATATATTTGCTAAATATTAAATTATAATTATATTTTTGTTATGTGTATAAAAAATTTCTTTTATTTTTATCGGAAAGATGAGATTAGGTTTTGTAAGGACAACACTTGAACTTGTAGTAAATATTTGCTATAAGTTTAGACAATAGGTACCAACATCATGTATTTATATATTTGTGGGTTTCTTTTTAGGGATGTTGGCCACAATACATTTAGTGGGACCATACCAAAGGAGCTTGGAAAGTTAAAAAATCTAAATATGCTGTAAGTTGAAAGCAGTACTTTACAATAACATCAACTCTCTTTGAAAATAGGGTTGAGACTAATTTGTTACACTTTGTTTTGGCCGAGTAACAACTTTGGTGTCATCTATTACGAATAATTATCATCGGGTATCCTATAATTGTAAAATTAGTCAAAAATGGTACCCCCTACTTGAATTTGGACATCAATTTCTTTTATCATACCTTAACTACCATCAGCTATAAATCTTCTACTAATTAAAATATAGGGAATATGAGCATTTGGTATCTTATGTTTTTATCGAGTACAACTTTGGTATCTTTTATTACGAATAATTATAATTTGATATCTTATAATTGTAAAATCAGTAAAAAATTGTATCATAGACAGAAATTTAGTCAACATTGTTTTTATAATATACAAATTACTCTCAATTATAAATAATTCAAATATTATATTAAAATATTTTAATAAAAATAAAAACATAACTTGATAACTAAATAAAAATAAAATAACTTAAAACTTAATTAAATTAATTGTATTTATAATTGAAACGACAACTATTCTATTTCAATCCATTGTTCTTCAAAGCCTCAAACCCAGAAAAGAAGAACAAAAGATTTTGTGAAATCTTGTCCTAAATTTGAATTTGTTATTCATCTTTCTCGTTGTTCTCCACAGTTCAAACCAAATGAAAAAATTCAGACTAATACAAAAAAAAAAATCAAAATCTACATCAAAGCTAGATCAAGTTCTCTTCTCCATTTCTTTTTGTCACAGAATTTCTTTCACTTGATCAAATACAAATATTTTTCTTGTTCATATTCTCAAACAATGAATGAAAATCATATTCAGAATTCAAATAAACAAATCAAAATGCATAATATCCTTATTCAAATTTTAAATACAAAATCATACATAACCCGAAATATGAAATCTGAAAGTACCTTAAATATCTATGACTAAACTTATACCGAGCTTGACATTGTGGACTCAGTGTATTTTATAAGGTGTTCTTGATTTTTCGTATGGATTGAAGTAACATTTCTTTTATTTTTTGTCCATTTTTCGTACTATTTTTTTTACCGATTTTACAATTACAGGGTTCTAAAAGATAATTATTCGTAATAAATAGTACTAAAGCTATAATAGGCCAAAACATAAGGTACTAAATAGCATATTCCCATTTTAAAAAAATTAATTAATTCAGATTGAGCAAGGACAAATTTGGTCAATTATAGGTACCATTTTTTACTAATTTTACAATTACAGGATACCAAATGATAATTATCTGTAATAGAAGGTACCAAAGTTGTACTCGGCCAAAACACCGAGTACCAAATATGCATATTCCCTTGAAAATATTGGCCAACATTCATGTTGTCCATATTGACAGATGATTCAATTATACAAATATATATATATATATATATTTATACACTAATTGTATTTTAAGTATTTATTTAAATTCTTTACAATATGTGTTTTGTAGTGCTTTGGGAACAAACAATTTTTCTGGACCGCTTCCCTCAGAAATTGGCAATTTGCACAAACTTGAGCAGCTGTAAGTCTCTTTCATTAATTTTAGGGTTAATTTTTTTAATATATATATGAGAACAAAATATATTGTTCATGTTCATTTTCTATTTTTAAAATCTTATTTGCAATTATGTTAATTACATTGTTTTTACAAGAACTAAATATATTTGACCTAGAACAAAAGAATAATGATATATCAACTATATGAACTTGCCAACATAAGGTCACTATACTCTCCTATATATAAATATAGGGAACAATTACAACGCATCCCTTTTTTTTTTACAATATCGGTGCATCATTTTTCTATTTCGGCACTTGGATAGATATAATCCCAAATTTTTTTATGTGACGGTGTACATTATAAATATTTAGAATATCCTGCAAATTTTCAAGAAATTCTGAATAGTTTACGAGTTCAAACTGTCAAATTTTACACGCGTACACAAAAAAAATAGGCACGCGTGCAACAGACAGTTTAGACTCTGTTTTGGTACCATAATTTATTCAGAATTTTTTGAAAATTTGTAGGATGTTCTAGATAGCTATAATGTACACCATCATATAAAAAAAATTTGGATTATAAATATTCAGGTGCTGAAATAGAAAAATGATGCACCGATGTTGCAAAAAAAAGAGATACGTTGTAGTCGCTCTCTATAAATATATATGGCAAAGATACTACATAGTTAACTATAAGGTATAGTTATTATATAAATGCATAAAATAATGTATCAAATACACAAAATGATATATCAAATGGACATAATTATGTATCTATCAAAAAAATTGTAAATTTAAATGTCATCTATTGAATTTTATTTCAACCATAGAAATTATTGACTACACCATATAGTAAACTACACCATATCTTTGTCTTATATATATAAATTGTTAGACCTAACAAATTGATGGATTAATTTCTTTTCATAATTAGGATACGTTGTACATGGAAAGGAATTTATTTGTTTAATCCTTGAAGTTGTTGTACAAATATTGATTATTTGATTGGACGAAATGATGAACATTGAGAATAAAGAAAGAAAAATTCATGTGCCACCTGCAAAAAGGAACTTTGATGATCAAAGAAATGAAAATTTTCTAAACAATCTTGAAGAGTAACAAGAAGAAAAATAATTTCAAGAATCTCATATATATACAGGCTCATATTCCACATCACCTCTTTTGATTTTGAATGATTTGGTATTTTTTTTTATCAAAAAAAGGTTTGCAGGTTAGACCTTAAATCTGTCACTACACTTATTTTGAATGGAGGCAGAGCCAAGTTTGTTTTGCTTCTACATTTCACCAAGAAGAAAAACCTAGATTTTTAAACAATAATGATACACACTATTTTATTTATGTTTTAATATAGCTATTTCCTTGCCTTATATCAAGAAAGGGAAATATATCAAACAGTGTGCTTTGTATATTTCCTTCTTACATAAATATATGAAAAAAAAAATTATATATTTTTGCACCATATGTTTTATCTCATTATCTATTTATTTGGACTCTGTATTTTGATAAATTATTTTTTTAACCATATATTTTGTGAAATTGTTCAAATAAATACATAAACCTAATTTTATTGAAGAAAAAAAAAATTAAATATAACAGTACACTTATTAGACATAATGAAAGTGCTTTTGTTCCAAATTCTTAATTTGGTAAATTATTTGTGATTAGCTCAAATAAACTTTGACCAAAATCAGGTTTAAGGGTGTAGTTGAACAATTTTATAAAACATAAGGTCCAAAAAATAATTTGTCAAAACAAAAGGTTTAAAAATATATAAACTCCAAAAAAATCACTGATTACCTCTCCTTTATAGTTACATTTTAAAAAAAAATTGTATTTTTATTATTTTCTTCAATTATCATAATTCATTAAATATTTTTTTAACAACTATCAATTTGAACAAAATCTAACAATAATTGTAACATATGTAACCATTCATGAGTATATATTGACATAATCATTTAATATTGATATATATATATATTCATAGGTGTTTATTTAATTAATATGGATGATACATTTATTATTTTTTACCAAAGTTTCTACTTGTATATATTAACATAAGCCAAATTTGAACATATAGGTCACCTTTGGAGTAAGATTGGATTGGATAAGATTGTATTATTTTATCATGTGATTTTGTTATGAAATATGATTATATTTTGAAAATATTATTCCAACAACTTAAATAATCACCCTAGTTTGAAAAGAAATTATCCTATCCAATCCCCCATATTTATAGAATGATATATATATACATACATATATATTGTAACATTCACCATATAGCGGTGCTCTCATTAAGAAGAGCTTGTGTCGTTTCGTGGTTGTCTTGATTAGTTGGGGACATGATGGATATTGTGGGTAAAGGAATGGAGGAGTTGATGAGACATACAAAAAGATTGAATGCGGATGAGGAAGAAGGGGTTGTGGGAGCTCAATCATAAGGTCGTGGAGGTAGTTAATGGACACTATTTGGCAAGATGTTTATTCACCACTCGACTTGTGACCGAAAAATTGTTAGACACTAGAAAGGGCGTTGGGTGACCTGTAGGGCTGGAGTGTGAAGGTACTAGTGCATAAAGATAGTAGAGTGATAGTGGGAGTGAGTTGCAAGGTATTCAGTCATGTAACACCATGATTTTAGATAGGATGCCACAAATCTTTAATGTTGGTATGCTTGTCATGGATAAATGGCCAAGTAGCGGGGATTGGCAGGATGCCTATTTCAACAGGTACGAATTATGGGTTAGAGTCTTAGGAGTTCCCTCTTAGCTTCTAACGGAAAACAATGTGGAAAGAATAGGGAGCTTTGCTGCCAAAGTGCTCACCACAAAATTGGACGACCTTAATGAGATTGTACTGAGGGGATTTGTGAGGTTCAAAGTTGGTATTGGGGTGAATGATGTTGTTTGCTTTGAAAGAACAATGAAGTTCAAAGGAAAGAGAATATGGATCCAATTCAAATATGAGTGATTGCCTTTTATCTACTTCAAGTGTGGAAAAACTAACCATGACATGAGGTTCTACAAAGAGTAGACAGTTACAACTATGGTTCATGAAGGGAAAGAAGTTCCTACTCTTGGAACATGGATGAAAGTTGATAGTCACCTTTCATAAAGGTGAAGACGAAATTTCCGGCAGAATCAACAACTTTTTCAAGCCTAGTTCAAAAACGTTTTCGTCATGCATAGAAGAAAACTCAAAGCCCATACACAAGAATGTTGGCTTGCAAGGGACAAGTGGCAGATTCAATGGCACAGGTGAAGAGAACCAAGGACCTACCCATACTTATATGAGGGTACCGAGGAAGGGGATTAATAAACAAGGTCATGCAGAGATTTTTGGGGAGGGCCGAGACACGCACTCAGCTTAGGAGAGGGAAGAATAAGGTTTCGACGGCTAAAGAGAAGGGGCCAAGGGGTGTTGGGATAGTGAGTAGTCACCACCCTAATTACATAACTCTAAACAGTAAGTGCAATGTAAATATCAAAAGTAATAACACAAAAGAAGATGGGAAAATTAAAAATGAAATTAAAACTTCTGATCTCAGAAATATTGAAATCCTTGCAACAAAACTTGCCACGACGAGAATCGTTATCCAAATTCTCTATATTCCAGGTCTTTCCCAAGTTGCTTGAAGCTTCTGCAATAGTGAAATGAGAATTAAGATTCAACAAGCCTTGAAAATAGCACAAGTCAAGTAATTCTTGGTATTTTCTTGGGGAGAAAGAGTGTTCTTGAGAGCTAAGGAGAGAGAGACATTAGAAAGAGAATTGAGAAGTGTGATCAAGGCTTTACAACTCTAAAAGACCCATTTTATAGTGTAGGCACCGTCCTTAGGCTCAATCAATAAGATTAGAGCTTTTAAATACATCATTTTGTAACTAAAACTCGTAATTATCATCATAAGACAGGCGACATGTCACCTGTCCTTTGTCTTGGTTTTGGTTTTATGCTTTGTGGCGACATGTCGCCACCTAGGTTTCAACATGTCACCTCCCCACTACTTAGGGTGCCCAAAATCACCAAAAAGATACCTCCAAATGATTCCAAACTTTAAGGGTAAGCTTAGGTACCTCATTTCATCGCTTTAGACCTAAAAATATAATTTTTGAATGCCTACAACTCAATCTCCAATTTCAGACTTCCATTATGTGAAATCGTTAAAGATTTTACACCACCTTCTGTAAACTCATTTAGGCTTTGTATTTAACAAATCCTAACAAGGGTATCTATTGAAGCCCATATATAGGGCCCAAAGAGTGGGAGGGAGACTATGCTTACTAGAGAGTGTGGGGGCCTATCTGAAAACATTAGTCAAAAGATGGGCATTGGGCCTGAACTCGTGACATTAAAAGGAAAGGCAGGCCATAAACAAGTAGACACTTTATTTTTTAACCAAAGTCAAGAAATTTGTTTTGAAAATACAAAGCAGATCCATAAAAGTAGTGAAAAGTAGAACAAGGAAAAGTAGACACTTGTCAAAATTTGCTCAAAGAAAAAGAGAAGTAAGGAAGATAGTACGATTGGGGAAAGGCCTGGGAATGCTGGGAAATAGTTTAGAAGAGAGGGTTATTTTGGCTTAAGTTACCCAAAAATTAGTTTGGGGAATGCAACGAAGTTCAGGGCTTGGTATTCAATGGTGGAATCTCTAATCTAGGGGTTGAGGAACAGAAAAAGGGGATAAGAGAAAGATGGAAGATCAAAGTAGTTAAAAGAAGAAGCAACACACAAAGTAAAGGGAATGAGTCAGCCATATTTGAGGTCATCTCTTCACCAAAGAATTACATAGTTCAGGAAGAAGGTAAGGAAGTGAGGGAAATTGTGATGGCCAGTTTCTTATGACAATGAATTCTAGTTCATCTTTTAATGATTCTAAAACAGCGAACCTTGCGTTTCGACACATCGGATCCTTGGATGATTTGTGGGGATATAACAAGTACTTGATGAGGAATTTTGGAGAGGTGGTGGATGAATGTGGTCTAAAGGAGTTTAGGGTAGAAGGCAGTGATTTCACTTAAGGGAATAGAAATGATGGCAACTTGATCCTGCAAAAACTTGACAAAGGATTCTCAAACAAAGAATGGAGTAGGCTTTTCCCGAAGGCTGTCGAGAAACACTTGAGCCACTAAGGCTCTGATCATTGTCCTCTTGTTTTTTAGTTTTCTGGATGCTCAGAGGGAAATGACTATAATAAAGCGAAAGGAATACTATATTCCATTTTGAGGAGGCTTTGGAAAATGAAAATAAATGTAAGGAAATTGTAGAGGAGTGGCCCCATGTTTGGTCCCATAATGTTGTTTGCAATATGGCGAGCATACTTAAGAAATGTGGGAAAAAAATAAATGAATGGGGGAAATGTAGAAAAAAGAGACCTTTGTCGAAATTAATTGGAAAAAGGAGAAAGTGGAGAGGTTTTCTTTGTCAAGTAGTGTGGAGGATTAGTTGGCTCTGAAAGGTGAGGAAAAGGAGTTGAATAAATTGTTGCTATAGGAGGAGATGCTTTGGAAACAACAAAGTAAGGTGTTTTGGCTCGCTAAGGGAGACAAAAACTCTAAAACATTTCATAACAAAGCATCACCGATGTCCAACGTGCATATTGTAGTAGTATGGAAGGTATTCTTACTAATTATTTTGTGAATATAACTCCTCTACCAACCCTTCCCTGCCTGATATTCATAATTTTCTAGACCCTTTGAGTTGTAAAATTTATAGAGATATGAATGAGAAGTTACAGCAGTAGTTCTCTGACGAAGAAATATATGATGCTTTCTTGGAAATAAACCCTTCTAAGGCCCCTGGAATAGATAAGTTTCCTAGACATTTCTATAAAAAGGAAATTCTGGCCTACTATGGGAAAGGATATTACAGCAATGTGCTTAAAAGCTCTTAATGAGGTGAGCTCTTTGACTATATCAATGCTAAGTTAATTGCACACATACCAAAAGTAAAAAATGTTGAGGAGGTGGCTGATTATAGACCAATCGGTTTATGTAATGTGGTTTATAAACTTGTCTGAAAGTGTTTAGCCAACAAGTTACAAAAAACTATGGAAGTTTCAATCTCAGAGACTCAAGAGTCTTTTTTGGGGAAACGAAAAAATTCATGATAACTCTATATTGGGTTTTGAAGGTCTTTTCTCCATGAAGAAAGGCAACTTTGGCCATGGAAGCTCTGTGGCTCTCAAACTGGATATGTCGCAAGCCTATGACAGAGTGGAGTGGCTCTTTGTGTTTGAGGTGATGGGAAAGCTTGGGTACGATGAGAAATAGATTAAAAAGGTTGAAGCTTGTATTAATACAACCTCTTTCTCTTTACTTATCAATGGGGAGGTCAGGGGGAAAGTGAGAACTAAAAGGGGTTTAAGACAAGGCGATCCACTATCACCCTATCTATTTTTGTTTTATGTTGAACGATTATCTTGCAAGTTGGCATAAGCTGAAAGAGGAGATCTCATTACAGGCCTTCACTTTGGCACAAGTGATCTTACCGTCTCTCATTTATTTTTTGTGGATGATAGGTTGGTTTTTTGTGGTGCTAATAAGGAGGAGTGTGAGACTATTAAAAACATTCTTAATTTTTATGAAAAAGTTTCAGGCCAAATTATTAATTTTTCTAAGTCAGAATTTTGCTTTGGGAAAAATATAATTGGGGATAGCAAAAGGGAGTTACAAAATATGTTGGGGGTTAAAATGGTGGAGTGGCATAAGAGATATTTGGGGCTGCCCATTTGCTCTGGGAGAAGGAAAAATGAACGTTTTAATTATATTAAAGAAAAGATGTGGTCCAAACTGAGGGGATTGAATGAGAAAAACTTTTGTGGATATATTTCCTAATTAGGAAGTTGACCACAACTGTATATAGGAATCAATTTGATATTAATACCAAATATTTTTGTATATTTATTCTTTCTAAAATTAGGAGATTTTAATGTTGTATTTTCTAGAATTAACTAATTGTATTTATTAGTTCAGATTCTAGGTTGTATATATATTTCCTCACTTTGAGATAATGAAACAATGAAAAGTATTCAAAATATTACATGGTATCAGAGCTTTAATCTGCTGCCTAGCTCTTCAATATTTTTGTTCTCTTCTCCTCTTCGTGTGCCCATCTCTGTCCTTCCTTCCTGACTGCCATGGCTACTGAAAATGACAACTCCATCTCAAAGGCAACCTCCAAGGACATCTTCATCAGATCAGACCCTCTCTACTCCAACTCTCTCTCACGGCAATGTAGTTATCTCCTTGGTTACCAGCCACAAATTCAATGGACACAACTATCTTCAATGGTCCCAATCTGTGGTGATGTATATTGGTGGAAAAAGGCAAGGAGGAGGATCTCACATGTGAAATCTCTGCTCCAAAACAAGATGATCTTACATTCAAAACTTGGAAATCTGACAATCAAATGATTAAATCATGGCTGACCAATTCTATGAACAATGATATAGGAGAAAATTTTCTCTTATATGCCATAGTAGAGGAATTATGGGATGTTGTCAAAGATTCCTATTCAAGTTCTGAAAATACCTAATAACTTTTTGCGATCGAAGTTGTCTTGTACATTTTCCACCAAGATGATACATTGGTCACGCAATACTTCAACACACTCACACGGTATTGGCAGCAGCAAGATTTATTTGAAAAATATTCTTGGAAATGCACTGAGGATACTACTTTGTATCGTACTATTGTGGAAAAAAATAGAACTTTCAAATTTCTTCATCGCCTCAACAAAAATCTTGTTGCGGTTCAGAGTCGATTCATGAGCACCAAGCCATTTCCTAAGGTCAAAGAAGCATTATTTGAAGTCCGTCATGAAGAAAGCAGGAAAAAGGTTATGATGGGATCTCAATATCTATCTTCAGATCAGGAATCATCAGCCCTTGCTGCCCGAGGATAACCCCATGATGATAATCCTGATGCTCGTTAGAATAAGGGACGTCCTTGGTGTGATCACTACCGAAAACCTGGACACTACAAAGAAACGTGTTGGAAACTCCATGGAAAGCCTCCAAATGGAAGTCAAAGTCGCGGGGAGATCGTGAAAGTCATGGGAATGTTGCTGCCACTGTTGATTCCACAGCTGAAGGAAAGAATGATGCATCTGAATCAACTCCATTCACTAAAGCTCAGCTTGAGGCCCTTCAGAAGCTTATTAGTCAATCCTCCATTTAGTTAACTGTCATTCAGGATACTGGAATGTTGGCAATGCGAGGTAATAAATCAATAGCTTATTTTTTCAATAAAAGAACTGCTAAATCTTGGATTCTTGACTTTGGGGCTTCAAATCACATGACTGGAGATGCATCCATTTTTTCTGAGTTTCACACGAGTATAGGAAATCATACTGTTAAAATTACAAATGGCACACTCTCTAAAGTTGAGGGTTCGGGTACACTCACAATAAATAAGGACCTAACTCTCACATATGTGTACTTTATGTGCCTAAATTGGATTGTAATTTACTTTCTATTAGTAAATTTACTCGTAACCACCATTGTGTGACTAAATTTTTCTCAAATATTTGTGTATTTCAGGACTTGGATTCAGGGAAGAAGATTGGTAGTGCTGAGATGTGTTTTGGTCTTTATGTTCTAAGAAACGAAACTCCATCCACTAGCACAGCCCAAAAGTTCAATTTTCTTTCTTTGAATAATCATTCTATTTCTTGTTCTAATAAGGATAGTGGTACTATGTAATGGTATTATCGTCTTGGTCATCCGAATTTTTTGTATTTGTCAAAATGTTTCCCTCTTTATTTAGTAAAAAAAATCCAAACTCTTTTTGCTGTGAAATTTGTCAGTTTGCAAAACACACTCGCAATAGTTATTCTAAATCAACATATAAACCATCCAAACATTTTTCATTAATTCATAGTAAGGTTTGGGGACCTTCGCACGTTAACACTATAATGGGAAAAAGATGGTTTATATTTTTTTATAGATGATCACACTAGATTAACTTGGATGTTTCTTATGAAAAATAAATCAGAAGGGAGTGAAATATTTTAGCGCTTTCATCTATGATTCAAACTCAGTTTCAAACTAAGATTCAAATTCTCAAAACTGACAATGCTAAAGACTTTTTAATTCTATACTTGGCCCTTTTCTGATACAATAGGGCATCATTCACTTAAGTTCCTGTGTTGACACTCCTCAGCAAAATGGAATTGCTGAACGCAAAAATCGACATCTTATTGAAGTTGCTCAGTCTCTTATGTTTGGGACTCATGTTCCCAAATTTTTCTGGGGTGATACCATTCTTACTGCTGCCTACCTCATCAATCGGATGTCGTCCAAGGTTTTAAACTTTCAAAATCCTTGTCAAATTCTTTTGCAACTATTCCCTCATACAAGTTTCATTAGTTTTATTGATCCTAAGATCTTTGGATGCACCATTTTTCTACATCTCTATTCACAACATCGTAGTAAGTTAGATCCTAAATCTATCAAATGCATCAGTATTGGTTATTCATCTCATCAAAATGGTTATATGTAACGCCTTGAATAGCCAAGACCGTTACACTGTGTGTTTATAAAGGTGCTGGACTTGCTAATCAAGTCATTTAATTAAAACATGTTACTAAAACTACAGTGGAACTAGGGTTAAAAGATTTTGGTCTCAAAAGCGTCATCTTTTATAAATAAACATTATCTTTAAAACATGGGATCCCAAGAATAATAAGATTAAGACCGTTCACAAAAGATTCGGGATTTAAATACAGTAATTAGCCACTCTAAGGCAAAACAGAGTGTTAAGCATTCCTTGTCCTAATCCACTCTAAGGCAAAACAGCTGACTATGTACATTCAGCCCCGCAACCCTCCATCTCAGGGTTGGTCCAACTTGCCTTTGCCTTTACCTACACCACGTAGCACCTGTAAGCCAAGGCCCAGCAAGAAAACACAACAACAGAGCATAATCAATCAATAGGCAATCCAATATCTCACATCACATAAACATGTTCTCAACAGTCTAAGCATCCATGATAATCAAGTACTCAGCATACCAAACATATCATTTCATATCAATAATCAATTCCCAAATGATAACTAGGGTTAGCGCCCTTAGGCCGCACCCTCTGTTTATCTCACTGACTCCGGCCCGCTTAAACCGAGCTCAGTGAATATTAAGCTGTCCTCGGCTACCAGTGGCCAAGCCGCGCCCTATGCGCAAATATTGTATACGACACCCTTAGGCCGTTTATCACATGTCTCATGGCATAATACCATCTTTGACATTATACAGATATCAGGAGCACTTAGTCCCATCACAAACACATAACCGGGTGCAGTTTTCTTACCTTTAGATTTGCTAGCTTTGTTCGATTTGATCCTCAAGCACAATCCCTCTTGAGTCCTAGCGCACACCTAGTCACAACCATAGATCAAAATCATCACCAAACCTCGAGTCCAAAACCTAGCCTCGGGACCAATCTCGAGCCCTCGGGAAGCCCCAATTCCACCAAACGGTGTGGTGGAATCGAACCCCGAACCCCCGGGCAAAAACCCTTGAAAATAACTCAAAAACCCTTTTCTGGAAACAGGGTAGCGCTACAGCGCTCTAAAGAGGGCACTACAGTGCTACAAACAGAGCCCAAAATCGTCCCTGGGTAAATGGTCTAGCGCTACAGCGCCCAAAGGCTAGCGTTATAGCGCTAGTCACGGAACAGCAAATGTTGTTTTTCCCTCCTTCGATTTTCCCCGAGCCAAACCTTACCAAAACTTCTTCAAACTTCCACCAAACTTAGAATCAAGCTTACTAACATGTCTAACTCATCCCAAGCATCCCAACCATACAAAACTTAAACACATGCACCCCTAATCCAACATTTCACCATAGTTGAACCTAGAATTCAAAAACTCAGCAAAACAGTCACTGAAACCACAAAGTTCAAACTAGAATCCCTTACCTTTGCTAGATAAATTTAGCCTAGGTTGTCCTCCTCATAAGCTTGGCCTTCACCTCCTCAAAGCTCAGCTCCAATTTCCCTAGAATTCCCCACCAAATTTAGCTTAGAAATCTTAGTTCAACATCAAAACCAGAAGCCAAAGAAAACCTCAAAGTCTTACCTCAACTGGATGGATTGCTCTACCAATTCCTCAAGCTAGTACATAGAGCCTAGCCTCTAGCTCTTACCCAAACTCCTCTTGAGTTTTTTGCTCCAAAGGAACCCAAGAAATGGTGAAGAAATCTCAAACCGGCGTTGAAAATGCCCTGTTTTTCTTTCCCTTCTTTTTCTTTCTTTTCTTTCCTTCACCATTCTAGCCCCTTCTACAAATTCCACTAAGTATAAAGCCTGATAATACTTACCTCTTATAAGCCAAATGACCATAATACCCTCCCCTTTAATTCTAAATCTTTTAATCCACCTAGGGGCAATTTGGTCATTTCACCCAATTCCCGCTAATTCCTCTAGTGTCTCTATTATTTTCCACTTACTTCCCGATACCTAATTATTCACCAATTATATTCCTCAATATCAAAACTGACCCCAATATATTCTCTAAATTCCCATTTATACCCCCAGGCTCACCCTGAGCCGGGTATAAATCCCCGTCGTGACTTTTTCGCTAACCCGCTCACTAGGATCGTCTCGAATCACAGATATATCCACATAATAATGTGGTCTCGATAATTTATCACAAATATATACAGTTATGCCCTCAATGGAACAAAATTATGATTATGCCCTTCTAACCTAAACAGGGCCTACATGCACACTAATACACATAGTCATGCATCACAAATACTCAAATAGTCATATAACATGCTTTTAGATCATTAAATCACATATAATCCAATTATGCCCTCCCAGCGCACTAATCAAGGCCCTTAAGCCTTATTAGTAAATTTGGGTCGTTACAACTATCCCCTCCTAATGAGAATTTCGTCCTCGAAATTTACCTGAATAACTCGAGATACTGATCCCGCATTGCTGTCTCAAGCTCCCAGGTCACTTCCTCGACCCTACTATTCCTCCATAACACCTTAACCAGAGGAATTGTCTTATTTCGTAGTACTTTGTCTTTCTGATCTAGGATCTGACTCGATTGTTCTTCATAAGCTAGATCTGACTGCAATTCCAAGTCTTCATACCTTAACACATGAGTCGCATTAGAGACGTACTTCCAGAGCATAGAAACATGGAACACGTCATCGAATCCTGACAACGATGGTGGCAAGGCTAACCTGTAAACCACCTGACCAATCCTTTCCAAGATCTCAAAAGGTCCGATGAACCTAGGGCTTAGCTTTCCCTTCTTACCAAACGTCCTCACCCCTCACAATGGTGAAACTCGAAGGAACACGTGGTCCCCAACCTGGAACTCCACGTCCCTACGCTTAGGATCAGCGTAGCTTTTCTGTCTGCTCTGAGAAGCGAGCATTCTAGCTCGGATCTTCTCTGTAGCTTCACTTGTCCTCTGTACCATATCTGGCCCCAAATACTTCCTCTCACCCATCTCATCCCAATGAATGGGTGATCTGCACTTCCTCCCATATAACATCTCATAGGGAGCCACTCCAATTGTTGTTTGGTAACTATTGTTATACAAAAATTCAATCAACGGAAGATACTTACTCCATGATCCTTCAAAGTCGATCACGCATGCTCTGAGCATATCTTCGAACACCTGAATTGTCCTCTCAGACTGTCCATCATTCTGAGGATGAAAGGCTATACTGAACCTCAACTGAGTTCCCATAGCCTTCTGCAAACCACTCAAAAACTTGGAAGTAAAGATAGGATCCCGGTCTGACACTATAGACTTAGGAACCCCATAGAGACGTACAATCTCCCTCACATACAACTCAGCATACTGATCCACAGTATATGTCGACCTCACTAGAATAAAATGGGCGGACTTGGTGTACCTGTCCACTATCACCCACACCGAGTCATGAAGCCCAACCGTCCTGGGTAAACCTCCCACAAAATCCATCGTGATATCCTCCCATTTCCACTCGGGAATACCCAAAGGCTGAAGCAACCCTGCTGGTCGCTGATGCTCAGCTTTCACCTGCTGACAGGTTAAGCATCTGGTTACGTACTCCACCACATCCTTCTCCATCCCAGGCCACCAATATAACATCTGTTGATCCTGGTACATCTTCGTGGTACCCGGATGAAGTGAGTATGGCGTCGTATGAGTTTCATCTAGTATCTCTCGTCTGATCCCCTCATCAGCTGGAACACAAATCTGCCCTTGATACCGAAGTAAACCAACCTCAGAAATAGAATAGTCCTTAGCTACTACTGCTAAGACATTCTCTCTAACCTCCTGTAACTGAGCGTCTACCAACTGTCCTTCTTTAATCCGCTCTAGCAGGGTCGACTGCAGAGTAATATTGGCCAACCGGCCCACCACTAATTCTATCCATGCTCTAACCATCTCATCAGCTAACTCTCTTGAGATCTGGGTAGAACTGTATAACTGACCCGGGCCTCTCCAGCTCAATGCCTCCGCCACTACATTGGCTTTCCCCGGATGATAAAGAATATCACAATCATAATCTTTCACCAACTCTAGCCAACGCCTCTGTCTCATGTTCAGGTCCTTCTGTGTAAAGAAATACTTCAGACTCTTGTGGTCAGTGTATACCTCGCACTTCTCCCCATACAAATAATGTCGCCAAATCTTCAGTGCGAATACCACTGCTGCTAACTCCAAATCATGGGCAGGGTACCGCTGCTCATATTCCTTCAGCTGTCGTGACGCATAAGCTATGACCTTCTCATTATGTATCAACACACAGCCTAAACCCAACCTCGATGCATCGCAATAGACCACAAACTTCCCTTCCCCCGAAGGAAGACTTAACACAGGCGCATAAATAAGTCTTGCTTCAGCTCTTGGAAACTGTCTTCACACTTGTCCGACCAGATAAACTTCAAATTATTCTGTGTCAATTCTGTCATTGGTGCCGCTATCTTTGAGAATCCCTCCACAAACCGTCTATAATAACCCGCTAGACCAAGGAAACTCTGCACCTTCGAGGCGTTCCTTGGCCTCGGCCAATCCCTAACTGCCTCCACCTTAGATGGATCCACCTTAATCCCATCTGCACCCACGATATGTACAAGGAATGTCACTTCAGGTAGCCAAAATTCATATTTCTTAAACTTGGCGTACAACTGATGCTCCCTCAATCTCTGAAGAACCTGTCGAAGATGAATCTCGTGCTCTGCCTCTGAACTGGAGTACACCAAGATGTCATCGATCAAGACAATGATGAACTGATCCAGAAATTCTTTGAACACCTTGTTCATTAGGTCCATAAAGGCTGCTGGGGCATTGGTCAAACCAAATGACATGATCAGAAACTCATAGTGCCCATACCTCATTCGGAAGGCCGTCTTCGGTATATCCTCACCCTTGATCCTCAGCTGGTGATAACCAGATCGAAGATCAATCTTTGAGAACACCGTCTTACCCTGCAGCTAATCAAACAAGTCATCAATCCTTGGTAGGGGATACTTATTCTTGATGGTCAACTTGTTCAATTCATTGTAGTCTATGTACATTCTCAAGGTCTCGTCCTTCTTCTTCACGAATAAAACTGGAGCACCCCATGGCTAGTAACTAGGCCTGATGAATCCCAAATCCAGAAGCTCCTGCAACTGTATCATCAATTCTTTTAGTTCTGCCAGTGCCATCCTATATGGTTCCCTCGACACTGGCTCTGTCCCCGGCGCAAACTCAATGACAAACTGAATCTCTCTACACGACGGCAATCCCGACAAGTCCTCGAGGAACACATCCAAGAACTCACAAACCAATCCGGTCTCTTCCGGTCCTACTGGCGAAACCCTGGTGGTATCCACCACAGTAGCCAGAAAACCTATACAGCCTCCTTGTAATAGATCTCTGGCTCTCAGCGCTGATATCCTGCGTACGCGGGGTCCATGCACCACTCCCACAAAAACAAAGGGATCCTCGCCCTCTGGCTCAAAAGTCACCATCTTCTTTCTGCAGTCAATGGTAGCTCCATATCTAACCAACCAATACATACCCAAAATCATATCAAAGTCCTCCATACTTAACTCAATCAGATCTACCCACAACTCTCTACCATCAACTATCACTGGCAGTGCCCTAATCTATCTCCTAGATACTACCAGTTCTCCTGTAGGAAAAATAGCCCCAAACCCTAAAACACAATACTCACTAGGTCTACACAGTCTATCAATCACCCTACTAAAAACAAACTAATGTGTAGCACCAGAGTCAATCAATACAGTAAAAGGAGTGCCAGCGCTAAAAAGCTGACCTGTCACTACCGAGGGGCTAGCCTCGGCCTCTGCCTGCGTCAGGATGAACACTCAAGCTAGAGTCAAGCTGTCCACCTTCCCCGCATCTCCCTTCTTCACTGTCAAGAAATCTTTCTTGAGGTGTCCCACCACCCCACACACATAATAGGCCTTAGCCCGACATTCGCCCAGATGGCGTCTTCTGCACCTTGTGCACTCAGGATTAGTCCTCCATGTATCACCGCCTCCCTGACGACCACCCTGAGTACCCGGACCTTTCCTGTCAGGACCAGGAGCGGTCGAAGCATCAGAGGTCTTCCCATTCAAATCACTGGGGCCTCCGCCCCTACCAGAACCAGAATATGGGGGTACTGCCCTGCGGCCCTCCCGCCTTGCCGCACTCTCCCTCCAAATCTTATTTTTCGCTTCCTCAGCGGTAAGAGCCTTCTCCACAACCTGGGCATAAGTTGTCCCTCCAGGTACCATGGTAATCCTCACGTCTCAAGCTATCATAGCATTAAGCCCTCTAATGAATCTGTCCCGCCTAGCTGCATTGGTAGGCACAAGATCTGGTGCAAATTTTGCAAGTCTATCAAACTTCAGGGCATATTCTTTAACTGTCATGCTGCCCTGAACTAGCCCCATGAACTCATTTACTTTCGCTGCCCTGATGGCAACATTATAGTACTTCTGACTAAATAGGTCCTTGAATCCTTCCCAAGTCAAAGTAGTAACATACCTGGTCTATGATGCCACCTCCCACCAGATTCGAGCATCCTCTCTCAACATATATGTGGTACAGGCCACTCTGTCTTTTCCCTCTACCCTCATAAAGTCCAAAATGGTAGTAATCATGGTCATCCACTGTTCAGCCTTCAGTGGATCTGGTCCTTCCTCAAAGATCGGAGGCTGCTGTTTCCTAAACCGCTCATACAATGACTCCCATCTATTCCCAACCTCAACTGGTTGCACAACAGGTACCACTGCAGGTGGCACAATAGGGGAAACACTCCCTGATGGAGCCTGCTGCCGCAGAATTCGGATCTGTTCAACTTGGCTCTGTAGCCGAGCCTGCATGTCTGCCATAAGTTGTTGGCAGTTCTTAGGGAATGGTGGAGGGGTTTGACCCCGATCATCATCTCTAGTCTCAGACCTGCCAGCTAGTCGCGTAGATTTTCTTGGACGCATAATTATCCAAGTCAATCTGTAATCAATGACTCGGCAATCAGACTATGATGATAGGGTAATAATCCTTTCATGATCCATCACTGGAACTCCAATCATTCACAAGCAATCAAGATATAGCAATTTATCCAAATATTTACCCATATATTCATTCACATGCATAGCAATGCTGATAAGCATGCCTCAATATCATTATGCAATAGTCAAGGGACAGGCCCTATCAGTATCTTATGCTCCCTATTAATCAAACTGATATCAACAGTCATATCTCACTCAAATCATTTAAGCACATAATCATATGTACACAATTACCAAACCCTGAGTCGAGCTTGTCTCTCACGGCGAATGTACATGTCCAGCCAGTCTTCAGGAACCCATAAACCTAGGATGCTCTGATACCAAGTTGTAATGCCCTGGATATCCAAGACCGTTACACTGTGTGTTTATAAAGGTGCTGGACTTGCTAATCAAATCATTTAATTAAAAATGTGTTACTGAAACTACAGTGGAACTAGGGTTGAAAGATTTTGGTCTCAAAAGCGTCATCTTTTATAAATAAACATTATCTTTAAAACATGGGATCCCAAGAATAATAAGATTAAGACCGTTCACAAAATATTTGGGATTTAAATACAGTAATTAGCCACTCTAAGGCAAAACAGACTGTTAAGCATTCCTTGTCCTGATCCACTCCTCGGCCATGGCGGCCGAACAGCTGACTATGTACATTCAGCCCCGCAGCCCTCCATCTCAGGGTTGGTCCAACTTGCCTTTGCCTTTACCTACACCACGTAGCACCCATGAGCCAAGGCCCAGCAAGAAAACACAACAATAAAGCATAATCAATCAACAGGCAATCCAATATCTCACATCACATAAACATGTTCTCAACAGTCTAAGCATCCATAATAATCAAGTACTTAGCATACCAAACATATCATTTCATAACAATAATCATTTCACAAATGATAACTAGGGTTAGCTCCCTTAGGCCACACCCTCTGTTTATCCCACCGACTTCGGCCCGCTTAAACCGAGCTCAGTGAATATTAAGTTGTCCTCGGCTACAAGTGGCCAAGTTGCACCCTGTGCGCAAATATTGTATACGGCACCCTTAGGCCGTTTATCACATGTCCCATGGCATAATACCATCTTTGACATTATACAGATATCAGGAGCACTTAGTCCCATCACAAACACATAACCGAGTGCAGTTTTCTTACCTTTGGATTTGCTAGCTTTGTTCGATTTGATCCTCAAGCATGATCCCTCTTGAGTCCTAGCGCACACCTAGTCACAAACATAGATCAAAATCATCACCAAACCTCTAGTCCAAAACCTAGCCTTGGGACCAATCCTGAGCCCTCGGGAAGCCCCAATTCCACCAAACGGTGTGGTGGAATCGAACCCCGAACCCCCAGGAAAAAACCCTTGAAAATAACTCAAAAACCCTTTTCTGGAAACAGGGTAGCGCAACAGCGCTCTAAAGAGGGCGCTACAATGCTACAAACAGAGCCCAAAATCATCCCTGGGTAAATGGCCTAGCGCTACAGCGCCCAAAGGCTAGCGTTGTAGCGCTAGTCACAGAACAGCAAATGCTGTTTTTCCCTCCTTCGATTTTCCCCGAGCCAAACCTTATCAAAACTTCTCCAAACTTCCACCAAACTTAGAATCAAGCTTACTAACATGTCTAACTCATCCCAAGCATCCCAACCATACAAAACTTAAATACATGCACCCCTAATCCAACATTTCACCATAGTTGAACCTAGAATTCAAAAACTCAGCAAAACAGTCACTGAAACCACAAAGTTCAAACTAGAATCCCTTACCCTTGCTGGATAAATTTAGCCTAGGTTGTCCTCCTCACAAGCTTGGCCTCCTCAAAGCTCAGCTCCAATTTCCGTAGAATTCCCCACCAAATTCAGCTTAGAAATCTTAGTTCAACATCAAAACCAGAAACCAAAGAAAACCTCAAAGTCTTACCTCAACTGGATGGATTGCTCTACCAATTCCTAAAGCTAGTACAGGGAGCCTAGCTCTAGCTCTTACCCAAACTCCTCCTGAGTTTTTTGCTCCCAAGGAACCCAAGAAATGGTGAAGAAATCTCAAACCGACCTTGGAAATGCCCTGTTTTTCTTTCACTTTTCTTTCCCTTCTTTTTCTTTCTTATCTTTCCTTCAGCATTCTAGCCCCTTCTACAAATTCCACTAAGTATAAAGCCTGATAATACTTACCTCTTATAAGCCAAATGACCATAATACCCTCCCCTTTAATTCTAAATCTTTTAATCCACCTAGGGGCATTTTGGTCATTTCACCTAATTCCCGATAATTCCTCGAGTGTCTCTATTATTTTCCGCTTACTTCCCGATACCTAATTATTCACCAATTATATTCCTCAATATCAAAATTGACCCCAATATATTCTCTAAATTCCCATTTATACCCCCAGGCTCACCCCGAGCCGGGTATAAATCCCCGCCGTGACTTTTTCGCTAACCCGCTCACTAGGATCATCTCGAATCACAGATCACAGATATATCCACATAATAATGTGGTCTCGACAATTTATCACAAATATATACAGTTATGCCCTCAACAGGCCAAAATTACGATTATGCCCTTCTAACCTAAATAGGGCCTACATGCATGCTAATACACATAGTCATGCATCACAAATACTCAAATAGTCATATAACATGCTTTTAGATCAATAAATCACATATAATCCAATTATGCCCTCCTGACGCACTAATCAAGGCCCTTAAGCCTTATTAGTAAATTTGGGTCGTTACATTATAAGTGTTATTCTCCCACTACTCGAAAAACCTGTAACTTTATGGATGTAACCTTTTTTTGAAAAATATGCTTACTACAAGTCTGAGATTCAGGGGGAGAATGTAAATGAATCTCATCTTTGGGAGAGTATTCCAGGTACCCATACTAAAATTATCCCGGCTACTCATACTCATACTCCACCTCTTGTTCAATCTTCCAATCTAGTCATGGACACTCCATCTACATCTTTAGTCATAGAAAATCAAGGTCCATATAATTCTTCCAATCCAGCCATGGACACTACATCTACTTCTTCAATCATAGAAAATCAAGATCCACCTATGACTATTAGGTCTCAACCAGAACCTAAAGAGCTTCGTGTCTACCAAAGAAGAAAAAATTCTGGAAAAGAATTAAAAGATCGAACACACCTCGAGGACCACCATGAATCGAAACTGGATCCACATCCTCCAGAAATACATTCAGGTTTGAGTAATCCTAGTCATGATAATGTTATTCATATAAATGATGATCTACCTATTGCTTTGAGAAAGAGAGTTCGTGCTTGTACTAAACATCCCATTGACAACTTTGTGTCCTATAAAATCTTATCTCCATCCTATCAGGCATTTGTTTCTATTCTTGATAGTGTACAGATTCCTCATACAATTCAAGAGGCACTGACTGATTTTAGTTGGAAAAAGGTTGTACAAGATGAGATTAATGCCTTGGTGAAGAATGGTACTTGGGAAATTACAAAATTACCAACTGGGAAGACCCGTGAGATGCAAGTGGGTATTCACTATTAAACATAAAGCAGATGGTAGCATTCAAAGCTTTAAAGCTCACTTGGTTGCTAAGGGGTTCACTCAGTCTTACGGGATAGATTATCAAGAGAACTTTGCGCCCATGCTAAACTCAAGACCATCCGTCTTCTACTCTCTCTTGCTGCAAATCAAGAGTGACCACGATGTTAAGCATGCTTTCTTGAATAGAGATCTTGAAGAAGAAGTCTATATGGATATTCCTCCTGGTTTCAAGAATTCATCCAACCAGGACAAAGTTTACAGACTCAAAAAATCACTATATGGCCTTAAGCAATCTCCACGAGCATGGTTTGGAAAATTCACTAAGTCAATCATTCAGAATGGCTATACTCAATGTCAGGCAGATCACACATTGTTTGTCAAACTCAACTCAGATAAAAGGATAACTATCCTAATTGTTTATGTTGATGATATAATATTGACAGTCAATTATAAGGAGGAACTAGGAAGGCTAAAAAGTTTCTTATCAAAGGAATTTGAGATTAAAGTTCTCGGGTATCTCAGATATTTTCTTGGCATGGAAGTTGCACGATCAAGACATGACATCTTTGTTTCTCAACGTAAAGGTGTTCTAGACTTACTCAAGGAAGCAGGAATGCTTGGGTGTAAACCAGCCTCAACTCCAATGGATTTAAACAAGAAAATTGGCTCACAGACGGATCAAACACCTGTGGACTGGGGGAGATATCAAAGGCTAGTTGGACGCCTTATTTATTTATCTCACACTAGACCTAATATTGGTTTTCCTGTTAGTGTGGTGAGTCAATACATGAATAATCCAACAGAAGAACGCATGGAAGTTGTTACAAGAATCCTTAGATACCTCTAGATGACTCCAAGAAAATGTTTGCTTTTCAGGAAGAATGACAATAAAGAAATGAGAGTTTACACTAATACAGACTGGGCAGGAGATATAACAGATAGAAGGAGTACTTGAGGTTACTATTATTATGTTTGAGGAAATCTAGTAACATGGAGAAGTATGAAACAATCAGTTGTTTATAGAAGCTCAACTGAAGCCGAATTTAGAGCTCTAGCTCTCAGCATTTGTGAAGGGACTTGGCTGAAAAAGTTACTTGACGAACTTGGAGTATTTACAGAAGAGTCTATACAAATATTTTGTGACAGTCAAGCTGCCATTAATATTGCAAGAAATCTTATTCATCATGACAGGACTTAGCATATTGAGATAGATAGACACTCATCACTGAGAAAATTGAGAATGCCATTGCTCAAACCATTTATACTACATCAAGATTTCAAATAGCCGACATCCTCACCAAAGCTCTCCCAAGAATCGGTTTTGAAGAATTGATGTGCAAGCTTGGGATGTTTGATATACACAACCCAGCTTGAGGGGGAGTGGGGATTTATTTCCTAATTAGGAAGTTGACACAGGTGTATATAGGAATCAATTTGGTATTAATACCAAATATTTTTGTATATTTATTCTTTCTAAAATTATGAGATTTTAATGTTGTATTTTTTAGAATTAGCTAATTGTATTTATTGGTTCAGATTCTAGGTTGTATATATATATATATATCCTCATATAATGAAACAGTGAAAAATATTCAAAATCTCACAACTTTTCTAGTTCCAGAAAAGAGGTTTTAATAAAGGCAGTGGTTTAGGCAATCCCTAACTATTCCATGTGGTATTTTAGGTTGCCCAAGTCTCTTATTAATGCCATCTACAAAATGATGGCTAATTTATGGTGGGGTAGAAACGAGGGGAAACAAGATGCATTGGGGGCAGTTGGGAGAAGTTATGTACACCGAAAGAAATGGGAAGGCTTGGTTTCGAGATTTAGAAGCTTTTAACAAAACCCTTCTAGCTAAGCAAGGGTGGAGAACAATGGAAAACATGGAGTTGTTGATCAGCAAGGTGCTTAAGGCTTCATATTTTCCTAATACTGATTTACTTACAGTTAAGAGTTGGGCCAGAGCTTCGTTTGTGTGGGGGAAGGAAATATTAGAGAAGGGTTGCAAATGGAGAATGGGTTCAGGAGATGACATTTAGGTTACTAGTGACTAGCGGCTCTTCCGAAAGGATGAGGTTGGGTTTACTAACTCTCTGTTTATCCCTAACAATGTTTGTGTTGCATACCTAAGATTGGCAAATGGATTTTGGAATACCATATTATTGAAACAACTGTTTGACCCAGCTGATGTGTGGCTGATTTTGGCAATACCAGTGGGATCTATGAACAATGTATATGGGGCTTCACAGATGACGGTATATACAATGTTCAGAATGAGTACAAAACAGGCCATTGGTCACAAAGGCTAGCCTAAGCATTTAATATGAATGACACTAGCGGTTGGTGGAGAAGTTACTAGAAACTCAACATCCCAGGACAAATAATACACTTTGGGTGGAGATTGGCTCCCAATTTGATGTAACTTGCTTAAGAGATGTATGTCTATTGATGTTAGATACCTAAGATGTGGAGTGGCCCAAGAAACTATAGTTCATTGTCTATGCAAGTACCACGTGGTAAGGAATTACTGGAAAAGTTGTAAGTGTTGTAAAAAGATAAGAACTCCCCCTACCAAGGACCATGGTGAGTTTCTGTTTTCTGTATCAAATACAATTTTGGCTGCTGAGTTCAAATATTTCATTACTATGATGTGGCATTTATGGAATGACAGAAAAAATATTCTACATGGGAGGTCTGTTACTATGAATCCTCACTTAGGAAAATGGGTGGATGACTACATGATAGAATATAAAAAGCGGTAATAAAGAAGGAAAATAAATGTTGTATTCCTTGGGAACAGAAGAAAGGGTATAGGCTACATATATAGGGTCGTGGTTCAACATTCCCAAGAGTGTAACAGAAAATGGTTATGCAACATGTACATACTGAAGGATAAGAGAAAAATATCATGTAGTTAATTGTGTCATTAAGGTAGCCTAATGAGAGATCATTGTTTAACATCCCCCCGCAAACTAACAGGCCAGGGAAGGACTGTAAGTTCGAAACGTAATTCCTGAAAGCGAGCTATCACGAGCAGCTTGGTTAAGCAATCTACAAGTTGGTCGGAGGTAGGCGCACAGGCCAGTGTCCAGGCTTTTTGAGCCACTTTCTCATGAACAAAATGTTGGTCAATTTCAACGTGTTTGGTACAAGAATGCAACACCGGGTTGGAAGCCAAATGCAGGGTACTGGCATTGTCACAGTAAAGAATGGAAGAAGAAGACAGTGGAATAAGAAGCTCACATAACAAAGACTAAATCCAAGATAACTCAGCAGCACCATTGGCTAACACGCGGTACTCAGATTCCGTACTGGGCCAAGAAATCACTCGCTGCTTCGAAGAAGACCAAGAAATAAGATTATGGCCCAGGAAAATACAATAGGCACTAGTACTGCGACGATCATCGGGGCAAGATGCCCAGTTCGCATCAGTATAACAAACTAACGAAGAAGCAGAGTTGCGGTGCGTAGAGAGTCCATAATGTCTAGTCCCTTTTAGATAACGCAAAACCCATTTGACTGCCTGAAAATGGACATCAGTCAGAGCATGCATAAACTGGCATAATTTTTTGACTGCGAAGGAGATGTCTGGCCTTGTCAAAGTGCAATACTGCAACGCGCCAAGAATTCTATGATACTCAATGGCAGAGGGGAGAAGATTACCATCATGCAAGGAGAGAGAGCCAAGGGCCAGAGGAGTAGGAAGAGGCTTCGAATCAGTCATACCAGTTTTCTGAAGAAGGTCACGAATGTATTTAGTCTGGCTAAGGTGAATACAGTTGGTGAAAGAGTGAACTTCCACTCCCAAAAAATAGTGCAAGGGACTGAGATCCTTAACAGCAAACTAAGACTTAAGAAAGACCATAAATTGATAGATAAACTCAGTAGAAGAACCAGTAATAATAATATCATCGACGTAGATAAGAACAACAATGGTGTGACCCCGACGATGCCAAATAAACATGGAAGTATCAGCTTTCGAACCTGTAAAACCCCAGTGAATAAGAGTTGAACTAAGCTTAGTGAACCAAGCGCAAGGTGATTGCTTGAGACCATAAAGAGACTTGTGAAGCTTGCAAACATGGTTTGGATGGTGAGGATCAACAAAGCCTTGGGGTTGGGTTATGAACACATCCTCGTGAAGATCGCCATGAAGAAAAGCATTTTGAATGTCAATTTGATGAAGTGGCCAGTTAAGAGACACAACAACACTGAGAATAAGCCGAATCATGGTAGGCTTAATAACTGGACTAAAGGTCTCGTGGTAGTTCAAGCCTGCAGTTTAATGGAAACCTTTTAGCCACAAGTCGAGCCTTATACTGATCCATGGAGCCGTTGGGGCGAAGCTTGATTCGATAAACCCATTTGCAGCCAACCACATGAGAGCCAGGAAGCAAACGAACAAGGGACCAAGTTTTCTGAGTTTGTTATGCAGTAAACTCAGCATGCATAACAGCTTGCCAATGGGGATCTTTGTGTGCCTCAGAAAAAGAAGATGGTTCACACGGGGTACCTGCAGCTACACTAAAAAATACACGAGGTTTAACAATAACAACTTTAGATCTCATTATCATAGGATGCTCATTCACGGTTGGTTTCGTAGGTGGACAGAGAGTACTCTAAAGGTCAACAACAAGAGGAAGAGCAGGTGGAGAAGGGGAGGGGACTGAGGAAAAATTAGAAGGAGAATGTACAGCAGGAGGAGATGCAGAACAAGACGGGACAGAGGAGGTCCGAATAGGAGAGGGGCTGAGATGAGGGCCGAATAGGAGAGGGGCAGAGAGGAGAAGTGGGATGTGGACAGGGAGGATGTCAAGGTAGAAAACAACCACCAAGAAATGGAAGAAAAAATATAACAGAGGGAGGAGACACGGGAGAGGTGGAGGCTGAAAGACTAGTTTGAGCAAAAGGGAAACACTGCTCATTAAAAACAACATGTCTGGTGACATACAGACGGTCAGAATCAACCTGCAAACAGAGATAACCCTCGTGATGGCTGCTGTAGCCATGAAAAACACATGGACGTGATCAAAATTCGAGTTTATGGGAATTGTAGGGACGGAGAAAAGGAAAGTATTGGCAGCCAAAGATTTTGAGATGAGTATAGGATGGAGACTTAGTATAGAGAATCTAATTAGGAGACGTTGGAAAGGTAACGAGAAGGAAGGCGATTGATCAAGTATACAGCTGTACTAAATGCATATAGCCAGTAGGAGAGTGGCATAGAAGAGTGAGCAAGAAGAGCCAAACCAGTATCGACAACATGTCGATTTTTATGTTCAACACTATCGTTTTGCTGGGGAGTATAAGGACAAGAGAGTTCATGATGAATGCCAAGAGACTGAAAAAATGTAGAGAGGGAACGAAATTCCCCACCCCAATCAGAACGAACATGTTTGATAGTGGCTTGAAACTGAGTATGAACCAGCGTTTTAAATTGAACAAATGTCGAGTATGCTTCATCTTTAGATTTTAAGAGGTAAAGCCAGGAAAAATGAGAGTAATCATCAATAAACAAGATAAAATATTTAACACCAGTAACAGATGGGACAAGGGAAGGCCCCCAAAGATCAGTATGAACTAAAGCAAAGGGACAAGAAGCCCATGATACATATGAAGGAAAGGGCAGCCTATGCGATTTCACTAATTGACAAGAGGGACAAAAGTCCATACAATTGATTTTTGCAGCTGAAAGATTACAAGAAAATATTAAAAAATGAACAACATCTTTGGAAGGGTGTCCCAAACGGTAGTGCCACAAGTTGGACGGATTGCTAACTGCCAAGTGAATCTGAGGGGTGGAAGGAGACGAAGAGGAAGCAGGAAAAGGAACACAAATGCGATAGAGGCCCTGATCAAGAAAACCGTGAGGAGTACTTGACGGCTGAACTGATGCTTCACCAAGAAAAAAGAAGGATAAAACTCAATAAATGCTTGATTATCTTGACACAATTTAGAAACACTAAGGAGATTCTTAGTTAAGGCAGGAGAATGATAGACATTTCAAAGCTTAAGCGTCGTATTATAGGCAGGGAGAAAAGTAAACCCAACGCGAGAAATAGGGGAAGCCTTACCATTACCAATCGTTACCTGATCAGACCCATGATAAGGAGAAGCAGATTCAAGCATGTTGAGGCCTGGTGTAAAGTGATGGGTAGCACCGGAGTCCATGTACCAACTCGGATCCGAAACAAGGGAAGTAGCAGTAGTGGGACGAAGCATTGGTAGGGAAGGGGAAGGGTTGGGAGAGGTGGTGGTGTGAAAATTTCGGGGAGAGGATGGAGCAAGTTGGTACTGAAAATTGCCACGATGGTAACAAAAATTCGCGTTGTGTCCAGGCTTGAGACATATTTGGCAACAGGATCAGTAAGGAGGTTTAGGAGACCACGAGGGCCGAGAATGGTCAGGGGAACGAGGATAAGTGTTTTGGCGAGGGTGAGGATAAGTGTTTGAGCGAGAGGTCGGGATCTGAGGAGATGAAGAGAAAGGATGGGGAGACTGTTTAGGCTTCTTTGGTTGAGTAGGGAAATGAGCTATGTTGGCTTGAAGGGAGCTCAAAGTGTCTGTGGAAAGTTGCCTCTCCAACTGAGCATCACAGGTGAGAAAGAGACTATAAAGCTCTTCAATAGAGGGTTTAGGCACCCGAATGTTGATGGAATCAATAAAGGAGTTATATTCACGTCCGAGGCCCTGCAAAAAATAGAGCAGCTGGCCTCGATGAGAAACAGAGCCGCTGACAGAAGCAAGTATATTACAAGCTATACGAAATTTCTGGATATATGCAAGAGTAGTGAGGCCATCCTTCTGCATGGTTTGAAGCTTCTACCGAAGCTTAGAAATATGAGAGAAAGCTGCAGATGAGTAGATCTATTCAAGAGCCACCCAGATCTCAGAAGCAGTGTTGTAGCCAACGATTTGGCCAAGCATAGACTCATGGATAGAGGCGTAAACCCAGCTCATCACCAGGCGATTATATCTCTGCCATTGTTGATACTCTGGGTTGGGTTGGGTTTGAGCGACATCTGAAAATGGAGAAGGACAAGAATAAGAACCATCAAGGAACTACTCAAGACCTTACAAAGGAGGGGTCAACGAAAAGGACATAGGGACAGGGGTATGGGTGGGGGTGTCAGAAGTGGCAGTATGTTGTGTAGAGAGTGGTGGAATGGGCGGTGCAGGCGGTGGTGGGGTACCACTAGAGGCAGTAGTACTAAGGTCATCTCCAACCCATAACACCATATATGGTGTTGCACCAACACAAAAACTAAGGAATCTTAGCACCATTTTTTTTTCATTCCAACCACAACACCAAAAATTACACCAAAAAGTATATTCTTTATTATTTTATCTTATATATAAAATAATACACATATATATTTATTGTTAAATACTAATATAAAAATTAAAATAGTACTGCTTTTTGTTTTTGCTTTTGCTTCAGTACCCCACCATATTTGGTGGGGTATTGTAGCTTAACAACATAATGGTGAGATAAATGGAGTTGGGTTGGATTTGATTTTGTGCATTTTTAGCACTATATTTGTTGTTTTGCAATCCGGTTGGAGCTGCCCTAATGCTTGAAGCCATGCTGCTGTTAATGGTATGATACCATGACAAAATATAAAAAACGGTAAGAAGGAAAATAAATGTTGTATTCCATGGGAACAGAAGAAAGGATACAAGCTACATATATAGGGTCATGGTTCAGCATTCCCAAGAATGTAACAGAAAATGGTTATGCAACGTGTACATACTGAAGGATAAGCGAAAAATATCATGTAGCTGTAATTGTGTCATTAAGGTAGCCTAATGAGAGATCATTGTTTAACACTACATTATGGAGTATAAGACAACTAATAGAGGGGTGGAGGATAGAGCAGTTACAGAACCAATATCCTAAAAATCTCCACTTCAGAGTATGTTCAAAATCAACTTAAATGCTGCTATGGACACGGATAACAGTGAGGTTAGTTAGGGAGCTGTGTGCAGAGATGATCATGGGATGCTAATTGAGCCTGCTGATGCATGGTTACCTTTGGTGATTTCAGTAGCTGCTGCTGAAGCTAGAGCGCTGCTGTTGGGAGTTCAAATGGTGTTTCAACTCAATCTCAACAATTTCATGATGGAATCGGACGGCCTCCAGGTGGTACAAGCTTTTAGGGGCAAAAGGATGATTTTATACAAATATGGGACTATTCTGAATGATATAAAGAATTTGGTTCAGAGAGTTTCTTTTGGGGTTTTTTTTGCATGTTAAATGGGAGGGGTAATGTTCATGTCCATAACTTAGCTAAGTAAGCCTTTTGTGTGATTTCAGCTGCAAAAGCTGAGTTACCTCATCCAAATTTGTAGTCCGTTGCTGGGTTAATGAATTCCCTTTAAAAAAAATCCCCCATCTTTATGTATTTCAATGATAAGAAAAAGTTTATTACTTTGTATCCAACTTATTTTCTTGTGATTTAGTATTGGCAATGATCAACTCATTCATTATTTTATGTTTTTTCACTTATATTTTTTATCAAATACATTCTAATCATATGTTACAAACGTGGCCATATAGAGTACATAGTACTAAATATTAATTGAAAGATTATTTGTAAAATATATTTTAAATTTATGTAAGAAAGTCATCTATCTTATGTTTATCACTTCAAATTACAGTTCTTCTTTTCTTTTTCTTTCTCCTGCAGTTACATTGACAGCTCTGGAATTAGTGGTGAACTTCCAGATACTTTTGCCAAGCTTACAAATATGAAAATTATGTACATTCTTTTTGCCCTTTTTAACTCCAAAAAATATCCTGCACATTTTACTCTTTTTTTTTTTTTTTTGTCCAGCTGAAGTGATTTGAGTGCGCATAATTGTGTGTAATTAAGCTTTCAAATTCTAGTGTCTTATATTTAAGCTATTTTTCAGGAATGCACTAGACACTCCTCTCTCAGGAAAGATACCAGAATTCATAGGAAACTGGAGAAACATGACAAGTTTGTATGTGTTCGAACATCTAACAGTTTTATGATGTTATTTTAATTATGGCTAATTATTTAAAATTCTTAATTTGAGCATTTTTTAATAAATAAATAAATAAGCTCACATAGCTCTAAAATAATTTTATGCAGGACATTTCAAGGGAACTCTCTTGAAGGGCCCATACCGTCTAGTTTTTCTCAACTGATCTCATTGACAATTCTGTAAGTTTATGTATACTTGTGAGAAATTTTGAATAAATATATGTTTCTTTTTAGGGGGAATATATATGTATTTATAGTATGATATAAATACTAATAACTTAAGTTAATTTAATGAATAAAATTAAAATATATACATTAAAATAGAAATAATTTTTATGTACATTTAAAAATTCAGCCATTTCTAATTTGTAAATAAAATATTTCTTATATATTTATATACCTTAATAAGGACAGGAATAGTTTATGTTAACAATATGTATATGTGCTTTACTAAATTACTAATATTGTAGGAAAATTGGTGATCTATACAATGGGAATCCTTCCCTTCTTGATCATTTTATCAATAAAGATATGGAGAACTTGACTGAGTTGTAAGTTATTATGATGTATATCATATAATGACTCACTTCATTATTAGATTAAATCAACATATTCATTTTTGCATTCTTATTATAATTTGAGTACTAATACTGGTATCCTGTCATTGCCGTTTCTTATTTTCTTTTTCTTCTGACAGAATTTTAAGGGATGCGTTGATTTCTGGTCCAATTCCACCTCATATTGGAGATTTGCAAAAGTTGAAAACTCTGTATGTATTAACATGTACATAAATAAAATAGAAGCCAAAGACTTTTAATAGCTTAATTTTATTGTATTTGTTCCTTTTAACTTTTTCATGGATATTTCCAGTGATTTGAGTTTCAACCAGTTAACAGGAAAGATCCCTACTTCATTGTTCGACATGAAAGTTCTCGAAAATTTGTAAGTAATTAATTGGTAGTGCTTTTATTTTTGCATTTTAGAGTTTTTTTTCTCCTTCTGTAGAATTCAGAATTTAAAACCTAATAAAAGACCATCCTCGACTTTTGTTTAAGTTTTTTTTTTTATGGTACCCTAATTAACTTTGCTTATTCTACTATATGTCAGATTTCTTGGAAGCAATAGACTATCAGGCAAGATTCCTCAGGAAAAGAGTAGTGTTAGTCTTTTGAGAATGTAAGTCTTCAAGTTTTGGCAATATCCTTTGTTGATCAATTGAGGGACGACCAATTCTATATTCAGTAAAAAAAAATCCAAATAATCCAGTTAAATAGATTAAACTAGTTCATTATTTAGGGGAAGTACGTATAATCATATCTTGAGAAAATTACAGAAACACGTTCCTATTATAGTCCCCAAAATTTATTAGTCAATGAGCTAGATATGTTGGACTAGACTGATAAAATTGTGACCTAAAACCCATCGGTCATGTTGGGTATGTTAGAGAGTCTCTAGCTAGTTAGGATTCTCTTACAATTATGTTACTGTAATTAGTGTATATACTTTAAGCTGTTAATTATTCTGTTTCGATAGCTAGCTGTACCTAGCTGGCTTTCTTTATTATTTATATACTTTGTACAGTAAGATTATACAATACAATCAATTCATTTTCTCAGATTACACTTTCATAATATGGTATCAGAACCACTATGATCCTTTTTCTCTCTACATTGTTTTTTTTTTCTTCTTCGGTTCTGATCGTCTTCTCCGGCCATGGCGTCTCAAACTGCTACTCCAGCATCCAATACTTCTGATTCCGCTGCCTTATCTCCTGTTACTTTTTCTCGCAAGATTTCTGTCAAACTTGACACCCATAATTTTCTTCTATGGCGTCCACAAGTTCTCTCAAAGATCAAAGGTCATCAGCTTCATGACTTCATTTCTAAATCTGTCACTCCGCTGAAGAAATTTCTCACAGAAATTGATCAAACTTCAAACTTGATTAACCCTAAGTTTACTCAATGGAAGGTTCAAGATCAGTTGCTCTCCTCCATGACAGAAGGAGTTCTTATGCAAGCGTGTGGTTGGCAGTCAGACCTCGGCTGAAGTGTGGAAAACAATTGAGGTATATTTTGCAACTCAAACCTCTGCTAAAATTGACCAGTTTCAAACTCAATTACAGAACATCAAGAAAGGCTCATTGTCTGTCAATGACTACTTGCTACGCATCAAAGCTATTGTGGATCGTCTTGGCTCTGTTGGCCATCATGTTCCTGTTAAGGAACACGTTGCTGCAATTTTCAAGGGCTTACCTCCTGACTATGATACATTTGTTATCTCTGTCAATTCAAGAAATCAACCTTATTTTGTTGCTAAAATTGAATCTTTGCTCCTTTCACAAGAACATCGAATGGATTCTCATGCTAAGGATTTGGACTCTGTCAATCTTTCTTACATTCGTCTTTATAGAGGCAAGAATTCTTTCTCTCCTCCTACTGATCACAGATCTCATTTCACTCCATCCTCGGTTCCTACTTCTATTGGTCGTGGTGGTAATCGTGCCTTTTGGAATCCTTATGTTGTCTCCAATCGTAGTGGTCTCTCCAACAACTCAGGTGGTTTTTCAAGCACTACTGGTGGTCCTTTTGCCAGTTCTGGTCGTATCTCCTCTGCTTGGAGTGCTAACGTCATTAGCCCTACTAGTGGTCGACCTGTTTGTCAGTTATGTTTTCGCACAGGCCACCTTGCTTCTCGATGTTATCAACGTTTAAACATGGATTTCCCTGGTGTTGGTGCTGCTAATGTTGATAACTCTATGCAAATATTGCCACTGCCGATACGGTTTTAGACTCAGCTTGGTACCTTGACTCTGGAGTAACAAGTCATTGCCCAGCTGATGAAAGCAATCTCATTCAAAAGGAGCCCTACTTTGGTACTAATCAGGTTCATATGGGTGATGGTGCAAGCCTGTCTATTCAAAATGTTGGTAAGGTTGTTTTCCAACCTAATCTTTCTTCACAACATCTTGTTCTCAATCGTTTGTTGCATGTTCCTAAACTCACAAAAAATCTAATTAGTGTTTCTCAATTTACCAAAGATAATCATGTCTGTTTTGAATTCTCTCCTGATTTTTGTCTTGTGAAAGATCAGGCTTCCAAGAAAATTCTAATGAAAGGCACGGTTGAGCATGGCCTTTATGTCTTCCATCCCTCAACTATGAAGTTTGTTCATCCACCTGGTTCCTCCTCTTCTCAGCCTAGTTCCAGCCTTTATTCTGTCAATCATGCTCAAGAGAGCTCTTGTAATTCATCTCATTCCTCTCATAATTCTCATTTTTCTTTGTGGCATAGTCGGTTGGGACATCCATCTGCTAGAATTGTCAAGCAAATAATGCCTCACTATAATGTTCCCAATATTAATAAAACTTCACTTGATTTCTGTGATGCTTTGTAAGGGTAAAATACACAAGTTTCATTTTCCTACGTCTAATACTCAATATACCAAACCTTTACAGCTTATACATTCGGACCTTTGGGGTCCTTCTCCCATGACCTCCTCAAGTGGCTATAAGTACTATATCCATTTCATTGATGCATATTCATGTTATACATGGATTTTTCTTTTAAAAGCTAAGTCAGATGCCTTACAAACTTTCATTAATTTTAAAACTCAAGTTGAAAAAGAATTTGACTATTCTATTAAGGCCATTCAATCTGATTGGGGAGGTGAATACCAAGCTTTCAAGTCTTATCTATTACAAAATGGCATTCATCATAGGCTTTCTTGTCCAACGACTCACCAACAAAATGGCTTAGCTGAAAGAAAACATAGACACTTGGTTGAAACTGCCCTTACTTTACTTGCGCATGCCTCCATGCCCTTAAAATTCTGGGATGAAGCTATTCAGGCTTCTACCTTCCTAATAAATTGATTGCCCTCCCTTGTTCTTAACAACTCAACACCTTTAAAAGTTCTTTTTGGTAAAAACCCTGATTACAACCAATTAAAGGTGTTTGGTTGTGCTTGTTTCCCCAATACTAGACCTTATAATAAACATAAACTAGAATTCAGATCTGTCCAGTGCACTTTTCTTGGTTATAGTCTTCAACACAAAGGTTATAAGTGTTTATCTCTTAGTGGTCAGGTCTATATTTCAAGGGATGTGATCTTTAATGAATTTTCTTTTCCATATTCACATCATACTACTGCCACTACCACTGCCTTGTCTCAGTTGCTTTCTACATCTGCTCACATTCTGACTTCCTCTCATCATTCTCCTCCTTTCTCATTCTCTTCTCCACTTCAGTCCACTCTATCATCTAATTCCTCTCTATCTACTCCTTCTACTTCTTCACCTATCACTTCACATTCTTCTTCCACTTCCTCTTCACCTCATTCCGCCCAACCTTCTTCCTCCACATCGAATCTTGTCTCTCCTCCTATCATTTCTGACCCACCCTTATCCTCCTCACCTCTTGTCATTCCTTCTATTGCGCCTACATCTCCCATTCCACCTCCCACTACTATTGGAAAAACTTATACATGATCTTTATTTATTTTCATGTATATCTAATATTAAACAAATTAATACAAGATAGACTAAAACATGTTTCTAAAATTGAATTCAAAGAGAAACAAAGACAAGAATACTTACAGTATACGCATCAGAATGAAAGAGTCCTTCATTCAGTTTCTCTAACTCTTGTATCCTCTCTGTTGCAGAGTATTATCAAGAAACTGAACCGATCTTCTATTTTCTTCACAATCTTCCAATGTATCCTTAGAACCACCTAGACTAGTATGGACAATTCTCAACACATGAGATAGATATAGAGAAGAAGAAGAGAAAATAATCAAAGAGGCTTAGAAAAGGACTTATGTTTAGAGAGAATCTGAAACTATCAGAAAACCAGTGATTAAACTTCTGTTTTGACTTCTCTCTAAGCACTCCTTTTATAGACTCAATTAGGTCATTTAATTTAATTAAAAAATCAATAAAATAATAGTCATTTTAAAGCCCTAGGTCGAAATTATCATCGGCTTTAGGCCCGTGAAATTTCCCATTTGATTATAAGTCCATTGGACTTAAAATCAAGACCTATATTATTTTCAATTGATTTAATTATTTAAATCATTTATCAAATTAATTATTTATAATTTGAACTTTGATTTAAATTTATTTATAAATTTAGATACCAATTTATCTTAATTAATAAATCTGCCATAATTTCTCTTTTCTTCTCAAAATTACACAACTCTGTGAAACTATCCAAAATTGACCTGGTCAACTTTGATAATTCTAATTGATAATTAAATCAATTAATTGAGACTGTCTAGATGATTTTATCCAAGGTACAATGGGGACCATGGGCCTGTGAAATCAAGCTCCAATAAGTTATCATAAATATAACAAATAAATTTACTAACTTATTAATTCCTCGTGACTCCACTATAGACTCGGAATTGCACTCTTGAATTCATAGAACGCTCTATAAAAAATATAGATACGCTATTAATTATCCATTGTTACAACCATAATTTGTCACTCAATCCTCTATAGACGGTTTACAATGAGATAGGACTAAAATACTATTTGTTTACCGAGTTTTTCGGAAACGAATAACTAACAGAATAATAAAAAGATAAGAACTGTAGAAATGCTGAAATGTAACTAAACAAACAGTGTTTTTACGTGGTTCAGGCGTTAACAAGCCCTAGTCCACGAGTCGATGTTATTATACTTGGAAAAGGTTACAGTAAGATGGCTGGTGCACAAGAACTTCACACACTCACAGTGTTTCTCTCGGGTTCTCTTGAAGAAGATGAAGCTAGAGAGATTTTAGTAGAGTTTTTGCTATGTGATTTGTTCGTCCCTCTTCTTGTAAAATGAAGGGGTCTTTATAGCTAGGGTTTCGGATTAGGGTTTTTCTCTACGTACATGAGTCTTAATTACACCAGCCATAAATAGGGGATACAATTACTGTAGTAGCATGGCTACAAGACTCTATGTGGGTATATTTACGTGAAAGTATGGGGAACACACAAAGTCAGCCGTCTTTTCCAAGTTGTCAGCGGAACAGTAGGCGAAAAGGTACCCTTAGGCGTGCTGGGATGTGTGCGGCTTTGACCTGACGGGCGTGTCAGGCGGGATCCTGTGTCAGACGGATATCATTCCAAATATGCCTTCTCCCGGACTCGACCGATCGGTTTTGTTCTGTACGAGGCACGGAACTGTTTCCGCGGAGACCACTCGAAGAGCCTCTCCTGGAAGGGCCTCCCCGAGGGGTATCCTTCGGGAGTCCGGGAGAGTCGACGAGTTTCCGTGTTGTGCTTGCTTGGAAGAGTAATCCGGATACTAAACAGGAGAGGCGAAGCCTTTCTGTGGATCCGCGAGCTCTGGTCACCTACCGTGAAAGACGTCGATAATTCTGCTTCCCCGAGGACATCAATCTAAACGCTATCCGGAAATCTGGATAACATTTACCCCCCAAGGTCACGGAGCTTTGAGAGATCCGGGAGCTTGTACAGTCCTCCGGGTATTTTGATTTCTTAGATTAGGCGAGGGGGTACCTTCTGTGTTCCCGGAAGGGTTCCTTTTTCCCGCCTGAGTGTTAGTATGAAAAAGAAAGGGAATTTCTTCTGTTTGAACTTAAGTACTCAAGTGCGGCAAGGACCACGTGTCATTCTGGGAATGGTTCTGCGACCAAGACGTGTGCGTGAGGCGACTGGTTGAGTATGCGTGCGTCAGTCATCTGAATAATGATTTGACGGTTTTTAATGGTACTCCGGGCCCGAGGTGGTGTAATGATGGGAAATAAATACTTTATTCCCATCCGAGGAGTCATAAATAGGATCGTCGCTTCCTCTCCAGCCGTTGGATCTGATGCACACGGAATGGGAAGATCGGGACCGTTCATTTGAGGAATTCGAAACGACTTCCTCCCTGCTATAAAAACGAGGGAAAGGACCTTTCTTCCTCTTTACGCTTTCAGATTCTCCATCTTTAGGATTTTCAGATTTCCAAACCTTCGAACTCTCAGGCTTCCCAGCTTACGTTCCCCCGAACTTGCCATTTCTTTTGGTAAGTATCTGGAAACTTTTCTTTTGATTTGGCAGTGGGTTTATTCGCCGAAGTTCCTGGTTTGAATCGCTGTTCGTCTTTGCAGCTTTTACTTCTCGCGATCGTGCTGTGCAGTGATCCAGTCACCCCTTCAACCTCCAACTACCCGAATATCAGTAAGTATTTCTACTTTGCTCTTTCCTCCCAAACCTTAGGTTGTTGGTAGTTGTTAGAGTAGATGTTTCTGCCATTATTGCTTATGTGCATGTGTGAATAGGGCTTTGGTAGGCATGTGATTGATGTGAGTCGATAAGTAGGCATGTTCATGCTGTTTTAGGGCATAAGCATGAACACCTTTAGGGTGTTTTTCTCTGGAAAAACACTTCTTTTGGTGGGCTTAGGCTCGGAGTCGGAGTCTGGTTCCTTGCTGCCCTTCGGGTGGCATGGTGCCAATCCCTCGGTAAGCTCGGTGGGAGCCTCTCCAAGCAGTTTTCGGGGAGGGTCTCCCCGACGCCTTTGATACCACTAGGGTATGACAAGGGTGCTGACTGCTTAGAGTGTTTTCTTCTTTCTTTCTTTTGTCCAGTGACGAACATCCCAAAGGAACAACTCCTTGCTGTGGGGGAGGCTGATTCTGCCCAAGAGAAGGGTTCCCCTGTCGCTGGCGCAAAGGGGAAAGGAAAGGCGAAAGTGGTCGCGGCTAGTCCACCGACTTCCAATAGTTCCATCTGGGAAATGGACCAAAAGCCGAACCTTTTCAGGAATTATGGCATGCTGGAGCTGTATTCCTCCGAGGCAGGCCTGAAGAACATCCCAGGTCTGATGTGGCATTGTCTGTCGGTGCTGGGCGAGTCGGCTAGTCATAGTCATGAAGGCTTCGGTGCCTGGAGCTGGGCACACATAGTGTGTGGGGCGCACTTTCCCCTAAGGAGCTACTTTGCCAATTTCTGTGTGAAGGCGGGGATTGCCCCCTTCCAGTTGATTCCTCCCAGCTACAAGCTCTTAGCAGGGTGGTTCATCTTTTGCAAGTCCCGGAAATTGGAGGCTCCTACCCCGGAGGAGGTGCTGTACTTCTACGGGTTGAAGTCTCAGCCTATGAGGGGTCATTCAGACAAGGTGGGGTTTTACAGGCTGGAAAGGCACCCGGACGTGATGTGCCCCACCTGTCATACCGCGAGGGTTCCAGACCTCCGGGAATACTGGTTCCTGACGACTGGCTTTCCGCTGAAGAGGGTGCCAGCCCTATCTTTGGACTTCAAAATCCCTGGTAAGTGTTCCTTCCTCTCCTTTTCAACTTTGTTTCTTTGCGTTTGATTTGCCTTTTGGTAGGATCTCTAACGCTCGTATTTGAATTTTGCAGAAGTCGTTCCGCGGACACCTCGCTGCGCGGAGATGATAAGGAGGTCCAAGTTCTACGAAGGGCTTTTTGAGGAAGAGTTGAAAGTGGAGGGACTTGTGACCTCCGAATCGTTGAGGGAGTATGGGTTACTTGCCTCCTTCCAAAACATCGAGCCAGTGAGTGGCAGGGGGCAAACTCAGGTGTCAGCTGACATCCGGGAGCAGATTGCCCTGGAGCTGTCTAAGGTGATCACCCAAGCAGCCCGGGACGAAAATACTTTATCTCCTAGTTGGCCGGAGAGGTTCCCCGACCCCCAGCCGGAGGAAGAGGAGATCGAGGCTCGCCACGCTGCGGCTTACCCTAACGAAGGGGCTCCGGGGGCTAGTACCTCCGGGAGAGGTAAGACTAAGTTTCGATTGATCCACACCCCCAGCCTGTCTGAGGTTTCTCGGACCTCTCAGATGGGGTTTGATCCCCGTTTCCTTAGGCTAGATCCGCGTAGGATACCCTTCGACAGATATTGCGATAGGGTAGATGAGCTCCTCGGGTGTCTGAGTGACGGTAGTCTGCCAGAAGGTGTCATCATGGTTGACCCTTCTTCCCTCAGCATGTCATTCCCGGACTTCAAGGAGTACGGGAGTTTCCTGGAGCAGGAAGCGATGTTTTGTTTTGCTCGGGGAAGGCCATCCACGTTTCTCGTGCATGGTCGTCCTTTTCAAACTTTTCTTTTTCTCGTTTCTTGTTCCCTGCTGGCGCGCTTGCTTGTGCTTTTTTGTTGATTGCCGCTTCTTACTTATTTTCTTTCTCATTGCTTGTTGGGTCGTTAACCTTGCTTTGTACGTTTCTTGCAGAGTATCCAGAAGCCAAGATGTTGGGGAGAGTGACTTTGCTCATTAAGAAGGCTGCCACTAGCCAAGACCCGTCCACGGGGAAAGGACGGAAGACCAAGGCTGGTAGGGGAGGTAAAACTTCCTCCCCCAAGAAGACGAGTGGCGAGGCGCAAGTGTCTCCGAGGGTAGAGAAGTCTCCTGCTGACGGGCCTTCCGAGACCATGATGGTCTCGAGTAGCAGCAGCGACGGGGAAGGGCTTGTGTTCCCCGTGAAGACAACTGGGGTGAGCAAGCGTCCCGGAGAAGATGCTGAGGGTGCTAAGAAGAAACGCCTTAGACACTCTTCTCCTGGTTGAAGGCAACAACAACAGCAACGACAGCAAGCACAACTACAACAACAGCAGCAACAAGAACAACAGAGACAATCACCAACGTCACAGCCGCAGCAACCACAACATCCAAACCAGCAGCAGCAACAAGGGCAATTACTTCTGCTGCCGCAGCAGCAAAAGCAACAGACCGGGGCCTTAATACCCCGTCTGCCTCCTCCCCCAGCCCAAAGGGGGTCCACCCTTCCGGGGTCTCCTTCTTCTCAGACAACCAACCTTCCTCTGCCTGGCCTGAAGTTCCACTTCCCACGGATGCCAACCAGTTTCCCCGCTGCCCTCCTGGAGGGTGTAAGACGGGCCGATAGTTTTTTGAAGAGGCGGTTAGAGGCGGAGAAGGCTGTTACTCAGGGAAGGGCAGATAACTTGTCTGCCGTGAAAAGAGCTGAGCTGGCCGAGGGGGTGAGATCCCTTCACCCGGCCGGAGCGGTTCTGGATGGTCCAGCCTTGGAGAAGAGGCTGGTGCCTAGGCTCGGACGTGCATTGGCGCCGTTCGGAGCTGAGATGATGGAGGACATGGCCCTGAGCTTATGCGAGCTCAATTCTGAGAAATGGGTCATCAGTAGCAGCAAGGATCCGTTGTTGCTGACACACGCTGTGAAGCAGCAACTGTCCGGGGTAAGCCGTCAGTTGTTATTTTTTGGGATCACCTGTCTTTTGGTCCGGCTTTAGCTCATTCTGTTGTCTTTCCTTGCAGGCCTCTATGATCGCGGAACGCTCGTTCCGGGAGGTTGGTGCAGTTCTGGTTCAGCTGGAGGAGAGCCAACTGGCTCGCCAGGCCTTGGAGGCGGAGAAACAGAAACTGACCCAACAGGCCTTGGGGGCTTCGGAGAAGATTGATCAGGCCCGGCGCACGGCTGAAGAAGAGGCGGAGAAGAAATATCTTGCCAAATATCAAGAGTACCGGGCCAAGGCAGAGAATGAGTTTAGACAGCGGTCGGATGGGATGAAGGCCGAAAACTCCAAGCTCCGGGAAGAGCTGTCCCAAGCCAAGGTGGAGAAGGATACCCTGGAAGCTCGCTTGCAATCAAAAAATGATATCCTCCTTAAGCGGCAAGAGGAATATTCCACTCTTCAGAGTAAGCTGCACGAGGAGGAGCAACTCCATAAGAGGAGCAGGGATCTCGTGTCTATGCTGCAGTTGGGGCTCGCCGAGAAGGATAAAGAGATCGGAGCCTTGCAATTCACTGCCAGGGGGCATGTGACCGAGAAGCAATCCGTGCTGAACCAAAATAGGGAGCAGCGCAAGGAGATTGATTCTCTTAAGGGGGAGCGGGATGCCTCCAAGGCCGAAATGGAAAAATTGAGGGCTCAACTAACTGTCGCGGAGGCACAGCTGGCAACCTCCGAGGCGGAGCGCTTGAAGGAGAAGGAGGATGCTGAGGTGATACTGAACAGGACGATTAATATATCGCATGTGGTCCTCATGCATCAACTCTGGAAAGTGAACCCGGAGGTATTAGGCTATCTGGGAGATGATGCCGAAGCCATGAGGGAGAAGCTACTCGTGTGGGATCAGGGCCCAGAGGCGTACGTCCAAACTTACAACATTGACGAACGTGCTGGAGCTCCTGAGGCGGGAGATCCCGGAGAGGCGGGGACCTCTGAACCTTCTCATGACAAAGTTCCGCCTTCCAATGAGCCGACTCCGCCAGCCTCAGTTGAAACCGATGCCCCCGAAGCTGCGGTCGTGGAAGCTGTAGTTACCCCCAATGCTTGAAGGGATTTTATCTTTAATTATTTTTCATTTTGAGTTTTTCATTGCGGACATTTTTTCCATAATCATAGCATTCTCCTTTCTTTTCTGCCGAGTTCTTTATTTATCTTTGCGCTTAGGGTAGACATTTATACGGTAGAAACTGTTGTAGGGGCGTATGGGGTTTTGGTTCCAACGGCCAAAACCTATGCACTTCCCACTTGAAGCTTTAACGGATGATGTCTTTTCCCACGTAGTTTCTAGGTTACGAAGGTTTCCTGGTTCCAACGGCCAGGCTCCTTTCACCGTATTTCAGCTTTCCTGAGGCAAATAGCCAATCCCGGGACTTGTAGTTATACTGTTCGCTGGGATTGCTAAGGTGAGTCGTTCCATTGTTTGGAACGGGAGTTCTTTTGGTGAGCGTCGCTAGACTTAAGGTTAGATCTTTGCGAAGCAAAACTAACTGTTGTTGCGAACCTCATGGTGGCTGACTTCAGGGACCTGGCATGGAGCCCTGCGAGGCAAGGCTCATTGCTGTCGGGGAAATCGCCACGCCCACCAGGTGTGATCCTGGAGCAGGGGCTTTGCGAAGCAAGGCCGGCTGTGAGTGGGGGATCGAGCATGTCTGCTTCTGGAGCTGAAACTTGCAATGGCCATGGAGCTTGCCATGCATTATTTTGTGAGATCCGGAGTTGGAGCCTGCGAAGCAAGGCTTACAACGGTCGCGGATCTTGCCATCTTTCGCCTCGCGGGACCCGGAGCTGGAGCTTGCGATGCAGAGCTTTACAGCGATCACGGGTCTTGCCATCTTTCGCCTTGTGGGACCCGGAGCTGGAGCTTGCGAAGCAAAGCTCTACAGCGCTCGCGGATCTTGCCATCTTTCGCCTTGCGGGACCCGGAGCTGGAGCTTGCGAAGCGAAGCTCTACAGCGCTCGCGGATCTTGCCATCTTTCGCCTTGCGGGACCCGGAGCTGGAGCTTGCGAAGCAAAGCTCTACAGCGCTCGCGGATCTTGCCATCTTTCGCCTTCCGAGACCCGGAGCTGGAGCTTGCAAAGCAAAGCTCTACAGCGATCGCGGAGAATTCTGCAAAGGACTTGTCAGGGAGTTGGGGGTGTTTTGGCGTAGCTCTATGAACGTGCCTCAACCCCCAGTCCCGTCCATCGCTGGGCTACACAGGAGATAATTTTCATGATACATAATGGCAGGCATTTCCATGGCAATTTTCACATAAGCACATAATGCACATATGACACGTAATGCAAGCATGTTCATGGCAACAAATAAACCTAAGCTTAACAATTTAAACATTTCAAACAATTTAAAATTTTCAAACACAATGCTAGCACATAAGTGGTGTTCTGTGTACGTTTTGTTCAAGGGGCGTATGGCTATGCCTTAGCCATGTATACCCCCCAAGTGAGCGTGGGGTCCGGACGTCTCCGGACCGCGTGGTCACTTGTTAAAACGCAGCTTTGAACACAGGGATAAAAAGTGCAGTAAAAGCGGAGTGAATCTCTCCGTGTTTCATTAAATTAGCCTGCTAGGCGTGAGTTTTACAACAGGGAGGATTATTTCCACATTTTTCACTTTTGCTAATTTCACCAAGGACTTCCGACTGGATGGTCCGGGGCCTACTGGTAGTAACGGCGGAGGTGCTCCGCGTTCCAGGCGCGCGGGACTTTAGATCCGTCGAGTCTCTTTAAGTGATACGTCCCATGGCCCACTTTTTCTTGGACTTCGTAGGGGCCTTCACAGTTGGGTCCGAGGACTCCTACTCCCGGATCCTGCGTAGCAGGAAATACTCTCCGTAGGACAAGATCCCCAACTTCGAATGTACGGCTCTGGACTCTCGTGTTAAAGTGTCGGGCTATCTTGCCTTGGTACATTTTTAGTTGGACATGCGACTGCTCCCGGAGCTCTTCAATCATGTCCAAGGACTCCTGGAGAAGGGCATGGTTCCGGGTAGGATCGTAGGTATCTTGCCTGTGAGAGGGGATCATAGTTTCTACTGGGATGACAGCCTCGCAACCGAAGGACATGGAATAAGGCGTGTGCCCCGTCGAAGTTCTCTCTGTTGTGCGATAGGCCCAAAGTACTCGCGGAAGTTCTTCCGGCCAGTGAGCCTTGCAGGCTTGGAGTTTTTTCTTCAACGTGGTCTTTAATATTTTGTTTACAGCTTCCACTTGCCCATTAGCCTGGGGTCTGGCGACTGCGGAAAAGCTTTTGATAATTCCATGCGAAGCACAGAAGTTCGTGAAGTGTTCACTGTCAAACTGCTTTCCGTTGTCAGACACAATTTTTCGTGGAAGCCCAAAACGACACACTATATTCCTGATGACAAAGTCCAGTGCTTTTTTAGATGTGACCGTGTTCATAGGTTCAGCTTCAGCCCATTTGGTGAAGTAGTCTACCGCGACTATGGCGTACTTCACTCCACCCTTTCCAGTTGGGAGGGAACCTACTAGGTCAATGCCCCAAACGGCGAACGGCCAGGGGCTGGTCATTAGGGTAATTTCTGTAGGCGGCGCTCGCGGAACCTTGGCGTACCTCTGGCACTGCTCACATTTCCTGACATAATCCACACAATCCTTCTTCATGGTGGGCCAGAAGTATCCTTGTCGAAGGATCTTTTTGGAGAGGCTCAGCCCGGAGGTATGATCGCCACAGAAGCCTCCGTGAATCTCATGGATGATGGTGCTGACTTCGGTTCCGGCAACACACCTAAGGAAGGGTATGGACAACCCCCTGCGGTAAAGCTTTCCATCCATAACCACGTATCGGGGAGCTTGATATTGGAGCTTCCTTGCGTCAGCTTTATCAGTGGGGAGCTCTCCGGTGGTGAGAAATCTGAGGATGGGTCCTATCCAGGAGTGGGAATGGTCGATGATGGCGTTTATCCTTCGTGTCTCAGTACTGGGGGCTTCTAAGTGCCCGATGGGGACTAAGCCATACTGTTCAATCTCCGGGTCTGTTGCAAGCTTGGCCAGCGTGTCCGCGAGTGAGTTCTGGTCCCGGGGGACCTGGCGGATTTGGTAGCCTTTGAAATGCTGCAGTAGGTCGCGGGAGAGAGACACGTAGGACCCATCCTTTCGCCTTTCGTCTGGTATTCCCCGGATATTTGGTTTACCACAAGTAGGGAGTCACTGTATACTTCGATTTTTTGGGCTCCGATTTCTCTGGCCAGTCGTAACCCAGCTAACATGGCTTCGTGTTCTGCCTCGTTGTTGGATGCTGGGAACGCGAAACGGATGGCACTCTGGAGCTGATGCCCTTGGGGAGATATTAGGATGACCCCCGCCCCAGCTCCTTTTTCATTTGAGGCTCCGTCTACATAGACCTTCCAGGTGGGAAGTTCCGGGACAGGATCTTCCGGGAGGTCATTCATTCCCGAGCATTCCACAATAAAGTCCGCGAGAGCTTGACCCTTTATGGAAACACGTGGTTGGTAGTGGACGTCGAACTGGCTCAGTTCCATGGCCCACTTAAGAAATCTGCCAGAAGACTCGGGCTTCTGCAGGACTTGTCGGAGAGGGTGGTTGGTGAGTACTTTGATGGTGTGCGCCTGGAAATATGGCCTCAGCTTCCGTGAAGCAATTAGCAAGCAGAGGGAGAGTTTCTCGATCATTGAATATCTGGACTCGACGTCCAATAACCTCTTGCTTACGTAATACACAGGGAGCTGGATACGGCCATCTTCCCGGACGAGAGCGGCACTCACTGCGTGCTGAGTCACAGCTAAGTATAAGAACAACGCCTCTCCTTCGACAGGTTTGAACAGAATGGGAGCTCGGGTTAAATGTTCTTTGAGGTGTTGGAAGGCTGCTTCGCATTCGGGGGTCCACTCGAACTTCTTGTTTCCTCGCAACACATTGAAGAAGGGGATACACTTGTCAGTGGCCTTGGAGACGAAGCGGCTGAGAGCAGCTATCCTTCCGGTAACGCTCTGGACATCCTTATGTTTCCGGGGGGAAGGCATATCTATGAACGCCTTTATTTTCTCAGGGTTGGCTTCCACTCCGCGGGAGCTGACAATGAAACCGAGGAACTTCCCAGACGAGACCCCGAAAGTACATTTCATTGGATTTAGTTTCATCCCGTACTTTCGGATCACGGCGAAAGCTTCCTCAAGGTCGTCACTGTGGTCCCCGGAGGTCTTGGACTTTACCAACATGTCGTCCACGTACACCTCCATGTTCTTCCCCAGTTGGTCCTTGAACATTTTGTTTACCAGACGCTGGTACGTCGCCCCAGCATTCTTCAAACCGAAAGGCATGACCACGTAACAGTAGACACCCTTGTCCGTGAGGAAGCTGGTGTGTTTCTGGTCCGCGACATGCATCTTGATCTGGTTGTATCCGGAGTACGCATCCATGAAGGATAAGAGTTCGTACCCGGAAGTAGCGTCTACCATCTGATCGATTCGCGGAAGAGGGAAACAATCTTTTGGGCAGGCCTTGTTTAGGTCCGTGAAGTCAATGCACATTCTCCAGGACCCATCGGGTTTCGGGACCAGAACTGGGTTGGCCAACCACACGGGATAGTGCGACTCCTGGAGAAAGCCTATGGACATCAATTTTTCCACTTCAGCTTTGACGGCTTCGGCTCTCACTGGGTCCAGCGGCCTCCTCTTTTGGCGAATTGGAGTTGCAGATGGGTCTATGTTGAGTGCGTGGCACGCAACATTGGGATTAATCCCCGTCATATCAGCGTGGCACCATGCCAGGATATCCTGATTATCCTTCACAGTGGCCACGATCTTATCTCGAATGGCCGACGGCAGGTTTTTCCCCACCTGAATGACTTTGGTGGGTTCTCCCGGGTTGAGGATCACCTCTTCGACTTCCTCCATCGGCTCTATTGCTTTCTCGATTCCCACTCTTGGGTCGAGTTCGTCAAAGTATGCCTCCTGAGCATCCCCAGTTTCTGGTAATTCTTCCGCCAAAGGAATGGCAGCAAACGTCTCTTGGACCGTGTAGACGGATCGGACGGAGACGTTATAACAGCTCCGTGCACTTCTTTGGTCTCCTCGGAGGGTGCCAATACGCCCATCGTCGCATGGAAACTTCAAACATAAGTGGCGTATCGAGGTTATGGCCCCACAATCGATCAGGACCGGTCGGCCTAAGATGGCATTATACGCCGTGGGGCAGTCGACCACCACGAATGTGCTATGCTTGAAGGCACAAGCGTCGCTTTCTCCTCTGAGGGTGACTGGAAGTTGAATTTTGCCTAATGGCATGAGTGCGTCCCCATTGAACCCTTGAAGCTGGATGGGGCATGGGGCCAGGTCTGTCTCGGTCAATCCGATCGCGTGGAAGGCCGCTTTGAAGAGGATGTTTACGGAGCTTCCGTTATCGACCAAGATCCGCGAGACCTTCTTATTGGCAATCTGGGCTTCCACCACGAGGGGATCGTTGTGGGGGAAGTGCACATGTCGAGCATCGTCCTCCGTGAAGGTGATGGGAAGATCCATCATTCGGGGACGTTGAGCAGGTGATTGAACCAAGGCGCACATCTCCTCGGCGTGTTCTAACTCCCTCAAGTACCTCTTCTGGGAGTTGCGGGTGCTTCCGGCAAGGTGCAGTCCTCCGGAAATGGTGGCTACGTGTCCGTCAACGGGTGGCGGAGCAAGGCCGGGCGGATATGGGTTGCCCGGTCCTGGAGCCAACAAGGCAATGGGCGCCGGAGCGGGTGGAGCAGGAAGCGCCGGGTACTGAGACCCGGGAGCTTGGGGGTGACCGGCTCCAGGAGCGCTAGCGGTCCCCCTCTGTCCCGGGGAATATGCAGCTCCGTGAACTACCCCCTGTCCGGGATAGATAATGGGTATCCTCACCCACTGACCGAGGTGTCCCGCTCTTGCCAGGGACTCAATCTCATCCTTCAGCTGAAGGCACTCGTTCGTGGTGTGCCCCACGTCTCCGTGGAACTCACACCTTTTATTGGAGTCTCGCGGACGTCTTCCTCCGTGAGACACTTTCGGGGGCTTCCTGTAGTTGACCATATTACAGGTCGCCCGATAGACATTCTCTCGCGAGTCTATCAAACTGGTATATTCCGTGAACTTGGGCTCATAGTCCTTCTGGGGCTTCTTTGAATGGTCTCCCCGGTTGGAGTTTCTTCCGCTTCGTTTGTTCCGCGATTGGCTCAAATTTCGTTCTGGGGCTTCCGCTTGCGGCTGCGGCATGCCAGGAGCGATACTACATCCGGTTTGTACAGCTCCGTACCCAGAGAAATGGGTTTGACTCGGCGTCTGAGCAGACGCGGAAGGCCCGTACACACTTGGAGTGAATTGGGCTCCTGGAAGCGTGAGGGCTGGTGCGGGAGCTTGCGAAGCAAAGCTCGGCGCGGTCACGGAAGGCGTTGGAGCTGGGGGAACTCCAAAGGCCTGCTGGTAGGCATCCTCAAGGTTGATGATTCCCTGAGCCTTTGACATGAATTCAGACAGCGTTTCTGCCCGTCTCCTCTGCATTTCCCCCCATAGCAGGGAGCCGACAGTAAGGCCCGATTGGAGGGCGATCAGCTTCATGTCATCGCTGACCTTGGTCTTTGCAGCAGCTTCCATCATTCTCTGAATGAAAGCTTTGAGGTTCTCAGTGGGTTGCTGCTTGATGTTGGTTAAGGAACCAACCTCCATGTCGTGGTCGCGGGCAGCAATAAACTGCCTCCTGAATGCGGACTGTAGCTCCTTCCAACTGTGGATTGATCCGGGAGCTAATCTTTTCCACCAGTCCTCCGCGGACCTGGTAAGGGTGAGTGAGAAGCACATGCATTTGGCGTCCTCACTGACACGCGCCACTTGCATCATTTTGTTGTATTTAGCTAGGTGGGTACGCGGGTCTGTCCTCCCATCATATAATTCTATGTGGGGCATTTTGAAGTTATCCGGGAGGGACGTTTCTGCGATCCTCCGAATACATGGTTCCGGGTCTTCCTCCTCAGAGTCTGACAGGGCCCCACTTTGCTTCTGGACCAGCTTGGTCAAGGCAGCAATCTGTTCCTCGAGCCTCTTCGTATCACTCTCCGGGAGGTCACGTCCCCGGAGCTTGTCATTAATATGATTTCGGAGGTCATCTCCGCGAGGCCGGGCCTTTTCTCCTTTGGCCTTTTCATACTTGGCCTCCAACCTTCTTCTTAGGTCCACCGTGGACCAGCTATCTTCGGAGTGCGAGTTCGCAGCCCGACCGTCCTGGTTGACGGAATCACTGGGGCGGTTGTTCCTTCCCCTAGGCCTGGGTGCCTTAGCACCGGGCCCTTTAGGCACGGAGTGCCCCCTTGGGGCTGAAGGACGTCTGGGCTTAGGAGCGCCAGAGACCTTCTGCGCGCGGGGGGGGGGGGGGGGGGGGGGGGGGCAGTCGGCCTTGTGATTCACGCCTTTAGGAGGTGCAGGGGCGTCAGCGCGCACAGGCTCTCCAACTTTTTCTTTGCCCTTGTTAGGGGCGGCTTTGGATGGTCCAGCAGCGGCTGGATCCGGTATAGCGGCATCAGCACCACCTAAAACAGAGGCGTCCTCGTTCGAGTCGCCTAGGTCTCCGAACTTGCTTTGGAGGCGCTCCATCATGCGCTGCATTTTTTCGGAGAGGCGCTCCTGCTCAGCAAGCTTGGCTTTGGTGACCTCCAGTTCTTCGGCTACTTGGACCAGTTCTGGGTCCTTCTCATAGTAGCAGCCGTCCTTGTAATAACCGTCTTGGACATACTCTTCTTCGTCTTCTAAGTATGTTGTATCTTCGGTACTGACCCGATCCTGGCGGGATGTCGGGTCTTCACCTTGGTAGTCCAAGGGTTCGCTTTGCACCACATCTTCCATCACGGTATCGGGGTTGACCGTAGCATTTTTGTCAACAGCGGATTTTCTCGTAGTCACCATCTCTTTAGCACGAAGTGAATACGAAAAATGTACACAGAAAAAGAGCTGACTAACAACTTCCTACAGCTCTCAATGAAAGCACCAAAATGTTTACCGAGTTTTTCGGAAAGAATAACTAACAGAATAATAAAAAGATAAGAACTGTAGAAATGCTGAAATGTAACTAAACAAACAGTGTTTTTACGTGGTTCAGGCGTTAACAAGCCCTAGTCCACGAGTCGATGTTATTATACTTGGAAAAGGTTACAGTAAGATGGCTGGTGCACAAGAACTTCACACACTCACAGTGTTTCTCTCGGGTTCTCTTGAAGAAGATGAAGCTAGAGAGATTTTAGTAGAGTTTTTGCTATGTGATTTGTTCGTCCCTCTTCTTGTAAAATGAAGGGGTCTTTATAGCTAGGGTTTCGGATTAGGGTTTTTCTCTACGTACATGAGTCTTAATTACACCAGCCATAAATAGGGGATACAATTACTGTAGTAGCATGGCTACAAGACTCTATGTGGGTATATTTACGTGAAAGTATGGGGAACACACAAAGTCAGCCGTCTTTTCCAAGTTGTCAGCGGAACAATAGGCGAAAAGGTACCCTTAGGCGTGCTGGGATGTGTGCGGCTTTGACCTGACGGGCGTGTCAGGCGGGATCCTGTGTCAGACGGATATCATTCCAAATATGCCTTCTCCCGGACTCGACCGATCGGTTTTGTTCTGTACGAGGCACGGAACTGTTTCCGCGGAGACCACTCGAAGAGCCTCTCCTGGAAGGGCCTCCCCGAGGGGTATCCTTCGGGAGTCCGGGAGAGTCGACGAGTTTCCGTGTTGTGCTTGCTTGGAAGAGTAATCCGGATACTAAACAGGAGAGGCAAAGCCTTTCTGTGGATCCGCGAGCTCTGGTCACCTACCGTGAAAGACGTCGATAATTCTGCTTCCCCGAGGACATCAATCTAAACGCTATCCGGAAATCTGGATAACACTATTTTACCCCTCATTGTATTTTATCCTTAAAACACTTAGTTCCTTGTAAATGATATTTCAGTATACTAATTTAATTACTAAAATGAGATCTCTATCATTTAACACCTTGAACCAAACTAAAAGGAAACCATCGTTTCACTTCTTCATCAGAAGCTATAGATGTTCATATCTATGATTAACACTCCCACTCAATTATACTACCGAGTTCCCAAGATGTAAGTATGGGCTAGTCCGTAGGGTAAGCTGGTAACGAACAAGTCAAAGAACTCAAATAATACAATCAGTTAGAATACTAACCATTCAGAATTGAGATTGAATTGACCTATGGTCAACTATATGATATGACTAGAATAGATAATAACGGTATGTTTACTTATCTTATCAACTGTCAATATCGGTCCTGTCTGATGTAACAAATACATCCGATCTTATCTACTTTGCTAATGTTCTGGAAAGAACATAACACTGTAATGTGTAAGTCGATCATATCGTAGATTGGCAAGTCAGTGTAAATCATGTGCACTGACTAATCTTAGGACTAACTTATTTTGAACATATAATCATATTTATATTCCACTGTGATTACGTCACTATAAATAAGATTAGCTATATGCTCGGGATTTAATAGAAGTTTATATTAAACAAATAATCATGAAAATAAAACATGTGAGCAAAGTGATTGACCAAGTCAAAAAATGATTTCTATTCTTTTATTGATAATAAAATGATATTACAAAGAATTTTGGTTTTAATTAGGGCATAAAACCCCGAACAACTACAACTACTCAAACAGTGTTACCAACATAATCTTTTACAGGTACTACCAACACACATAACATGGTTACTGGAGCCAAAGTTCGGGTTTATAAATCTAAGGTCTATATTGCCTCCAAAGAACCACTTACTCTTGTTGATGCTTTACAAAGTGCAGATTGGAAAGCTGCTATGCAGGTTGAAATTGATGCCTTACATAAAAATGGGACTTGGTCTTTAGTCCCTCTACCTACTGGTCAAAATACCATAAGGTGTAAGTGGGTTTATAGGCTCAAAGAAAATATTGATGGTACTGTTGCCAAGCATAAGGCTCGGCTGGTTGCAAAAGGATTTCTGCAACAGTATGGATTTGACTTTACAGAGACATTTAGTCCCGTTGTGAAGCCTACAACTATTCGGATTGTCCTCACTATTTCCTTGTCTAAAGGCTGGTCAATCAAACAACTGGATGTTAATAAAGCTTTCCTTAATGGAGAGCTCAATGAAGAGGTTTTTATGCACCAACCTCCTGGTTTCTAAGATGCTCAATCTCCTCATTTGGTGTGTAAGCTTCACAAGGTGTTATATGGTTTGAGGCAAGCACCTCGAGCTTGGTTTGATAAGCTGAAATCTGCTTTACTTACTTTTGGTTTTTCCTGTGCTCGGGCTGATTCCTCTTTGTTTATCTGCATTACTCCTCATCATTGCTCTTTTGTGCTTGTTTATGTGGATGACATTTTAATTACAGGTAGTTCAGCTCCTATCATTTAAGCCTTAATTACTCAACTTCATCAGCTATTTGCACTTAAAGACCTTGGTGATGTCAATTATTTTCTAGGCATTCAAGTTGAACACACTGCTCAAGGTCTTCATTTATGCCAAAAGAAATACATTACTGATTTGTTGTGTAAAGCCAAAATGCAGTTTGCTAATAGTCTCAACACGAATATGACTGCTGGAGAAAAGCTCTTGGCCTTTGGGAGTGATCCAATACTAGATCCGTACTTCTACCGCAGTCTTGTTGGGGCTCTTCAATATGCCACAATCACAAGGCCTGAGATTACTTATGTTGTAAACAGAGTTTCTCAGTTTATGCAAACTCCACTTCAAAGTGATTTTAGAGTTGTCAAGAAGCTTTTACGGTACCTTAAAGGCACTTTGGACCATGGTTTGCTTTTACGCAGGTGTTTTTAGCTAAGTCTTACTGGTTTTTGTGATGCCAATTGGGCTTCCGACCGTGATGTCAGGCGTTCTACCACTGGCTTCTGCATTTATCTTGGCTCAAACCTGGTTTCGTGGTCTTCCAAAAAGCAACGGACAGTCTCTCGCTCAAGTACAGAAGCTGAGTATCGCAGTTTAGTTGTTGTCACAACAGAGCTTGTTTGGATCCAATCTCTTTTGTCAGAACTTCAACTCACACAAGTTCCCACTCCTATAATCTAGTGTGATAATCAAAGCACGGTTCTCATGTCGGCTAATCCCGTGCTTCATGCGAGAACAAAGCACATTGAGCTTGACCTCTATTTCGTTCGTGAAAAGATCTTCAACAAGCAGCTCCTTGTGAAACATACACCAGCTCATGATCAAACTGCTGACATTCTAAAAAAGGCACTCTCTAGCACTCGATTTCTGTTGTTACGAGACAAACTTAGTGTGGTCTCTTTGTCCACCCTAAGTTTGAGGGGGGTGTTAGAGAGTCTCTAGCTAGTTAGGATTATGTTACAATTTTGTTACTGTAATTAGTGTATATACTTTAGGCTATTAATTATTCTATTTCGACAGCTGTACCCAGCTGCAGCTGGCTTTCTCTATTGTTTATATACTTTGTACAGTAAGACTATACAATACAATCAATTCATTTTCTCAATTTACACTTTCATAATAGGGTAACTATTTTTTAAGCAGTTTTCTTTTTAAATAATTAAAAATCTAACAATAAAGTGAAAAAGTTGGGTCTAGAAAAAATATTAAATTACATACGAGCAGTTTGGAAAACGGATAAAAAAGCATAAGTAAAAAGTTTTTCAGGAAAAACTTTTTCGACTCTGAAGGAGCGGGAAAAACCCAGTTTTTCTACAAGCTTAAAAATTGAATTTTTACTTCGATTTTACGCCCTAAATTCATGATCCTAACTACCAAACTGATCCTTAACCCCTACCAAGTATTATTTCAAGTTCAAGTCTATGTGCCATTTTACCCCGAAACAAATTTTTTCAAGAACAGTAAAAAATGCTAAAGAACTCATAAACTTAGCAATAAAAAATAGAGATAAAACAAATATTGCATGGCATATCAACAATTGAAAAGTTTGAGAAAAGTACTTGTATAAAAGATGGAGTAGAGTTCTGAGACGCAAACTCGATTAGGCTGGGCAGGAGCTTTGTGGATCGTCAAGAACCGTCTGAGTTTCTGGATCCAAGAACCGTCTGAGTTTCTGGAGGTTTTGCGCCTTGTTCTTCGGTTTTCTTGAGGATAAAGATTTTACGTAAAATGTAAAAAGTAAAAATTGATTCTTAAGGATTATTTATATTAGTCGAGGAGCAGTTACCGAGGTAATCATAAAGGGTAACTTTTCAAGACATGGGGAAGTGTAGTAGCCGTCAAACCAGTTTTGGGAAACCGAAAAGACATGATTAGTTGCCTTTTTCGAGAAGGCATGGACGGCTCTGACAGATTTGATGGGGCATGTGAAGGATTGGTCTCCTAAGTTTACTGTATGCTGCTCGCAGTAAAATAAACTTAGGGGGCAAATATTTACCCAAAAATGGCTCATGATGACACGTGGCAAGAGTTTCTTACACGTAGTTGGCACGTGGCAGTTCTGAGTGAAGGGATCTTGTTCGATCATCGACCAAATAAGTGTTGATTCGTCAAGTCTCACGGTTAAGTGCGACCCGGCTGGTCGCATACTTCCATTTACTTCCTTTGAGATATGCAATCTTGTAATAATTATATACATTATATTTTTTTTTATTACCTTGATACGCTGATCTTAATTGTAATTAAGGCACATTGCCCATCTAACCCCCTTGAGCCTATAAATAAGAAGGAAAGGGCTCAAGGGAGGGACTTTTGACTTTGGCACCTTTAATCTTTGTATTCAGAGAGAAAAGCAGGGTGATTATCCACCGAAATTGTAATTCTCCTAAGACCTGTGAAACTCAAGAACCCTAGTTCCTTGATCACAGTATTGGGATTCAATATCAATAAGAACACTAAGTAGACGTAGGTTATTACCACCTAGTTGGGGCCAAACCACTATAAATCGCTTGTGTCACTTTCTTTCCATTTGATTCTCTTCTTGATTTCCTTTTTGTTCTTTTTCGTTTATTTGACTCCATGTCGTTGACCAAATCAAGGTTCAACACTACTAGATTCGTTTAGACCTATAGACAAACATACTTGCATTATGCAACCAAACACATAGATTCACTATGCAACCGTAAGTCACGAAGGGCCAATATACATTTTCTATTAGGATTAGTTAAAATACAAAGCCCCAATGGTATTACACAAGTTGGTGTAAAACCCTTAACAATTTCACATAATGAATGTGAAATTTGAGTTTGAGTTATAGGCATCTAATTCTAAATTTACAGTTTTTGGTTTAAAGTGGTATAATGGGGTAGGCATGCCCAAAAAATTCGGAAACATTTGAAGGTGTTTTAGGTTCCTTTTGGAGATGTAGACTAGGCCTCGAGGTGACGCGTCACCACCCAAGAGGCGACACATCACGTGCCAATTTTTTAAACTTTTGAAATCGCATCTAGCGAAAAGTTGCCTGCTTTAGGGTGACACCAAATCTCTGCTAAAATATCATCATACTGTTATCTCTAGGGAAAACTCAATTGATCACATTGCATAGGCAAAATGATATAGCAAAATCGAGTAGATACATTTGATTTGTTCAAATTTTTAGTTCAACGCCAAATAATGAGCAAAAGTAGGAACACTTTTTCATTTTGTTCTTGATATAAGATATATTTAAGATGTTGTTTTAGAAATCTCAACATCTCTTCTATATAATAAGTGTGTAAATAACGAAAATTCTTGATTTGAACGGTTTTTTTGTTAATATTCTTATATATAACATAATATTCTTATAGTATATTTAACGGTAGATTGTAAACATGATTTAAACTTAAAATCAAATTAAATAAATAAATAATTAAACAAATTAAAATATAATATTTTTGAGATATTTTACAATCACAATTATTTAAAAATAATAAAACCATATGTTTTATAACTTAAATAAAATTTAATTAAACTTAAACTTCACGTATTAGAATAATATCATATTAAACATATATCATAATATAATCTACTATCAACTAGAAACAAACTTCTTTAAAAAAAAAAAAACTAGCAATAAACTAAAATTTAAAATCCATGTATAATATTAATATGATTTGAGCTCATTTTCTTCGTTAAATTCACCAAAAAACATTGCAAGTTACATTAGAAACTAAAAATAATTGATGCATTTATACTACTCTACACTATGATTTTTTCTATTCTATTATTAATTTCTTTTTAAATATTATTATAATTTATATATATGTCATGTAGCCATGTAAATATATATCTATGTCAACATTGTGTTTAGATGTCATATATGTAGAGATTATTAATATCAATATTTATATATACTATAGAACTATAATTCATTCTATTATATATTAAAAAAAATGAACTGATTTTTATTAAATTATAGATAATATTTTGTCCTATTTTTTTAATAAAATTATGTCATACATTATATTAAACATATTTTATTTATTTTTATGATATTGTTTATTTATTTAAAATTTATATGATAATTAAAAAATAATAAAAATAAATAAACATGTTTATAACTTTAAAATTAAATAAATTTGTATTTCATCTTATTTTTATCTGTTATATATATATACATATATATATATATATATTCCAATTGAAGTTTTCTGTGCATTTTTCGTGTTATCACGTTACTAATGACACTTTAATTTCTTTCTTTGGATTTTTTTTCTTTAATATGATTATCTGATGATGTTTTTACCCAAGTTCGTTTTTTAATTTTTAAAATTTTCTTTACTATACATTGACACTGTAATATGTTCAGAGACTTGTCTTACAATAACCTATCAGGAAATTTACCGCGTTGGTCAGGCCTCCAGTTAGAATTGTATGTCTTTTGCATCTTTTTCTTCTAAAGTTTCGCAGTTTTAGATTTCTGAATAGTAATATATGATGGTAAACAAACAACTTGTACAGGAACTTTGCAGCCAACAACTTAACAGTCAGCGACTCAGGCATAAAGTGAGCATTGAAAACTACACATGATAAACACAACAAATTATCCTATAATTTGCCTTCTAGTTTTTATCAATTCATATATTTTATTTACAATTAATTTACTATGATATATATTCTGTCCATAACTTTCGACCATATGAAAATAATTGATACATTTGGTATGCCAAACGTTGATACGTATACTAAAGAGCGTGGTCATGTCATTTTTTTTTAAATATCTTATCTATAAAAATAAAATAAAATAAAATTCAAGATGTAATTTTCTACTAATTGCAGCAAATATAAGTAGTTTTCTTGACAATAAAAAAAGTTTAGAGCTAAAACTGAAGCTTCTCCTTTCTGTTTTTCACTCTCTCATCTCTCTTATCTTCTCACCACTCTTTCTCTCATATTTTCTGAGAAGCACTCTTGTATTTGACATGAAAGAAGACTAACTATTACTTTTTGGCTGCAGTCGTGATGCACGTACATGGTTTTGTCTCCAAAAGAACTTCCCCTGCATTAATCCACCTCGTAATCACTTCCATTCCATTTGAGTACTTCGTGTTTCTTATTTACTGAATACTTAATATATAAAATATAGATATTTATATATATATATATTAATTTATACGATTTTGGATGTAATAGGTAAGTTAGGGAATTCCTAGGGTATAGCACTATACATTTTTACACGTGTAGATAAATTATAATCCTAGTTTTTTTTTACTCTGTATAATAATTTAGGGGGTCAAAAACAGTATTTAAACAGATTGTTGCGTCCTCAATTGTACTGGAAATCTTGAACCCTATTTTCGGCTAACTTGTCCACATGGGTAAAAGTGCATAATACGGCGCGGTATGTAATTTAGGATAAGTCTACAGTGGGGATCAGGACTGTACTAGTCAATCTGATAAATAGTCAGAAGAGTCTGTACTCGTATTCCCTAGCACAAACCTTTCCTTTAATTTTACTAAAAAATAAAAACTGAGGCAAAAATTATATAAATTATAAATAGAATTACTTAGAGTATCTCATAATCATATCTCTATTTATATAACTCACTATAGCAGTGAGGCTTAATTATATCTCCATACAAAGAAATGAAATATGACCATAACAAACGTTACAAGATCAAACATAGCTCAGTATATATTCTTGTTCAGCATTATCACTCATCAAGTCATGACACATTTCCACTAAATCACACAGACGGTAATACGGAATTCGCAATCAAGTGTGGAGGACACCAACTGACAGCATCAAACGGGATTGTGTATGACGATGAAGCTACAAATATTGCCTCATCAACATGTGCTTTAACCAGTTCAGAGAAGTGGGCAGTATGCAAGGTGGGTTTGGATAATGCAGATAGTATACTAGATCTTCAAGACACCGCGGAACAAGTCACACAGACCAATAATGAGAAACCAGAGTTCTTTCAGACTGCAAGAATGTCCCAAGGATCACTAAGATACTATGGTCTTGGTCTTGTCAATGGATATTATAATGTGACCTTGCATTTTGCAGAAATTGGTTTTCCTGGTCGAAACTCAAATGAGTGGGCTAGTCTAGCAAGGCGTGTGTTCAATATTTACATTCAGGTAAGTTTGTCAAATGTATTAAGGAAATGATTGTGCACTTCCACAAAACATGTACATTTATGTTCAACTTATTATAATTTCTTCATTTTCTATAAAGGGAGTTCTCGTAAAAAGGGACTTTGACATATCTAAGGAGGCGGGTGGAGTTTTGAAAGCAATCTCAAGGCCTTTCAGAGCCAATGTGACAGAGAACTATCTTGAAATTCACTTATTCTGGGCTGGTAAAGGGACATGTTGCATACCTAAACGTGGTTACTACGGTCCATTGATAACGGCTGTCCATGCCACTGCTGGTAATGGCTACACATATATAATTGTCAATGGGTTCAACATGCTTCACTGCTCAAAATATTTGACACTTTGAAATGTTGTGTATTTATATGTATATATATTGATCAGATTTCAAAGTACCACAAAAAGGAGACAATAAGACAGGGCTGGTTCTTGGTATTGTAATCCCTACTGTGGTTGTGGGTCTTGCATGGCTGCTAATTGAATTTTACATGAGGAGAAAACCAAATGATAGGGATGAAGGTATAAGTAGATCATTAAAAGAAGAATAGTTAAAAGTCAAGTCTTGTTGATATGCATATCAGTGTTTTACATGTTATATTTTCTACTTCAATCTGTACAGAATTACTTGGAATAGGCCCCAAACCAGATACTTTTACCTATGCTGAACTAAGAGCTGCCACAGGGGACTTTAGTGCTTCAAACAAGCTTGGAGAAGGAGGATTTGGCAACGTTTATAAGGTATTACATTTTCTTCAACTTTCAAACAATAAATTTTCAATCTGAAGAGTGAAACAAAGTGATTTTGAATTCAACTTTGTAGGGTACGCTTTTGGATGGAAGGGAAGTAGCTGTTAAGCAACTTTCAGTAAATTCTAACCATGGAAAGACTCAATTTATAGCTGAGATTGCCACAATATCAGTTGTACAACATCGCAATCTAGTGAAATTGTATGGATGTTGCATTCAAGGAAATAGGCACATCCTGGTTTATGAGTTTCTTCCAAACAGGAGTCTTGATCAAGCACTATTTGGTATATAGCTAGTCAGTTATCTTACACTTCCATTCAATGTGTCGTAGTCTTCATTAATTGAACTATCTCTTATGGCAGTTTCTATATTATCATGACTTAAATGTTTTAGTATTATTCTATGATAGTTGTAGTTTCATTTGATTGGAAGAAACTACTTATAAGTTGCTAACCATTGCAGGGAAGAATAATTTGCGCCTAGACTGGCCTACCCGATTCAATATATGCTTAGGTACGGCAAGAGGGCTTGCTTATCTTCACGAAGAATCCAGGCCAAGGATTATACATCGAGATGTCAAAGCTAGTAATATTCTACTTGACGAAGAACTTTGTCCGAAAATATCAGATTTTGGATTGGCAAAGCTTTATGATGACAAAAAAACACACATGAGCACAAGAGTTGCAGGGACAATGTAAGCTCCTACACATACATTTTTAACTAATGAACTCATTAGATTATATTTATTTTTTAGTTCTAGAAAGACGTGACATGGAAGCTTACATAATAAGAATTGATTAGATGAAAAGATTACTGAGCCATATGATTTATGATATGCTGCAGAGGATACTTGGCTCCGGAATATGCAATGTGGGGCCACCTGACAGAAAAGGCTGATATTTTTGGATTTGGTGTTGTTGCTTTGGAGATTTTAAGCGGGAAACCCAACTTTTATAGCCATGGCAAGGACAATGTTCATCTTCTTGAACGGGTATGATAAAGAATTTCTCAGGCATTAGGTATTTAGATTAAAAATAGTATAGCATATCATAGGGGTTTCTTTTTTCTTTTTCTTTTTCTTTTTCTTACGGGAATTTATATAAATATATAAGAATGACTAGAACACATCTTATTTTTTTCAATATCGGTGCATTATTTTTTTATTTTCAGCACCTAAATAGATATAATCCTCAATTTTTTTATATGACGGTGTACATTGTAGCTATTTAGAATATCCTGTAAATTTTCAAGAAATTTTGAATAGTTAACGAAGCCGAAAACAGAGTTCAAAATATGAAATTTTACATGCGTACACAAAAAAACAGACACGCGTGCAACAGACAATTTAAATCATGTTTCGTTACCATAATTTATTCAAAATTTCTTGAAAATTTGTAGGATGTTCTAGATAGCTATAATGTACACTTTCATATAAAAAAAAATTTAGGATTATAACTATTCAGGTGCTGAAATAGAAAAAAGATAAATCGGTATTGCAAAAAAAAGAATACATTGTAGTCACTCCCTAAATATATATAATATATCATTTAATTCTATTTATTTGCTAAATACTAGTTTCAAAACTTTCAAAAATGCCATCTATTTTTACAATATTTACCACAATAAACACTAAATTCATCTTTAATCAAACCATTTCATAATTATATATATTATTAGAAATTAACATGAATATAGATAAAATATAATTGATGATTTTAATTAAAGCAAAGGAACATGTAAGAAGAAGAAAAAAAATTGACAAAAAACGAGCTTAGAGTTTGTACTGATAGCTTGTAAAACAGAGAGATAGTTTCCAAATTTCTTAAAAATAGACAGTGAAAATTGTACTGAAAATAGAAATGGCTAGAATAGTAAATGCTTGTTTTTAATGTATCAAGTAGCTAGAGTTTATCAACTACTCATGTGTGGACTTGTTCCCCAGGCCTGGACATTAGATGAAAGCAACAAAAGTTTGGAGCTGGTGGATCCTTTACTAGCTGAATATGACGAAATAGAAGCCAAGAGAATGATAAAAGTGGCTCTCTTATGCACTCAAGGATCTCCAACAGTTCGGCCACCAATGTCACGCGTGGCCGGAATGCTCGTTGGAGATATTGAAATAGACAACGCAAGATCGAAGCCAAGTTATTTAACAGATATGGATTACAGAGATACCACTACTTTTAGTACTGTTGCTAGCTCTTTAAGTGAGGCGTACACTCCATCCATTTCGTTCAAGAGCAGTAGTTGTCTTATGGCCAACTCTATATGATCGATGTCACCACAACTTGGAGTTTTTTCTTGGTGGTTCTTTATGATGAAGCTCTGTGAATAAGACGTAGGGCCCTTGTGCAAGACAATTATAGAAGTAGAAGATTGGGGAGAGACAAGAACATGTCCTTATTAGTGTTTAGGTGCTTCAAATTCATATTAGTCACGTTTATTGATATTTCTACCAACTATACAAGTTTGATTAAACTTTATTTGATGTGACAATATCTATTATGGTCGCTGTAATTTTCAAATTCGAGTCGCATCAATTGTAGGTTGTGTTTGCAGTTTTAAATTTAGTTGGGAAATAAAAAGTTAAGGGAAAGGGAAGGAAATAAAAAGGTGTGGAAAAGAAAAAGAAACATTTTAACAAGCTTGGTAAGAGCAAAATTAAAACAGAATGAAAGTCACACGGAACAAACTCTACACCTTACTAAATCACAATAGAACTATCCGTCTGTAGGTTGTATGATTTTTTGCTATGATTTCTTGGCTATGATGCAGGGAGCTAATACTGATTTGGGTTTTTCTTGGGTGTGATTTTAGAATTTTTTGAATGTCATGCAGTAGTAAGCTCATTATTAACTGAGCTTCTATTCTTTCAAACTTTTCTCTCTGCATTTTTCTTCAGTTGATTAATGTCATCCATTTATGAAACCACTCTTCTCGATCTTAATGGACGTATAGCAAATGTTTCTCAAGTCAAGAAAACTTCCAATGACTTAAAGTATAACAACAATAGAAGTTACAACAATAGAGGCAGATACAGAGGAGTTTTGGGATGACTGGGTATGAAGTTTTTAATGGGCATGGGATAAGTGGGTCTCGAGAACAACGTAACAACGTGTTTTTTTAGATTTAGTTTTTAAGTTTTTATTATTTAAATTTTAGGTTTGAAATTTTTCATTAGTTAAATTTGAAGATTTTTTTTATATGATTTATTTTTAATTTATTGATTTCTTTTATTTTGTTTACATTAGTTAATTTTTTAAAAATAAATTTTAATGGTTTTTAATATATTTAATAAATTAAAATTAATTTGACTCAATCGAGTGACACCACGTGTACCTCCTGACTCTTTTAATGGTCAGGAACCAACGTCTACACCGAAAGAGTAACAGTAAGTATTTTTGGTTAGGGGCCAACGTCTGCACCAAAAGAGTAACGGTAAATATTTTTGCAGCCAAAATATTTACATAAGCATTTAAGTGCAACAAGTCAAACTACATATGTATTTATGCCGTAAATTTCTATAATAATATATAATACATAAAAGTTTGGAGGAAAAATAATCATGCCAAGGCATTTATAGAATACATAGTTGACTAAAATACTAGGAGAATCCAAACTATACAAGGAAAGATAAATTTGTACATTCTATTCCTAGAAAGTTTCCAGTAAAATAGAAAAAAAAATATTTTCCCAATTAATTTACATTTTTCTACATTCCCCCTCAAGTTGGATTGAATATATCGATCAATCCTAACTTGCTAATATAAGATTCAAAACTCGGTTTCATGGAATAACTCCTATGGTCTCTATTATTAGTTAACACTAATGTTTCATGGAATGGGCATCGGGGCTTGTTTGCATTCCCTAAGGAAGGTTTCTGACTGTATTATTATTCAAGGTTAACTTCTATAAAAAAAAATAGGATTGATGATGTATTTCAAGTTTGAGTGACCCTAAGGCACACTCTTGAGTTAAATCATTAATCTAAAATAATGGAATACAATCACAAAGCTTAACTAGGATTTTGAGCAAACTAGTTAATCTTGACAAATAAGCAGTTGTTCGTAAGTCAAAAGAGAAAACAGTTGATTTTATGTTTTCACTTATGAATTTGGGAATTGTCTCAAAATTAATTTGAGATTAGTCTGGCCTACCCTAAGGTTGGTCCATTAATTTATTGCGGAATTAGTAATAATTAACTATACTCTAGTAAATGTTGATTTTGATCCCAAAAGAATTCACATTTGGCACGTTTGTATGTTGTACATTCTAAGCGAAATTGGGATTTCTTATATTGTATGTCAACCAACGCTTGAAGAACCACCTATAGTTCATATCTATAACATGCATGAAAAATATACCAAATGGTTAAAAAATAATAACATGGGGCAGTTTTGTATACTCAAAAGACTGCCAAAAGGGTACAAAGACAAGTACGAACACATCAATATATTGTATGAGTTGTGACATATGATTCATAAATAAAGATGTTGGATCTCCAAATATAATGGAGTTAGCAAAAAAGGACACATAAGGTAAATTCATATTTGCCTTTACTTTACTTTTACACTTATGTGATTGATGTATTATTTAACATTATGAATGTTATAATGCATGATTCTAAAATTATTTTTCTGTTCCTTGCATAAACGATAGATCTTCCTCCAAGAGTCAACTTCTAAAGGGAAGACATTGGCATTAAAGAACAAGCAGAAGGCCCATCATTAGTTTTAGAAATTTGTTGTTATTTCGAACAATATTATTTCTTTAATTTAGTTTTAGAGATTTTTTATTTCTATTTAGAACAAGAAAACTAATGTTTTAGAAATTTTTTAGTTTATGATTAGTAATGTGATTATTAATTGGGAACTTTATTATTTCTATGTTGCATGAACAAGGTTTTGATACTTCTTTCAATAATAATTCGATTGTTATCTTAAGATCTGGTATTGAAATATGTTATGCAAAATCCAATGATGGGTTGTATAAAAGGCAAAAGAGCGATCTGTATACAACTCTGAAATGTTAAAAGTTGCAAACCCAGGGTCTATTAAACGTTAAAAGACTGATTCCGACAGTGAAACATATCTATAGAATTTAAGATTGGGGCATATTAGTTTGGATAAAATTAACAGATAGGAAGGGATGGACCTGTAAGAGAATTAACTATTGGTTCTCTTCTAGTCTGTGAATTCTATCTGGAAGGCAAGATGACTAAAAGATTTTTCTCTGCAAAAGGCTCGAGAGCCATAGAACCACTCTAACTTGTACACACTAATATGTGTGGACCACTTAATCTGCAAGCAAGATGAGGATTTGAATATTCCGTCACCTTCATTGACGATTATCCAAGATATGGTTTCCAATATTTGATGCAAAAGAAATCTGAGACTTTTGGTAAGTTTAAAGAATTCCAAACTGAAGCTGAAAAGCAATTAGGTAAATCACTTAAAGTTCTTCGATCCGATCGAGGAGGAGAGTACCTGGATTATGAATTCAATGACCACTTGTGTGAGCATGGAATTCAATCCCAACTCACCGCACCAGGAACGCCACAACAGAATGGTGTTCCTAAAAGAAGGAAAATGACGTTATTAGACATGGTTAGATCAATGATGAGTTACTCATCATTGCCACTGTCATTCTGGGGCTATGCCATTCAATGTGAAATGTACGTATTGAATGTCGTTCCATCCAAGTCTATCAAGAAGACACTGTTGGAATTATGGAATAGTATTGAACCTAGGTTACACCATTTTTGTATTTGGGGGTGTCCAGCACACGTGCTGAAAGGAAAGACTAGAAAGTTGGAATCTTACACTGAATTGTGCATGTTTGTGGGATATTCCAAAGAGACCAGAGGTGGTATATGTTGGGGGAGATTGAGATAACACCACCACAAAAAATAGAATCTACACAAAATTTGGATTGATAGAGACTTAAAAAATTGAGAAAGAACATGCAAACCCAAGTAGAACAACGGTGTTCTTCAAGTTTTGATGAAGCTTCAAACCCTAGGCAAATCATCACTTTGAACTATCGTTACAGCAAACCCTTGAGCAAACTAAACACGAACCAAGGCTTATACACGTTGAGAAACGCTGTCCTAATACTCTATTTCCCAGCCACCATTGATGCTTGAGGCCTTCTCTTGAGGAAATGAGGATTATGATTGAACAAGCCTTCAACTCTCCAAGTCAAGCACTTTTTTGGAGAGTTCTTGGAGAAAACTAGAGATTCTTGGAGCTAGAGAGAGAATGAGGGTAGAGAGAGATTAGAGAGAGTGATCAAGTCTCCCAAATCATTGTTTTTGACCCATATATACAGTAGGCACCGTCATTAGGTTGAACCAATAGGATTAGACTTGCAAAACACATCATTTAGAGCATTTGCTGTTATATTATTTTATAATATAATGTAATATTATATTATATTATATTATATTATATTATATTATATTATATTATATTATAATGTCTTAGATTAAATAAATGTGACAAAGAATATCACATATTGTAACATATAATAGAGAGTTACAATATTTAGATATATGAGACATATCCAAATAATGTAACATATTTGGTGTTACAAATTTGTAACTTCCAAATATTACCATTTATTGTGTAAATTTGGTGTTACACAATATTGAGATGAATTTCATAAAGCCATCTGAGAAATGGCTTGTTAGAGATATGATTTTAACCCTAATAATGTGTTTTGGGGGTTACAAAATCATTTGGGAGGGTTTGGAACCGTTTGGAAAAATAGCACAAAATTTTGTGCTGAAAATGGTCAATGGCCACGGCCACTGAATGTTGGTGGTCGCGGCCTGTGGGATAGAAAGTAGTGGCCGCGGCCACTAATGTCTCTGGCCGCGACCACAGGCCAAAAACTAACCAATTTTTCAGTTTTTTCAATTTTTATTGAACGACTCAAAAAACCCAAATAACTCCCAAATCTCACTTTTAATTCCATATTAATCCAATTAAACATTGGTAACAACCATGGGAGTTGGTGGAATTTGAAATTCAAATGGTGTCTCTAAACTCTATAAATAGGAGCCTATAGCTCACTTGAAAGACACAAGATTTCTATCTATTAGAGCACTTGGCTAGAAACACCTTGAGGCTTGATAATTCCATAAAGCATTTCCAATATCTGTGAGAGATCCCTTAGTGATTGAGTTAGGGGGAAATAAGCTTTTGGACAAAGGTTTCAAACCTTGTTCAAGTTGGTGATCCCCAACACTCTTCACTTTGGTTGTGTGAGTGAGAGTTTATTGTTTTTGTTTTTGTTCTTATTTTCTTCTATTTCTTTTCCTCTTTTTCTTTTTGTTCTATTTACTTGTACTTTTGTTTAAGAGTTGTAATCATTTTATTTCATTTGTTCAAACACTTCTAGTTTATTTGTATCTTTTGTAATAAAGTTGTACTTTCTATTTCTATCATCTTACATCTTCGTCTCCTTTTATTTGTATTTTCAATTATAGAGTTGTAACACTCATTTAATCAATCATTATTTATTTGTAATATATTGCATAGAGTTGTATTTTCTTACCATTTCCATTGAGGCAATCTATTTTTTTCCTAACATTCAAAAGCTTATCCCTTTGTTTGTTTCAATGGAAGGTGAGACCATCAAAATCATGAATCAAGACTTAGTGAGGTTGGATAGGTTTGATGGGTCCAATTTCACTAGGTGGCAAGACAAGGTGAGATTCCTTTTGACCACTCTCAAAATCGCCTACATTCTAGAATCCACTCTAGAACCTCTCCCAACGCCATATGACAAGGACACTCCCGAGGAGGTGGAGAAAATAAGGAAGAGGGAGGAGGACAATCTCCTTTGTAGGGGTCATATCCTCAATGCCCTATCCGATAGGCTCTATGACCTCTACACCGAGACCAAATCGGCAAAGGAGATATGGGATGCACTTGAGAAAAAGTTCAAGGCGGAAGAGGAAGGTACCAAAAAGTTTTTGATATCTCAATACTTCAATTTCAAATTTTTTAGTGATAAACCTATTCTTCCTCAAATTCATGAATTGCAAATAATTGTTAACAAACTGAAAGTTTTAAAGATTGAGCTTCCCGAGGCCTTTCAAGTTGGTGCTATAGTGACTAAATTACCACAAACTTGGAAGAGCTATAGGAAAAGAATCCTTCATAAAAATGAGGATTATTCTTTGGAGGAAATCCAAAAGCATATTCGAATCGAAGAGGAATCGATATGTAGAGATAAACTTGTGGAGGGGTCTAATGGAGAGACTTCCAAAGAAAATGCGGTGTCATAACTAAAACATCACAAAAACAAAGGGAAAAAGGGTAACAAGAAACCTTTGGGTCCAAAAACCAACCCAAACAAGTTTAAGGGCGAGAAAGGTCATTGCTTTGTGTGTGGGAAAAAGGGTCACTATGCTAGAGCGTAGGCATAGAAAAGACCAACAAGGACCTAAGGTGAACGCAACTCAAGAGGAAAACACAGTTGCTACCCTTAGTGAGGTGAATGCGGTCCAAGGCAAGGTGAAAGGGTGGTGGTATGATACATGTTCCACCGTCCATGTCACCTATGACAAATCATTGTTCAAGACCTTTGAAGAGTCAAAGGGAAACCATGAGATTCAAATAGGCAATGAGGGCAAATCCAAGGTACTTGGCAAAGGTACCATTGAAGTCTTTTTCACCTCCGGCAAGAAAGTTACATTAGTGAATGTACTTTATGTTCCCGAAATGAGTAGAAACTTGGTAAGTGGTGATTTGCTTGGCAAGCCCGGCATTAAAGCTGTTTTTGAGTCTGGTGAACTTATACTTACCAAATCAAATGTATTTTTGGGAAAGGGGTACTCTTGTGAGGGTATGGTTAAATTGTGCACCAATGATGTAACTTTCAATGTTATCAATAAAAATGCTAATTTCGCCTATATTGTTGAGTATGATTCTTTATTTTTTTGGCATCTTAGACTATCACATATAGGTTTTTCAACTATGAAAAGAGTAGTTAAATGTGGTATGATTGCATGCTGTTGACGCGGTTCTTCGCCAACAGGTAATTAAGAGAAGAGAAAGGGATTAGTACTGAAAGTAGAACCGTCACAGATATGAAATCTTATAGGATGAACTAGGTGACTCCAGACACTTTTTTTAAGTGGTTCGAAGGTTAAAATCCTCCTACTCCACTAGTCGATATTATTGATATCTTCTGGGTATTTGGTTTACACAGTATATAGTTCTTCAAAGACTATTTTTTCCAACCCCTATCAACTCCCGGGGTCTCCATATTTATAGGAGAAGGCACCTGGAAGTTGGTAGGGAGGTCATCCCGTGACCTTACCATTTGTCATATCAACTCTGTGGCATTCATGATTAATTCCTAAACCTGACACATAAGTGTGGTCTAATCATCATGGAAGGAGATAATGGGTCGCACGGCCCAACCCATCCGTGGGTGTCTGACACGCACGTTCCTGCTGCGTGTCCGAGAAGTCAGGGGGATATCAGACACGTGATGTCAGATATATGCACGTTTATCTTGCGTGCGTTGACTTCATAAAGGCTCGGAGCTTCCTGGGCTCCTCGTGACACGAACAGCTCGTATTACGAGCTGTTCTCCTGGCGTGGCCTTCTGATGCCCCCTCTCGAGCTGAGAAGATCCATCCTGGAAATAGGATCTTCGTCCTGTGGGCACCTCGGACTAAACCTGATTAGTCCGAGGCTCGTCCTGCTAATCAGCCCGTGGGAAAATCAGGGCGTACACATGCAATATTAAAAACTATGGTAAATGTGAAACATGTGTTAAGGAAAAATGATTAAGAAACCATTTCCTAGTGTAGAAAGATCATCTAATTTACTAGATTTAATCCATAGTGATCTTTGTGAATTAAATGGTGTTTTAACTAGAGGTGATAAAATGTATTTTCTTACTTTTATAGATGATTTTAGTATATATACCTATGTGTTTCTTTTAAAGCATAAAGATGAAACTTTTGATGCTTTTAAATTGTATAAATTATAAGTTGAAAATCAACTAAATAAAAAGATTAAGGTGCTAAGAAGTGATAGAGGAGGAGAGTACTTCTCTAATGAATTCAATACATTTTGTGAAGAAAATGGTATAATTCATGAGTGCACTGCACCTTATACACCACAACACAATGGTGTTTCCGAAAGGAAAAATAGGACTTATCTAGAGATGATAAATTCTATGTTGGTGTATTCTAAGTTGAACTTCAACTTATGGGATGAAGCGCTTTTAACCGCTTGTCACATTCTTAATCGAATACCGATGAAGAAAAATGAGATATCTCCATATGAGTTATGGAAAGGAAGAAAACCCAACATAGGGTACTACACTTGTTCTACACTTGGGAATTGGTAGACCTCTCACCGGGGTCTAAGCCAATTGGGTGTAAGTGGGTATTTAGGAGAAAATACCACACTGACGGCATTATCCAAACCTTTAAAGCTAGATTAGTAGCTAAAGGGTTTAGGCAAAAAGAGGGTATCGATTATATCTATACCTATGCGCCTGTTGCAAGAACAACTTCTATAAGAATTTTGTTCGCTTTAGCTTCTATACACAACTTGTATGTTCATCAAATGGATGTCAAAACAGCATTTCTTAATAGTGACCTCAATGAGGAGGTCTATATGGAACAACTCGAAGGGTTTGTCCTACCAAAATATGAACATAAAGTATGTAGACTTGTAAAATCCTTCTATGGATTGAAACAAGCTCCTAAGCAATGGCATGAGAAATTTGATCAAGCCATCATGTCTAATGGGTTTAGACATAACAATGGAGACAAGTGTTTGTATTCCAAAACTTGTAAGGGATATGTGATCATTGTTTGCTTATATGTGGATGACATGCTTATTCTAAGTAATAGCATGAAAGGGATAGAAGAAACGAAGAGGTTTCTATCATCAACCTTCAAGATGAAAGATCTTGGAGAAGTTGATACCATACTCGGTATCAAAGTAAAGAAACATAGTGGGTGTAATGCCCCAGAATCCCTAATATGGTTTAATGGCTGGATTAGTAGGCCGGGAGGGCCATAACTGTTTAATTATGCCATTAAATGAATTTATGCATGTTTATGAGAATTATATTATAATATGATGTTAAATGCATGCATGTGGGTCCACAATTGGTTACAGGGGGTATTTTGGTAATTTGGCCCGTTGAGGGCATAATTGTATATTTGTTTGCATGTCAATGATATATTGTGAGGCCACATTATAATGTGGATTGGTTCGAGTTATTCGGCATGAGACGATCTTTAAATGTAAATTATCGGTTTGGTCATAACAGGCTTGAGCTCGGGGCTCGGGGCTCGGGGTGAGTCTCAGGGTGTTTTGGTGAATAGAGTGTTACCAGGAATTAGAGGGTAACGGGATAAGAATATTTGGTACTTGGGAATATTGAGATTAGCGGGAATTGGAAAGCGTTAATTATGATTAACGAGATAGGGGAAAATACCGATTTTACCCTTGGGATGACTTTAGAAACCTTAAATGACCTAGGGGCATTTAGGTCATTTGGTATGGATTTATATGAGGCTTTAGTTGGCTGTAGAAAATAGAACAAAACAGAACAAAGAATTCTCCTTCCCGTACATCACCTTCTCTTTGTCTTCCTTTGGAGTTTTTGAGTTCAAAGTGAGGAATCAAGCTAGGAAATCAAGGAGCTGAGTTCATAGGGTTGGTTCATTCGTTGAAGGGGGTTTAATCTCAAGTTTGAGGTGAGTTTCAGCCATTGGTTTATGGTTTTACTCTGTTTTGGCTTTAAGTTTTCAGCTTGTAATTTCCTTATGGATGGTTGGAATTAATGGAAGCTAGGTTGGTGTTTAACTTGGGTTTTGATGAGGGTGATTTGTAGATGAAGTTTAGGGGTTGAATTGGGTGTTAGTTTGATGTTTGGAATTGGTTTGATGGGTTGGTTTCAAGGAGAACGCAGGGGAAGAAATTCTGGTTCTTGCTGTTTTGCGTAATGAGCCGCGGCATGGCTATGGTGAGCTGTGGCCCACGTTGCATGGCAGGGAAGGCTGCCTCTGTCTGGGGGGCGTGCCGCGGCGTGGCTAGGGAGGGTCGCAGCCCATAAGGGCATTTTTTACTAGAAATGAGTTTTTAGCTTGGGGATTCAAACCTTAGGCCTCGAGATCGATCCTACTACCCGGTTTAGTAGGATTCGATGTCTTGGAGGCTAGGTTTTGGTTTGGGAACCTTTGCTTATCATTTTCATTGATGAATCCTATATTTTGGTTATGACCAGGTGACCGTTAAGGATTTAAAAGATTGATCGTTCTCAAGAGTCGTTCTTATATTTATTTCCACTCGAACCAGAGGTAAGAAAACTGCACCCTGTGTATAAGTGACATGCGTGTTTGTATTGAGGCATGTTGATTGATAAATGTGGACATGGATTGCATATTGAATGCTAGCAAATATTGTTTATCTGTATATGGCACTGACTAGTCAGGGACACTAACCTAAGAGTCAGAAATGGCATAGCGTTATGAACGTCGAGCCAAATGAAGATTAGATCTAATCGATATCAACATTGAATGGCTCTATGACATTAATGCTGGACCGACCCTTAGGTCGATGAACTTATAAGCGCTTGGCTAGTCTAAGACTAGTACTCAGAGCCAGAGCGTAAGGCCCCGGTGACTGTGGTCACATGGCTAGGGAACGATGTTCCAGGGTTGTGACTTTATGGTCATGAGGAAGGTTATGTTGGTGACTATTCACCATACACCTATCCCAGTAAAACTTTCGAAAGGATCACTTATTAGTTAAGCCCTGGTGACCCTATCGTCACATGGCTAGAGGGAGTTGTACCCACTTTTGTGACTTTTGCTACTGTCACCTATATGTTTTGGACTGATAGTCCTGAATGATTATTATGATCATTGTTGATATTATATCATGCTTTATTGTGTTTTCTTGCTGGGCCTTGGCTCATGGGTGCTATGTGGTGCAGGTAAAGGGAAGGAAAAGCTCACCCAGCCTTGAGTGGAGAGCTTAGGTGGTGATGTGTACATATGCGGCCGCTTGACCACCACGGCCAAGGAGTTCTTAGAGGGACTAGGGGGTTTACCCTATTTTTGCCGCTTAGGTCGGCGGGGATTGTAAATTTGAAACAGTAGTGGCCATTTTGTACTGTAATCAACTCGTAAATGTTTTGAATAGCTCATGAGCAGTTTATATACTTAATGAAATATATCATTTCCTTTTTATTGGTTTTTCACCTTAGCCTGTTAATAAGGGTTAGGACCTTGATTAGGAGGTCGGGAGGGCCATAATTGATTTATTATGCTACTCAATGATTATATGCATGTTTATGTGAATTATATTATAATATAATGTTATATACATGCATGTGGGTCCACAACTGTTTATTAAACTGTTTTGGCAATTTGGGCCGTTTAGAGCATGATTGTGTATTTGGGTGCATTTTGTGATTTGTGAATGAGATCCCATCATTATGGAGATATGTTCGAGATTTTTGGCATGAGACGATCATGAAATGCAAGTGTGCAGTCTAGTCATAACGGGTTTAAGTTCGAGGCTCGGGGTGAGTCTCGGGGTGGTTTTAATGATTAGAGCATTACCGGGAATTAAAGGGTAATGGGATATGGATTGTTGGTGTTTGAGAATAGCGGGAATTGGAGAGTATTAATTGTGATTAACGAAATAGGTGCGAAAGGACGGTTTTGCCCTTGGTGGCTATTAAGGTTTTATTTTAGACCTAAGGGCATTTAGGTCTTTTCCCCCTAAGAGATTGAGATAAACTATTAAGGCTGTAGAAGAGAAACAAAAACAGAGTTTCCTTTCTTCTTCTCTCCCGATAGGTTTTCTCCTTCATTTTTCTCTGGATTTTCAAGCTTTGTTTGAGGAATCAAGCCAAGGAACCAAGCTTTACCAAGTTAGGGTTATGCTCCACCATTGAAGAGGGTGCTAAGCTGAGATTGAGGTGAGTTTTTAGCCATTACAACTATAGCTTCTACTCTGTTTTCTGAGTTAAGTTCCAGCTGGTTTTTGAGTTGGAAAGTTGAGTTTCAATGGGTGTTTTGGCTAGGGTTCTTTGGGTTGTGATGCTTGGGGCATGTGAGGGTGGTTTTTAGGTTCATTTGGGACTGAATTTGATGTTTGGAAGCTTTTGATTTGGGTTGGAAATGGTAGAAACGAAGGAGGAAATTTCTGGGCTGAAGGTAGCGCTACAGCGCCCAGTGTAGGGCGCTACAGCGCTACCTGCAGAGGAGGTTGGGCGGTTGTGGTTCTGAGTAAAGCGCTAGGGCGCTAGGAGGGCAGCACTGTAGCGCTACCCTGTATCTTCAGAACCCTGTTTTAGGTGTTTTTAAGGGTTTTTGGCTCGGGGTTTCAATCCTTAAGGCCCGGGATCGTATCTACTCACCGTGTGAGCATGTTTCGAGGTCCCGAGAGTGGGGTTTAGACCAAGACCCTATCATTGTTGATTTTCATTAATTGGAGATTATATTTGGTTATGACTAGGAGACCGCTAAGGGACTAAGGGATCGATTGTTCTCAAGGGTCGTTGTTGTTCTAATTCTCGCTCGAACCAGAGGTAAGAAAACTGCACCCCATGTGTGACATGCATGGTCATTCTTGATGCATGTTGGATGTTTAAATGTAAACATTGATAGAATATTGAATGCTTGGAAATCTTGCCCATTTGCATATGGTTATTGTTGAGGCGTACTGGATGATTAAGTGTGATGCATGTGATGCACGAGAAACACATGAATAGAGCATGTCATGAATGATGAATATGAGATTGGTCAAAGCTTGAGTCTCTGTGTTTGTGCATGATCATTATTGTGCTAGCAACTGTTAAGTAAGCATGCTGAATGCCCCATCTTTGGATGTTTGACATATGATATATGTTTGGTAGCAATGCTTACTTGTGCATGGTACTGACTCATTAGTTAGAATTGGCAAAGGTGTTAGTATCAACTGTGAAGCTGTGACTCATTAGTCAGGTTCGGCAGTGGTACTGGGCACTGGTCACACGGTGCTGACTCATAAGTCAGGACGGCCTCAGTGTGTCCAACGCAAGCCAACAAAGATTAGATCTAATCGACAATCTGCATTGAATGACTCAAAGAGCATTAATACCGGACCGACCTCAAGTTCGATGAATATTATAAGCGCTTGTGTGACTTAACCATCAGTCACTCATCTGTTAAGTTAGAGACTTACCCATCAGTCTCTCAATTGTTAAGGCTAGTGGCTTACCCATCAACCACTCTTTTGCTTAAGCTAGTGACTACCCATCAGTCACTCATCTGGTTAAAGCCATTGCAGGAAAGCCCAGGTAACGGTATCGTTACACGGCTATGGGCACTGAGCCCTAGTGACTTGTTTGGCAGTCACTCATTATGGTTCAACAAGACCTCAAAGTGATATTCACTCATCTGATCAGAGTTATGAGCTCTGTATGATCATTTTGATCATCATATGCATGGCTTTGGGTGCTGAGCCCCGTAGTGACTTGCTTGTTGGTCACTCAGCATGGTTTACCAGAACCTCAAGTGTTGAAACACTCATCTGATTAGGATTGACGTGATAGTCATCCATTCAAAAGGGCAGGATTTCTTATCCTAGATACCCCAGTATTGTTTGAACACATTTGCATGCCTGAATAGAATTATGTTTGTTAGGCATGTCAGATATGATTTGATATCATGATATGACTGTTTATGAGCATATGAGTTTTCTTGCTGGGCTTCGGCTCACGGGTGCTGTGTGGTGCAGGTAAAGGCAAAAGGAAGCTGGACCATCCTTGAGTTGGAGAGCTTAGGTGATGACGTGTACATATGCAGCTGCTCGACCAATACTTGGGCAAGGTTTGAAAGAGGAACTAGGGTTAAACCCTGTTTTGCCGCTTAGAACGGCTTGATGTAAATATTTTCTTGTAATAGACCTTTAAATCATATTTTTGGGATCCCAATGTATAAAGTAAACGTTCTAATGAAATGTTATATCATAACCAAAACTTTTCAATCCCTAAACCGCTAATCATACTTAGTTACACGTTTATGGCCAAATGACTCGATTAGCGAGTTTAGCACTATTTGCAATGTGCACTGTAGCGGTCCCTGGAGTTGGGGCGTTACATGCAATATCTTGGGGTTCCAAGAAACAAACCTGTATATCTCACTCCACTATGGAAGCAGAGTTCATAGCTCTAGCTGCTACCGGCAAAGAGGCCGAATGGTTAAGGGATATGTTGATAGAGATTCCCCTAATCAAAGAGAATGTATCTACTATATCGATACATTGTGATAGCCAAGTGACATTGGCTAGTGTAGCACCCACATTATTTTGATATAATATAGCCAATAATCACATGATTGCATTGCATTACATATCATACAATATGTATAAATTGAGCATATGCATATTCTTATAAATGTTTCCATGTATAAGTATAAAAGTTGTGTATGTGATGTCTATATGTATGTTCAATATTATTAACCTTGTGGCGTTTAAGTTGTCTTTTATGGGTGTTTGATGTGCTCAAGATATAAGAAATGATGAAAAATATGGACAAGGCATGAAATCAAGTGAGAAAAGTGAGATATAGAAGGCAAAAGATGTTAAGTGGTGAAAAATAGTACAATGTCGATTACTAGTATTTCGGGGTAAAATTGAGTGTTAGTGGATTTACCAAATATAATTAAGGTCTCATTGATGAAGTAAAAATGGTTTTAGAACCATTAGATCAAGTCTTGATTGGAGGTATACATAATCAGTGGTATTGATGCAAAGTCAAAACGAGCTTAGCATAAGTGCGCTACGCTCGATCGGGTAAGCATAACTATTGGGTATGAACTCATATGGACCTAAGGTTTGGTGTGAGTGTTTTACACATAAGGATAATAGGCCTAGAAGATTATTAAGTCGAAATTATTAAAGTGATAAGGTTTTCATAAGTCAAAAGGTGAAATGATGAGGTGAAAGGTGTCAAATTTTGATACAATAAGGTCAAATCATTTAAAATAAAGAATTTTCACCAACCTTATCACTTTGCACGACCAAGACTCTGAAAAACAGAGAGAAAAGAAAACCAAAAACCATTTCTTGGCTGGTTTGAAGAGATTCTAAGGAGATCCAAGTGAAATCAAAGCCAAAGAAGTGGATTAAGCTTAGTTTTGGTCTTTTTATGGTAAGTTCTTATACTTGGAAGTTAAACCATGTTTTTGAATTTTGCTGAGAGCTTATCTATGGTGTTTTATCTCTTTTTTTAAGATATTTCTTGGTGGTTTGCAAGTGGTTTGAGGTTTAGAAAAGCTTGAAGAGATTGTTTTTGCCGAAAAGTTGCTCGGTAAGTGAAATTTTGTGTGTTATGAGGTTTTTGGGGTTCTTGGAGTACAAGCTGATTTTTGGTTGTTTTATTGAGTTTATAAGAGGGTAGATATGTTTATAAATGTTTGAATAGATGTGGAGACTCATTTAATTTGGGTGATGATCTTGGAAATTAGAATTTTATCAAAATCTATATATGATAACTTTGTGATGAATTATGTTGGTATTTGGGATATATGGTTATGGCATGTTATTTGATATTGATTACTGATTGATTTTGATATTTGGGGATAGCTAAAATTAAGGGAAAACTCTGTCAAAATTTCTCTAAGTGTCTAAGATAAATCTAACGCTCGATCTAGGTGGTTTAAGGCATTTTAGGCATGATTTGGATATGAAAGTTGATATGATGTTTTATGGGTATTTTTAAATGATGGTTCAATGTCTTACTGCCATCACTATGATGAGAAATCCATGCCATTGTCAGGATAAGCATATCAACACCTAAGACACCACTTGTTACACGGTGAAATATATTTTGGACAGAAGGTAAGTAAAGTACTCAACTGCAACATAAGAATTATATGTTATGTGAAAGTATGCATTATATGAATATTTTATGAGTAAGTGGTATTAACATACATTGACACTTCATCATAAATTTTTATGCATGGCATAATACTGATATGGTGAATTATTGTATGATGCCTTAGCAAGACCATGCATGATATTATGATGATTAATTATATGATGCCTTAGCAAGTTTTATGCAACATAAAAGCAAGTTGTAATAAGAAGTTTAAGTTCAGTGCCACTGTTTTGAAAAGGCAAATGAAAGTGTTAATAAGTGTAAACGGAGGCCTATAGTAGGCTTATAGTGGCAGCCCAATAATTTGGGCTAGGTTTTAGTGAACCAATTATATTGTTTGTCATGTTTCCATTTTTATTTCTCCTCCATATGAGTTATTATTATATGTATTGACACAACAATGTGTGGCCGCCTTAACTCTTGAGCCTGACGAGGCAACGATGGAATAAGGTTTTTAATGTGCCCTACTGTGGTGATGGCTAGCCGGAGGAGAACCCATGGGATTTTATATTATATGTGTAGCAAGCCCTGCAGGCATTGACCAATTCAAACAGTGTGCACAATATTAAGGGGCCCAAAAATTTAAAAAGAAGTTGTGTATGTCATTTGACATTGAGTAATCATTAGCATTGCATGCATTACTTTGCTTACTGAGCTTTATGCTCACAGTTGTCTTGTGTTGCAGGTAGAGAAAGAAATGAGTGAATGACATAAGGAGAACTGAACCATGGTCCTGACCCTGATTTGTACATATGAACACATCGACCTTTTGTGGGTTATTTTAGTTTATCAATGTGATATTTGTAATAAAGTGTGAAGTTATGTTTTGAAAACAAATTGAGTTATTTAATACTTATGTATAATATGTTTGAGACACACTTTATGTTTAATGTAAATAATGCGAAATAAGTTTTTTTTTTTTTTTTAAATGTCCAGACTTCCGTAGTAAGAAATTATGATATAGTTTTAAAACGTAACACCTCAGATATGGTTTTAACTAAAATAAGTGAGGGTGTTACAAGTTGGTATCAGAGCTATGGTTAAAATGTTCTTGTAGACCGTTCATATGTACACATTGAGGAAAGGATAATGCTCAATTCACCTGTAAGTTTTATGTGTGCATTTATTATGTGTTGGTTGCATGCCTCATGTGCATTATTGGCTAAATGACATAAGTTATGGGCATTTTGTTCTAAGATATATATAATAACATAGATGGATCGTGAACATGCAATGGGGGCTACTGAAGGCTCTTACAGTAATAAATATGAACAAGAAATGGCTCAACTTCGAGCAGTAGTGAATAGACAAGCTGAACAAATTGAGAAGTTGTTAGCAGAACAACGACAAAGACAAGCACCATCACCACCTACTGAAACTCCAACACCTCCACAAGTTCCACCTCCACAAGCCCCACCTGCAGTGCACCCCATGGAACCACTATATGAATGTTTCTGAAAACAACACCCACCAGTATTTGAAGGTAGCACTGACCCACTTGACGCACAAGACTGGAAGAGTTCTTTAGAAGACATCTTTGAGTTCATGCAACTAAGTGACAGGGAAAAGGTTTCTTGTGCTGCACATACACTGAAAAAAGATGCTAAGATATGGTGGAAGTGGTTAAGTAGACTAGAGAAGTGAATCAGATGACTTGGGCAGAATTTGAACTGGTCTTTAATGAAAGGTTTTATAATGAAGCTGTGTTGACTGCTAAAGTAAATGAGTTCACTAGATTATAACAAGGAAATCTTTCAGTGGCTGAGTACGCCAGGACATTTGACCGGTTAGCCAAGTTTGCACCAGACTTGGTTAACACTGAAACTAGTAGAGTGAATCGCTTCCTGGAGGGTCTGCAACCAGAATTGGCTAGAGATGTGGATATGGGACGTACAGGGCCTCTTTCTTATGCTCAGGATGTGGAGAAAGCTTTGAGAGCTGAACACAGAGAAGAAAAGATAACAAAAGCTAAAGTTGCTACTAGCATGCCTCGTAGAGACACTCCATTCAAAAAAGAACAAAGCCACTTTCACAATGACAACAAAAGAGGGGCCCAGAATTTCCAATTTAGACAAGGACAGAATAAGAAATTTAAAGGAGGTCAGCAAAATATGAAATCTGGATTCCAACAACAGCCACGATGTCAAACTTGTGGAAAGAATCATTTCGGGGAGTGCAGGCTTCTAACTAAGAGCTGCTTCAAATGTGGCAAGGGGGATCATTTTATCAAAGATTGTCCATTGATGAAGAACCGGCAAAATAAGGATGAACCTCAAAAGACAAATGCTAGGGTGTTCACGATTACTGAGGCTGATGCTGATACCAACAACTCTGTGGTGTCAGGTGATATTTTTGTATCTGGTATTCTCACTCATGCATTAATAGATTCAGGTGCCACACATTCATTTGCATCCCTGACATATGTAAAAAGGTTGGGTAGATCGTGTGAAAAATTGTCAGAAGTTTTTAGTACAATGTTACCATCTGGAGAGATTTTGTATTCTACTCATTGGTTGAGGGGGCTTCCTATTTGCATTGATGGTAGGGAATTATATGCTGGTCTAATAATGTTAGAGATGCACGATTATGAGGTGATTTTGGGTATGGATTGGCTTTCAAAGTATAATGCCACTATTGATTGTAGAAAGAAAACAGTGATATTTAACCTTCGAAGGAGGATGAGTTTATGTTTATTGGAAGGACATCAAAAAGTTGCATTCCTTTAATTTCTGTTATGAAGGCCAGGCGACTGTTGGAAAGTGGATGTATGGGTTATCTCGCCAGTGTGGTTGACACTTATAAGGAGCAAAAGTTAAAACCGAAAGATGTACCGGTAGTTAGAGATTTCTTAGAAGTGTTTCCAGAAGACTTACCGGGATTGCCTCCAGAAAGAGAAATTGAATTTGTGATCAAGCTACTTCCTGGTACAACCCCTGTGTCCAAGGCACCTTATAGAATGGCACCAGCAGAATTAAAGGAATTAAAGATACAATTGCAAGAACTCCTGGATAAAAAGTTTATCAGGCCTAGTTTTTCACCATGGGGAACTCCGGTGCTATTTGTGAAGAAAAATGATGGGACAATGCGAATGTGTATTGATTATAGAGAACTCAACAAGTTGACAGTCAAGAATAAGTATCCACTTCCTAGAATTGATGATCTTTTTGATCAATTACAAGGAAGAGGAGTATTTTCAAAGATTGACTTGAGATCTGGGTATCACCAATTAAAGATTAGAGAAGAGGATATACCAAAAACTGCATTTCAAACTCGGTATGGCCATTATGAGTTCCTTGTGATGCCATTTGGATTAACTAATGCTCCAGCTGCATTCATGGACTTAATGAACAGGGTGTTTAAGGACTACCTTGATAAGTTTGTAATAGTGTTTATTGATGATATTTTGGGGTATTCTCGATCCAAAGAAGAACATGAGGAACATTTGAGGTTGACGTTGGAGAAATTAAAAGAAAAACAACTCTATGCCAAATTTAAGAAATGTGAATTTTGGCTAGAGAAGGTGGCATTTTTGGGTCATATAGTCTCAAAAGATGGTATTTTAGTGGATCCATCAAAGATTGAAGCTGTTAGTAAATGGAATAGACCAACAAATGTTTCAGAAGTAAGGAGTTTTCTGGGATTAGCAGGCTATTACCGAAGATTTGTTGAAGGATTTTCCAAGATAGCAATGCCATTGACACAACTGACGAGGAAGAATCATAAGTTTGAATGGACTGAATCTTGTGAGAAAAGTTTTCAAGAGTTGAAGCAAAGATTGGTTTCTGCTCCAATACTTACTATTCCATCTGGATCAGGAGGACTTGTGATTTATAGTGATGCTTCAAAGCAAGGTTTAGGGTGTGTGTTGATGCAGAATGGCAAAGTCATAGCTTATGCTTCTAGACAATTGAAGGACTATGAACAGAAGTATCCAACACATGATCTGGAGTTGGCAGTAGTTGTTTTTGCACTAAAGATTTGGAGACACTACCTGTATGGTGAGAAGTGTGAAATATATACCGATCATAAAAGTCTCAAGTATTTCTTCACTCAGAAAGAATTAAATATGAGACGAAGGAGATGGTTGGAGCTAGTGAAAGATTATGATTGTCAAATACTTTATCATCCTGGAAAAGCAAATGTAGTTGCAGACGCACTGAGTAGAAAATCTCATGGTAATGTGTCTTTTGAGGAAATTGACAAGACCACTTCAGGAGGACATGTGCAGAGCAAAGATTGAGGTAATCACAGGAAGATTATTAGTAATGACTATTCAGTCTACCTTGTTAGAAAGAATCAAACAAGGTCAATGTGAGGATCCTTACTTGGTGGAACAAAAAGGTGAATTGAAGAGTGGGAAGGTCAATGAGTTTAGTGTGTCATGTAATAGGATGCTAAAGTTCAAGGAAAGAGTTTGTGTCCCTAATGATGAGGAGTTGAAGAGAAAAATCCTTACCGAAGCTCACAATACTTTGTATTCAGTACTTCCGGGGACGACAAAGATGTTTAATGACTTGAAAAGACACTACTGGTGGCCCAACATGAGAAAGGAGGTGGTCGAGTTTGTAGCCAAGTGTTTAACCTGTCAACAAGTGAAAGTTGAACATCAGAAACCTGCTGGTTTACTACAACCAATACAGATACCAGAGTGGAAATGGGAAGAGATTACTATGGATTTTGTAGTTGGATTGCCAAAGACTTCTAAACAACATGATGATATATGGGTTATAGTAGACCGATATACCAAATCAGCACACTTTCTTCCTGTACGCATGACTTATACTATGGACCAGTGGGCTGAATTATATGTTCAAGAGATTGTTATACTTCATGGAGTGACAGTATCTATAAGTTCAGACCGGGATGCTCGATTTGCTTCATTGTTTTGGGAAAGTTTGCAAAGAGCATTGGGCACAAAATTGAAGTTTACTACGGTATATCACCCCCAATCTGATGGACAATCTGAAAGGACCATTTAAACTCTTGAAGATATGCTCTGAGCTTGTGTCCTAGATTTTCAAGGATCATGGGAGAAGTATTTGTGTTTGATAGAGTTTTCTTATAGCAATAGCTTTCATGCAACGATTGGTGTAGCACCGTATGAAATGTTATATGGCAGAAAATGCAAGTCACCAATTCATTGGGATGAAATGGGAGAAAGAAAGTATCTTGGTCCAGATCTTGTCAGAAGGACAACTGAAGCAGTAGAGAAAATAAGAAAAATAATGTTTACTGCTCAGAGTAGACAAAAGAGTTATGCTGATCAAAAGCGAAAAGATGTGGAGTTCAACATTGGGGGCAAGGTATTTCTGAAAATTTCCCCTATGAAAGGAGCAATGAGGTTTGGAAAGAAAGGGAAGTTAAGCCCAAGATTTATTGGACCTTTTGAAGTATTAGAAAAGGTGGGAAAGGTAGCCTATAGACTGGCATTACCGCCATCATTGTCAAATGTCCAAGATGTTTTTCATGTCTCATTATTGAGAAAATACGTTCCAGATCCTTCACATGTGCTAAACTACGAGCCAATAGAAGTTGAACAAGACCTAACATATGAAGAAAAACCAGTGAAAATTCTTGTTAGAAAAGAGAAAGAGTTGAGAAATAAGAAGATTTCACTGGTAAAGGTCTTGTGGAAAAGTTCAAATATTGAGGAAATGACATGGGAACGGGAAGATGAAATGAGATCTAAATACCCCGAGTTCTTTGGGTAAGATAATTTCGAGGACGAAATTTTTATAAGGTATGGAGGATTGTAGCACCCACATTATTTTGATATAATATAGCCAATAATCACATGATTGCATTGCATTACATATCATACAATATGTATAATTTGAGCATATGCATATTCTTATAAATGTTTCCATGTATAAGTATAAAAGTTGTGTATGTGATGTCTATATGTATATTCAATATTATTAACCTTGTGGCATTTGAGTTGTCTTTTATGGGTGTTTGATGTGCTCAAGATATAATAAAGGATGAAAAATATGGACAAGGCATGAAATCAAGTGAGATATAGAAGGCAAAAGATGTTAAGTAGTGAAAAATAGTACAATGTCGATTACTAGTATTTCGGGGTAAAATTGAGTATTAGTGGATTTATCAAATATAATTAAGGTATGATTAAGGTCTCATTGATGAAGTAAAAATGGTTTTAGAACCATTAGATCAAGTCTTGATTGGAGGTATACATAATCAGTGGTATTGATGCAAAGTCAAAACGAGCTTAGCATAAGTGCGCTACGCTCGATCGGGTAAGCATAACTATTGGGTATGAACTCATATGGACCTAAGGTTTGGTGTGAGTGTTTTACACATAAGGATAATAGGCCTAGCAGATTATTAAGTCGAAATTATTGAAGTGATAAGGTTTTCATAAGTCAAAAGGTGAAATGATGAGGTGAAAGGTGTCAAATTTTGATACAATAAGGTCAAATCATTGAAAATAAAGAATTTTCATCAACCTTATCACTTTGCACGACCAAGACTCTGAAAAACAGAGAGAAAAGAAAACCAAAAACCATTTCTTGTCTGGTTTGAAGAGATTCTAAGGAGATCCAAGTGAAATCAAAGCCAAAGAAGTGGATTAAACTTAGTTTTGGCCTTTTTATGGTAAGTTCTTGTACTTGGAAGTTAAACCATGTTTTTTAATTTTGCCGAGAGCTTATCTATGGTGTTTTATCTTTTTTTAAGATATTTCTTGGTGGTTTGCAAGTGGTTTGAGGTTTAGAAAAGCTTGAAGAGATTGTTTTTGCCGAAAAGTTGCTCGGTAAGTGAAATTTTGTGTGTTATGAGGTTTTTGGGGTTCTTGGAGTACAAGCTGATTTTTGGTTATTTTATTGAGTTTATAAGAGGGTAGATATATTTATAAATGTTTGAATAGACGTGGAGAATCATTTAATTTGGGTGATGATCTTGGAAATTAGAATTTTATCAAAATCGGTATATGATAACTTTGTGATGAATTATGTTGGTATTTGGGATATATGGTTATGGCAGGTTATTTGATGTTGATTACTGATTGATTTTGATATTTGGGGATAGCTAAAATTAAGGGGAAACTCTGTCAAAATTTCTCTAAGTGTCTAAGATAAATCTAACGCTCGATCTAGGTGGTTTAAGGCATTTTAGGCATGATTTGGATATGAAAGTTGATATGATGTTTTATGGGTATTTTTAAATGATAGTTCAATGTCTTACTGCCATCATTATGATGAGAAATCCATGTCATTGTCAGGATAAGCATATCAACACCTAAGACACCACTTGTTACACGGTGAAATATATTTTGGACAGAAGGTAAGTAAAGTACTCAACTGCAACACAAGAATTATATGTTATGTGAAAGTATGCATTATATGAATATTTTATGAGTAAGTGGTATTAACATACATTGACACTTCATCATAAATTTGTATGCATGGCATAATAGTGATATGGTAAATTATTGTATGATATAAGACCATGCATGATATTATGATGATTAATTATATGATGCCTTAGCAAGTTTTATGCAACATAAAAGCAAGTTGTAATAAGAAGTTTAAGTTCAGTGCCACTGTTTTGAAAAAACAAATGAAAGTGTTCATTAGTGTAAACGGAGGCCTATAGTAGGCTTATATTGGCAGCCCAATAATTTGGGCTAGGTTTTAGTGAACCAAATATATTGTTTGCCATGTTTCCATTTTTACTTCTCCTCCATATGAGTTATTGTTATATGTATTGACACCACAGTGTGTGGCCGCCTTAACTCTTGAGCCCGACGGGGCAACGATGGAATAAGGCTTTTAATGTGCCCTACTGTGGTTATGGCTAGCCGGAGGAGAACCCATGGGATTTTATATTATATGTGTAACAAGCCCTGCAGACATTGACCAATTCAAACAGTGTGCACAATATTAAAGGGCCCAAAAATTTAAAAAGAAGTTGTGTATGTCATTTGACATTGAGTAATCATTAGCATTGCATGCATTACTTTGCTTACTGAGCTTTATGCTCACAGTTGTCTTATGTTGCAGGTAGAGAAATAAATGAGTGAATGACATAAGGAGAATTGAAGCATGGTCCTGACCCTGATTTGTACATATGAACACATCGACCTTTTGTGGGTTATTTCAGTTTATCAATGTGATATTTGTAATAAAGTGTGAAGTTATGTTTTGAAAACAAATTGAGTTATTTAATACTTATGTATAATATGTTTGAGACACACTTTATGTTTAATGTAAATAATGCGAAATAAGTTTTTTTTTTTTTTTAAATGTCCAGACTTCCGCAGTAAGAAATTATGATATAGTTTTAAAACGTAACACCTCAGATATGGTTTTAACTAAAATAAGTGTGGGTGTTACAGCTAAAGCATACAGCGGAGTGTGTAATGGGAATTCTAGACATATTAGTCTAAGACATGGATATGTAAGAGAATTAATTCAAAGAGGAGTCATCTCAATATCCTATGTGAGAACAAGTGAAAATCTGGCGAATTCTTTCACTAAGCCACTAACGAGGGATTTATTGGCTGCATCATCTCGAGGGATGGGACTTAAACTTCCTAAAGAGATTCACAATTGATGGTAACCTATCTTAACACTAGTTATTCAACTAGTGTTAGGTTCAATAGGTAACAACAAGTCAATCAAGTGAATACTAGTTGTACTCAAAACAAGTCTCATCTGAGATATTGAGTACTTGTGTGTTACCAAGTTGAGGGTTAAAACCGAAAGGTTTTTTTAATAGAATTCAGTCTTGTGAAGACAAGTATTTTGGTAACAAAATACTGTAAGAATTCTACCTATATGGATCTAGGGGTGGTGCCGCCTCTCATGAGAATTGGGAGTATTCTCAAGAACGTCCATGAATGGAAAGTGCACTTGGCCATTAACGGTGCAAAGCGAGACATAGAGGTCTCAAGTGAACATCACAAAGGTGTGTGTGTTATCCCCGATTTGTCATCATGAAAAGATGGTTCAATGCCTAGTACAACCAAATTTTCGATAAATTTTGTGATAATTACACTATAGTAAAGTTCAAGTTGAAAAACACTTTGCTTTATGCACTAATGCAATGACTCCTATAAGAGAGAGTTCTTATTTAATTAAGTGGGGGATATGTTATATTTTAAAATATAATGATTGATTAAATAAGTGTTACAATAGATAAATATTTAATCTAGTGGGGGAATGTTATATTATTTTGTAATATAATGTAATATTATATTATATTATAATATAATGTTTTAGATTAAATAAATGTGACAAAGAGTGTCACATATTGTAATATATAATAGAGAGTTACAATATTTAGATATATGAGACATATCCAAATAATGTAACATATTTGGTGTTACAAATTTGTAACTTCCAAATATTACCCTTTGTTGTGTAAATTTGGTGTTACACAATATTAAGATGAATTTCATAAAGCCATTTGAGAAATGGTTGTTAGAGATATGATTTTAACTCCAATAATGTGTTTTGGGGGTTACAAAATCATTTGGGAGGGTTTGGAACCGTTTGGAAAAACAGCACAAAATTTTGTGCTGAAAATGGTCAGTGGTCGCGGCCACTGAATGTTGGTGGCCGCAGCCTGTGGGACAGAAAGTAGTGACCGCGACCACTAATGTCTCTGGCCGCGGCCACAGGCCAAAAACTGACCAATTTTTCAGTTTTTTCAATCTTTGTTGAACGGCTCAAAAAACCCAAATGACTCCCAAATCTCATTTTTAATTTCATATTAATCCAATTAAACATTGGTAACAATCATGGGGGTTGGTGGAATTTGAAATTCAAAGGGTGTCTCTAAACTCTATAAATAGGAGCCTATAGCTTACTTGAAAGACACAACATTTCTATCCATTAGAGCACTTGGCTAGAAACACCTTGAGGCTTGATAATTCTAGAAAGCATTTCCAATATCTATGAGAGATCCCTTAGTGCTTGAGTTAGGGGGAAATAAGTTTTTGGACAAAGGTTTCAAGCCTTGTTCAAGTTGGTGATCCCCAACACTCTTCACTTTGGTTGTGTGAGTGAGAGTTTATTGTTTTTGTTCTTGTTCTTATTTTCTTCTATTGCTTTTCCTATTTTTCTTTTTGTTCTATTTACTTGTACTTTTGTTTAAGAGTTGTAATCTTTTTATTTCCTTTGTTCAAACACTTCTAGTTTATTTGTATCTTTTGTAATAGAGTTGTACTTTCTATTTCTATTATCTTACATCTCTTTCTCATTTTATTTATATTTTCAGTTATAGAGTTGTAACACTCCTTTAATCAATCATTATTTATTTGTAATATATTGCATAGAGTTGTATTTTCTTACTATTTCCATTGAGGCAATCTATTTTTTCCTAACATTTATGATATTTCACGTCGCCTGCTAGGGTTTCTGGAAACCCTAGCTTCCAGGCGATGTGTCGCTTCTTAGGTGGCGACGTATCGCCACCCCCTCTGACTTTGGATACTTCCAAAGATCCAAAAAATGCTCCAAATTCCACCAAAAAATTTGGGAACCCTTAGATACTTTTATGTATCACTTTGGACCCAAATTTGTATTTTATAAGTGCCTACAATTTGAAACTCAAATTCACATGTACACTATGTGAATTCTACTAAGTGTTTATACCATGCTTGTATTTTAACACTTAATCATTTGTATTTAACCAATCATAACAGTATATTCTATAGTCCCAAGATATTTGTATCGACAAATGTTACTTTTCTTGAATATGACTATATTAACAACCACAAACCTCACAGTAAGTTTGTACTGGAGGAGATGGTCTTAGATCAAGTAATAAGATCACCAAATATTTCCAATGAACAATGACAAAAGAAAACCACAAGTTCTAGTCAAAACAATAGAGAGCTTCGTCGTAGCGGGAGGGTTGTTTGGCAGCCAACTCGCTATGAATATGAAGTTCAGATGCTTGTGTCTGACGCAAACAAAGATGATCCATTAACATACATGGATGCAATGGAGGATTCTGACAAAGAAAAATGGAAAGATGCCATGAACCTTGAAATGGAATCAATGCATTCCAATTTCGTCTGGAATCTTGAAGATCTTCCTGGAAATGTTAGACTTATTGGTTGTAAGTGAATATTCAAGAGAAAAAGAGGAGCAGATGGGAAAGTGGAAACTTTCAAAGCTAAGCTTGTAGCCAACGGTTACACTCAGAGAGAAATGGTGGATTATGAAGAAACTTTTTTCTCTTGTAGCCATGGTAAAATCTATCCACATACTCTTGTCCATAGCTGCTTGCATGGATTACGAGATATGGCAAATGGATGTTAAGACAGATTTGTTAGGAACAGTTCCTAGTGCGCAGCAGAAATTGCGGTAATGGTAGAATCGTATACAACAAAAAAAATTTCATATAAACAATTTTATATGAGGATCCTTTAATATGCAATATGTTAATCAACAAAATATGTATATATAAAATAATACGAAATGATTTACCTCTTGTAGCCTATCAAGAATCATTGAATCTTTTCGTATATATTTCAATATTCCTATCCTCGCTAGAGTACTCACACCTAGATCTTCCAAGATGTTCTTTACACCTCAGAATGTGGGTGGGCACATAGAGAACAAAAAACAATATTTGTGAATCAAAAGTATTCTCAACACATGAGAATCTTGATTATAGGCTAGAGAGAGGTTTATCATTTGTGTGAAAAAAATGATGTAAAAATTGTTCTATTCTTATTTTCAATCATATAGAATATATAGGTATTATTATCATAATAATAATATTAATAATAAATTTGATTATCTTAATAATAATAAATAAATGATAATTAAAGACAAAGTCTTACATTCCATTTCAAAAACCCTTTTCAAAATGTTTTATTAATTAATTAAATAAAAATTAAAACAAAACTAATAACTAATCACCATTAGTAATGATACACGCATAGGGCAGTCCAAGAAGCCCTATTCATGTAACACTATCTTGAAAAATGGGATTTGATTTTTCATGCATTTTTATTTTTAATTAATTAATAATTAGAAATTCAAATAAGGTATCATCTTTTTAAGGAAAAGATAACAACTTAAATTTCAAAATTCAAAATTTGTATCTTATTATTAATTAAATAAATATAATAATAAAAACAAATTTGACTATCCATATTTATCCTTTCACACTTAAATAAAATAATTGATTAAAATCAACTTCTTTTATTTCTACACAATTTCAAAAATTGCAATAACGCAATAACAAATTATGCAACTTCAATTATCACATAATTGCATATTTATTCCGAAGAATAAATATTCTCTCAAATATCTCATTCACAGTTTGACAATTGTATCAACTCTTACCTTGAATAGTGTTGATAGAGACGCCCCGGGGACCTATGGACCAATAATTCCAAGCTCCAATAAATAAAAGATTATTAACCAAAACTTTTTGATTCAATAATCATATTTATTAATCTCATGATTACTCCACTATAAATATGAGATTGCACTCTTGAGAATTAAAGACATATTTATTGAGTACTTTATTGTAACCATAAAGTGTCCGTTGATATAATCATTACATACAAATTAATCCTCTATTGATGATTCATAATTAAGTGGAAATAAAATTACCATTTTACCCTTTTAATTATATCTTGATTCCTAGTGTACCATTGACTTTACTAGTGAAGGTTAATTCATAATATGATTATCAATTTGACGTCAATAACCTTTTCAGTTCTGAAAGCCAACCCAATAGGGAACCATCATTCAATCTATAAGATGGTATAGATTCCAAATCTGTTAAGCTATGTCCCCAGCCATATACATCATTGAGTCCCTGAAACAATAGTTCTTAGTCTGATCATTCTGACAAACCGTAACGCGTGAATCAAATGATCAAATAACATATATAGGAGTTCATAGTAACTTCATGATTAAGATCAATTTGTATATGATCATCAGTTGATGTGTTTTATAATTTCAAACAAGTATTAATAAATCACATCTAGTCCAATTCTACATACTCTCAGTATGCAAAGTACCTCCACTCAAGTGTCCTACTACACTAGTAACCCGGATCTAGGCCACATGTATTCATAATACTAGTGGACCATACTAGCAGTAATTTATCTAAAGGTTCCATAACTTTATTTTATTGCGAACTATTTAAGTCTATTATCTCAATCTTGATCCTCTCATACCAATATGAGATTGAGACCACATAGATAAACTTGAGAATTTTATGATATTTACTTAATATTATTAACAATAATATAGTACATAAGATACATATATTCAATAATTCAATTAATTCATTTATTTCATTAAAATCATTGTCAACTACAATTGCTTTAATGACACAATTCCCAACCACTTGCCCTAAAGAAAATGAGGCATTTCCCTTAACCCCATGCTTCTTACATGACCCTGAAAAGATTTAATAAATAAAGTCTTTGTGAATGGATCTGTAAGATTATTTTCAGAGGCAATCTTCAAGACAGTAACATCTCCTCGGTTGACTATCTCTTGGGTCAAGTGACACTTCCTCTCGATATGCTTTCCCCTCTTGTGACTTCTGGGTTCCTTTGAATTAGCTACTGCCCCACTGTTATCACAGTATAGAACAAGTGGTTGATCCATGCCTGGAACAACTTCCAGATCAATATAGAACTTTCTGAGCCACACATCCTCTTTAGCTGCTTCACAAGCTGCTATGTGTTCGTCTTCCATGGTGGAGTCTGCAATACTGATTGTTTAATACTTCTCCAAACTACAACACCTCCTCCAAGTGTGAAAACTGATCCAGATGTCGACTTTTGACTATCTTTGTCTGATTGAAAATCAAAATCAATATATTCAGTGGGGTTCAGGTCTCCACCTGAATACACAAGCATGAAATCTCTAGTATGTCTGAGATAATTGAGAATATTCTTTACTGTTGTCCAATGACTCAATCCAGGATTGGATTGATAACGGCTGACTATCCCTACTGTATACAAATGTCAGGTCTAGTGCATAACATTGCATACATTAGACTGCCTACAACAGAGGCATAGGGATATTGTCTCATGTCCTCCTCTTCCTGAGGTGTATGTGAACATTTTTCTTTAGACAATTTAACTCCTGACTGGTAGGCATAGTGCCTTTCTTGGAGTTTTGCATGCCACAGCGTTCTAGCACTTTATCAATATAAGTTGCTTGAGACAGTGTCAAAACTTTGTTCTTTTGGTCTCTGCAGATCTGAATTCCCAGAACATATTTGACTTCTCCCAAATCCTTCATTTGGAATTTCTCAGCTAACCATTTCTTTACTTTTGATAATGTTTCTATGTCATTCCCAATAAGTAAAATATCATCAACGTAAAGAACGAGGAATACCACAATCTTATCTTTGATTTGTTTATAAACACAAGGTTCATCAACGTTTTGTTCAAAACCAAACGTTTTGATTGTTTTATAAAATTTAAGATTCCAAGATCTCGAAGCTTGTTTGAGTCCATAAATAGACCTAAGAAACTTGCAAACTTTTTGCTCCTAACTTTTAACTTCGAATCATTTTGGTTGAGACATGTAAATGATTTCGTCAAGATAGCCATTCAAAAAAGTTGTTTTAACGTCCATTTGCCAAATCTCATAATCCATGCAAGCAATTATGGATAAGAGTATGCGAATGGATTTAAGCATGGCCACAAGTGAAAAAGCTTCTTCACAATCAACTCCTTATTTTTGTGTGTATCCTTTCGCCACTAGCCTTACTTTGAAAGTCTCTACTTTCCCATTTACTCCTCTCTTCTTCTTGAATATCCATTTGCAATCAATAGGTTTAACATTTTTTGGTGGATCTTCAAGAGTCCAAATAGAATTGGAATACATCGATTCCATTTCAAGGTCCATGGCGTTTAGCCATTTTTCTTTGTCAAAATCTTCCATTGCATCTCTATATGTCAATGGATCATCTTTGTTTGTGTCAGTCACAAGCATTTGAACTTCATGTTCACGGTGAATTGGCTGTTTACCAACCTTCCCACTACAACGAAGCTCTCTATTGTTCTTATTAGAACTAGTGATATCCTATGGTCATTTTTCATTTACCACTGTTGGTGATTGGTCTTGTTTATTTTGAGACCATTTCCTCAAGTACGACTTTACTTCGAGGTTTGTGGTTATTTATATAGTCATGCTCCAACAAAGTAGCATTTGTAGATACAAACGTTTTGTATCTTTAGGACTATAAAATGTACCACCTTTTGTTTTTATGGAATATCCTACAAACATGCACACTTCAGTGTGTGATTCCAACTTCATAGTCTTTCCTTTAAGCACATGTGCAGGACAACCCCATATACGGAAATAATGTAAACTAGGTTTAGTACCATTCCATAATTCCAATTGTGTTTTCTTAATAGACTTAGATGGAACAATATTGAGTATGTATAGAGCACATTTTATTGCATAACCCCAGAATGACAAAGGCAATGATGAGAAACTAATCATCGATCTAACCATATCCAATAAGGTTCTGTTCTGCCTTTCTGAAACACCATTTTGTTGTGGCATTCCAGGTGTAGTGAGTTGGGATTGAATTTCATGCTCACGTAAATGGTCCTCAAATTAATAATCTAAGTACTCTCCACCTCGATCTGATCGAAGTACTTTTAGTGATTTACCTAATTGTTTTTCAGCTTCTGCTCGGAATTCTTTAAACTTACCATAAGTTTCAGATTTTCCTTTACATTAAGTATAGGTAACCATATCTTGAATAATCGTCAATGAAAGTGATGAAAATTCATAACCTCCTCTAGCTTGGACATTTAGTGGACCACAAACGTCCGTATGTACAAGTTGAAGTGGATATGTGGCTCTTAAACCTTTAGCAGAGAAAGGTCTCTTGTTCATTTTTCCTTCTAGGCATAATTCACAGACTGGGAGAGAACCAATAGATAGTTTTCTTAAAGGACTATCCTTTGTTAGTATGTTAATTCTGTCTAGACCAATATGTCCCAATCTTAAATGCCACAGATAAGTTTCACTATTGGAATCTGTCTTTTATCTTTTAATAGATTTGGGATTTGCAGTTTTAAATAATTCAGAATTATAAACATGCTCAACATTGGACAGTATTTTGTAAAGTCCACCTTCAGACTTTGAAGAACAAATGTCAAAACCATATTTTGAAATAACAATCGAATTATTATTAAAAGAAATATTAAAACCTTGTTCATGCAATTTTGATAAGGAAATCAAATTTCTAGAAAATTCAGGAATAAAATAAACATTGTCCAACACAATAAATTTATTATTATCAAATTCTAGGCGAGCTTTTCCAACTTCAGCCGCCAAGACCTCCTATATACTTCCAACTCTCATGGTCACCTCTCCATGAGCCAGCTTCCTCGAAGTACTAAGACTCTGCGACCGTACTAGCAGTAATTAATCTAAAGATTTCATAACTTTATTTTACTGCAAACTATTTAAGTCAATTATCTCAATCTCGATCCTCTCATACCAATATGAGATTGAGACCATATAGATGAACTTGGGAATTTTATGATATTTACTTAATATTATTAACAATAATATAGTTCATAAGCTACATATATTCAATAATTCAATTCATTCATTTATTTCATTAAAACCATTATTAAGTACAATTGCTTTAAGGGCACAATTTCCAACAAGATTTTTTTATGGCTATCTTGACGAGACCATTTATATGTCTCGACCAGAAGGGTTCATAGTAAAAGGTCAAGAGAAAAAAGTTTGCAAGCTTCAAGATCTTGGAATCTAAGATTTGATGACACAATCAAAACGTATGGTTTTGAACAAAATGTTGATGAACCTTGTGTCTACAAATAAATCAAAGATGGCATTGTGGTATTCCTGGTTCTTTACATTGATGATATCCTACTGATTGGAAATGATGTAGGAACATTGACAAAAGTAAAGAAATAGCTAGTCGAGCAATTCCAAATGAAAGATTTTGGAGATGCAAACTATGTTCTAGGAATCTAGATCCTTTGGGATCGACAGAATCAAGTTTTAGCCTGTCTCAAGCTACTTATATAGATAAGGTACTGGAGAATTCGGTATGCAGACTTCCAAGAAGGGTGATATGCCAGCCCGTCATGGAATTATCCTCTCGAAAGAGTAGTGTCCTAAAACACCTCAAGAAGAAGATGATATGAGACAATATCCCTGTGCCTCAGCGGTAGGCAGTCAGATGTACATCATGTTGTGTAAAAGACCTGACATTTGTTATGCAGTAGGGATAGTCAGTCGTTATCAATCCAATCCTGGAATGAATCATTAGATTGTATTAAAGAATATTCTCAAGTATCTTTGGCAAACTAGAGAATATATGCTTGTATATTCAGGTGGTGGCCTGAACCCCAATGAATACATTGATTCTGATTTTCAATCAGACAGAGATAGTTAGAAATCAACTTACGGAACAGTGTTCACACTTAGTGGAGGAGTTGTGGTCTAGCGTAGTATTAAACAAACTAGTATCATAGATTCTACAAGGGAAGCCGAATACATAGTGGCTTGTGAAGTAGCTAAAGAGGTTGTGTGGTTCAAAAATTTCTATTCTGATCTGAAAGTGGTTCCAGACATGGATAAGCCACTATTCCTGTACTGTGATAATATTGGGGCGGTAGCTAACTCGAAGGAACCAAGGAGTCTCAAGAGGGGAAAGCATATCGAGAGGAAAATCACTTAATTAGGGATAATGTTCATAGAGGAGGAGATGTAGCAGTTATGAAGATAGCTTTGGAACATAATCTTGTCGATCCTTTTACTAAGACTTTGTCTACCAAGTCTTTTAAAGATCATGTTAGCAATATGGGTTTGAAGGAGATGCCTCATTTTTTGTAGGGCAAGTGGGAGATTGTTTGGATTAATGTCCTTTAAAGCATATGTATTGAATAATGTTTTATGAAGTAAATAATTGAAATGAATTTTTTGCATATGTTTATTGTTTATTATTATTAGAATAATATTATATGAATAAATATCAAAAAATTCCCAAATTCGTTATTATGACTACAATCTTGTATTGGTATGAGATGATTAAGATTGTGGGGAATGGATTTAAACAGTTCACAGTAAAATAAGGTTATATGGAATCTTTGGATTAAATACTATTAGTACGGTTCACTAGCATTATGAATACATGTAATCTAGATCCAGATTACTGATGTAGTAAGACATCTTAGTGGATGTACTTTGTATAAATTGGTTATACATGAATGGACCCGATATGTTATTAATACTTAATAATAGCGTTTACTTTATATGTCTTAATTAACATATCAATAAGATGATCATATACAAATTGATGTTAATCCTGAAGTTATTATGAACTCTTGTTTATATCATATGAGTTCTTTGATTCGCTCGTTATGGTTCGTCAGAATGATCAAACTAAAAAAATTTGTTTTGGGAACTCATTGATGTAGATGGTTGAGGACATAATAAACAAATATGAAATCTATACCTTTACGAGATGAATTGAATAATGGTTCTCTTAAGGGTTGGCTTTTGGAATTGAAAGGTTATTGAGCTCAAATTCATAAATCAGTTTATGAATTAACTTTCACTAGTAAAGTTAATGGTACTTAAGGAAACAGAATATAATTAAAGAGGTTAAACGGTAATTAATTCGTACTTTAATTATGAATCATTAATAGATGATTGAATTATATGTAGTGATTAAATCGATAGACATTTTTTATATTTAAAAGCACTCAATAAATAAATGTCTATAATTACAAGAGTACAGTCTCATGTTTTTAGTGAAATAATGTTAAGATTAATAAATTAACGTTATTTTATTAAAGAATTTTAATTAATAGTCTAAATTTATTGGAGCTTGAAATTTGTCGCCTACCTACTCTTTATGTGGCACCAGTGAGATCCAGCTAAGGTAAGGAACTTCATTAGGTCCATAGCTCTCCGAGATGGCTCTATCAACACTATTCAAGGTAAGAGTTGAAATTGAGAAAAATCAAGAAAATTGCATATTTGGAAGACATTTGTTCTTGATAGTCAAATATGTAATTGAAACTAATTAATTAATTAATTAATATATTAATCTTCAAAAACTATTTTTTTAAATAAAATGGTATTTTTGAAAATAACATTTAAATAATTAAGATAATTAATTTTGAATTAATTAGTTTTATTTATTTGAATAATGTGAAAATATATTTATGATAATTCAAATTGGATTTTAATTTGAAATGATAATTATTTTTTAATTAATCTCATTCTGGAACTAGCAATTAAATTAGATTACTCATATAAGTTATTGGGTTTAGATATTTTTGAATAAATAATTATTAAATAATAATAAAAAAATGGTTAAAACACATCTCTGAAATCAGGGATGTCTTACACGCCAACTACAGTGCATAGCGTGTAACAAGGTTCAAGAATGGGTCTTGGATTTTTTTTTATTTAATAATTAATTTATAATCTGAATTTTGAAATTTAAAATTTAATTAATTCTTTTATAAATCTATCAGATGGAAATAGTTTCATAATACGCTTATCATAGATAATATTCTAGAGAGAGAAAATTCTAAGCTTTTCATATAGAGAAAAATATATCGTATTATATTTCTCTATCCGTGAAAACTGTCTTAGACCTAATATTCCAAGATCTCATGTGTTGAGAATATCTTGTGAATCATAAATATTTTTCTATCATTACTCTATGTGCCCACACACGTCTTGAGGTGTAGAGATACATCTTGGAAGATCTTGACCTGAGTATTTTAAAGATTACTTTGGATTAGATGTTCGTTGGAGATACAAAAAGATAGTGATGATTCTTTATAGTTCTTCAACTGGTAAATCCTTCTCATTTTTTTATTTCTTTATGATTAATGTTTTGCATGTTAATGGATCCGATTATTTAAAGTTTGTTTAAATGATTTTTTTAAATCTCTGGGCCCAACACCTGTACTTTCCGCTACGCATATGATAAACAAGTTACCAACACTAAGAACTAATAATAACCAAAATTAGTCAAATCAAAATAATTTTTTTAAAAAAAATAAAACTAATTTTTTTTGGAAAAATTACACACAATACTAGAACTTCTAAAAAATATTTGAAATTTTTTTAACTTCACAAAAATTATAAAAATACGGATAACAGTTTTCTATTTAGTCCGTAAATGTTTTTAACAAAATTAAGAATTTTGGTTAAAAAAAAAACTATATTGTTACAAATTTGTAAATTTTATTTAAAAAAAATTCATATTTATAATTATGTCACTCTATATTTTTGTAATTTTTTTTAAAATTCAGTATTTATAGTATTTTTTTTAATCTTAAGCATTTTTTTAGAGTTCCCAAAAATTTGGTCACATACTTTTTATTTATTCGTTTATTTGAAAGGAAATACAACAAACAAACAACCACCTTGACAGGGGAAATGCAGGTCCTTACTAACAGCCAAGGACGCCATATATACGAAGCCTTACAATTAAGAGCATCTTTAGCAATAAGATGAGCAACAAAGTTTGACGATCTGGGTTTAAACATAAAACTTTCAACTCTATATCTTGCGCCTCCCTATGAATCTCACCAACAAGCCCAATTCTCCGCTTTGATCAGGCGGTCTATTTAACAAACCTACTGCTATACTGCAGACAGAAACCACATAGCAATTATGCAGAGCCTTCTCTTTGGCAAGGCCAATGCCATTTTTAATTGCATACAGTTCAGCTACCAAAGGGCATAAAGGTTTGTTGATAAAATTACCTTTAGAAGCTAAAACTCTCCCGTCATGGTCCCGAACCACAACTCCATTGATTGCTACACCATCCCATGGACGAATTGACAACAACATCAACATTAATGAGGAGGTCACCACTGTCCGGGGTGTCCATTTTTGATGATGAGCCAACGCAGTCCTCTTAGTCTTCAACTTGTTCCCATCCCAATAGTCCTGGGGATAGTTGGCTGCCCATTCAAGTATATCATCGATTTTCGGAGTCATTTTCTTGAAGAGATCACCATTTCGGGCATACCAAGATTGTCATGCTAATATCACCAAGTATTCAAATCTATCTTTTGGAATTTTCTGGGCAATCTTAGTGAGGAAAGCACTGGGGTCCTCATCAGGATGTCTAGAGATAGCCGGTTTGAATCCACTGTCCTTCCATATTTTCCTGATTCTCTCTAAGTGAGGAGATTATCACAATAATTTATTTTCGACTGATATTAAGCACAGAATTATACAGAGACGTAATTGACTTATTAAAATGTATATTCACCTGTTTAACTGAAATAGTAAATTAGACTTGTTTAGCTGAAATAAATTTCCATTCATCATCTTGCATATGATATCATAGATCCATTAAAGAGATTAGCCACATGGCATAAAATCAAGATTTCGTCTAATAATTATTTTTTGACAAAGATTTGGTCCAATAATTTTAGTATCTTAATGTCTGATATTATAAATATACATCACATCATTTAAGATATACCTATTTGTGAGATTAAAATGAAAGGTAGTCATATGAACAATCATATATACATGTAGGCAGAATTAATATATAGAATGAACATATACAAAATGAAGATCAAATATTATATACCTTCAGTCATTGCAATTGATAACCTCGATTTAGCTTTAGATCTACAAAAGAAAAGAAACAGAAGTTAGAACGAATACACGGGCTTCCAAGCTCTCACTAACTCTTTTAGATGAAGTTACTGAAAGTCAGAATGAGCAGCGAGCTTGGAGACCGGTATTCTATATTTATAGAGTGAGACCTACCATCAGAGTCTCTGCCACAGATTGAGATATTTCATCAATCAGGATATGAAAAATCGGGTAACAACAAAATCAGGTAACAAATACTATTGACCATTAATTAGAATATTTTGTCAATAAATTAAATATTGACTTTAATATATTAAATCAATTAGTTGTTACAAATTGATTTTATAAACCAAATAAATAAATATTCTAACATTCTCCCACTTGATCAGCATTTAAATTAATGTATTACTTAAGCCCGACGATCATCCCTGTTAGATAATAAACACAAGAATCATGGCGATAGGTCCTCTTTTTATGACGAGTATTATCTTCCATGTATTACAATATATTTATTACATAACAATGTAATTTATGTGGCTATGTACTTAAACAAATAAAACTTATGTTTATTCAGATCCTATGAAGATAAATTTTTCTCAAATAAAATTAAGATGCGCATAAATATGAGAAAACATCAAAATAAGAGTTTCATTGATAATAACTTCAATTTGTACAATAAATTTACATAAGGGAACCAAGTCCCATGTTCACTACATGATCCTTGAATTTATGAGGTGGCAAGCCTTTCGTCATAGGATCAGCAATCATCAATTCAGTGCTAATGTGTTGAATGACCACTTTATTTTCTTTAACACGTTCTCTCACGACTAAGTACTTGATGTCGATGTGCTTGCTTCGACTACCACTCTTGTTGTTCTTAGCCATGAATACAGCAGCTGAATTGTCGCAGAACATTCTCAATGGCCTAGATATAGAATCTACAACTCTAAGGCCTGAAATGAAACTCTTTAGCCATACACCATGCGATGTAGCCTCAAAACACGAAACGAACTCGACTTCCATACTAGAAGCAGCAGTCAAGGTCTATTTGTTACTCCTCCATGATATAGCTCTGCCGGCAAACATAAACACGTAACCAGAGGTTGATTTACGTGAATCAGTACAACCAACAAAGTCTGAATCTGAGTAGCCAACTACTTCTAGGTTGTCGGTTCGTCTGAACATGAGTTTGTAATCCTTAGTACCCTGAAGATACCTCATAACTTTCTTTGCAGCTTTCCAGTGGTCTAATCCCGGGTTACTCTGAAATCTTCCTAGCATTCCGACAGCAAAGGCAATGTCGGGTCGTGTGCACACCTGAGCATACATCAAGCTTCCAACAGCAGAAGCATATGGGATGTTCTTCATTTCTTCCTATTCAAAATCATTCTTTGGACACTGGCTCAAATTTAATTTATCACCCTTAACGATAGGAGTAACACTTGGTGAACAATCTTTCATCTGAAATATCTCTAAAACTTTGTTAATGTAGGTTTCTTGAGATAGACCAAAGATACCTTTGAATCTATCTCGATGGATCTTAATGCCAATGACATAAGACGCATCACCCATATCCTTCATCTCAAAGTTCAAAGAGAGAAATTGCTTCACCTCATGTAGCATGTGTAACGACCCAAAATCGCTAATAAGGCTTAAGGGCCTTGATTAGTGTGTCAGGAGGGCATTAATGGAATAATTGTGATTTAAATGAGTAATTATATGTTTAGTCATGTTTATATGATAATTTATGATATTATGTGGTAATGTGATATGAAATAAATATGTGATATATGTGAGAACCACATTATTATGTGGACAAGTTCGCAGAGCACGACTCAAGTCGATTCTAGGGTCAGATAGCGGGAAAAGTCACAACGGGACTTAAGATGTGATTTTGGTTAGATCGGGGGGTACGTTTAGATAACGGGTAGTGATGAGGACACCAAGAATAAAGATCCAAGTCAAGTTCCAATTGGTCCAGTGACGAGGGCACGAGCCAAGAGATTCAAAGAAGAACTTAACAACCTAGTCCACAGAGTCCTAAAAACAGGAGGAGACCGTGGTCAACACTGAAGGAGAACAAAGACTTGTACTACTCATCAAAGTAGACTCAGTTTAGGAGCTTGATCAATATTTAGCTTCTTGTAATGAGTCTTATTGGATTTTGGCATCTTGTATTTTTATTTTAATCAGTCACTTAATCACGTTTTTATTTAGTCTTTGTTTTTGTGAAAGTCAAACATTTGACTTGTGAGAGTCCAAGAGTCTTTCTATTTGTGCTTGTTAGGGTTTTCATTAGGAAGACAAAGGGGCTTGTCTTTGATGTAATTTTTGGCTATATTAGGCCTTGTAAACGTTTGGCATGGAGATTTTTTTTGGTTAATGAAAATATTGTGAGGTTTTCTTCTTGAGTTCTTGAAGAGACTTTTCGAACTTATCAAGGGGTTTCCTTGTGGCGTTCAACCTGACTTATCAAACGGATATTCCATCCCCGTTTGTGGCGTCTTTCACTATACCAAGGTTCGTGCTTTGCTAAGCATAGGGTCGCGGTTTACCATTCCAATTTTGAGTGTTCTTGGGTTGTTTGTCCAGATTTGGTTCGGGTTTCGTCACACTTGTTGGTGTGGTTCGTATCAGGTAGCGATTTGGACTATCGGGTCATGAGAGTAAATATATGGAGATATATTTGAGGTTAGGATGTCTAGGCAGGAATATTGGGGGATTTTACCATTTTGCCCTCGAGGACGGTTCCGGCACCCCGAGCCTCGGGATTAACTTAACAGGTAAGTTAGACATAAGGAAGCTTTTGGAAGAAAAACACAAATCGACTAAGAGCTCTTGCCTAAGCTCTCTTTCACGCTCAAGGAAAACAAAGGAAAGGAAACACAGAAAACAGGGGAAACAAGCTGGAATTTCTGAGATTGGTGGTGAGGATTTGGAGGTTTAGCTCAGGAGTAAATCAAGAACTAAAACAGGGATTAAGGTAAGCATCAAATCTTCTTTTCTGTGGTTGAATTCTGAGTTCTAGCTGGGTTTTGGTCAAGTTTTGAAACAAACATAGTTTTGATGTCTTAAGGCAGAATTAAGAAGGAACTTGGGGACTTAGCTTGGCTTTGGCTTGGTGAAGTGATTCAACAGAAAAGGTAAGTTCCAACTCATGGTTTAGAGGTTTTAAATTGGGTTTGAATGGCTGGTTTGGGTGTTTATAGCTCTTGAGTTTCAGAAATTGAAAGGAGAAGATTAGTGTGTGTTGGGTTGAGTTTTCTATGGAATTAAGTTGTTTAAGTCATGTTAGACGTGTTGGATTTGTTGGGTGTTGAAGTAGGGAGCTTAAGGGTGGTTGTGGTTGAGGTTTTGAGCTTTGAAATGGTGTAAATTCTGGGTTCGAAGGGGAGGGTCGCGGCTCTGTTCTAGAGCGCTATGGCCCTAGCATGCAAAAGAGCCAAGAAGGCTCGGCCATGGGAGGGCGCTGCGGCGCCCAAGGCAAGGGTCGCGGCGCATGTGTGGTTCAGCATGGGTGTTGGTTCTGTTTTGGGGAAGGGTCGCGGCTAGGCTTTGGGGGTCGTAGCCCTTGGTTGCACACATGAATTTTTTAGGGTTTTAGGCACGGGAAAGTGGTCTAGTGTGCTCGGGTTTGGTTTCACCACCGTGCTTGGTGGAATTTGGAATTCCGGGAGTTAGTTTTGTAACTGGAAACCTATATTAGAGTATTAATGGAACCCTATACTTTGGTTGTGACTAGGTGATAAAGGCTTAGGTTCGGGAATGGATCGTGCTTGAGAGGCATTGCTCGTAATCCAATAATCGCACAGACTAAAGGTAAGAAAACTGCACCTGGTTGAATATATGTGACGGAACTAAGGGCTCCCTATTGTAAATGCTTGAAAAGTTGGTATTATGCCATGCAAGCCAATTAGTGAACCAACGGCCTAAGGGTGCCAAGGGTTTCACTAGCGCACAGGGCGCGGCTCGACCACTGGTAGCCGAGGACAGCTTATTATGCACTGAGCTTGGTTTAAGCGGGCCGGAGTCAGTGGGTTAAACAGAGGGTGCGGCCTAAGTCATCGGCCCTGAATATGGTGTGATATGAGTGTTATATGTGATAGAATGTATTTTGAATCTGATTTTATGTGCTGAATATCTATTGGGAATTATCTGATGAGAATACATGCTTAGTGAGTTAATTGTCTGTGTTTATTGATTGAGTTGTTTAAGATGTTTTCTTGCTGGGCCTTGGCTCACGGGTGCTACGTGGTGCAGGTAAAGGCAAGGGAAAATTGGACAAGCCTTGACTGGAGAGCTCAGCGAGCGGAATGTACATAGCCAGGTGCTCGGCAGCCACGGTTGAGGTCTAGGCAAGAACGAGAAACCTGAAGTCTGTTTGTTTTGCCTTAGTATGGCTAGTGGATACTCATGTATTTTTGGGAGTCTGTAAACTTATTTTAACTCTACTTTCTTATGGGATCCCGTGTTTAATACAGCTTATATATATGAATTGAGTCTTTTGAGACCAAAACCATTTTAACCCTAGTTCTTACATGTTTAGTGACACGTTTTTAAATGTTGACTTGATCAGCGAGTCTTGCACCTTTATATGTACACAGTGTAACGGTCTTGGCTATCCAGGGCGTTACAGCATGCCATTATCATTGGTTGCAAGAAGAATATCGTCCACATATAAAACAAGAAAACAAATCTTACTCCCACTGACCTTCTTGTATATACATTTATCCATGACATTCTCTTCAAATCCAAAAGAAGAGATGACATCATGGAATTTTAAATACCATTGGCGAGACACTTGTTTTAAACCATAGATGGACTTCTTAAACTTGCACACCAAATGCTCATCATCACTAAAGGAGAATCCTTCTGGTTGTTTCATGTATACCTCCTCCTCTAGGTCACCATTTAGGAAGGCAGTTTTCACATCCATCTGCTGCAGCTCTAAATCGAAATGAGCAACTAATGCCAGGATAACTCTGAGGGAATCTTTCTTAGATACTGGAGAAAAGGTCTCCGTGTAGTCAATTCCTTCTTTTTGAGTGAGTCCCTTAGCAACGAGTCTCGCTTTGTGTCTCTCAATGTTGCCTAATGAGTCTTTCTTTGTTTTGAAGACCCATTTACACCCAATATCCCTCGCCCCATTAGGCAACTCAACAAGATCCCAGACTCCGTTGCTCTTCATAGAATTCATTTCTTCATTCATGGCATTGTACCACAGTTCCGATTCTTTGCTATTCATAGCTTGTGAAAACGTTTCTGGATCATTTTCGGCTCCAATATTGTAGTCAGATTCTTGCAAATACACAATGTAGTCACTAGATATCGCCGATTTTGTCGTCCTAGTGGATCTTCTTAAGGCTACACCAGCAGGCTCTTGGGGAATGGGTGGTTCAGCTTGTTGTTCAACAATTATAGGCAACTCTTGAACAACTTGATCCATTTGAACTTCATCATTGACTTGTGGATCTTCAACAATTGGTTGTGGTGGTTCAACATCCATTTGGACTGCAGGGGTGTTATCAACCACAATCAATCTTGCTCTTGAGGTGGAGGGTTCTGAAGGATCATTCTCAGAACCTAAGTCCTTGGATTGATCACTCCCACTAATCAAGGCATTTTCAAGAAATTTTGCATTCCTTGATTCCACAATCCTAGTGCTATGAGATGGACAATAAAACTTGTAACCTTTAGACCTTTCAGCATATCCAATAAAGTATCCACTTATGGTCCTTGGGTCCAGTTTCTTTTCTTGTGGATTGTATACCCTAACTTCAGATGGGCATCCCCAAATGCGTACATGTTGCAAACTCGGTTTCCAACCTTTCCATAATTCAAAAGGAGTTTTGGAGACTGCCTTGGTTAGAACTCGATTTACTATGTACACGGATGTCTTTAGAGCTTCAGTCCACAAGGATTTAGGAAGTTTAGGGTTATTGCTAAGCATACTTCGCACCATGTCCATCAATGTTCGGTTTCTCCTTTCTGCAACACCATTTTGCTCGGGTGTACCGGGCATGGTATATTGGGCAACAATCCCATTTTCTTGAAGAAACTTTGCAAAAGGACCAGGTGCTTGTCCATCTTCAATGTATCTACCATAATATTCTCCACCTCTATCTTATCTCACTATCTTAATTTGCTTGTTGCATTGTTTCTCTACTTCAACTTTAAATATCTTAAAGACATCTAACGCTTCGCTTTTGTTATGAAGTAAGTAGATATACATGTAGCGTGAGTAATCATCGATGAAAGAGATGAAGTATTTCTGACCATATGAGTCTGTTTCTGGACTACATATATCAGTATGTATGATTTCTAATAGGTCGGAACTCCTATGGACACCACTTTTCTTAGACTTGGAGGTATGCTTTCCCTTAATGCAATCCACACAAGTATTAAAATCAGTAAAATCTAAGGTATTGAGTACCCCATCTTTTACTAACCTTCTAATTCTATCAATGGAGATATGTCACAATCTCCGGTGCCATAATGTAGAGGAATTCTCATTCATAACACATCTTTTAATGCCAGCGTGAACGTGCACAGTATTATAAGCGGTATTGTTTTGTAAATTACGGCAGTAAAGACCATCAGACAAAATACAATTTCCAACACATTCAGATTTATTATATAAATTAAAAGATTTGTCTGAAAATGTAAAGGAAAAACCAAAAGGTACAAGTCTTGAAACGGAAATCAAGTTTCTAGAGAAACTTGGTACATAAAATGTCTTTTCTAACTTTAAAACAAAACCGCTACTTAAAACTAAATGGCATGCTCCTATAGCCTCCACATGTGAGCCCATCTTGTTTCCGGATAAGATTCTTTGCTCACTTCCCGCTGGCTTCCTTAGGTTTTGTAAACCCTGCAAGGAATTTGAAATGTGAATTGTTGATCCAGAATCAATCCACCATGTGTTAATATTAACATTAGCTATATTAGATTCATAACATACGAATGAAATTGGATTACCTTTGTCGTCCATCCATTTCTTGAACTTGGCGCATTCCTTTTTCGCATGTCCCTTCTTTTTGCAAAAGAAACACTTGATGGAATCCTTCTTTATCTCGCCTTGGGGAGGCACTTTATTTTTCCCCCTATCCTTCTTGGATGGTTTGTGTTTCTTGCCTTGGGTGGCCATGTGAGCACTTTCACCTTGTTCCTGCAGGAGCCTTGCTTCTTCTTGAGCACACATGGTTATCAGTTCATTGATACTCCATTTGTCCTTATGTGTGTTGTAGGAAATTTTGAAAGGCCCGTATTGAGGTGGAAGATGGTTAAGGATGTAGTGGACCAGGAAGGTTTCAGGAATGACTACATCGAGTTTCTTCAGTTGAGCAGAAATGTCCCTCATCTTTGAAATATGTTCTCTAACTCCTTTGACACCAGTGAGTTTTGTGGATGAGAACTGGTGGATGAGGTTGTTGTAAAGTGGTTTTTCCGAAGTGTTGAACTACTCATCGATCAGTTTGATCAAGTCTTTGACTTTCTCAGGTTGCTCCACCGATCCACGCATTCCCAGAGGGATCTTGGACATGATGAACATGATGCTGAGGCGATTGGACCGCTTCCATTTCTCATATAGTGCGATCTGAGCAGCAGTGCTAGTCGCAGTGATTGCAGCAGGTTCGTCCTTCCTTATTGCGTAGTCCATGTCGGTGCAGCCTAAATGAAGAAGAACTCGTTCCTTCCAGATTTTGAAATTATCACCCATAAGCTCAGGAATTTCGGTAAGGATTTCAGCGAAACTAGAGGATGATGAAAAAGCTGCATGAATAGGATTACAAACTTAGATTTTGAAGATTGAGGTTTAATGAAGTCATGTTTTACCAATGTATAACATGTTGAAGAATTAAATTTTATTAAACAAAAATTGCATGTGGGCTAAATTTTTAATTTAATAAAATTGGATGTAAAGGATGATAGATTATACAAACGAATTATTTAGGCTAAATTAAGGTTTGATACTTCTATCTTTATTAAACTTTATGATAAAACTATTAAATTAATTTTCATAACTCCTGTGGGTAAATTAAGAAAATTAATTTAATATATTATCCTAATTAATTATATAAATATAATAAAATCCCTGTGGGGTAAAATTATTATATCTATATAATTAATCACAATTTATGTCCATTATGTGATCCTTTTAAATTAATATATAATTTTATATAATTAAAGATGATGTGGCTACTCCCTAATTATGTAAAATTATATGGTTCACTAGACATTATGTTTTAAGCTCTAGGAAGACCTAAGAACAATTTCGTTATAACATAATAGGCAATCACAGAGAGTAGTGCTCCTAGTGTGGTCGTCCGAAGATCATTAAAAACTATTCTAGATTAAGCATTTGTCTCAATTTCATGCGTTCTTATGTCAACCACAAAATTGTTTATGAATTATTCATAATTTTATTTACCCTAAATGTTTTATGAATAAATTATGAAGATTAATGTGCTAAATTGAATATAATCTAAATATATCTAGCACAATAATGGAATATATATAATGTATTTAAAATTATAAAGGCATACATATAAAATTAAAGATAATTATACTAAAAATAAATTTTGCATGAATAAGAACAAAATAATCATATAAATTAGTATAATTAATTATATGTACGAAAATACAATAATTCCATATATATACTTAATGGCAGAAAAAATCATGCTTAATAAGACAATAACATCATTTACTGATTTCGTGAATTAATAAAATAATTGCACAAACTTAATTGTAAAAATTAATTACATTCTTAAAAAAGCACTATTATTTAATATTGCATGAATAAAAGAAATATACCATACACCAAAATCAAGTAATTGCACATTTTAATTAATTTCTAAATATATAATTTACCAAAATTATATATTTTAATTAAATTGGCAAAATAAAATTTATTGTCCAAATAAGCATTAAAATGAATAAAATAACAAAATTCCAAAATAAATCAAAAAATTAATTTTGGTAATTTTCTTCAAATTTTTTTATTTTTTTTTAAATCTGCCATGGGGAAAACGACATGTCGTTTTCCCCTTAGAATCGTTAAATAACCCGTCAAACGACGGGTCGTTTGTTGTGCTGTAGGTGGGAAACGACATGTCGTTTCCCCTTTAGTGTGCCGTAAGACTTGTCAAAACGACAAGTCGTTTTCTTCATAAAATCAAGAAATGACATGTCGTTTATGTCGTCTTCTTCAGCCACCCAAGTCGTTTTGACCTGTTTTTCTGAAAGCGAGTCACGCGACCCGATCTCCAAACCCGACTGTAAAACCCCATTTTGACGTCGATTTTCAAGATTTTAAAGCCCTGATCAATTAGAAAACATTATATGAAGAGATTTATGGGATTATTTTGCATAAAAAATATTTAAAATCGAGCTTGAATTTTAAAAAATAAAATCGGCCATAAACGGGTCCGAATGAAAACCAGATGGAAAACAACGAGTTTGACGTCGAAAATCATATATTTTTGTCCATATTGGTTCAAAATTCATGTCTAAAGAGATTCGTGACGTTAGATTGATTAAACAACAACAAAAAATCAAACTTTAATATCAAAATTGTTTTTGGCCATAACCGGTGTTGACGTGGTTCTTCGCCAACAGGTAATTAAGAAAATAAGAGAAAGGGATTAGTGCGTAACTATGAACCGAAATAGATGAATGATCTTTTTGAGATGGGCTGGTGACACAATCACGTTTTTTAGGTGGTTCAAAGGTTAAAATCTTTCTACTCCACCAGTCAATATTATTGTTATATGCTTGGTATTCTTTTACAAGGTATTTCCTTACACAATAGAATCCAACCCTTTGCAACTTCTTGGGTCTCCATATTTATAGGAGAGGGCACCTGGGAGTTGGTAAGAAGGTCATCCCGTGACCTTCTTACCTATCATATCACTTCTGTGACATTCATGATTAATTCCTAAAACCTGACACATGAAGTGTGGTCTAATCAATAGGTAAGGGGGATAATGGGCCGCACGGCCCAACCCAGTCGTGGGTGTCTGAATACGCACGTTCATGCTGCGTGTCTAAGAAGTCAGGGATATATCAGACACGTGATGTCTGATATATGCACGTTTACCTTGCGTGGTTGACTTTATAAAAGGTCATAGCCTCCAACTCTAGCTCGTACCACGAGCTGGATGCTTCCTCGACCTGTGGCCTTCAGAGTCCAGACTCAGTCCTTAAGTAATCTTGGTGAACCCTTTGGATACCTCGAGCTAACGAGGTAGGACCTGACGACAACAGCTCCGGTCATGGGGGATCCACGTGGCTGATATAGTTTAGGCCGTATCTCAGCTCGCTAATAGCCCATTGGAAAATCCAGGCGTACATTTGCCCCCCAAGCCCCTGCTCGTGGTACACGACGTCGTGTAGGGCCACAGTAGGGGCTTTTCGGCTTCCCCATGAACTCTTCATATTCCACATTCTACGCAGGCGCCAAATACGTGGAACATCGTGGTTGGTGACGGTACATCTTTCAAGAACCGCATTAAATGGCCTAGCCTATACTCAGCCGTCGTTTCGTCTTTCGAGTGGAGAGCCTTGGATCCCACATCAGGGCAATCCAACGGCCCCTCTCACATGGCCTTTCATGTATATAAAAGGGGTGGCCACCTTACGCATGGGCCACCCGTTAATTTGAAATTTTTCAGAATTTTTCTTTTTCTTCTCTCTTCTTCATCTTCAAAAGAAAAACCCTCTTCTTTCCGGCCGCCATTCCCAGCACTCAAGAAGTTCACGTGTAAGGGCTCCCTTGAAGCTTTGGAATTAGCTACTCCGACGAAGCCCCAACCCAGGCGATCCCTTCATCCCCTTCTCAACCAGAACACTCCGTAAGTCCCCTGACTGTGAATGTTTTGAAATTATTTTTCACTGTAGCCTAGGTAAATATTTACTGTAGCCGCATGCAAGGTTCCGTTGGTTTTTTGTGGGTACGAAGGGAGAAAGCCTTTAGGTTAGGGTATCTCTTGTAGTAGAAAACCATTTAGGAACACGGTTTATAGGGTGCATTTTCTGGGAAATTTTCTGGGTAGGATTGTTGGTATGCTTGTTTAAAATATCCAGTATTTTGGGTGCAAAACCGGGTAGCTTAGGGGACACGCTTCACAGGCGGTTTTGCCTCTCTTTCCTACTGAAACTTTCCTTCCAATGCAAATTTCTATCCTGACCCTCCTGACACACGAATTCCGAGTAATCGGAGATCTGTTGGGAGCACATGCGCGTGTTCATAGAACCGCGTGGTCTCACTCTCCACGGGCTGAGATTACCTCAGCTCGTGCAAAGGAAACACTTCTCTTGATTCTTCCTTATGCTTAGGTCGCCTTTTCTGAAATCTTTTCTTTTGTTCGCTAGGCGACCAGATGGCACCCAAGAAGAACGCTCCAAAGAGGATCGTCGGCAGCTCGGCCTCCCAACAATCCAAGGGAAAAGAGGTGATGACGGACTCCCCAATCCCTGTCTTCGGGCCGGCCGTGGAGCAGGAGCTCGAGGTGGCGCCCGATGCTTTCTTCGAGGCTGAAAGGATCATCTCGAAGATCACTGACCAGGGGAAAGTGAATAAGATATTCCTTTCCCATGGCATCGAACTGGGGAGGGGCGCCCTGATCGCCCGACCTCCCGCAGAAGGTGAACGGAGCTGCGCGCCGCTCGACGAGGAGTTCGCGGCCTGGAGTGACGAGCACTTCAAAGTCTGGGCTTTCCTCCCGCTGGATCAGTACTTCACCGAATTCCTCAACTACGTGAGGTTGGCTCCTTTCCAGCTCCCCCCCAACTCCTATCGTTTGTTGGCGGGGTTGAGATATCTGTTCTTGAAACAGGAGTGGGAGGTCCCCACTCCGGCAGATATCTTATACTTTTTCTGCCTCAAGGCCAGCCCGGAGCAGCGGGGGCGAGGCGACGTATTCTATTACTTAACCCAGTTTCCAAATACGGCTGCGGTCATCGAGCTGCCCAGCCATCCCAACGACTTTAAAGACCAGTTCTTTATGTCAAAGGGGTTTCGCAACTGCGACCTGCACTACTTCAACTGTCCTCGTAAGTACCTTTCATCCTTAGCTCGTAAGTTAAGTATCGGTTAGCTCCCCCCTGTATCCATTTCTGACTTAGAATAATTCTGCAGCTATCTTCACGAGGACAGAGAAGTCCGTGATCCTCGGGAGCCAGTACGAGACACTGGCGGGCTTGCCCCCCAGTGAAAAGGACTATCGCCAGCTCGTGACAGACGAGACGATGCTGGCCTGCAAGCTGATCTCCCTAGGCCAGACTCTGAACCTGAGGAGGCCCCGGGTGCCTCCCCCAGCTCGCGAGATGAGGCCTATCCCCGAGGAGGAGGTCATGGGGAATGAGGACGAGGAGGACGAGGTGCCCCTCGTGAGGACGAGGAAGCGGGCGCTGGAGGTCGCCCAAAGAACGGACGAGGAGAGGATCCGGTCCGGAGCAGCTGCAGGTCCCTCCGGCCAAGGTAACCCATATATGTTTAGGAACTTAGAAAGGGCCACTGCAGACCCCCGGCTAGCTAGGTTCAATCCCAAACAGCTCGCCCAACGCCATCGAAGTGACCCAGACTTTGATGTAACCCTGCTCCACTGCGTCGACCAGCTCGTGTTGGATTACGAAAGTAGCCACCCTAGGGGTACCATAGTTGTAGACAACACCCTAGCCTTTAGGTCGGTCCTATTCGAGGAGTATGGGACCAACCTTCGGTCATGGCCATCACTCCGAGAGGTTATTGTAGCTCCGGGTCTTAGGCAATACGTAGAAGAGTCTAGTCCTGAGCTAGCCTCGGATCCAGAACTCGCGCTAGCTCGAGAAGTAATTGTCTTAGATTCCCCCACAGAAGCTCTGAGGCCGATGGTCGTGACCATAGATTCCTCTTCTAGCTCGGGGGGTAGGATTCCTTTTAGTATATATATATATAGTTGAGTTTCGCTTTTTTCCCCTTTGTTTTTGTTTTTGCATGACTGCTTACTGATATATTGAATTTGTCTTTGTTTTGCCAGAGGAGATGTCTCAGCCCGGGGGAAAAAATCTGCGAGCTATGTTCACCAGAGGGAACTCCTCAGCTGGGGCCTCTGGGCCCAAAATGAAGAAGCTCCGGGTGGCGAAGAAAGCCGCTGGGACCCCAACCAAGTCCCCTGCAAAGGGGAAAGAGCAGCCCCTAGTTGCCCAGGCCAAGGAAACTGCACCTCCTGCTGTAGTGGGGAACATGCCCCCACCCCCTTCGCGAGCTCCGGCCTTCGTCCGGGACACAGGGGCGGAGCTCGGGGCCTCGGCAACTGCGCCCCCCGAGGTGCGTATCCCGGTGGACCCCCAGGCCCTGGAGAAGATTCCAGATGTCTTTTGGGGGACGGTGTATGAGACGGCGAGCTACGTCGTCGACCACTTCTACCGCTTCAATGAGAGGGAGCTGCGAGCCATCAAAACAAGGAGCCCGGTGGGCGTAATGGAATCTTCATTGGGCATGGCCCTAACGGTAAGCTTACCTTACCCTTATTTTTGATTATCATGCCTTGCCCTGTTTTTCCTCTCTTTTTTTTCTAAGGCAGTTGCCTCTGTTTTTGCAGAGCATCTTGGCCCTTCACCGGAGCTTAGCCATGGCCAAGGCCCAACTCGAGGATATGAGGGGCGAGCATCAAGCGGCTCTGGCCGCCCATCAGACTTCCTTGCAGACGGCCCAACAGAAGGAAAAGGAAGCCAAGGATGCTCTGGCGGCTGTACAGGCCGAGCTGGAAGAAGCCCGTCCCAAGCTTCAAGAGGCCGAGGCTACCAAAGCCGCCCTCGCTGCCGCGTTGGTCGAGCTAGACTCCGCGAAGGCTGGGGCCGAGGAGGCTAAGGCCGCCTTGGACACAGAGAAAGCAACCTCCAGCACCGCCATGGAGGACATGCTCTACCATTGCTGGGCCTATAACCCGGACGGCGACTTCTCCTTCTTAGGAGCGGATGGGGAGGTCTTCCTGGAGGGGTTCAAAGCTCGCCTCCAGCAAGAGGCACCTTCTGAAACCGGGGAGGCATCCGTTGTAGCCGAGCAGGAGGGCGAGATAGCGACCTCCACGGGGCAGCCCGGTGGAGCTTAGGGCCTTTCCTTTTCGCACCCATTCCTTTAATATTCTCATTTTTTTTTTTAACTTTGCATGAGGGTTTTCCACCTCAAGACAATTGGTTTTATCAATTTTTTCTTTTAATTGGTTTATTTCCCTTTGCCTCTACGCATTTTAGTCACTACTTTGAAAAACTTAGTTCGTGATAATTTTTGACTAATATCCTGTGCTTTTTAAGAAAAAACACTGATTAATCAATTTAAATTAACTTCTAAGTTTTATGACCTGGTTATGTCCAGGGACTTAGTTTGAAAACTTAGTTCGTGTTAATTTTTATCAATATCTCGTGCTCTTTAATAAAAACAACGATCAATCGATTTAAATTAACTTCTAAGTTTTATGACCTGGTTATGTCCAGGAACTTAGTTTGCGTTAATTTTTATCAATATCTCGTGCTCTTTAATAAAAACAACGATCAATCGATTTAAATTAACTTCTAAGTTTTATGACCTGGTTATGTCCAGGAACTTAGTTTGAAAACTTAGTTCGCGTTAATTTTTATCAATATCTCGTGCTCTTTAAGAAAAACAACGATCAATCGATTTAAATTAACTTCTAAGTTTTATGACCTGGTTATGTCCAGGAACTTAGTTCGCGTTAATTTTTATCAATATCTCGTGCTCTTTAAGAAAAATAACGATCAATCGATTTAACTTAACTTCTAAGTTTTATGACCTGATTATGTCCAGGAACTTAGTTTGAAAACTTAGTTCGCGTTAATTTTTATCAATATCTCGTGCTCTTTAAGAAAAACAACGATCAATTGATTTAAATTAACTTCTAAGTTTTATGACCTGGTTATGTCCAGGAACTTAGTTTGAAAACTTAGTTCGCGTTAATTTTTATCAATATCTCATGCTCTTTAAGAAAAACAACGATCAATCAATTTAAATTAACTTCTAAGTTTTAGAACCTGGTTGCATCCAGGGTAGAGCTTAGTTCGCGTTAATCCTTTATCAATATCTCGCATTTTTTAAGAAAAACAACGATCAATCGATTTGAATTAACTTCTAAGTCTTTAAGGCGACCTGGTTATATCCAGGCACCATATGCCCCCCAAGTAACTAGGAAAGGGTCTTTCATGGTTACTTTAGATTACATTTGTAAACATGTACAATCATAAACGAAAAGTTAATTCTCATTGCTTAATACATAAAAAATGGCCTTTTAGGCCTTACAAGGGGGGTCATTGATAATATCTCTTCAAATGGATGGCGTTCCAAGTTCGTGGGACTGCCCCTCCATCGAGCCGAGCTAATTTGTAAGTTCCTTCTTTAATGACCTCGATGATTTGATATGGCCCTTCCCAATTCGGTCCCAATACTCCATCTTTGGGATCCTTACCGGCTAAGAAAACCCTCCTGAGGACCAGGTCGCCAATGCTAAAGGCGCGCTTTTTGACTTTTGAGTTGAAATAACGAGTGATTTTTTGCTAGTAGTGTGCAAGCTGGAGTTGCGAATCTTCTCGTCTTTCGTCAACCAAGTCAAGGGAAGCGCAAAGTAGCTCGTGGTTGCGGTCCTGGTCATAAGCCTGGACTCTATGCGAAGGTACCTTAATCTCCACGGGGAGGACTGCCTCACTCCCAAAAGCCAGGGAGAAAGGAGTATGACCCGTAGGAGTCCGATGCGAAGTCCGGTATGCCCACAGAACTTGGGGGAGCTGTTCTGGCCAGACCCCTTGGCTTCGTCTAATCTCTTCTTGAGGCTCTCCTTTAGAGTCTTATTGACAGCCTCGACCTGGCCATTTGCCTGAGAATAGGCCACGGACGAGAAGCTTTTCATGATCCCGTACCTTTCGCAAAATTCGGTGAATATGTCGCTGTCGAACTGAGTCCCATTGTTGGAAACGATTTTCTTGGGCAGCCCGAATCGGCAGATAATGCTCTTAACCACGAAGTTGAGGACTTTTTTGGAAGTTATTGTTGCCAAAGGTTCTGCCTCAGCCCACTTCGTAAAGTAGTCGATGGCCACCACGGCGTAGCGGACCCCGCCTTTTCTAGTAGGGAGGGCGCCAACCAAGTCGATCCCCCAAACTGCAAATGGCCATGGGGAAAAGATCATCTTCAGCTCGACCGGGGGAGCTCGGGAAACGGTGGCGAATCACTGGCACTTGTCGCACTTCTTGACATACGAGATCGAGTCCTTGGACAGAGTGGGCCAGTAATAACCTTGCCTTAAGACCTTTAGGGCCAAGCTTTGCCCCCCAGTGTGATCCCCGCAAAAACACTCATGCACCTCCTGTAGGATGGCCTTTGCTTCGCCTGGAAGAACACATCGTAGGAGAGGTAGGGAGTGCCCACGTCGGTATAGTATCCCATCTACCATCATATACCTTGGGGCCTGGTACAGTACCCGCCGCGCATCATTACGCCCTTCAGGTAGCTTCCCCTCAGTGAGATACTCAAGGATGGGGGTCATCCAGGTCGGCCTGGCGTCGATCATCTCGACCTCCGCCCTGACTTCTTCTATACTTGGTTTCTCCAAGAATTCTACCGACACTAACCCCAAAGCCTCCGTCTCCCCGGAGGTGGCGAGCTTGGCAAGAGCGTCTGCGTTAGCGTTCTAATCCCGAGGTATCTGCTCGATTGAACCTCGCCCAAATGCGGACAGCTCAACTTTTACCTTTGCCAGGTAGGCAGCCATCTTGGGTCCTCGTGCTTGATATTCGCCCAGAACCTGGTTTACCACGAGCTGGGAGTCACTGAAGCACTGGACGGAGCTCGCCTTCAGCTCCTGGGCTATTCTTAGCTCGGCCAGCAAAGCTTCGTATTCGGCCTCGTTGTTGGAGGCCTTGAATCCGAATCTCAGCACCGAGTGGAATCTATGTCCCTCAGGGGATATTAAAATGATTCCAGCCCCGGAGCCGTTCTCATTGGATGAACCATCCACGAAGATCTTCCACGACGCCTGGGTCGAGGTGACCTGGGGTGAGTCTTCTGCAGGATCCTCCCGGAATCCTGTGCACTCTGCCACAAAATCGGCCAGAGCCTGACTTTTTATAGCAGTTCGTGGGGTGTATAAAATCTCGAACTGACTGAGTTCGATAGCCCACTTTAATAGGCGTCCCGATGCTTCAGGTTTTTGCAAAACCTGCCTTAAAGGTTGATCGGTTATGACGTGTATTGAGTGGGACTAGAAATACGGCCTAAGCTTTCGGGAGGCCGTGATGAGGCAGAACGCCAATTTTTCCATCAATGGGTATCGGGATTCAGCCCTAAGAAGTCTCTTGCTGATGTAATAGACAGGTTTCTGAACCCGGTCTTCTTCTCGGACCAATACGGCACTAGTTGCATCCTCGGTGACAGCTAAGTAGAGAAAAAAAGGCTCTCCTGCCTTTAGTTTGGATAATACGGGTGGCTCGACCAGATGTGCCTTCAGGTCGAGGAAAGCACTTTCGCACTCTTCTGTCCATTCGAACTTCTTATTTCCTCGGAGCAGGTTGTAGAATGGCAAGCACTTGTCGGTGGATTTTGAAATAAACCGATTTAGGGCTGCCACCCTTCCTGTCAGGCCTTGGACATCTTTACGTGACCTGGGTGAAGGAAGCTCGAGCAATGACCTGATCTTGTCTGAGTTTGCTTCGATTCCTCGGGTATTGACGATGAAACCAAGGAATTTTCCAGATGCGACTCCAAAAGTGCACTTCTGTGGATTAAGCCTCATGCCATACTTCTGTAGTATCTTGAAGCACTCCTCCAGGTCGGAAACATGGTTATCTGCAGTCTTTGACTTAACCAACATGTCATCAACGTACACTTCCATGTTCTTCCCAATCTGGTTGGCGAACATTCTATTTACTAACCTGTGGTACGTAGCACCGGCGTTCTTCAGCCCGAATGGCATGACCTTGTAACAATAGACGTTAGTCGGGGTCATGAAGCTGGTGTGCTCCTGGTCCGCCAGATTCATGGCGATCTGATTGTAGCCTGAGTACGCGTCCATAAAGGACATGAGCTCGTGCCCCGCCGCGGCATCCACCAATTGGTCAATCCTTGGCAAGGGAAAACAATCTTTGGGGCAGGCTTTATTCAGGTCGGAGAAGTCGATGCAGGTTCGCCACTTCCCGTTGGGCTTCGGGACCAGCACGGGGTTGGCGACCCAAATCGGAAACTTGGCTTCACGGATAAAGCCGCATTTCTTGAGCCGGGCTACTTCTTCCTCTAAGGCCTCAGCCTGGGTTGTTCCCAAGCGCCTCTGCTTCTGGGACTTTGCAGGAACGCTCTTGTCCAGATGAAGGGTGTGCATGATGACATTTGGACTGATTCCCACCATGTCCTCATGTGACCACGCAAACACATCCAGGTTATCCTATAGAAACCTAGTCAGCTCCGCTTTCCTCTTATTACAGAGGTTTTTCCCGAGCTTGACCATCCGTGAAGGGTTTTGTGGATCGATGCTTACTTCCTCGAGCTCTTCAATAGCCTGGAGCTCGGACTTATCCTCGCCTATTCGGGGGTCAATATCCTCACTTAAGACAATATTTTCCCCTTCGGCGCTCTGAGGTTTTTCAATCTCAGGGCCAGTTAAAGGTTCCTGAGATTCCTCTCCTCCACCTTGGATGGCCATTGCTAGCTGCCTGAGTTTCAACTTTCCCTTCATGGAAATGCTGTAGCATTCCCTGGCAGTGAGCTGATCGCCACGGACCGTGCATATTCCCGTGGAAGTAAGGAATTTCATCGCAAGGTGGCGAACGGAGGTGATGGCCTCAAAAGCTATGAGTGTGGGTCGGCCCAAAATAGCATTATACGCAACGGAGCAGTCGATGACCACAAACTCGAGGAGTTTGGAGACTGTCTGAGGTCCTTCTCCTAGGGTGATCACCAGCTCGATCGTCCCTATGGCTGCTGATCCTTCTCCCGAAAAACCATACAGCATCATGGAGGTCGCCTTCAGCTCGGCGACAGCCAAACCCATCTTCTCCAGCGTGGACCGGAATAGAAGGTTTACCGAGCTCCCATTATCGATTAGCACCCTCCTAACCCTCCGATTAGCGAGCTGCACTGCTACAACCAGAGGGTCGTTATGAGGGAACTGAACATGGTTGGCATCTTCTTCAGTAAAAATGATCGGTTGCCTCTCCAATCGCTGCTGCTTTGGCAGACGCTGCTCCGGAACGAACTCTACTCCATTATGCGCCTTGAGCTCGTTTACGTACCTCTTCTGGGCACCCTTGCTCGCGCCAGCTAAATGCGGACCTCCAGAGATTGTGGATATCTCTCCTCCTATCACTGGAGGAGGGACGTCTTGGTCTACCAAAGACCCGGGCTGACTGACTGGGGCCTCCGGAGCAGGTCGGCTTGCTGGAACCCTGTTCCGCGGGTACTGAGCCAAGGGGCCGGCTCTGATGAGAGTTTCGATCTCATCTTTCAAATGCCTACAATCATCAGTATTGTGGCCAACGTCTTTGTGAAAACGGCAAAACTTGGAGGTGTCTCTCTTCCCCTTCTGGTGCTTCAACGACTTCGGCTTCTTCCAGGGGAGGCGAGCAGAATTCTCCAGGAAGATGTTCTCCCTAGAGTGGGTGAGCTCTGTATAAGTCGCGTAGACCGGCTTAATTTTGTCTACGGATTTATTCTTCTTTGGGCCGTGCTGGTTGCCCTCGCCTTTCCCCTATCTTTTGCCTCCGCCGAACTGGTTATTCTGTGTAACGTTCTGGGTTGCTGTCGCGACCTCCGTTCCTACTCCAGCGGGCTGCTCAGGGACCTGGCTGGTCCCTGCAGCTGAGGCTTCGGCCTCCTCCAAGTTGATCCATTCCTGGGCCCTATTTAGGAACTCGTTCACTGAGCTAACTCCCTTCATTTGTATTTCTTTCCAGAGTCCCCCTCCGACGAGGATTCCAGTCCTCAAGGCCATGAGCTTGGAGCTATCATCTGCGTCTCTGGCCCGAGCAGCGACATTCGCGAACCTGCTCAGGTAAGCCTTCAGAGGCTCGTCGGGCTGCTGTCTCACGTTGGCCAGAGAGTCGGCCTTGACGCGGGCAGCTTGGGAGGCTCGGAATGCCCGTTTGAAGTCAGCAGAGAAAGTTTTCCAGGAGCTGATTGATTGTCTTTTGCTTTGTTTGAACCACTGCCTGGCTGGTCCAGTCAGTGTGGAGGGAAATATCAGACACCTCAGCTCAGGGCCAATGTTGTGGGCCATCATCAGGGTATTGAACATTCCCAGATGATCCAACGGATCCCCGTCCCCGTTGAATTTGGACAGGTGCGGCATACGGAAACCGGGTGGGTATGCCGTTGCTGCTATGCTGGGGGCGAAGAGCTCAAGCTCGTCCCCCGAATCATACTCGTCTTTCTCCTTTTCTGACAGGAGCTTCCTCATCAGCTCCTCCATCTGAGCGAGGCGTTCAAGGGTTTTGTCCTGATTTCCTTGGTTATTCCGAGGCTGCTCGACAGCTCCGAATCCATTGTGTACATTTGGTGGGTTATTGCCCCTCCTATCTTGAGATAGGTTACTTGGGGCGTTCCCGCCGTTACGCACATCGGACAGGTCTCCCCCTGAGCGAGCATGGCTGCCACCTCCTACTGGTTCCCCTCTATGAGAGTTTAGGCGATCTCGCAGGTCGCCCCCCTAGGTGGTTTGAGGACTTTGTGCCGAGCTTAAACGTTGACGCAGGTCTCCGCCAGAAAGGTCACTCCGGCGACTGCCGGTCCAGTAGCTCCCGTTAGAAAAGCTCGGAGTCCGCCGTTGGGGGTGAGGATCCAGGCTCTCTCTCGCGCGCCCTGCTACGTCGGGAAGGTCCTGCGGACGGTGGGTTTCTCCTGCTGCTTCCATAAGCTGGAATATCTCGGATGGGCCAAGGAGGAGACGGATATCTTATTGGAGACGGAGGATGCCTGACCGGAGATGTAATCCTGGTTCCGTCAGGGCGGATCAAGTTAGGTGGGGGCCTTTCGGCCCTACCAACCTGCGGGTCCCGCGCCTGGCGATCTGGACGAGGCGCAGGACGGCCGGTGGGACGAGCTGATGTTGTGAACCCTCCCCGGACCTCCTTCTGGAATTCCCCCGAGCTCTCCTAGGCACGCTCGAGGCTGGCTGGGAGCTGGGAGTTGAAGTTCGGACCGAGCGGCTATACTGTTGTTCGGCTCTAGGCATTTCTTCGAAGTTTGCCTCTCGACGGTGCAATGAGGGAATAGAGTTGGATGCCGGCGGTCTGTCCGAGCGGCTAGGCCTAGACCGATTACCCCAGCGGGACTTATGAGTCTCGCCTTGCCTCTTTCCGACGTTAGCGTCGGTTGTAAGAGGGGGTAATCGGGCCAACACCTCCTTAATCTGCTGATTAGCTTTTGCTAGTTGGCTCCTCAGCTGAGCGTTCTCCATCTCTATCGCAGTGTAAAAATATGGGTTTGGATTAGGTGGCCGGGGCACCGAACTTCCAGTGTCATCTTGGCCCACCAGCTGTTTACCCAGCCGCTGCTGGACCTCAGGAATTTGTCCACCGGAGATGGCGGCATGATGAGCCTCCTGCCCATCATGTTGTTCCGCCTCGTTACCGTGTCTTGATCGAGTGGTCACCATAGTTGGATGTTTGCGATAGCACCAATCTAACTAGCTCTCAATGAAAGCACAAAACTGTTGACGCGGTTCTTCGCCAACAGGTAATTAAGAAAATAAGAGAAATGGATTAGTGCGTAACTATGAACCGAAATAGATGAATGATCTTTTTGAGATGGGCTGGTGACACAATCATGTTTTTTAGGTGGTTCAAAGGTTAAAATCCTTCTACTCCACCAGTCAATATTATTGCTATATGCTTGGTATTCTTTTACAGGGTATTTCCTTACACAATAGAATCCAACCCTTTGCAACTTCTTGGGTCTCCATATTTATAGGAGAGGGCACCTGGGAGTTGGTAAGAAGGTCATCCCGTGACCTTCTTACCTATCATATCACTTCTGTGACATTCATGATTAATTCCTAAAACCTGACACATGAAGTGTGGTCTAATCAATAGGTAAGGGGGATAATGGGCCGCACGGTCCAACCCAGTCGTGGGTGTCTGAATACGCACGTTCATGTTGCGTGTCCGAGAAGTCAGGGATATATTAGACACGTGATGTCTGATATATGCACGTTTACCTTGCGTGGTTGACTTTATAAAAGGTCATAGCCTCCAACTCTAGCTCGTACCACAAGCTGGATGCTTCCTCGACCTGTGGCCTTCAGAGTCCAGACTCAGTCCTTAAGTAATCTTGGTGAACCCTTTGGATACCCCGAGCTAACATGGTAGGACCTGACGACAACAGCTCCGGTCATGGGGGATCCACGTGGCTGATATAGTTTAGGCTGTATCTCAGCTCGCTAATAGCCCGTTGGAAAATCAGGGCGTACAACCGGATTCTTCAAAATTCAGCAACACAATGAGTTGGAAAACTCATTTTTAATGCATAAAGTAATTTTAAAATATGAACTTAAGGATTTCTCATGATGTGGAGATTGAAAAAACCGGTGTTGACCCAAAAAACAAAATATTAAGGCATTAAAAAAAATTTGGGTATGTACACAAATGAATATATATATGTGTATAATTTGTTTATATTGCCAAAATATGTTAGATATAACATATATGTAAACACAAAACAATACAAAAACAATAAAATTACCAAAAGAAATTTTGTTAAATGTAGGCCAACCAAAACCGAAGATATATGTATATATATATATATGAATATGAATATGAAGACATATATAAATCAAATAAATATATATGCAGATAAAATTAGCAAGGCAGAGATGTAGACTGGCTCCTGATACCAAATGTTAAATTAAAATGAAAGGTAGGCATATGAACAATCCTATATACATGTAGGTAGAATTAATATATAGAATGAACATATACAAAAAGAAGATTGAATATTGTATACCTCCAGCCATTGCAATTGATAACATCGATCTAGCTTTAGATCTACAAAAGAAAAGAAACAGAAGTTAGAGTGAGTACACGGGCTTCCAAGCTCTCACTAACTCTTTTAGATGGAGTTACTGAAAGTCAAAATGAGCAGCGAGCTTGGGGACCGGTACTCTATATTTATAGAGTGAGACCTACCATCAGAGTCTCTGCCACAAATTAAAATATTTCCTCAATCAGTTGGGATATGAAAAATCGGGTAACAACAAAATCAAGTAACAAATAATGTTGACCATTAATTATAATATTTTGTAAATAAATTAAATACTGACTTTAATATATTAAATGAATTAGTTGTTACAAATTGATTTTATATACCAAATAAATAAATATTCTAATACTATTCACATGTATCACAAAGACTACCACACGTTCATCTTAGTATAGACCCAACACATTAAAAAGATAAAACCATTGAAAAAAATGAATAATTTGACTAACTCTCGGACATAATTACTCGACCACATATAAGCCGCCATTTTTCGTTATAGATTTCTTTTGTGAATTGGGTTCTCTCTTAAAGTAACACAATGTCCTATTAATTTCGCCATTTGGGTCAACCCTACTAAAGATATATAAACTATTACAAACTTCAAATCCAAACAAACAAGGTTACTTGATGAAACCCTCAATATAGATAGGGAACAATATCAAGAGACGGCTACAAATTAACCACCACATGATGTTGTACACATCTAACTATGATGTCATCAATTTAAGTTTTAAGACTTGTATTCTGTTTTATATGTACATTTAGATGTGAACAAGTATAAAACTATTTGTTTTATTACTCAGTTGACAATATTGTACGTAGTGTCACTTTCTTTGAAGAATTTAATATTGCAATTGGGCAAGGATTTGCAAATTGTAAATAAACCATTTCTATATATAGAACTACTACCAAATACATATTTAAATCTAAATAATTGCTTCAGCTCATTTATTCAATACTTTGAAGAAAATGAAAAAGTGATTATATTGTCGTCCAATTTTTTTAAGGAGATTTACTAGTAGTATATATTGTTATTTGGAGGTGTATTGGTCTACGTACATATCCATATTCTTTATAAACAATAATGTGAAATATATTGCGCACACAGTATTTTTATGGTCATTGTTGTAATTATTATTTTTTAAAGGGTCGTCAATTAAAAATTAATTAAATATACATTTATTTATTGGTAGTGGGCAATGGGCATTAATATTAATGATAAATTGGACAAAAGGGTAATGTATGTAATATAATCCTAAAATTGAAATTGAGGTACATAGAAACCCCACCCGCCACAAAAGATATGATTATTTTTCAGACTTTCTAGCACACCTTACAGGGCATCGCATCGTGCTATAGTGTCTATACCTATCGACCTATTTCAGATTTCATTATTATTATTATTATTATTATATAAAGTAGTTAGCAATTAATGAAACAATTTGCATTTAAATATACATTTAATACTTCGAGCAAAAGAACAATAAAGCAATAAATCTCTCCTATATTCGGTCAGATCTAAAGTAATAAAAACTTCTGTTGGAAATTTTTTCCTATCTACCCACAAACCATATTATATATTTTGTATATAAATATATTTTCAATTTGCCTTTTTTTTTTTTTTTAGAAAACGAGATTAAAAAAAAATGGAGAGTGGACTTTTAGCTCCCACTCTTCTCTCTTTTTTTTTTTTTTTTTTAAGATATCTTGATCTAAGTTTGTTTCCTAAAATTTATTTGAATAGATTTTATATATATATATATCTCTTCTATGTAATAAGTGTGTAGAGAAGGGAAATTTTTTGTTTTAATAATTTTTTTATTTTTTTTAATGTTAACTTTAACGGAATATTATTATATCCAACAGAATATTATTATATCCAACAATAGTTTGTAAATACTTAAACTTAAATAAAATAAAATAAATAATTAAAAAAATTAAAATATGATATTTTTTAGATATTTTATAATAATAATTATTTAAAAATAATAAATAATTAAACAAATTAAAATATGATATTTTTGAGATATTTTACAATGATAATTATTTAAAATCATAAAATCATACGTTTTATAACTTAAATAAAATTTAATTAAACTTAAACTCACTTATTAGAATAATATCATATTAAACATATAATATAATCTATTGTCAATTAGCAACAAATTTTTTTTTTTAAACTAGCAAGAAACTTAAATTTAAAATCAACGTATAATATTTAATATTACTTTAAACATATAATATATAATCTCTTGTTGTTACTCCCAAATTAAAAAACTAAAACAAACATAAACTTAAACAAAAATAAATAAATTATTTAATTAAAATAAAATATTTATTTAAAATTTATATGACATTAATATAAATTTAATAAAAATAATTAATAAATTCTATAAATTAAACCAAGCAAACGTGCATATTGCACATTGCTTATATCTAGTATCTATCTATATATCTATATATATATATAAAGGAGAGCTTCAAGGAGATTATGTGGCACTCTAAAATCTCTTCAAATCACTCTTTCTATTTTCTCATTTAATCTAATTTTTTTATTCATTTTCTACTTTCTAAAATATCTTAACAATTAAAAATATCAATATATATACATATTAATTTGATTAAAAATTATTTAGTTTAAATATCTTAACTACTTATTTATTGAAAAATACTAAAAAAATGAGAGCTTCAAGGAAATTATGTGTCACTCTAAAATCTCTTCACATTACTCTTTCTATTTTCTCATTTAATCTAATTTTTTTATTCATTTTCTACTTTCTAAAATATCTTAACAATTGAAAATATCAATATATATACATATTAATTTGATTAAAAATTATTTAGTTTAAATATATTAACTACTTATTTATTGAAAAATACTAAAAAAATTATCTATATATCTATTTTTCTTATTATATTATAATTATGTTTTTTTATTCCAAAAGTGAATAGTTTTACAAAATATTTTCTAAAATATCTTAACAATTAAAAATATTAATATATATATTAATTTGATTAAAAATTTATTTAGTTTAAATATCTTAACAACTTATTTATTAAAATCTCTTCAAATCACTTTTTCTATTTTCTCCTTTAATCTAATTTTTTTATTCATTTTCTATTTTCTAAAACATATTAACAATTGAAAATATCTATATATATACATATTAATTTGATTAAAAATTTATTTAGTTTAAATATCTTAACTACTTATTTATTGAAAAATACTAAAAAAATTATCTATATATCTATTTTTCTTATTATATTATAATTATGTTTTTTTATTCCAAAAGTGAATAGTTTTTCAAAATGTTTTATAAAATATCTTAACAATTAAAAATATTAATATATATACATATTAATTTGATTAAAAATTTATTTAGTTTAAATATCTTAACTACTTATTTATTGAAAAATACTAAAAAAATTAATTAAAAATTACGAAATAATTTTCAATTATCTATATATCTATTTTTTTATTATATTATAATTATGTTTTTTTTTATTCCAAAGTGAATAGTTTTACGAAATATTTATGTCTATATTTATATATAAATGAGAGTTTAAGAGTGATGAGGTGACATCCTATATTTTTTACAATCTATTTTTACTATTTTGTAAGAATTTTATATTGTGTCAAAAAAAAAATATATACATACATATATACGTACATCAACCCTTCAACAAATGTAACAGAAATAACCAAATTAATACACATACTTATAAATACATTGATTCTAATATAGTCATACGTAACAGTAGTTATCCAATAATAATAGCATGAAAGAGATATCAATGAGAATGGTCATATATAATTTAACTAAACAGTTATCACAATTAGATTTTATTATATTATTATATCATTTTATAATTAACATTTTACAATCTAAAGTATCTAATTTTTTATTTTCTTTAATATTTTATTCATTTTTTCAGTTTTAACCCATAAAAGTATGCCGTTACAAAATAATATGTTATCATCAATATTTATAATTGTATTTTTCTCTTATTTGATATTTTACTAAGCTTGTGAAAATAAGATATTACTAATGGTATTCTTTGGATTTGTGATTTGTTTTCACTATAATAAATAAATATTTTATAGATTGTAATATTAGTGGACATTCCCGCAGCAACAAAAGATACGGAGGTTGATGTGAAACACGAAAAATTCTTTTTAGAAATAAGGAACACATTATGAATTAAAAATAATATTACTAACAACAAAAATAATTGTAACGACCCAAATTCGCTAATAAGGCTTAAGGGCCTTGATTAGTGTGCCAGGAGGGCATGTTGGGATTTATGTGTGATTTTATGAGTTAAATGCATGGTTATGATTTAAAGCGTGTTATGTGACTATTTGATTATTTGAGATGCATGACTATGTATATTAGTATGCATGTAGGCCCGGATTGTGTTAGAAGGGCATAATTGTAATTTTGGCCATGTTGGGCATAACTGTATTAATATGTGATGATTGTTGAGACCACAGTGGTATGTGGGTATATCCGTGATGTGTAACTTTCGGCACGAGGCGATCCTAGAGCTGGATAGCGGGGAAAAGTCACAACGGGGCATTATGTTTGACTTTGAGTGAGTCAAGGAGTATTTTGATGTTGGGTTATGAAAATAAATAATTGGAGATATATTTGAGGTTAGGATGTCTAGGCGGGAATACTGGGGGATTTTACCATTTTTGCCTCGGGGATATTTTGGTACCCCGAACCTTGAGGTAACCAGCTTAAGTTATAAAAACAAAACAAATAAACCATTTGGAGACTTAGAGAAACCGACCCAGCCTCCACCCTCTCTTCTTCTTCTTTCTTTCCTCTTTCTTTCATGAATCCACAGAAATCTTAGGAGAAATCAAGCTTGAATTTCTGAAAATTGATTGTGGGATTTGGAGGTTTAGCTCAAGAGTTAATCAAGAACAAATCAGGGTAAAGGTAAGCAATTAATTCTTTTTCTCAAGTTAAATTTCTGAGATTTTGTTGGGTTGTGAATGTTTATGGATTTTGATGTTCAAGGTGGAGTTTGAGGCTTGAAACTTTGAAGATAGGTCATGGGATCCTTTGGGAAACGATTCTACAACTGAGGTAAGGTTTAAATTAAAGTTTGATGGTTGAAATTGAGAATTTCTATGGTTGGTTTTGAGTTTTAGGTTTGAAATTTCAGAAATTTGGAATTTGGATCTTGGTGAGTGTTAGGTTGGATTTTTGGTGGAATTGTGTTGTTTAAACCATCCTAATGTTGTGATTATTAATTGGTTTTGATTTGGGAGTTTTGGGATGGCTTAAGGTGAGGTTTTAAGCTTGAAAATGGTGGGTTTTTCTGGGTTCGAAGGGTCGGGCCGCGGCATGGTTCTTGGAGGGCCGCGGCCCTTGAAGGCTAAGTTGTGCTGAGGATGGAGGGCGGGCCGCGGCATGGTCCTTGTAGGGCCGCGGCCCTTACCTGTTTCTGGGCGTTTTTGTGGCCCTGTTTGGGGGCCATGCCGCGGCATGGTTGGGCCATGCCGGGGCGCTTAAGGAATTTTGGGATTTTGAGAATTTGGGCTTGGGAATTTAACCTAGGGTGCTCGGGGTTGAGTCTTTTACAATGTTTGGTGAATTTCAACGTTCCGAGTACTAGAACTTGGTTTAGAAACTCATTTGAGATTAATCTTATTGGTATCCATTATCTTGGTTGTGACTAGGTGTTAAGCTAGTGCTCGGGAAGTGGATCGTGCTCGGGGGCCGTCATTTTCTATTTAAAGCATTTGGAACTAAGGTAAGAAAACTATAACACCCGTAGGATAGGGCATGGGCCCATAGTGTGATTGCCGGGCATGGCCCTATATTGCATGTTGCATGATGAGATGATTGCAGGGCATGGCCCCAGATTGTGTTGTGTGCAAATGTTTAACCTTAAATGAATCATGATGTGTGAATGATTATTTTGAATGTACTATATGTGTGATTATGATGAAATGAACGGCAAGTGCCGAGTACGGCGTAGGCCGGGGCGGCCGTGGGCCGAAAGTAACACCTAGCACATGGGATGCTATATTCAGGGTGGGACCCAAGGGATACATGAGTTATCCTCGCGGTGAGAACCGATACCCCAGGGCTTTGGTAAGGCTCTGGGGCGGCATGGCCGTGTTTGCTTAGTCTATTGATTGACTTGTTTATCTGTGGATTATCTGTTATGATAAACTGTATTAACTGCATATGTTATGTTCTGCATGAGTTTTCTTGCTGGGCTTCGGCTCACGGGTGCTCTGTGTTGCAGGTAGGGCAAAGACTGAGTCAACCAACCATGAGTACGGAGAGCGTGAAGCGACGCGTACATGTTTGGCCTGCCCGACTGCTTTGGTTGGGGGTTTATTTGAAATTGGCTGTAATAATCTATGATTTTATAACTGATCAACTGTAAACTTACTTCAAGATGAAAATGGTTTTTAAACCTTATTTTTGGGATCCCAATTGTTTAAAACTAGAAGTTTTTATTGAGTCAACGCATTTTCAAGGATTACAGCCTTAACTTTTATTTAGTCACACTTTTGTTTAAAAACCTCGGTTAGCGAGCTCATTGCACACTGTTTTGTCTTAAAACTCACTTAGTAACGGCTCTAAGGAAGTAGGGCGTTACAATAATAAATGTTTATTTAAATTTTTATGTTTTTTTTAATTTAAATGTAATAGTTTTACAAAAATATATATTAACAATATGTATAATTTAATTTGAATTTGATTTATTTCAACGATGTATATTTTGAATTTAAATTTGATTAGATATTTCATTACAACAACTATTTAAGTAAATTATAAATATGAGTAAACAATATTTTTTTCTCATTTTTTATATTACTTTTTTAATTTATGGCTATTAATTTATTAAGGAATTTTTTTTATCTATTTTGTCTGTTCTCTTTTTTCTCATTTTTATTTTAATAAAAATTATAATAGATAAAAATATCTACATATAATAATAATAATAATAATAAAATCTATCTATTTATATTTTAACTTTTTGACAAAACACGGGATCCAAATGTTAACTTTTAATAATAAAATATTCAAACGGGTAATCAACCAAATTATACGTGATTCAAATAATCTATCTTTACATTCCTATTTTTGAATTTTTGACAAAACACAAGGTCCACAAGTTAATTTAAAAAAAAATTAATTGTCAAAATAGGTAAACAACTAAAATACAAGGTTCAAAATGGTGTGAACCTTTATAGAAAACATAAATTATATATATTTATATAATTTACTTTTTATGAATAATTTTTAACCTTTTGAATAAATATATGATCCACATGTTAATTTTTAAAAATAAACAATCAAAATGAGTAATCGGCCAAAATATAGTGTTCAAATAATCGATTTATCTATTTCTATTTTAATATTTTGACAAAACTTGAGGTCTACAAGTTAATTTGTAAAAATAAAAGTTCTAATGGGTGATCGACTAAAATACAAGGTTCAAAATAGTGTGAATTCTTACAGAAAACAAAAAATTATATAAATATATAATTTAATTTTCATAAGAAGTTTGAACATTTTAAATAAATACATGGTCCAAAGGTTCATTTTAAAAAATATAGGGTCAAAACGGGTAATGAGCAAAAATACAGTATTCAAATAATCAATCTATCAATTCCAATTTTTATTCTTTTGACAAAACACGAGATTTAAAAGTTAATTTTTAAAAATAAAGACTTCAAACGGTAATTGGCCAAAATAAATTTTACACAAAATATAAATTTTCTTATACATAATTTAGACTTTTTATAAAAAGAACTACGCAAAGCGTATAATAATAATAAATAAAAGTAAATGTACAACAAGCTTTTTGAACTTTGTTTTCAGTACTTTAATTTGTCAGAATTTTTCAAAACCCTACAGGAGGTTCGCTATACAATAACAGTGAAGAAAAAATATTTTAAAATATATATGTTTTAATAATTACAAAAGACTGCGCGGAGCGCAGTTATATTTTCTAGTATATATATAAAGGAGAGCTTCAAGGATATTATGTGGCACTCTAAAATCTCTTCAAATCACTCTTTCTATTTTCTCATTTAATCTAATTTTTTTATTCATTTTCTATTTTCTAAAATATCTTAACAATTGAAAATATCAATATATATACATATTAATTTGATTATAAATTTATTTAGTTAAATATCTTAACTACTTATTTATTGAAAAATATTAAAAAAATTAATTAAAAATTACGTAATAATTTTTTATTATCTATATATCTATTTTTCTTATTATATTATAATTATGTTTTTTTATTCCAAACTAAATAGTTTTACAAAATATTTATATCTATATCTATATATAAATGAGAAGGTGTCATCCTATATTTTTTACAATCTATTTTTACTATTTTGTGAGAATTTTATATTGTGTCAAAAAGAAAATATAGATACATATATACGTACATCAACCCTTCAACAAATGTAACAGAAATAACCAAATTAATACACATACTTATAAATACATTGATTCTAATATAGTCATACGTAACTGTAGTTATCCAATAATAATAGCATGAAAGAGATATCAATGAGAATGGTCACATATGATTTAACTAAACAGTTATCACAATTAGATTTTATTATAATATTATATCATTTTATAATTAACATTTTACAATCTAAAGTATCTAATTTTTTATTTTCTTTAATATTTTATTCATTATTTCAGTTTTAACCCATAAAAGTATGTCGTTACAAAATAATATGTTGCTTTTGCAGGCAGTTCTCTTCCTTAGAAAGAGAAATACATTGATATTGGTAAGAACATATAATACCTGAATATTAATGAGAATTAAAATTTATTATCGGGTGTTGAATCGCTTGATGCTGTCATTTTTATTTAAAATTCTAATTATTATTATTTTTTTCTCATTTTTTATATTACTTTTTTAATTTATAGCTATTAATTTATTAAGGAATTTTTTTATCTATTTTGTCTGTTCTCTTTTTTCTCATTTTTATTTTAATAAAAATTATAATAGATAAAAATATCTACATATAATAATAATAATAATAATGATAATATATTTTAACTTTTTGACAAAATACAAGATCCAAATGTTAACTTTTAACAATAAAATATTCAAACGGGTAATCAACTAAATTATACGTGGTTCAAATAATCTATCTTTACATTCCTATTTTTTAATTTTTGACAAAACACAAGGTCCACAAGTTAATTTTAAAAAAAAAAATTTAATGGTCAAAATTGGTAAACAACTAAAATACAAGGTTCAAAATGGTGTGAACCCTTATAGAAAACATAAATTATATATATTTATATAATTTACTTTTTATAAATAATTTGTAACATTTTGAATAAATATATGATCCACAGGTTAATTTTTAAAAATAAACAATCAAAATGAGTAATCGGCCAAAATATAATGTTCAAATAATAGATTTATCTATTTCTATTTTAATATTTTGACAAAACTTGAGGTCTACAAGTTAATTTGTAAAAATAAAAGTTCTAATGAGTGATCGACTAAATACAAGGTTCAAAATAGTGTGAACCTTTACAGAAAACAAAAATTATATAAATATATAATTTAATTTTCATAAGAAGTTTGAACATTTTAAATAAATACATGGTCCAAAGGTTCATTTTAAAAAACATAGGGTCAAAACGGGTAATGAGCAAAAATACAGTGTTCAAATAATCAATCTATCAATTCCAATTTTTATTATTTTGACAAAACACGAGATCTAAAAATTAATTTTTAAAAATAAAGACTTCAAACAGGTAATTGGCCAAAGTAAATCTTACACAAAATATAAATTTTCTTATACATAATTTAGACTTTTTATAAAAAGAACTACGCAAAGCGTATAATAATAATAAATAAAAGTAAATGTACAACAAGCTTTTTGAACTTTATTTTCAGTACTTTAAAATTTGTCAGAATTTTTCAAAAATCTACAGGAGGTTCGCTATACAATAACAGTGAACACCATCATGAAATAAAAAATTATGGTCAAGATGTCTTCACGTGTCTATATAAAGAACATGTTGTACGAGTATGGTCAAAATGAATCACTACCTCACAGTCTCCCAAAAAATATTTTAAAATATATATGTTTTAATAATTACAAAAGACTGCGCGGAGCGCGGTTATATTTTCTAGTATATATATATATATACATTGTGTGAGATTAAAAAGTATAAATTTGTCTTTTTTTTCAAGGATGAACATGGTGACCATGAACAATAATTTTTTTTTAAAGTTAGGTATTAATGTGTTAGTTTTTTTTTTTTTTTTTTAAATGTATAATATTTTTAGGGGATTATGTTGTAGGGGCTTCAAAAAGAGCCCCAGAGCCCCACCGTTGAGACTCTTTTGTGTTCCTGACCTGTAAATAATTTTTGGCCGATTTTTTTATGCCCGTGTATTGTAGTTATTTAGAGCATCCTGCAAATTTTCAGAAAATTTCGAATAATTTACCGTGCCAAAAATTAGGTTCAAATATATTTTCCATACGCATAAAATTAGTCACGCGTGCAATAACCTGTTTTGAACCTAGTTTTCGGCATTGTTAATTATTCAAATTTTTCTGAAAATTTGCAGAATGCTCTAAATAACTAAAATATATACGGTCATAAAAAAGGTCACACCGAAAATTATTCTCAGGTCAAGAATACACAAGAGCTCCACCGATAGACTCTTTTTGAAGCCCCTACAGATTTTCCAATATTTTTATTTAAATTTAATTTATATGTTTTTATTATAATTGATGAGTTGGACTAATTAAGATATGATACACTTGAAACCCCTACAGCAGATTTTCCAATATTTTTAATATTAATTATTTTTATTTTTATTTAAATTTAATTTATATGTTTTTATTATAATTGATGAGTTGGACTAATTAAGATATGATACATATCCGATTAATATATTAATGGTACGTCAACAAATTTAACACCATCAATATGTGAGTAGCTACGAAAGTAGTATTTTAGAGTATTTGGGTAGTTTTTCGTAAAAAATAAACAAATTTGGATAATTAAGTATCACAAACTAAAAAAATTAGTTAGTTTTGCGATAAATTTATATCCCATTAAGAATAAATTAATAGAATTAAAAATATCCGTCCAATATCGATATCTCAAATTATGTCTAATAAATATATGTGAAATTTGGGACGAAACTACCTTTACACTTAAATATCTAAATATTTTTGTTTTTTTTTTAAATAAGTACACAAGTTTTGTAAAATACTGTCTTCCTTACTATTCGACTCTTAAGATAGTTAATTTTGCTGAAGTAGCATTAAGAGTGGACATGTGTCATATCTTAATTGGTCTAATTCATAAATTATCATTAAGATAATATAAATTGATTTTAAATAAGAAAAATACAAAATATATATTTAAAACTTCAAATATAATTTCTAATAAAAAATGGGTACGTAGTAGTGAGTATTTTAAATTACCATCTATAGATACCCTTAGTATTTTCAATATATGGATAAGTTGCAACTGTATTTTTTTTATATTATGGTCTATAATGTAGTTATAAGGGATTCCCTACATATTTTCAAGAAATTATGAATAATTTAGGATGTCAAAATCATGATTCAAACAGCTTGTAACACATGTGTTTGTTTTGATATTTATACGTTCGTGCAACAAGCTATTTTAATCCTGATTTCAGCATCACTAATTATCCAAAATCCTAATCGGACACCTCAGCTACTCGGGTTCTCTCGACAAACCCCGTCGTCTGCCTTCTCGAAGTTCTCAGAATTCGTATGTCGCAGTCGCCTGAGAAACGGCTCTGTCCTCGCGTTCTCGATTCTCCCTTTGCAATCGCAAGTTCCTTAATAAGTGAGATTCCTCAGTTACTAATTCTTCTAGCTCGTCGTGGAGCAATGGCAGAAAGCCAACGTCAAAAGAATGATACCCGTGTGATTGTAACTCTTCGAGTTTGGAGTCACGGGACATCTGAAACAAAAAACGAGCAGTTAAGCACTTAGTAAAAAAAAAAGAACACCAAGATATTCTGATTAACACAGAATAGAAGATACTGCTCGCGAAGACAAGGGGAATAGAATGGAAACCCATAAAGGGGAGAGTGAAACCCTATAACTCATTGATCCCAGAAAACAACAAATAGCGATGTACGAACAAAATTCCAGTATAAATCACAATCCCATACAGATATCCATGGTCTTAAATATACAGACCAACAAGAATAAATAAAAAGGGAACTTACGTGCTAAGAATCACTTGTACGACTAGTAGGTGGTCCTCACGCAGATGAAGCGATGCCCTTCGACTGTGAATGTCCTTGCTGAGCTGTTGAGGTAGTTAATCGGCTCCAAAACTGACAGTAGGTCGGTTGGGTGATGAACTCAAACGAAAGGTAGGGGCTGCGACTGAGTACGTGAAAATGGAAAAAGATTTCAATGAAGAAGAAGGGAATGTTGCCATGGGTTTAAATAGATAAAGCTGAGTTTCCAAAATTAGAAATTAACGGTTAGATTTAAAGCCAAGTACTCGAGTATCATCCTACGCCCAATCTCGGGAAGATCGGTCTCGTGACACGCATTGATGTGACGACTTACCCTTTCGGGTGTAACGAGTAGGCGCAATCGTAGAGACCTGACCACTCGGCAGGCAACGTGTGTCTTTGCATTTAATGTAGTCACAGATGTTCGACCACTCATTATTTGATATGTATCTCCCACCAGGGGCCCGACGCTAACCCCGAGGAGGCACCGAGGACTAACACGTGTCCTTCTGACCGCATGGTTGTTGATCAAAAGCTCGAATAGATTATTGCCACGTGACCATTAGCGAGAAGTCTCCACCGCATAAAATACACTTGAGCCTTTGGGGTTGGGGGGGTGGGGGGGGATGTTTCAGGTATTTCTCGAAGGGTAATCCTATGTCATCAATCCTAGACACGTGGTCAGAAGCCTCACGCTCTCCGAGGAATCCTCGAAAAGTGAATCCACATCAGCCGTCTTCGAGAGAGTCATTAGAAACCTCCTGAGTAACTACGTCCCCGAGGCAAATGCCTGAGAGCTCGGAAGAAGAGGCCAATACCCGAGAGCTCCCGAGATAGAACTTCTTAGAAAGTCCCCCAAGAGAGAACTCAGAAAGAAATGTTTATGTTGGCTCCTCGAAGAGCCCGAGAAGCCCCCATTGAGAAATTGATCAATAGATTTTTCGGAAGGCTCGGGGACCACATGAGATACACCTAGCGCAAGTCTTGCTCTAAAGGTGGTCGCCTATACTTTTCAGTTAGGATTTTGGGGACCACACCTTTGGCACAAAGAAACATTCCAAAATTTATTGCTACACAGTTGACCTCACTACTCGTCGACACGTGTCAGGTGTCTCATGCATAATCCCCACTTAGTTGGGGCATTAATGTAGAGGTTGTTATATTATTTCATATAATATAATATTAGATTAAATAATGTGACAAAATGTGATTTGTCACACAAATGTGATTTGTCACACCTTGTAACATATTATTGAGAGTCACAAAATTGGACACATGTGTGTGTCCAAATGTGACATATTTTGGAGTTACAAAATCAGTTACAAATTTGTAACTCCCAAATATTACCCAATAATGTGTATATTATATGTTACACATTTGAGATTGGATTTCATAAAGCCATATGAGAAATGGCTGATAGAGATGTGATTTTAACTCCCATATTGTGTATGGAAGTTACAAAATCAAGTGGGAATAAATTGGAACGTTTTGGAAAAAAACTCAAAAAAATTGGTTGCTGAAATTGACCAAGGGCCGCGGCGCTAGTGGCTGACAGATTCATACTAAGTCGGTTTTTATCCAATTTTGAACGTTTCCAACAGCCAAGTAACTCTCAAATCTCTATTTTAATTCCATAAAACACCCAATTTATCATTGGTAACAGCCATGGGGTTGGTGGAATTTGAAATTCAAAGGGTGTCTCTAAGCTCTATAAATAGGAGCCTAATGCTCACTTGTAAGACACACCATTTTTCATCCACAAAGCACTTGGCTGAAAAATACACCAAAAGGCTTGATAATTCCAGAGAGCTATTTCCTAGAGAGATCCCTTAGTGCTTAGAGAATAGGGGGAAATAAGCTTTTGGACAAAGGTCTTGAACCTTGTTCAAGTTGGTGATCCCCACTACTCTACACTTTGGTTGTGTGAGAGTTTGTTTGTGTTTTTCATTCTTTTGTTCCTTTTGTTCTTCTTATTTACTTGTATTGTTATAGTATTGAGTTTGTAATCTTCTTCTTCTACATCATTATATTTACTTGTATTTTGAGCAATTGAGTTGTAATACTTATTTAATCAATATTATTTTGTCTATTGTATTTTTGCATAGAGTTGTATTTTTGGTTTTTCCACTTTTCCATTGAGCAATAAAATTATATTCTCTAATAGAGGTTTCATCTGTAATTATTTTTTATCTTAATCCATCCATGCCGCCTATAAATAGGACATGAATGGATCATTTGTAGGGATTCGAAACCTTAATTTTGTTTAACATATAATAATAATAATATATTGCTAACTTGGCACCATAATGTACAAGTACAAAAAATGTCAATGATCAATCCTAAATATATGAGTCCCAACTTGACAACTCTACACCAAAAGTAGCACATCTTTTACATATAAACTTGTAAAGAAAGAATGTCGAACCACCTTGTCACAACAAAGAAACATACATATCACCAGTGGAGTATGGGAATAAGACCACCGTCCTGAACTAGAGGTGGTTGGCTCCAAAGTAAGCAAACTTAGCTTTTGTTAAGTGTCTGATAGATAGTAATAAAAAAAGTGTTTAACTGAGTTTGGATAGTTTTTTCAATTTATTTTTGGACATAGTGTAACAGAGTAAAAAATTTGGATAATTTCACCACAAATTTTGCCAATTGTATATGCTACATCGTATTAGACAAAGCTTCCCCTTAAAATAAATATATTACACAAGCTGCCAATTAAATAACATAAATCACCAATAAATAATGATTAAAATAAGAAAACTAAAAGATGGTAGCTCATTGAGGACCAGACCAGTTGTTTTTTGGTCTTAGATTCTTAGCTTGAAATGAAATGGGTCATGGCTCATGGGTGGGACAGTAGGAGTGATATTGAATGGGAAATTTGAATTTTAATGCAATAAGTGACACTCCGTTTCAAAAATACCCTTTCCCTATAAGTCTCTCGTTTTGGTCCTACTAATCCCGTTACTACCAAAAATACCCCTGGCATAATTTTCTCAAACTCTCCGTATTCTCTCCCAAAATACCCGAACCAAGCAAACTTTGAAATCGATAGGACTCGATTGAATCCGTAGAACCCAACCTTCATTGTCTTCCACGAACACGAACAAGGGCTCCCAAAGGTCGGACTTGACAATCGGAGAAGGGGAAGGAGAAAATGTCGAGCAAGGCAACCAAATTTTTAGGAAACAACCTCAAAGAAAGCGAAGGTGAGGGTTTTCTTTTTTAATCTGCAATATGTGTATGTGCCTGATTTTTTTTGTTGATTTTTGTTCATAGGATAGATCGGGGCTGACAATGAAGAAATCTGGGTTTTTTCGATATTTTCATGAAACTCGATAGAAATCGATAGGAATCGATAGGACTCGATAGTATAGGATGAGGAATGGATTAGAATGTGCCTCGATAGGAATCGACAAGAATCGATAGGACTCGATGATACACGACTTTCGGAAAATTTAGAACCTACCTCGATAGGACTCAATGATACACGACTTTGGGAATTTTTAGACCATACCTCGATAGGAATCGATAGGACTCGATGATACACGGATTTGAGAATTTTTAGAACCTATCTCGATAGGAATCAATAGGACTCGATGAGAATTGATGATACACTGCTTTGGGATTTTTAGGACCCTTCTCGATAGGACTCGATATGACTAGACTTTGGTTTTTTTGCCTTACCTCGATAGGCCTCGATAAGACTCGATAGTAACCCGATTATATTATTCTTTGTGATTTTGGAATCCACCTCGATAGGCATCGATAAGACTCAATAGAACTCGATTGTTTCTACCTCGATAGTAACTGATTGTTTTACATTTTTAACATTTTTAACATTTTTTTAAACATTTTTAACATTTTTTTTGTTTTTTTTTTCCAGATGCCTGAACTTATTGTGCCGTTGGAGAAACACTTTCCTGGTTGTGTCACTTATAGGGGTAGTGCCTACTTGGATACCCTTATAGAGCAGTTTAAGAGGCATGGTCTTACTGAAAGGGCACAGGCATGCCCGTTGGGACAGTTCTTTAAGGCAAAACCATTTAGTTTCTCTGGGGTTCTGCTGCATCAGCTAATGTTGCGTAAGGTAGAAAGTAAGAAGCCTGAAGAGGGTCAGTTCCACAAGGGCAACACTCTGTGTAGATTTGGTATTGCAGAGTTTGCCCTAGTTACCGGGCTAAATTTTGGGAAATCACCGTCCCTAGATGAATTGAAAGAGCATCTTTCAAGTGATCGGATCATCAAGGAATATTTTAATGGTGATTCGAAGGTTAGTTTTGGTCAGTTGGAAGATGCATTGAAGGCCTCCACAAACCCAGAAGATGCATTTAAGCTAGGTTTGTGCTATTTGATAAAGGGGGTACTGAATGTCCCAGAGAAGACAACAACGATATGGGGAGATTCCCTGAGGATGGTTGAGGATATTGATTACTTTTTCAAGTATCATTGGGGGAAGTTGTCATTTAAGAAGGTTAGCAAAGGCCTTCAAAAGGACATGAAGAAGCAATTGAACCACTATGAGGAGAAGAAGAAAGAGGGGTCAAGCAAAAAACAGAAGGAGGCAAAGTATAGTTTCACTTGCTATGCACCCGCGCTTCTTTACTGGGCTTTTGAGGCCATGCCTTCTCTCAGGAGTAAGTTCGGTGAGAACAGTGGGAATCAGATTCCCAGGATGCTCAGCCGGGCTACGAAAACTGATATCACTATTTCGACAGCTCTGTTGGCTCCTATATTCGCCAATCATCGAGTAAGTTCCATTTTATCTTGTTAAATGTCACAAATTAATGCTTTAATGATTTGTTTTATTAAAGTTTTTCTGACACATGTTATTCAACTATGCAGTTAGTGGTATTTTCCATGCTGAAGCCACGTCCCGGTGAGGTAGTCTACTACAATAGCCTCCCAGAAGTTGATTCCAGGTTATTCCCTGAGTTGGAGGCTGGGACTGCAGTGGATGAAGTAATGGTACCTGAGAAAGAGGCAGAGAAGCTAACACAAGTTGCAAAGGAATCCTCCATTTTTTATGAGGATGTCCCGAGGGTTGATAAGGGCACTTCACAGGCCTGTGTAGCTTCATCTAGTTAGGTTGCCTAGCCTGATTATGAGCAACTTCTGCAGAGGCTCAAGAGGGTTGAGGAGGGCCAGGCAACCTTACTACAGAATCAGACCACGATCATGGCTTAGTTGGCACAGCTGCTTTCATTGGTCTCAGGTCGATCCACCGACGTAAAATCAGATACAGAGTCTAATATCTTGCCTGTAGACTACGAGCGCAGTGATCAACCCTCCACTCCACAGGCCCAGACATCTGTAGCTTCCAGTGATGCTGACAGTCCCAGTGTACGAGTACTGCAGCCCGAGGAGGCAACTGGCCTTGAAGTTGTCAGGAAGAAACGCAGGCCCAAGCGTTTTGATGACTTCACCGACCCAACAAAGAAGATCAGACTAGATAAACAGGGGCTAGTTGCTGAACCACTGAGGAAGTGTGACCCAAAGCAGGAGAAGAGCTTCCATAGGTGGATCATCGGGAAGATCGACAATAAGAGAGACCGCAACGTGTATACTGGGACGCACGGTGTGGCATGGTTCTTACAGTTGCACACAGTCTAGACTTGGCTTTGGGATTCGGTATGTAAATTACATTCATGTTTTCAATTCAATCTTAAAATATATTGATGGTACTAACGAATTTTTATGTTTTTTTAGCATATTGATGTCGGTTTGCACATGCTACGCCGCCAACGCCACTTTTACCATGCTGCATTTCGGCAGGATGCTGCGATCATGAACACCACCTTCCCCCAGGTGTGCCTAGGTCGTTGGAATCATTTCAGAGAGATCGGCACTAAGTATACATGGGACGACGATGTGCTGAGAATGTTGAAGGGCGATGATAATCAATTCCTTGTATCATGGCAAAATGTGAGTGAAGTATATTTTGCCTTGCACGTCTAGAAAGCCGCACATTGGATCGCCATTGAAGTCTCCATTCCAACGTGGTGCATCAACGTTTATGATTCCAACCATAGCGTGCTCAGTCCCGCTCTGATGGAGGAAGCGATCAAGCCTTGGTGCTTATTGTTGCCTTCGTTGTTATGGTGTTCTGGCATGTTTGACGACCACGAGGACCTCCAGGTATATCCTGAGCAGAATGCAAAGCCTTTCTCATATTGTCGTATTCCTCCAGAGGAGTGTCCTCAGACTAAGACAAGGTATTCCCCTATTTAATTAGTGGATTTTGAAATTGGAAAATTAAAGTTATTTTTATCTTCTATTGACACAAAATCGATTATATGCAGTGGGGATTGTGGTATGTTTACCATCAAACATATCGAGCATCTGGTTGCCAGGCTACCACTTGATACTGTTATTGATGAGAACATCCAGCATTTCAGGACCAAGTGGTGTGTGGACCTGTTCTATCAGAATTTGGCCCCGTGATGCTCTTTACATTTTTGTCTTACACATCTTGTATAGTATACCATATAGTTAGTTTTGTATATTATTTTTTTCCAAACAATATTTTTTGAAAAAGTTATTAAATAAAAAAATATTAAATTCACATAGTGTGTCTGCCTCGACATCCAAACACACAAAGTATTAGACGAAGTATTCCATATGATAAATGCAGCAAAATCAATTAAATAATTACATAACACAATATTTTAAATCCTAGCCTTACATGACTTCCTATTGTGTCCACTACCACCACATCTGCTATACTTACGTGGCTTGACAATCTTTTCCCCGCGTGAAGCATAGCGATTTGTCTTTCGCCTACCCACTTTCTGTTTCCTGGGCCTTCCTACAGGGGTTTTCTCAGCGGGGACGCCGACAACCGTATCTCTGATGTGATAAGGGATTACCCATTCTTCCTCGTTCCCAACAGGGTAAATAGTATCTTTATAAGTGTCCTTCAATGTCTCGATTCTATAGTAAGGGGAACACAATGAGTACATGTTTATGCTTCTTTTTCTGGCTGCAGCAAAAGCATGTACAAAGGGTATCCCAATGGTTTGGAACATGCCACAAGAGCATGATTTTGTGGCCAAGTTCACCTCACCATCACCATTACCATCGACCACAAGAAATTCGTGATGACCAAGGACTTGGACATCTAAAAAGATTGCTTTATCACCTATTTACTTCAAATCATTTTCCATCTCAGGTGTTTTTGCAACTCTTTCACGTCTATCTGCAAACCAAGACTGAAGAGTGAATCTTATGAATTCAAGAAAAGTGGCGACTAGAAAGCTCCTTGCCTCCTTGGTCTTATTGTTAAAGCTTTCTGCGTAGTTACTCGTCATGATATTGTATCGCTTACCAGGAAAATAAGCACTACTCCACCTTTCAAAGCCAATTCCCTCTAGATATTGAGCAATGGGCGGATCAATTACCTTAATCTTGTCAAAGAACTTGTGAAATTCTGTTATTCGAAATGCGTACGCTGCACACCCCATGATGTCTTGCACGTGGTCAGTTTTGAATTTTGCCACAACATTCATACAGATATGATGGTAACATGCACCGTGATACGCATCTGGGAACACAAGCTCCAAAGCATGATTAATGCTTTTATGCTTGTCCGATACAAAAGCAAGGTTCTCAACGTCCCCTATGGCTTCCTTCAATTTTCTCATGAAATAAGTCCAAGAGTTATGGTTCTCACTGTCCACCAATGCAAACGCAATTGGAAACAACTGGTTGTTTGCATCCAACGCAACAGCAAAGAGCATGTGGCCACCATACTTATTCTTCAAGAATGTGCCATCCACACAAATTACAGGATGACAGTACTGGAAACCACACCTAGAAACACTGAGGGAAAATAAGCAATACAAGAAACGACCATCTTCTGCTACAAAATCAGTAATTGTACCTGGGTTCTTATGCTCCAACTGACACAGGTATCCAGGTAACTTGGAGTATGATTCCTCAGGTGTCCCTCTGACATACATAAGAGCCTTTTCTCTGCATCTCCACGCCTTCTCATAGCTCATTTCAACCCCAAAATGGTGCTTCATGTCCTCCCTTATGTTGTTTGCCATGTACCGAGTACCATCGGTAGCAAATTTCCTCTTGATTAGGTGCCCAACAACCCACGGTGATGCTTGACGATGGTCCTTATCTCGAATTTCTTGTGAGCAAGTGTGTACTTCATTGTATACAGTAATCTCGAACATTTCAGATCTCATTTTTTTCTTACCTCTCAATCTCCAACCACAATCAGGATCCTTGCAGGTAATGTACCACACATCAGTCCCAGATTTCTTCACCATAAACTCAAAATTATTCTTCATCGCAAATATGGATGCTTTGGTTTTCAATTCAAGCTTGTTCTGAAAGAACTTCCCAAGGTGCAATTCTCCTGAAGCTTTGCTGGTTGAGGAATGATGTTGATGTGAGGCCTCTATATCCTCTTTGGTGAACATGGGAGCACTCCATGTTCTACGATCTTCACCTAAGTCCAATGGAGAACTCCATCTAAAACTATCATCGGTTCTACTTGGACCTGGACGACTACTGCTGGTCCCAGGTGTTTGCCGGTCTTCTATTCTGCGCTCCTCATCTACCATAACATCTGAACTCTGTGTTGGAAAATCTGCCCTAACATCTGGCCCACCAAGATCTGTTGCATCAGCAACAGGATCGTCGTTGACATAAGGTTCGTAGCCATAGGGATCGTACTCTGCTGTGTCATGCACATATGAAGGATCTTTAACCGGGATATCATCATGGACTATGACATCTGGATTTGTCTCGGGAACACATGTTCCAACGTCACCTTGAGTTCCTTTGAAACCATGACATGGAGGAGAAATATTCTCTTCAAATTGAACTTCTTTATTAACGTTGACAGAAGCCGATGCATTTCTTACACCTCCCTTCTTAATCAATGTGACACATAGAGGAATGAGCTTCTCTACAGATTTCGATGCTAACCCAATGAATGCACGCACATGCCTATCATTTTTTATAACGATAGGTTTGACAGATTATGATAGGCATGTGTACGGGACCTCAATTTTCAAGTCATGCACACATTTATTCACTTCAAGCTCATCGTACAGCATGTCAAGCAGTTGCTCATATGTCACACCCTTCTCCACGAGCAGAACTTGATTTTCAGCATCTCTGAAAATCCAATCCCTATTTTCGAGTTCCCAAACACCATTGAATGCAACAAATACGGAAACAGTCGAATCTGCAAAAAAAAAAGGACAAAAAGTTAAACTACAACATAAAACAGAAAATATCGATTTCTATCGATATATGTCGAGTCCTATCGAGGTCACACATATCGAGTTTTATCGAGTACAGTCGAGGATTATCGAGGCAATCAATTCAATTAAACTCTTATACACCTATCGAGTTTTATCGAGTACAATCGAGGCAAACAATCCAATTAAACTCTTATACACCTATCGAGTTTTATCGAGTACAATCGAGTTATTAAATCCAATTAAACTCTTATACACCTATCGAGTTTTATCGAGTACCATCGAGTTATTAAATCCAATTAAACTCTTATATACGTATCGAGTTTTATCGAGTACAATCGAGTACCATCGAGGTACTAACATCCTAACACTATCGAGGCACGTCGAGGTCCATCGAGCCAGCACGCATGCAACACATCGAGACCTATCGAGTTTCATCGAAACTCATCCAGAAAAAAACGCACGAAGTATCCAAAATTCATTCCGTGAAAGATTGCAATAAAACATGAAGGCATACACAGATCTGTTTGAAATAAGACAAGTAATGTAGCCAGACAAGTTTCCTCACTACATATAACAAATATATACTTACCTATACGATTATTTCCCCTAGATCCGAAATCCAAAATGAAGTTTCTTGACTTGAAAGGAGTCACAACTTGCCCCTAGATCCGAAATGTAAATTAATGGTGACCGGCTTTTTTTGTGTGTACGAGAGTTTGTGAGATAGAGAAGGAAATAAGAGATAGAGAGTGAAGACTGAGAAAAAGAGAGGGAAAATTATGCCAGGGGTATTTTGGGTAGTATCAACATTAGTAGGACCAAAATGAGAGACTTATAGGGATAAGATATTTTTGAAACGGAGTGTAACTTATTGCATTAAAAATCAATTTTTCATTAAATAACATAAATCACCAATAAATAATGATTAAAATAAGAAAACTAAAAGATGGTAGCTCATTGAGGACCTGACCAGTTGTTTTTTGGTCTTAGATTCTTAGCATGAAATGAAATGGGTCATGGCTCATGGGTGGGACAGTAGGAGTGATATTGATGTGCATAGATGACCCTCAAATCTAAAATGTTTGAACTTTGAAGTGATCCTTTCTCACCGAGAAAGGACAATTATAGTCAAATAAAATAAAATATTGCTACCTAATGTCTAATAATAATAACACACATGTCCTGCTTCTCCTCAGTTTTTAGATAATAGAGAGAGAGAGAGAGTTCTAGAGTGAGAAAGAGAGGGATGAATTAGGTATATTATCGATAAGAACAAGCTTAAATCGATCGTTGATGTGTGCGTTGGTTTGCGAAGGCAATTAAAGGAGAATCAGAAATATTAGAATTAGAAGAGATGAATTGTGTGAATAATATTAGGTGGAGCCTCCTCTGCTGCTCCTTCATCGTCTTCTTCTTATTATCACTGCCACCTCATCCCTCCATGGCTCAAACTCAAACTCAAACTCAAACTCAAAACGCCACTACAGATCTTTCTGAAGGTATGTATACACACCATCTATCTACACCTTTACTTCTTTTTATTCTCTCTCCTTATCTTCTTCTCCAAATCTCTGTCTTTCTTATTAAGTTACTTTTATATAGAAACATATATGTATAGGTTCGAAAAGTAGCAGAAGTGAGTCTGAGAGTTAAATTGTAATTTGGAGTACTGCTCTATGTTTTGAAAAATAAACAAATAAGAAGATCACGGGCATGTTATTTAGCACGTGGCAGAGTCATGTCTAAGTCTTGTAAGGGTTAACATAGAACTTTTAAGAGTTTAAGGCCACTTTTGGGAAATCAACATATAAAAGGAGCAACGTTCTTTTCTGTGTTATGTGTATGGATTAAAAGAAAGGTAAGGCAGTGGGAGATGGTAATGGGTAATTTGTTGACAGTGAGAGCACTAAATACACTATTCGGAAAGTGGGGCATAAAACCAAACACAACGAGTTGGAATATAAGTGGAGACCCATGTACTGGAACCGCCATTGATGATAACATCAAACGAGAAGACATGGACAACCCAGGCGTCAAATGTAATTGTACCTTCGACAGCAACAGCACTTGCCATGTCACTCACTTGTATGCCACTGCCACTTATCTTATTTATTTTTATTTTTATAAATTAGACTAGTGGTAGGGGTACTTATTATTTATCTTCACCAACAATGCTATTTTTTTTTAAATTTTATGTGGAGGAGGGGATTTGAATTTGGATCTCCTACCACTACAATGCCATCTTAGCACTATGTTTTTTTTTTTGGTGTAAAATTGGAAATTGAAGAGAAAAGTCAAGTGAGAAGAAAAATGCAAAACAAAAAACAAAATTTGACCCGCGTATATTGTTGACGGAAAAAAAATTGATTGGAAAATAAATGATACGATAATGGTGACAAATTGGGTTTTTTTTTTGGTCTAATTATACTGAATTAACTCATAATTGAAGTCCACATATGTTGATAGAAATTAATTTGTCAAGACTTGTTTGATGACGTTGCGAAAATGATGAGAATAATTTCGCCAGCTAAGTTTATACAATTTTTCTTTTTTTGCAGCATAAATTTGTACAAATTATTACTAACTTAATATTGTAATTAATTTCAATGTTTATTTTAAAGTTTGAACCTCGTTTGAATGCCCCCCTCCCTCCCAAAAAAATACAGGCTAATTGATTGTTTATTTTCCCAGGAGAGTGCAGGAATTGGAGCTGCAAGGAACGATTCCAGAAGAAATCACAGCTTTCAAATTCTTGACATATTTGTATGGACTTTTAATTAACCTTTTAACTTTGTTTTTTGGTTCGTTTTTATTAGTCCTTAAAAGGTTATTGTTGAAATATTTGTAGGAAGATCAACTTGAATCACTTATCAGGAACTTTGCCAGTATTCTTGGGAAACTTTTCGGTACTAGAACAAATGTAAGTGTTTTAAACTCATATGGACATTGTTTGAATATTCTGTACTTGGTACATTTTTGTGTGTCCATGTGTTTATATATAAATGGGATGTGTCCTGTAATTTAATTATACACCGTCGCATAAAAAAAAATGGAATTACAATTTATTTATGTACTGAAATATTAAAGTACCTATGGGCAGTGATTAAAAACAATTACTACCTAATTATTTTCCTTTATATATATGTATACTTATAAATAGAAGAGTTATATTAACTGTTCTTAGATTAAGGGCACAATACTGCAATTATGCCCTTTGATTTAATTGTCAAACTTAAAGTTCTATCAATAGTTTGAGATTGTATATAATGCTTAGGCCATATGAAGAAAGCCTATAATCATAGCTTTTCTTAGTAGTTCTATAAAGTTAACTTGAGCTTTTATTTTGTTATAAAATGACTATTTGAATGAACAATAATAGTAAACCTTATAGTTAGGAAGAGTATGGAAAGCAGTACCCACATAAAATTAAAACTAAACCTTTACAGTGCCATTTTTCTTTTATTTCTTTACCATTTCGTCTAAAACTTTAGAAATATCTGACTATATTCCTTTGCAGAGATGTTGGCCACAATGCATTTCATGGGGCAGTTCCAAAGGAGCTTGGTAACCTTAAGAATCTAAATATGCTGTAAGTCTATGTTATCAAACCAGAAGTAACATCAACTTTATGTTTGAAAAAATTAGTTAAAATATGTTGTTTGAGACTGAATTTTGAAAATCTTTTGATTTGTTAAGAGAAATTTAACTTTAGATTTTGATGAAAGATATAAAGGAAGTGCTATAAGCAAATTCTTCTGTATGTGGTTTGTGGGATATGTTTGATTAATATCAGTTATTAGCTATATTTTTATAGAGAAAATAGGTAAAAGAGGGATCAACCTAAAGATTTTTTGTTTAGACTTTGTTTTTAGTTTAAGTTGTTTCTTTCTCTTTTTCATAAACCATTTATTTTTGGTTGAAAAGATGTACTAAACATTCATGTCCGCACTTCTCTTTTCTATACAAGCTTCCTCGAGTGATTTTAACTTGAGGGAAAAAAATCTACCATTATCGAAAAACTTTTATGTTGAGTTAATGAACTTTGATCTTCAATATCGAAATCATTACAATATGGTATGTTCAGGCTGACTGAAAGCAAAGTGAATTTAAAAGACTTCCGGGACCGTTAAAATGGATAGGAGAAGTGATTTTGCAGAAACATAGGTGCTTTCTATCTACCTAATTTGCATATTATGTTGAAACTCTGTGCTGTCAAAACATTGAGGTGCTCTAGCACTACACTTGCAATATGTTTGGTAATCTGAGTTAGTCCATTTTTGTTAACTTAGAGGATGTAGGTGTAGCTTCACTCGTCTGCTAAGCTCTATTCATTTTAAATGTTAGCTGGGCTTCATATTGTGAATAATGCATCGTTGGCAATTATATACCCAAAAGTACTGACTGTGCCAATGCAAGTGATTGCTTCCAAATATTTATTCCCATTTTTTCTATGCTTTGCAGTGCCTTGGGGTCAAATAATTTTTCTGGACCACTTCCCCCAGAAATTGGTAATTTGTTGAAACTTGAGCAAATGTAAGTCCCTTTTGTTAGTTTAAGATTAAGGCCAATCTATTTACTTTCTGCAATTTTCTCCTTGCTTAAATAGTTGAATTTGAACATAGTATTAATTTTTCCATATAAAAATACAACTTTAAGGTGTTATAATAATAAACTAGAGGATTAAGAATTACTTTTCACTCATAAACTTCAGCCTAAGTCAACTATTATAGGCTTATTATTTGAATGAAAATTAGTGTAATTCTAATAGTTTTGTTTCTGCAGTTACATAGACAGTTCGGGAATAAGTGGTGAATTTCCCTCCACATTCGCCAACCTTAAAAATATGCAAATCTTGTAAGGATTTGATCTTGAAATCTCTTCCACCACTAATTTCACCAGGCTCAAACTTACTATATAAATACTTGTTGAGCTCTCCAGGGATACACTAGATACTCCTCTCTCTGGGAAGATACCGGACTTCATAGGGAATTGGACACGTCTAACTAATTTGTAAGTATTAAAGTTGCTGGTTTATAAAGCTTTATCAATACTGTTAATGTTAAACGTCATTTTTCTGATGAGTTCTTAAGTTTATAAACCTCTTAAATGTTTTTGAAGGACATTTGTAGGGAACTCTCTTCAAGGTCCCATACCATCTAGTTTTTCTCAATTGACCTCATTGACATCTATGTGAGTATATAAAATTTCCAAAATTCTCTTTATTTCTCTCTTCTATTTTGGAAAAGAGTAGGTTAATTTCTGTATTTTATTTATATTGTAGGAAAATTGGGGATCTATCGAATGGGAGCACTTCCCTTGATTTTGTCAAAAATTTGAAGAACTTGACTGAGTTGTAAGTTTACAACTTTTTTTTTTCAATACAAGATCATTTCATTCTCACCTGTACTAACTATTTTATTACTTTTTTCTTTTCTTACAACAGAATTCTGAGAAATGCATTGATTTCTGGTCCAATTATATCTGACATTGGAGAATTGAAACGTCTAAAAACACTGTATGTATTAACACAGATAAACTTAGAACAGAAACACAAAGTGGATTTTGAAATAGCTTTTAATGTTTTTGTTCGTTGTAACTTTGTTCATGGATACTTTCAGGGATTTGAGTTTCAACAATTTAAGTGGAAATATCCCTCCTTCGTTGTTCGTCATGAATGATCTAACAAGCTTGTAAGTAATTCAATATTTTTTTTTCCTTCAGAAGATTCAAACTTTCAAGTTTTGATACAAAAACAAGGCCCTCCTCAATCTTAACCTTAGCGTGTCCTTTTATTGTACCTTAAATTCTTTCGTGCTACTGTTGAAATGGCCAGATTTCTCGGAAACAATAGTCTGACAGGTGGCATTCCCGGTGTTTGGAATGGAAATCCTTTGTATATGTAAGTTCTTTTATTTTGACAACATGTTGGGTTCAATCAAGTGACAGCTGGCCATTTCTAAGAGGCTACAAAATGTCATTTAAGAATTCTGCAAGATAAAAAAATCGTAATGCATTCAAGACAGAACTATGTATTATATTTGTAGAATATTTTAAGAAGGAAAATGATAACACATTTTTGGCGCTTAATCCTAAGGCAATCATTGTATCTTCCATTTGATTTGTTCCAATATGAAGTTGCTAATTAATGAAGGAAAACAACAGAAACCTTTACAGGATAATTATCCAAAAACTAAGCATAACAAATTTCTTTTGCCAATTTTGTCTGCTTTTTTTTAGCATCATTTCTCTACTGACTGTTATTTATATACTGCAATGTCTTCAGAGATTTGTCTTACAATTTCCTATCAGGGCGTTTACCAAGATGGCGAGGCTCAATATCACAACTGTATGTCTTCTTCTGTTTCTTCTACATTTCTGTTGTTTGGATTGTTAATTACCGAATAGGATATGATTCAAACAACTTTGTGCAGGAACTTGGTTGCAAACAATTTCATATTTGACGATTTCAACAAATCGTGAGTGAATGAACCTGCACTTTGATACAAACACTTATGTAGTTTAATGACCTTTTATGTTTTTCTAGTTTATTTTAATAATAAGAAGAAGAAGAAGTAACTACTCTTTATTTGTTGCAGAGATGCTCCTGGACTAGATTGTCTCCAAAGAAACTTTCCCTGCAATAGAAAGACCCCAATTCGTAATTCCCTTCATTTAACTTTTCTTTCTCAATATCAAGTTATGGATAAAAGAACTGCTTGTATAGCTCTATTTTTTTTTTCCTCAAGAAAAGTTGTGAAGCAAATTCATTAAAGCTATGAAACTATACTGAGTCTAGTTGTTATTATTATATGCCTGCGAGCATATATAAGAACACAAAAATTCCTTTTATATGTCAACCAATGTATTAAGACAACAGTTTTTACATTGTGAAAGAAAATATATTATTGCATTGTTGTCTGAGGAGATAATTTTTTTTTTTTTGACATTTTGTTAGCATCAATCATGAAGTTTTTCTTTTGAACACATAGATACAAGCTTTGCAATTAAGTGTGGAGGACCGCAGATGACAGGAAATGATGGCACTATGTATGAAGCTGAAGAGATAGTTCTTGGCCCAGCAAAGTTTCAAGTTAGTGGCAGACAAAATTGGGCAGTCAGCAAGGTTGGTTTATATGCTGATAAAACAGGTAAACTAGATATTGAAGGAACCCAGGCACAAGTCACATCAACCAATGAGAAGCCAGAGTTCTTCCATACTGCAAGAATGTCCCCAGGATCACTACGATACTATGGTCTTGGTCTTGTGAATGGACCTTATACTGTGACGTTGCATTTTGCAGAAATTGGTTTTCCTAATCAAAGCACAAACTTGTGGGCTAGTCTAGCAAAGCGTGTGTTCGATATTTATATTCAGGTTAGTTTAACAAAAGAAGAAAAAAAAAACCATGATTTTACATATTTGTGATCAGCTTAAATTTAAACTCTGAAAGTTCTTCATTTTCTTCTTAGGGACGTCGCTTAGAAAAGGACTTTGACATATCTAAGAGAGCAGGTGGAGTTTTGAAAGCAATCCCAATGAAGTACAAAGTCAATGTGACAGAGAACTATATTGAAATTCACTTATTCTGGGCTGGTAAAGGGACCTGTTGCATACCTAAAGAAGGTTACTATGGTCCATTGATAGCAGCTGTCCATGCTAAGGCAGGTAATGTGTACACTTAATTTCAGGTGGTTCAACATACTTCGCTGTTCCTACTTGATACCCAGAAATGTTGTATTTATTGATCAGATTTCGAAGTACCTAGAGCAGGAAACAAGAAGAAGACGGGGATAATTATTGGTATTGTAGTCCCTATTGTGGTTATCGGTCTAGCATTGCTACTATTAGTATTTTACATGAGAAGAAAATCAGACGATGATGATGCTCAAGGTACAAGTATATCAGGAGCAGCAGATAGTTAAAAGTGGTCTTTTTTTATGTAAATATCAGTATTTTACATGTAATATTCTTGCACCAATCTGCAGAATTACTCGGAATAGGCCCAAAACCAGATACTTTTAGCTATTCAGAACTAAGAGTTGCCACAGGAGACTTCAGTTCTGCAAATAAGCTCGGAGAGGGAGGATTTGGTCACGTTTACAAGGCATTATATTTTCTTCTACTTTCAAACAATAAATTTTGATGTCAAAGAGTGATTTTCAATTATTATAGATTATATTTATTTCAATTTTACATTTTATCCATAACATTGAGATGTCTTACTTTGTAGGGTACACTTCCGGATGGGAGGGAAGTAGCTGTTAAACAACTTTCAGTAGCTTCTAACCATGGAAAAGGTCAATTTATGGCTGAAATTGCCACAATATCAGTTGTGCAACATCGCAATCTAGTGAAATTGTATGGATGCTGTATTCAAGGAAATAGGCACATCCTGGTTTATGAGTATCTTCATAACAGAAGTCTTGATCAAGCACTGTTTGGTATGTAGCTATTCATTTATCTTATACTTTATACAATTCAATTCTCCAAGAACACAACTGTGGTGTAGTCTTCATTGAACGATCTTTTCTTGATAGTTTTTATATTGTCATTGCTGAGTGACTAAATTAATGAATTTCTATAGTAGTTACTGTTATTATCTTTTCATATCAATGGGAAAAACCACTAAGTTGCTAATCATTGCAGGAAAGAATAATTTGCACTTAGACTGGCCTACCCGATTCAATATATGCTTAGGTACAGCAAGAGGGCTTGCTTATCTTCACGAAGAATCCAGACCAAGGATTGTACATCGAGATGTCAAAGCTAGTAATATTTTACTTGATGATGCACTTTGTCCAAAAATATCAGATTTCGGATTGGCAAAGCTCTACGATGACAATAAAACACACATGAGCACACGAGTTGCAGGAACAATGTAAGCTCTTAAACCAACTGTGGCGAAAATATATATTTTTCATTTATCAAATTTTATTACTCATAATCCAAAAAGAAATTACACTGAAGTCTACATCAGAATTGATTTAGATAAGAAGATCACTTTGACATTTGTTTTATGATGTTGTAGAGGATATTTGGCTCCAGAATATGCAATGCGTGGCCACCTGACAGAAAAGGCTGATATTTTTGGTTTCGGTGTTGTTGCTTTGGAGATTGTTAGCGGCAAACCCAACTTTTATAACCAAGGCAATGAAAGTGTTTATCTCCTCGAACGGGTATGAGAATTAAATCGCAATGCATTTTGTTCTTGTTACTCTTTCCAAATTGAACTATGAGTAATATTAAGAGTTAATCACAGATGCCTCCCTTTAGAATACAGTCATAGGCAAAAAAAAAAAACAAATTTGAAATGGAATTTGGTTTATGGGAATGCATTTATATGTGGTAGTTGTGTCTGAACATTTTATAAGATATGAGAATTTAATGTATTCAATCTGTTTATAGGCATGGAATTTACATGAAAATAATCAAAGTTTGGAGTTGATAGATCCATCACTAACCGAGTTTGACGCAAAAGAAGCCATCAGAATAATAAGAGTGGCTCTTTTGTGCACTCAAGGATCGCCAACAATCCGTCCATCAATGTCGCGTGTCATTGGGATGCTTGCAGGAGATAGTGAAATTGAGAATGCTAGATCCAAGCCAAGTTATCTTACAGATATGGATTATAAAGATACAACTACTATTAGTAGCATGGGTTTCTCAAGTGAGGCTTACACTCCCGGTTCATCAAAGGAAAGCAGCTACATTTTCAGTCAATCCATGTGATGGACAACTTCAGGTTTGATCCTTACAAGAATGACTAACTTTATAGATATTTAATACCATCCTAGGTTAATTTGAGAACTTTGGTCTTCAGATATACAGATTAAAGATCTATGTCATTCATTATGTGATTATTTTAGCTCATGTATCAATTTTTGTAAGTACTTATGTGATATGTAACAATTTTTTGAAGTACTTGTATGCAACATCAAGTTTATTGGTAAATACTGCAAATATCCGTTTTTGTAACAAATATTGTTAGATGTTAGGAAGTTATTATCATATAAGACCAGCATTCATTTTATGCAAAATCGACCTGCCCAGTACCTATCAATGTGAATGTTAGAATTAGTAGTTAGTTAGACACATTTATTTGCACGTAATAAATATGATTTATAATTGGAATCATTAGTAAATCAATCGGATTATTGAATCAGAGTTAGAATAAGTTATGTACTTAACTTGCAGGAATCAGAATCGAAATTGCAATCAGTATTTTTCTTATTGATTTTTTTAATTTACTTTGAAATCGAAATAAATTATTTGTAAGTTATAAAAGCAACCTTCATTAAAAGTTTATGTATGTAGAACTTTTATGAGAATTTTTTAAGATAAGTATTATAAGAAAATATGTTTTTAACTTAGGATATTAATTTATTTTTATATTAATTTTTAAAATGAAATATATTTACAAATAATATAAATATTTAAAATTAAATTATATATACAATATATAATTTTATAAAACAAAATAAATATTAATTTTTTTTTAATAATTGTTCTCCGCATTAACAAAAATATGTTATAACTTAAAATTACCGATTTCAAATAATATATAAAATAAAGTTGACATATATTTAATTAATATATTTATATTAAATCAAATAACAAAAAAAGAAAAGGAGAAATATTAAACAGTTAAGTATTGATTTACTAGATTATATATATGCTTTTATAAATATAAAAATAATAATCATATAGTACGTTTCTTAAAATATATATTATATTGATTAAAAAATCATATATATATTTTAAATTAGGCCAAAATTAATATTTAAGGAAGAATGAGAATCACAATCCCTAACCTCGTGAGATTGCCAATCCTATATACCTTACTTCTAAATTAGTGCCTGACCCACATATTTCATTTTCATTCCTAACAAATCTTATGACACGTTTATTAAATTGAAATCGAAATTGAAATAAATCAATGAGAGAATGAATAGGAATAAATATATTTGTGGCAGAAAATCATTTGTGTGGTAATAATTTGCATTCACTTGTTTAATAAAATAAGGAATGAAATAAGTTTGTGGGATAAGGGGGAAAAGAATGTGAATGTTTCTCCTTCCAATTATCTAAGGATAATGGCTTCAATTTTTTTTTTTATAAAAGAAAAATTAAAAGACAATGTTGTCCTTTGAAAATATATCTCACAAAATAACTATTTTATATTTTAAAAATGATAATTTAGTTAATTTAAGCAGTCCGATTATGTTTCTTGATAATGTAAACAACATAAAATGATTATAGTTTTCTTTCTAAACAATTTTAGTAAATAACATAGTACAAATAATAATTATAATCATAATCATTATTTTATTAAGTTGTTCACTGAAATTGACTGGAAAGGAAATATGAATCATTTTATATTGTTTACATAATTAGGAAACAAAATTGGAATGCTAAGATTGACTCAATTTTCGTTTTTATATATTTTTTTCCATTTATTATAAGATATAATTTTAAAAAGTGAATAAAAAATATTTATAAATTTTATAGTATGGGAGATATATATTTTTTTTAATAAAAACAATGTTATAGTTACTAAATATTACACATGAATATAATAATATTTTTAATCTAATTTATCAAATTTTAGACTTAGTAAATTTGATTGACTAATATTGTTAAGAAAAAAATCATAAATAAATAAAATGATGATTATAATTATAGTAACCTATCACATTAGACATTTATTATTACACAAAAAAAAATTAGACATGTAATTATAGGGTAGAACAATAGAATGAGAACCGATTCCATGCAAGTTATTCTCATTTCCTTCGAGTAAACATGTCATTATGGTGTGTTTACTTAGCCATTAGAGAATGAGAAGTGAGAATGGGAATAATGAATAAGGAACGTGGAGAATAATTAATATAAAAATTGATACTTATTTTGTTTTATAAAATTATATATATTTATGTATAAATAATTTCAATTTTAAATATTTATATTATTTATAAATATAATTTATTTTTAAACAAAATAATATAATAATAAATTAATATCCTAATTTAAAAATATATTTTCTTAAAAATTGTACAATGGAAAACATGACCAATTATGCCCCTTGATATAGAAAATTTCACTTTCTATGCATCAAGTGTACCCAAAATAAAATAAAAAAATCAACTCTATTCACCTTTTCAATTTTATGCTAAACATTCCCCATCTACCAAAAATACCTCTCTCATTTTTCCGCCCCAAAAAACTAAACCTCTCATCTCTCTCTCTCTCTCTCTCTCTCTCGGACCCAACCTAGAAGAAACCCCAACCTTGTCGAGCCCTAATTTCGTTGAGCCTCTCACCCATCTCCCTAACTCCAGCAAAAAACATCCAAACTGTGAGCAACTGAGACCCACGCAGCCAAGGACATCTGATACCCTTCGAAACCGAGACCTACGCAGTCAAGGACATCCGAGAAGACAATCAAGGGTTAGATCTCGAACCCAAATCAATTTTTAAACTAAATCATGTTGAATCTGTGATCTGTGGAATGGGTTCGTCGATTTTGTGGGTTTTTTCTCTGGGTTTGGACCAGTTGCTCGATAGGTTCGATGGTTGTTCGATAGGAAGTATGTGATGACTTCGATGGAGCTCGATAAGATGAGTGAAGTTTTTTTGGATAGGCTCGATAGGAGCTCGATAGTCATTGATAGGCTTGATAGTTTTAGGGATAATATTGCTCAATTCTAGCTCTATACATGCTTGATGGTTATTTATGTCGCTCGGTATAATCTTGATATTGGCTCGATGACAGTGTTCACTCAGTATTTCCTATGAAAATTTTGACAATTTTATCCTGATTTTGTTTAACTTTCTGTTTCTCACTAACTATTTTCATGTGTCGATGTAGATGCCGAAGTTGCTTATTCTGTTTCAAGATCGCTTTCCTGGCCAGGTCACATATAGGGGTGGTAGTCATTTGGATACCATTAAGAAGAGGTTTGTGGAGCTCAGGCTTATAGAAAGGGCTAAGGAATCCCCTTTCAAATAGTTCTTCTTGGCTTCCGAATTTCATTTCTCAAGAGTTTTGGTGCATTAGCTATTATTGAGGAAAATAACAAGTAAAAAAGAAGATGAGGTGTATTTATTTTTGGGCTCGAAGGCCTGTAGATTTGGCATGGGAGAGTTTGCTCTGGTGACGGGGTTGAATTCAGTTCTGCACCGTCACAAGCAGAGTTGGATGGGCGTCTGAGCAATGATCGCTTGATAAAAGAGTATTTTAATGATGGTGAGAAAGTAAAGCTCCTACAGCTGGAGAATGCTTTCAAAACATGCAGTGTTGTCAAAGATGTGTACAAGCTGGGTTTGTGTTTCTTGGTTGAGGGGGTTCTAAATGCCCCAGAGGGAAATTTGAATATATGGCGAGATATATTGAAGCTGGTTGAGGACATAGACTACTTCTTCAATTATCCATGGGGGAAGTTCTCTTACAAGAAGCTTATCAATTCTTGTAAGAAGGACATGCATCACCAAAAGGCATTATATGATAGGAAGAAGGACGCGAAGGTGTAACAAGAGTCGAAGTACAGTTTCTATGGTTTTGCCCTGGCGTTACAGTATTGGACTTACGAGGCCATCCAACAACTTGCGTAGGAGTTTGTTGTGAGCTCGGGAAATATGGTCTCGAGGATGCTTAGTTGGTCAAACTAGAAGAATAAGGATTTCACCAAGTCTGTCCTTTCACAAATGTTTTCGAAGAGCAGTGTAAGTTATATTTGATTGATGATAAGAAGTTATGTTTAGCTATATGTCTATCTTTTATGATTATTTAACTTAAATCAATGTTTTATGTTGTTTGCAGTTGATCGTCTTACGGTTGTTAAAGCCTCGACCAACAAAGGTTCAATATTACAACGCCCTGACTCTGGGCGATGTTCCTCTATATCCTGGGCTTGGCCATAATCCTGAGGAGACTAATGGACATGAAGAGATAGCCCTGGATTTTTAGAAAGTGACCGAGAAGGTTTCTTAGGTAGCCCAGGCAGCAAGGATTTTTGATGATGATGGCCCTGACGACGAGGAGGTTGCAGGAGCCACCCCTCCCGCAACCCCTGTTTCACCTCAATCCCCAACCCTCGTTCTAGTTGATATCACAGAGTTGATACATTGGTTGGAGAGAGTCAAGGGTCAATAGGAGACCCTCCTGAAGAACCAGTATGTGATCATGGACATAGTCAGTCAGATCTTGACATTTATTCAGGAGCGACCGATAGACTTCATGGGCGATGTTGTAGATTCAAACTCAGAGTAACTGGATATGCCAGATGACTTTGCATTTGATGGGTCATCCACTCCTCCTACCATTGTTGTGACACCTGATCCTGCGACCTCGGGAGTCGCTATTGTCAACCCTGAGGAGGTGGCTAGGGTTGAGTTTAAGAGTAAAAGACGCAAGCCCAACTGGTTTCAACTAGGGGTGAACATTTGGACCCAAAAATCCAGCCCACCCGACAAATCCACCCGACCTGCACCTGAAGGAATCAAAATAACCCCAAACCCAAACTATCAGGTCGGATTGGATTGAACCTGATGCCTATTTCAGATTGGGTTCAGATGTGGAAATGGGGTTTCTCGGATTCGGGTTACACCTGAACCCACCCAAAAATTTTGAAGAAAAAAAATTCCTTTTTTTCAGTTATTATTAATATTAATAAATAAATTATTAATAATATATATTTAAAAAAAATACAAAACCCTAATTTTTTTCTACCTTACCCGATCAGATCGCCTCATCTCTATCTCTGTCTCTCTCTTCCTCTTCTTCCTCACCTCAGCCGACTCTCTGGACTCGTTATCTCCCTCCCTTACTGACTCATCACTAAGAACTGGCATTGACACCATCAATTGTAGGCGGAGCTTCACACCTCCACTACCACAGTCCACGACACCCTGATGAGGACCAGCGCGAGGAGGCATGCCGCGAGCACACCAAGCAACAACAAACTTCTCCATCTCTCAAGATTGATGGCAGTGGAGAGGCTAGTGTGAGTGAGTGATCATTTGACAAGAAGACAGTGCATTCTTTTCTCCCTCTCTCAAGATCGGTAGCAAGCACTAAGCAGTAGAAAGGTTAAACGAGGCCCATGTATGGCCCAAAACCGATTCGTAGGTTTGTCACAACTTGAACCCGACTCAAAACTGACTGACTACATCCGAGAAATCCAAACCCGAACTCTACCTAAATCCGAATCTCATTTGAATGGGCTCAATATGTATTTTCCAAACCCGAAACCCGACAAACCCTCCCGATGTTCACCCCTACTTTCAAGACTACACTAATCCAACGAGAAAGATACCTCGTGGTGATGCAGCTACAGAGGAGGCATTGGTCCTCAAACCTCTCAAGAAGCCAGCTCTCAAACAGTATATGACACTTTGCAAGTGGCTTCTTGGAGACAGTAAGTTGGAAGAATATTTTGACTGAAATTCTGGATTAGTGGTTTATTTTCTTAAAGATTATATAAGCATGTTATTCATAATATTTTGAGGCTTGAATTGTTGTTGTTGGCTTGATTCATTTGTGTTGGTTTTTTTAGGTTTTTAGTGTTAGTTTTGTTTGTCTTTTGTGTTCTTTACTCGAGAGCGAGTAAATGGTAAGTTTGGGGGAGTTTGATAAATGAGTTTTAGACTAGTTTTAGTGTGTCTTTTTAGGTAGTGTTTTAGTCAATTAGGTTTAGTGTATTCTATTTTACACTTGTTTTGGTTTGTTTATAGGTTTTGAAGGACTCGGGATTCCTTGGAATGAAAAGAGGTGAAAAATCGACAAAAAGACAAAAATCAGTCGAAAACTGGATTTTTAATGGAGAAGTGCGACCGCGTTATATGCCAGCACGGCCGTGGTGGGTGTCTGGAAAGAGCAACTTTTTGGACTTTTAAATGAAGGATATTTTGGTCATTTCACTTCGGGAAAACTTAGGGTTTTGTATTTTGAAGCGTTTTTCATCAAAATAACCTAGTTTTTCAGTGCCCTAGTTTTTCACCCCACAAACTAAAACTCAATTTAGAATGTAATAGCATAGCATTAATCATTTCAAAAAATGTTCTGTTTTTCCTTTTCGCTATATCATTTTGTTGTAGAGTATAAGGGGTTGTACATTTATGTATTATTCCATACTCTTCACAAAACAAGTTGAAATCATTTGAAAAATATTCACTACCCCTATCACTTCTAAGCACTTTAATTTTCCTTTCCAATTGATTTTCAACTTCCGCTTTATAATCTTTAAACACATTAAATTCTTCATCTTTATTCTTTAGAAAATATACACATGTGAACCTAGAGCAATCATCTATAAAGTAATAAAATATATAATTCATTCTGTAACGCCCTGGATAACCAAGACCGTTACACTGTGTGTTTAAAATAGTGCAAGACTTGCTAATCAATCATTTAAATAAAAATGTGAACCTAAATTCATAAACAGGTTAGGATTAAAAGATTTTGGTCATAAACAGATTGTTTTCATTAAAATGAAAGTTTAGTACATGGGATCTCAAAACAGAGTTTAGCTGACATACTTACAAAATCTCCAAAAGTTATAAATAATCAAGGCCACTCTGATGGCAAAATACACATTTTAGGTTTCCGTCTCTATACAATCCCTCGACCGTGGCGGCCGAACAGCTGACAATGTACACCTCGCCCCCAGAGCTCTCCAATCCATGGTTGAACCATCTTACCCTTGCCTTTATCTGCACCACGTAGCACCCGTGAGCCGAGGCCCAGCAAGAAAACCATAACATCATAGCATGATCAATATCAATAACCAAATAATTCACAAAGCATAACCAGATATTCAGCAGTCCATAGCATTCACATAATCAGTGATAACTATTGACCAATCAACAATGTATTATCCATGTATTCAGCATATCATATTCATCAAATTAACAACAATAGACATATCATACAATAACTAGGGTTGACGCCCATAGGGCGCACCCTCTGTTTAACCCACTGTCTTTGGCTCACTTAGGCCGAGCCTAGTGTTCAACCCACTGACTCTGGCTCGCTTAGGCCAAGCTCAGTGATTATTTAATTAACCTCAGCTACCAGTGGCTAAGCCGCGTCCTGTGCACCAATATTAATTCCAGCACTCTTAGGCCATTTATCTCATGCTCACATGACATAATACCATCATACAACATTGCATACAAGTATAAGGAACTCTTAGTCCCAACATAGCCACATAACCGGGTGCAGTTTTCTTACCTTTGATTCCGAGCGGAGAAGGTGAACTGGTTCTGAGCACGATCCCTAGCCTCGAGCCTCTGCGACAAACCTAGTCACAAGAGTCATTGATATCTATCAACTTCCAATTAGAAATAAAATACCTAGGGAACAAAACTAGCCTCCGGGACCTCAATTTCTACTAAACTGGGTAGTAGACATTGTCCCGAGTCCCTAGGTTCGAACCCCCGAGCCCTAACAATACTTAGAACACCTCTAAGCTCAAAACTCCCAGATGGGTCGCGACTTGCCCCAAGTTAGAGAACAACCTCCCAAGCCAAAGGGGGGAGGGGGGGTCGCGACTTGACCAAGCAAGTCAGAGAGCTCCCACAGACAGAAGGGCCACACGCGCCGGGGCGCCCCCAGGCTGGGTCACAGCGTGCTCTGCGAACCCAGAGAGAACCTGGGTTTTCACCTCCTTCTCTCAGCCAAGAACATTAAACTTAGCCCAGAATTTTCCCCCATTTATCCCTTCAATTCAACACCAATCAAGTCACGAATTAAGACCCATATTCACCTATTTCTTTCATCTAATACTCTCAATAACTAACACAAAAACTATACCTCAATTTAGACATAATAATCAAGCAAAACCCACTGAAATTCCTACCCAATACCCAGTCCAATACTACACCTTTGCTTACCTCCACCTTCATACTTAAACTCAGCTACAAAACACAGAAATTAAAGCCAGATTCTTACCTCAATTTCCCAACTCAATTCCTTCAAGTCCCAGTTGAATTCTTCCTCAAATTCCTCCAAGTTCCCCAGCCCAAGCTTAGCTTTAACTTCCATGAGGGAGAGTGAGAGTGAGAGAGAAAACGTGAGGGGATGGGAGAGAGAAAGAGTTGAATCTTTTTCCTTCTTTCTTTCCTAGATTATTCTCCACTCTTCTCTGTTTTGTCCTAACAAAAGGCTGAGCATATCGTTTATTAACAAAAAGACCATTTTACCCCTCCCAACAAAACTAACCTTTAACTTAATATAGGGGTATAATAGTCATTTGTTCCCAATTTCCACTAATTCCTCGAGTGTTTCTAATATTTACCACTTAAACCCCGTCATCCAATTAATCACCAAATAATTTACCCAATGTCTAATAACCCCCGATATATTTTCTAAATTCCTTAAAATACCCCTAGGCTCCCTCGAGTAGGGTATTAATTCCCATCGTGACTATTTCGCCAATCCGCTCACTAGGACCGTCTCGAGCCATATGCTGCAAATATATCCACATAATAATGTGGTCTCAACAATTTATCACATATAATTACCCTGAACGGGCCAAAATTACAAATATGCCCTTCTACGCTAAACAGGGCTCACATGCATATTTAACACTCTTAAACATGCATTTAATAACATCCATATAATCATATAATTAGGCATGCCACATAATCATGCATTTTATCATTAATTCACATAAAATACCAATTATGTCATCCCGACACACTAATCAAGGCCCTTAAGTCTTATTAGCAATTTTGGATCGTTACAACTATCCCCTCCTTATAACAATTTGGTCCTCAAAATTTATTCGAACACACCAAGTAATAAATCTCATACCTCGGACCATAATTTTAGAGCCCAACTCTTTATCTTTTATCTTTCAATAACACTCTTGCTATAGTGAAAAATCTTGCTTCATAAGGTCATCTTATGACTATGATTTCATTAACCCTTCCTTGCACAATAACTCTACTGAAACCCCAGGGTTTGCTTATCTCATCAACGATCATTTTTCTGTCTTGTCATTGATACCTATAATACTCATAAGCCATCACCCATACCAGGGTAAGGATAATTTGTAGGCCCTCGACTTAAACCTTTGTACGATCTCAAAACTCTTATTAAATCGGGAGCTGAAACTCCCCTTTGTACGATCTCATACTCTTTCTTGTCTGCAATACTTGGAGAAATATAAATCTCTCATCCTGGAGCTTCGTATTCCAAAGTTTACAACTTGTGAACTCTTATATCCTTTCAAATAGGTAGATACTTCTGCCTTAAGAATTCCAACAACTTCATTGGTTTTCCCCCTGAACCAATACTAAACCATAGTACCTACTGCCTTTCATTTCTTCACTTAGAACCAGTACCACTCTTGCTTTCTATCTCACCATATCTTATGCCGTGTCACCTTAGCTGTAATCCAGTATCCACCACTGTGACTATTTCATCAAGGGACTATACTTTCCTTAATATCCCAATCACTTGCACATTCAATGCATAATTCTTTAGATCAACCATTAATTCTTCAGATTACCATTCTATCTGTAGACAGCTACTAATTTTTAGGTTCCAACCTTATTCCCACCGTTCTCTAACTTCTTTCTAGAACTTGGAAAAATTAAAGGGTCTCAACCTGGCATTATCAATTACCATGCCATGTCACCTGTTCACACGAACCAATATATGTCCACGAACCCGGCATTATCAGTCTATAACTGGGCGCATCTCAGCCTTTGATGTACTGCTTACAGTTTCATGTCTTAACAAAAATAAGGTCCTTTGTGTTACCCGTCCATATCCATCCACTACATGCAGTTCCCTATATCATAGAGTGCTAACCAATCCTCATTATGTCTTTTGAAAATCTGATACAAAATTGTCCATTCAGTCTAACTTTAAGTTTTTCTGTCATTCTAATCTCTGGTGTAGCTGCCTTCGAAAATACCTATGTAGCAGATGACATGTTCACAGGTCTCATTGTACATCTTATCCCTCAGGTGTTCTTTAGTAACTTCTTTGTGGCTTCTGCTTGAACTTCTTCATACTTGATCCCTTCTCTTCCTGTAGCATGACCTTGAATACCCTTGAAGAAACGAAGTTGATACCTTCTGGAACCTTACCTATGACATTGCTGCTTCAGTCTTAGTATCATCAGTGTAGTAGTTGTTCGCATTTTGCTTCTAATTGGGAATTAGATCAACACATCTCTAACGAACCTGAATGTGCCTCATCCCTATTGTTCATGTACTCTCTGGTTGTTGAACTTACCTGTGTTGCTGAAGCTTAAGTCAGTTAAGAACCTTTACTAATAATCCATCACACCCCACTGGGTACAAGTAATAATTTCTGAAATGTCTCTTTCCTTGATCCTCAGTGATAGACCCAAAATGGGTATGTTTTAAATATTTATAACTCGCAAGCGCACGAATCATATCTGAAGTATAATGTTCATGTAAGCACAAGGTCGAACCCATAGGAGTTGTCTAAAATAAAAAAGAAAACTATTTTAAATCAAAATTAATAAATTCTAACCTAGCTCCAAATATTGATGAGAATTTGTGACAAGAAAATAAAATAAGAGACAATAAAAAAGAAGTTAAAGAAAATATATAAAAATAAATTAATAGTAGAAATCACGATGGTAAAAGAATATTATTAATGTATTAGAATCCACAAAATATAAGTTCAATAATATTTATAAGTACATTGATTCCCAAGTTTCATTAATAGTAGAAGTTAATCAACTATCACTTATTCAAATTAGATATTCTATTTAAGCACAAATTATCATGGGATTGTAGGATTTATCTTCACTTTTAAAATTATAATTTCAAAATATTTAATGTAAATCAATAAAATGAAATAACTAATAAATTAATGAATATTATTTATAAGGCAAAACATAATATTTTTGTTCTAAGCATTTGATGTGCACAATTTAATGACACACATTAATAAAAGAATATTATGATTTTGCACTAATGAAGAACAAAGTGTAAATATGTTCTAACAATAAAAAATACAAGATATTTAAGATGAAAGAAAATATTTGAAGAAGAAAATCCATAAACTTTATTGCACAAAATGAGAAATAAACATACAACACAAATACTATCTAGTTACATATTGTTTCATCATCACCTTAATAATATTAAAAAGATTAGAAACTCATAACTAGCATATAAATTACAAACCAAAAGTTACAAACATAAATAGGAAAATTTGAAGGAGGAACCCCCAAATTTTTCCTCTAAAAACTCATAGAAAAAAAATATGAAGAGAATGGAGTGGTCTTGAAAATGTAGAAATTTTGTAGTGTAAAACCTCCCCCTAAAATAAGCACCCTCTTATTAACAGCAAAAAAAAAGTGTTTAAAATAATCAATTTCAATTAATTAAATTGATTAAATTAAATTTGAACTGAAGAATAATATGACATATATGGGTAAATTTTAGCTGTAATGATGATTTTGTGGTGAAAAATGTGAGAAAGTGGGGTAAAAAAAATGACATTTTTGAACAAAGGGACAAGAGGACATTGTTGGGCTCAAGAAAATTGGAGACATGCATGGGTTTTGGTGGCAATTTGGCAGCTGGGCCGAGTGGGCCAAAGGGGCTGCATGAGGGAGGCGTGGGCCTGGTGCTGAAGGCTGGAGTGGCTGGCTGAAGGAGAGCTTTGGCTAGGCCTTGTGGCAGGCAGGCCCGAAGGTGGCTGATGGGCTTAAACTTTCTCAAAAATGCCAATTTGCTTCACTTCTTTCCCAACTTTACTTCTTTTCCTTTCCTAACTTTTCAAAGCCCCAAAAAAATACAACATATTCCCTACAAAATAAAAATAAATTAAATCACAATCAAATATTTTCAATTATAAATAAATCATATTAATTATTTGAAAATACTTAATTAAAACTTAATTTAATTTAACATTAAAGATCAACAAAAGTGCATTTTTTTTACTTCTAACTAAACTCAATAATTCAAATAATTAAACTAAAACAAAATAACTATAAAAACACACAAAAAAAAATCAAAATAAACCCAATAAATTTAAAATTACTTAAAAACTTAACAAATCAATTAAAAACTCAAGAACTAAGCAACAATTAACATATAAAATATGGTAAAATAACTCTGTTTTATAGAGTTATCACTCAACTGGTAATAACCAGATCGAAGATCAATTCCTGGAGGCATTGTCCTGTCTTGTAACCGAGTATTTGAACTCTTCATCCTTAACAGGTGATGACACGAATCCCACGATACGATGCTCCGTCGAATCCATCCCTAAGTAAAAAACTTCTTCAACTGAACCAGTAATTCTTTCTGCCAAACCAATACCATTCTTCATAATGTCCCTGATATTGAATCTATCCATAATCCAATCCTGAAGTGTACCCAACCACTCCTTACATACCCATCTGAATCCCTACTGACCAACTCAGTTTCCATTCAGTTCAACTAATATACTTCAAGTGATGTCCCATACAATCCATGGTTATCTTTTAACAAATTAGCTCCCACTCCGACTCATAACAAGGCTCTCATATGACAAGCTCAATTACTTTCACTATGAACTTCTTTATTAGTTGTGTTCCAACTCTTCTCTTAGAAGTTTCTAGTTCATCCCCAACAAGCACCAATATCTCAAGCCCATCGTACCCTAACCTTGAGGCATATACTCCATATCTGAATCTCTTCTGGGAGATACGCAACAACAAACTCTTCCAACTCGTTGTATAACCAAGAATGAGGATTATCAAGACAACTGGTCACCTCCGAGGAGCTAGCCTCGGGCTTCGAATGTAACAAGACATTCCAGTCTCCCATTCTCTAATCCTGGGCAATCCGCCCTAACATATCAAATCATTGCATGTAGAAATCGTGCCGTTACCTGGCGTCTCCTGCTTCTGATGCATGATAAATAACTTCACCAGATCTCATCACTGTCCTGACGTCTATCTTGTAGACTAGACCCTATCCTGTCAAAACCAGGAGCCATAGAACTGTCTAGGGTTCTTCTGTTCCGATTACCAAGAATCTGTTCTTACTAAATTCCATAAATGTGAATACTATCATTTGCATCTCTTGCCCTACGACATTCACGCTCCATACCTCATTCCGTATATCTTAAATAACATGGCCCTCCCTACTGCCCAAGTACAGATGAAGATCTCATCACTGGAGCGGCCATGATGCTCTGGACCATCCCAAAGTTTAATCCTTAAATGAGTCATCATTTTCAGCTACATCCGCTTGTATCAACTTCCCAAGCGGATTGACCAACCCACCAACTTATTAACATATTTTGTTGTTGTCTTACCATTCTAAATCCAGTTCATAAACTCATTAGTCTCCGTAGCTTCAACTATTTCATAGTAATCTCTTTTATCAAATCACTATCTGAGTTCCTCCTAACCCATCATGCCAACATTTCGGGTCTGAGTACCACTTCCGGGCATCCTTCTGCCACAACTACTTAGCGCAACCATTCCGTCACGACCTATTATCTTTGTGTAATAAAGAATGGGATTAGTTATGCCCATCCACTAATCAATTCATAGGCAAATCCAAACCTTTCTCAAAACTAGAGGATAATGCTTCTAAAGCCTTCCGTACAGTAATTATTTTCTGTCTATATCTTCAAGTTAAACCAACACTAGTAATCCTTCTGTCAAGATATACAAAGCAGCTCTTTCCCCAGAAAAGCTCGCTGTTTCACCCATCTAGTCTCCTCTATCATACCTCACAGCTTACTCACATACCAGCGAACGTCTGCTACAAATTTCAGGGGCAGAAGGAGGATTCCAACCCTGGCTATCATCTGCATCCCTCACAATAACAATATCGTTCTCGGCCTTCACCGTTCCCGACTCTTGCCGATCATTTACATATTTGCATACATAGCATAATTAATCAAACACTTAAACATGTTTTAACATAATCAATGGGCTATGCCCTACATATAATCATATAGGGTCGTGCCCTGCAACACAACTATGGGGTCTCGCCCTGCTCTATGGGTACAACGGTTTTCTTACCTGTGTCCTGAGCTTCTTGAGCACCGAAATCTCGAGCACGGTCCTCTAACCCGAGCCTCGCTGAAAACCTAGTCACAACACATACATAGCACTCTCATTACTAACCAGTTTATAATAATCTCCCGGAACCAATCCCATGCTCTCGGGACCTCCCGTTTCCCCCCACAAGGTAGCAGAAGCATCCCTCGAGCCCCCTGAGCCAAGACCCCAAAAAAACATTTTCCCCTGCCCAGAAATTGGCCTAGTGCCACAGTACAACCCTGTAGGGGCCGCGACGCCCAGAATGATGCCCTCCACTTGATTCAGCATTGCGTCGCGACGCGGAAGAACAGGGTCGCGACGCTCATACGCAAACCCAGAAAACTGGGTTTTTCCCCCAACATTTTCCCGAGCCAAAACTCTTCCAAATCAATCCCAAGATACTCCCAAGTCCCAAATCAACTTAAAACCCCAAATAGACAGTATAGTAACCCAGAAACAACAACAACTAGCTTAGATACACATTCAAATCCATAATTCACCAAAATGGTTTAAAACTTCATAAAACTTAAACCATAACAAAGCATAACCTCAAAAATGCATGAAACTCTCACCTCAAAATGGAGATTCGACCTTGAGCTGCTTTCCCTATCCAAACCCAAGCTCAATTCCACTAATCCCATTCTGAACTTCACTCCAATAATCCACAAGACAACACACAACTCAACTCTCAAACCATAACATTCTTAGCTGAATTCTACAAAGTAATTACTCAGATTTCCTTACCTCAATATGCAGAACAATCCTCTAGCTTTTCCTTGGCTTGATTCCCCTCTTGATCCCACAAAACTCCAAAGATTTCCCCTCCTTCCTTCCTGGTTTCTAATTCTCTCTAGAGCTCCCAAAGCACAACTCTTGCATAAGCCAAAATGTGAGAACGTTCTAAACTTTTCCCTCAGCCAAGGCTTATCTACCACCTAAGCCAAATGACCCAATTCCCCTCCTTTCTAACTTAGATTCTAGCTAATCCTCAAGGGCATCCTAGACTTTTCCTTAATCTCTTGCAAGAATACCACTTTCCACTTAAAACAACTATCCTCAAGAGTTACTTATAGTTACCCAAGTTACCAAAGTGCCACTAACCATTTCTCAATAATTCTCATACTCAAGTTATAATATTCCCAAAATACCCCTAGGCTCCTCCCGAGCCAGGTATTTAACCCCGTTGTGACTATTAGCAAAACAACTCCCTAGGACCGTCTCGAAACGTGCATCACAATTATATCACCACTCACACGTGGTATCAATCACAACATATACAAGTATTACATTTATGCCCTCAATGGGCTAAAATTACAAATATGCCCCTAACAACCAAATGGGGCCCACATGCATATTTAATTCACCTAAACATGCGTTTCTAATCACATATTCATTAAATTCACATATTAATTCAATATAACAATTATTGCCCTCCAGGCACGCTAATCAAGGCCCCAAGCCTTATTAGAAAATTTGGGTCGCTACAACTGATAAGTCTATCTCTATGTAGATGACTGATAAGTCTATCTCTGAGGTCCCATACCCTCCTAGCCATGTGACGTGTAGGTCATCTTAGCCTTTTGGCTCTGGCTCTAAATAACTAGCCTTTAGACTAGACAAGCGCTTTTAGTTTTTATCGAACTTAAGGTCGGTCAAGCATTTCATGCTTATGATGATAATGCTTATGTCGATTAGATCTAATATTTCCAGCTTGCGTTAAACATGCTAATACTGTTCTTGACTCATAAGCCAATACCATACGACCAGTGCTCAGTACTACTGATGGACCCAAAACGGTATGTTTTAAATATTTATAAATCGCAAGCGCACGAATCGTATATATAGAATAGTGATCGTGTAAGCAAGGATGTCGAACCCAAAGGAGTTGTCTAAAATCGAAAAGAAAACTATTTTAAACCAAAATTAATAAATTCTAACCTAGCTCCAAATATTGAAGAGATTTTTGAATAATGAAAATAAAATAAAAGACAATATATATTACTAAATTAATAATTGTAAACAAGATGGTAAAATAAGATTGTTAAGGATTAGAATCCACAAAATATAAGTTCAATAATATTTATAAGTATATTGATTCCCAAGTTTTAGTGATAGTTAAAATAATTCAAGCTATCATTTTCCAAATAGATTTATAATTTTAAGCACAAATTACTTCTAAAAAGATAGGATTTTTCTTCACTTTTCAAAATTATAATTTCAAAGCATTTAGTGTAAATCAATCTAATGAAATAACAAATAAATCAATGAACATTATTTATAAGGAAAAATATAATATTTTTGTTCTAAGCATGGATGCGTACAATTTAATGACACATCTTACACAAAGAATATTATGTTTTAGCACTAATGAATAACAAAGTGTAAATATATGCTAACAATCCAAAATACATGATATTTAAGATGAAAAAAGATATTTAAATAATAAAATTCCATAAACTTTGTTGCACAAAATGGGAAATCAACATAAAAAATAAACACTATCTAGTTACATATTATTTCATCATCACCTTAATAATCTTAAAAAGATTAGAAACTCATAACTAGAATAACAAATACAAACTAAAAATTACAAACAAAAATAGGAAAATTTGGAGGATGAACCCCCAAATTTTTCCTCTAAAAATACATAGAAAATAACCAAAAAGAAGAAAAAGATGAAGATAATTGAGAGGTTTTGAAATGTAGAAAATTTGTGTAGTGGTAACCTCCTTCTAAAAAATGGACCCCAAACTCCCTTATTTATAGCCAAAAAATGGGAATTAAAATAATCAATTTAAAATAATTAAATTGATTAAATTAATTTAATTAATTATAATATGGCAAATAGAGGTAAATTATAGGGTGTAATAATAATGTTTTGGAGTAAAATATGTAGAAAATGTGGTAAAAATGTGGTATTTTTAGACAAAGAGACAAAGTTGAAATTGTTGGGCTCCATGAGAGAAAAGGCTGCTGGGCGTGGGTATGGTTGATGTTGAAGCTGGCAGGTGGCATTTGGAGAAATGGCAGGGGAGTGGGCGTTGGCCTTGGGTGCGTTGGCTGAGTGAGGGGTGAAGGGAACGGATGGGCAGGAGGAGGCACGGGCCTGGAGTTTGGGAAGGAGGCAGGTGGGCCCACTGTTGGGCAGGAGGCAGCTTCTGGGCCGAACTTCTGGCGAGCCCACTGAGGCTGAAATGCCATAATTCAGCAATTTCTTTCAAAATTACACATTTCTCTTCTTTGCTCTTATTAATTTTCAAGCACCAACAATAGACCAATTTCCTACAAAATAAATATAAATAAATCATAATACAATATTTTCAACCATAAAATAAATCAATTTAATTCTTTGAAAATATTAATTATAATTTAATTTATATTTAACATTTAAGTTTAATAATACAACAATTTTTTACCACTAACTTAACAATAATAATTCAAATAATTAACTACAACATTTTACAACAACATAACTATAAAAACACACAAAAATATAGAAAATCAAAATAAACCCAATAAATTCAAAATTACTTAAAAACTTAATAAATTACTTAAAAACTCAAGAATTAAGCAACAATTAGCACATAAAAAGTGGTAAAATAACTCTATTTTGTAGAGTTATCAACTACTGCCGAACTTGACTAATAAGTCACAGCTTCACAATTAATACTAACACCATTGTCGATTCTGACTAATAAGTTAGTACCATTCACAAATAAGAAAATTGCCAAGCATTTGATATGCATTCCAGATATACAAATAGAGAACTCAACATGCTACATCAAAAACCATGCATGTCACATACTGGGTGCAGTTTTCTTACCTCTGGTTCGAGCGAGAAATAATAAATAAACGACCCTTCAGAATGATTGATCCTTTGATCCCTCAGCGGTCACCTAGTCATAACCAAATATGGAACTCCATCAATAAAATCAACAATAAAAGGTTCTTGACCTAAACCTCACTTCCAGGACCTCGAATCGTACTCAAATGGTTAGTAGATTCAATCCCGAGCCTTAGGAATTGAAACCTCGAGCCAAAAACCCTCAAGAGTGCCCAAAATAGGACCCTAGAAAAAAAAGCGTAGCGCTGCCCCCCTAGCGCCTAGGCGCTACAACCAGAAATGCTTAGCCCTGGACAGCGCTGTAGCGCCCTCCCTTGGGCGCTGTAGCGCTAGAACCAGGCTAAAACAACCCTGGTTTTTCCTCCTTCGAGTTCTCCAATTCCAAGCTTCAAAACTTGATTCCAAACCTCTAGGAAACTCACAAATGAACCCAAATACCCAACATACATGTCCTAGGCATCAAAACCTAATCAATCTTTGTCAAAAACTCCATTGAATTCTCACTATCCAAATCATAAATCCCAACTGAAGATCAAGTGAAAAATAGAGCAAGAAACCAGAGATTTCATGGATAAAACCTTACCTCAAACTCAAGATGGAGCCCTCTTCAGTGGTAGAACACAACCGTAGACCCTCAAGGCTTGGTTCCCTAGCTTGAATCTTCAATTGGGGCTTCAAAAATTCAAAGGAAAAAGAAGAAGGAAATGATCAGGAGAAGGAAGAAAGAATGCTCTATTTTTGGTTTCTGTTTTCTACAGCCTTCTATGGTTGATATAATCCCTTGATCAAATGACCATATTGCCCCTAGGTTAAGTAAAGTCCTTTAAAATCTAGCAAGGGCAAAATCATCATTTCCCGTCTATCTCGTTAATCATAATTAACGTCCTCTAATTTTCGTTATTCCCAATATTCTCATATGCTAATAAATCATATCTCATTACCCTTTAATTCTCGGTAATGTACTAATCCTTAAATTGCCTCGAGACTCACCCCGAGCCCCGAAATTAACATCGTTATGACCAAACTGCTAACTTGCATTCAGAGATCATCTCATGGTGAATGACTCGCTCGAACAAATCCACATTATAATGTGGTCTTATTCATAATTCACCAACATGCAAGAAAATATACAAATTTGCCCTCAATAGGCCAAATTACCAAAATGTCCTTATAATGAAAAGTGGACCCATATGCATGAATTTAAACATCATATAATAATATAATTCACATAATCATGCATATAATAATTTAATAACATAATAAATCAATTATGGCCCTCTCAGCCTCCTAATCAAGGTCCTAAACCTTATTAGGAAATTTGGGTCATTACATTACCCTTGCCTTTACTTGCACCACATAGCACCCGTGAGCCGAGGCCCAGTAAGAAAACCATAACATCATAGCATAATAAATATCAATAACCAAAAAATTCATAAAGCATAACCAGATATTCAGCAGTTCATAACATTCACATAATCAGTGATAACTATTGACCAATCAACAATCTATTATCCAGGTATTCAGCATATCATATTCATCAAATTAACAACAATAGAGATATCATACAATAACTAGGGTTGATGCCCATAAGGTGCACCCTCTGTTTAACCCACTGTCTTCGGCTCACTTAGGCCGAGCCTAGTGTTCAACCCACTGACTCTGGCTCGCTTAGGCCAAGCTCAGTGATTATTTAATTAACCTCAGCTACTAGTGGCCGAGTCGCGTCCTATGCGCCAATATTAATTCCAGCACTCTTAGGCCATTTATCTCATGCTCACATGGCATAATACCATCATACACACATTGCATACAAGTATAGGGAACTCTTAGTCCCAACATAGCCACATGACTGGGTGCAGTTTTCTTACCTTTGATTCCGAGCGGAGAAGGTGAACTGGTTCCGAGCACGATCCCTAGCCTCGAGCCTTGACGACAAACCTAGTCACAAGAGTCATTGATATCTATCAACTTCCAATTAGAAATAAAATACCTAGGGAACAATACTAGCCTCCGGGACCTCAATTTCTACTAAACCGGGTAGTAGAAATTGTCCTGAGCCCCTAGGTTCGAACCCCCGAGCCATAACAATACTTAGAACACCTCTAAGCTCAAAACTCCCAGACGGGTCGTGACTTGGCTCAGCAAGTCGCGACTTGCCCCAAGTTAGAGAACAACCTCCCAAGCCAAGGGGGGGGGGGGGGGGTCGCAACTTGACCAAGCAAGTTACAGTGCGCTCCCAAGTCAAAGAGCTCCCACTAACAGAAGGGCCACATGCGCCGCGGCGCCCCCAGGCTGGGTCATGGCGTGCCTTGCGAACCCAGAGAGAACCTGGGTTTTCACCTCCTTCCCCCAGCCAAGAACATTCAACTTAGCCCAGAATTTTCCCCCATTTATCCCTTCAATTCAACACCAATCAAGTCACGAATTAAGACCTATATTCACCTATTTCTTTTATCTAATACTCTCAATAACTAACACATAAACTATACCTCAATTCAGACATAATAATCAAGCAAAACCCACTGAAATTCCTACCCAATACCCAGTCCAATACTACACCTTTGCTTACCTCCACCTTCATACTTAAACTCAGCTACAAAACACAGAAATTAAAGCCAGATTCTTACCTCAATTTCCCAGCTCAATTCCTTCAAGTCCCAACTTAATTCTTCCTCAAATTCCTCCAAGTTCCCCAGCCCAAGCTTAGCTTTAACTTCCATGAGGGAGAGTGAGTGTGAGAGAGAAAACGTGAGGGGATGGGAGAGAGAAAGAGCTGAATCTTTTTCCTTCTTTCTTTCCTAGATTATTCTCCACTCTTCTCTGTTTTTTCCTAACAAAAGGCTGAGCATATCATTTATTAACAAAAAGACCACTTTACTTCTCCCAACAAAACTAACCTTTAACTTAATATAGGGGCATAATAGTAATTTGTTCCCAATTTCTACTAATTCCTCGAGTGTTTCTAATATTTACCACTTAAATCCTGTCATCCAATTAATCACCCAATGTAATAACCCCCGATATATTTTCTAAATTCCCGAAAATACCCCAGGCTCCCCCAAGCCGGGTATTAATTCACGTCGTGACTATTTCGCCAATCCACTCACCAGGACCGTCTCGAGCCATATGCTGCAAATATATCCACATAACAATGTGGTCTTAACAATTTATCACATATAATTACATTTATGCCCTCAACGGGCCAAAATTACAAATATGCCCTTCCAAGCTAAACATGGCTCACATGCATATTTAACACTCCTAAACATGCATTTAATCACATACATATAATCATATAATCAAGCATGCCACATAATCATGCATTTTATCATTAATCCACATAAATACCAATTATGCCATCCCGATACACTAATCAAGGCCTTAAGCGTTATTAGCAATTTTGGGTTGTTACACCTTCTACCTATATGGACCTAGGGGTGGTGCCGCCTCTCATGAGAATTGGGAGTATTCTCAAGAACGTCCATGAATGGAAAGTGCACATGGCCATTAACAGTGCAAAGCGAGACATAGAGGTCTCAAGTGAACATCGCAAAGGTGTGTGTGTTATCACCGATTTGTCGTCATGAAAAGATGGTTCAATGCCTAGTGCAACCTAATTTTCGACAAATTTTGTGATAATTACACTATAGTAAAGTTCAAGTTGAAAAACACTTTGCTTTATGCACTAATGCAATGACTCCTGTAAGAGAGAGTTCTTATTTAATCAAGTGGGGGATATGTTATATTTCAAAATATAATGATTGATTAAATAAGTGTTACAATAGATAACTATTTAATCTTGTGGGGGAATGTTATATTATTTTATAATATAATGTAAAATTATATTATATTATAATATAATGTTTTAGATTAAATAAATGTGACAAAGAGTGTCACATATTGTAACATATAATAGAGAGTAACAATATTTAGATATATGAGATATATCCAAATAATGTAACATATTTGGTGTTACAAATTTGTAACTTCCAAATATTACCCTTTATTGTGTAAATTGTTGTTACACAATATTTAGATGAATTTCATAAAGCCATATGTGATATGACTGTTAGAGATATGATTTTAACCACAATAATGTGTTTTGGGAGTTACAAAATCATTTGGGAGGGTTTGAAACCGTTTGGAAAAACAACACATTTTTTGTGCTGAATTTGGTCAGTGGCCGCGGCCTGTGGGTCAGAGACCAGTGGCCGCGGCCACAGGCCAAAACTGACCAAATTTTCAGTTTTTTCAATCTTTGTTGAACGGCTCAAAAAACCCAAATAACTCCCAAATCCCTTTTTAATTCCATATTAATCCAATTAAACATTGGTAACAGCCATGGGGGTTGGTGGAATTTGAAATTCAAAGGGTGTCTCTAAACTCTATAAATAGGAGCCTATAGCTCACTTGTAAGACAACAATTTTTCTATCCATTAGAGCACTTGGCTAGAAACACCTTGAGGCTTGATAATTCCAGAAAGCTTTTCCAATATCTGAGAGAGATCCCTTAGTGCTTGAGTTAGGGGGAAATAAGCTTTTGGACAAAGGTTTTAAACCTTGTTCAAGTTGGTGATCCCCAACCCTCTTCACTTAGGTTGTGTAAGTGAGAGTTTACTTGTGTTTCTGTTATTCTTTTTATTCTATTGTTTTTATTCTTATTCTCTTGTTCTATTTACTTGTATATTTTGTTTAAGAGTTGTAATCTTTTTTTTTGGTCCAAACACTTTATTTTACTTGTAACATTTTGCTTAGAGTTGTATTCTCACCATTCTTTTCTTCTTCATTATCTTCTTCATTTCCTTTGTTTATTAGTATTTTTCAGTTATAGAGTTGTAACTCCTTTTAATCAATCATTATTTATTTGTAATATATTGCATAGAGTTGTAATATTATTATCAATTTCCATTGAGGCAAAATAATTTTTCCTAACATGCATGTGGGTCCACATTTTATTATAAGGGCATTTTGGTAATTTGGCCTGTTGATGGCATATTTGTATATTTGCATGCATGTTGGTGATTATTGATGAGGCCACATTATAATGTGGATTTGTTCGAGCTATTCGGCATGAGACGATCTTTGAGTACTAGTTAGCAGTTTGGTCATAATGGGGTCAATTTCGGGGCTCGAGGTGAGTCTCGTGGTAATTTGGTAATTAGAACATTACTGGAAATTAAAGGGTAATGGGATATGATTTATTAGCATTTGATAATATTGGGAATAACAGGAATTGGAGAGCGTTAATTATAATTAACGAGATAGAGGAGAAATGACGGTTTTACCCTTGGTAGCCTTTAGAGAGATTTAAATGATCTAGGGGCAATATTGTCTTTTTACCTAAGGGACATATGTGAACTAAGATGGATGTAGACTCTTAACCAAAACAGAGTGTCTTCATCTTCTTTTCCCGTACATCATTTATTCTCCTTTTCTCTTTGGATTTTTAAGCTTCATTTGAGGAATCAAGCTAGGGAAGTGAGTCTTGAGGGCTTAAGGTTGTGTTCCACCATTGAAGAGGGTTCTATACTGAGCTTGAGGTAAGTTTCTAGCCATTAAAACTCTGGTTTTATACTCTGTTTTCATTTGGTTTTCAGCTTGATTTCTAGATTGGATAGTTGAGAACTGATGGGAGTTTTTGGCTATGATTGATTGAGTTATGATGCCTAGGACTTGTAGAGTGGATATTTGGGTTCATTTGGGAGTTTGGGATCAAATTTTTAAGGTTGAAAGTGGTGAAATCGAAGGAGGGAAAAACCAGGGCAGTTCTGCCTGGTCCTAGCGCTACAGCGCCCAAAGGAGGTCGCTACAGCGCTAGCCAGGGCAAAACTTCCCCGATTGTAATGCTGAGGCGCTAGGGGGGCAGCGCTGTAGCACTACCCTGTTCTTCATGAATCCTATTTTGAGCACTTTTTGGCTCGGGGTTTCAATTCCTAAGGCTCGGGATCAAATCTACTCACCGTTTGGGTACGATTCAGGGTCTCGGGAGTGAGGTTAGGTCAAGAACCTTTTATTGCTCATTTTCATTGATGGAAGTTATATTTGGTTGTGACTAGGTGACCGCTAAGGAATCAAAGGATCGATCGTTCTCAAGGGTCGTTCTTTTATTAATTCTTGCTCGAACCAGGGGTAAGAAAAATGCACCCCATATGTGACATGCATGGTTATTAATGAGGCATGTTGAGTGTTTAAATGTGGACATTGATTGCATATTAAATGCTTAGCAATTTTGCTTATCTGTGAATGGCACTGACTCATTAGTCAGAATCGATAATAGTGTCAGTATTAACTGTGAAGCTGTGACTCATTAGTCAAGTTCGACAGTAGTACTGAGCACTGGTCGTATGGTATTGAATTATGAGTCAAGAACGGTATTAGCATGTTTAATGCAAGCCGAAAATATTAGATCTAATCGAAATAAGCATTGAATGACTCATCATGAGCATTAGTGCCCGACCGACCTCAAGTTCGATGAAAATGAAAATGCTTGTCTAGTCTAATGGCTAGTTACTTAAAGTCAGGGCCAGAAGGCCCAGGTGACTGCATGTCACATGGCTAAGGGTGCGGAGCCCAAGTTAGTGGCTCACTTAGCAGCCACTCATCTGATTCAAGTTTGTGACTCCATAGTCACTCATCTGGTTTAAGATCGTGACTTACTCATCAATCACACATTTGATTAGGGCTTGTTGACGCGGTTCTTCGCCAACAGGTAATTAAGAGAAGAAGAGAAAGGGATTAGTGCTAAAATGTCAAACCGAAACAGGTATATGACCTTAGAAAAGGAAAGAGGTGACTCAAGACACGTTTTTTAAGTGGTTCAAAGGTTAAAATCCTTCTACTCCACTAGTCAATATTATTGGTGTATACTGGGTATTTGATTACAGAGTATTTCTTACAAGAGATCATCCAACCCTTATTAATTCCTAGGGTCTCCATATTTATAGGAGAAGGCAACTGGGAGTTGGTAAGAAGGTCATCCCGTGACCTTCTTACCTATCATATCAACTCTGTGACATTCATGATTAATTCTTAAACCTGACACATAAGTATGGTCAAATCAATAGGTAAGGAGATAATGGGCCGCACGGCCCAACCCAGTCGTGGGTGTCCGAGAGGTCAAGGGGATATCAGACACGTGATGTCTGATATGTGCACGTTTACCTTGCGTGCGTTGACTTTACAAAAGGGTCATAGCTTCCATATCCAGCCCGTACTGGGAGCTGGAGACTCGACTCGACCTTCGGCCTACAGAGCCTGGGCTCAGTCCTTTAGCAGCTCGAGGTGAACACCTTGGGTTAGCTCAAGATAAGGAGGTACGATCTTACGAAGGAAGCTCCGGTCTGGGGATGTCCACAAGATAATCATGATTAGGTCGCAGCTCAGCCCGCTAATCAGCCCGTGGGAAAATCAGGGCGTACATCTGCCCCCCAAGCCCCTGCTCGTGGTATATGATGACGACCAAGGCCACAGTATGGACTTTTAGGATTCTCCATGAACTCTTCACATTCCACATCTCACGCAGGCGCCTGATACATGGAACATCATGGTTGGTGACGGTACGTCTTACGAGAACCGCATTTAATGGCCTAGCCTATGCCCAGCCGTCGTTCCGTATTTCGAGTGGAGGGCCTCGGATCCCACATCAGGGCCATCCAACGGCCCTCTACACGTGACCTTTCACGTATATAAAAGGGGTGGCCACCCTACGCATGGGCCACCCATTCATTTGAAATTTCTCAGAACTTATTTCCTTCTTCTCTCTTCATCTCAGAAGAAAAAGAAACCCTCTTCTCCACGACCGCCATTCTCAGTTGTTCAAGAAGCTCAGGCGTAAGAACTCCTTCAAAGCTTTGGAAACAAACATTCCGACAAAGCCCCCACCCAGGCGATACCTTCATCCACCTCCCAGCCAAACACCGTAAGTCTCCTGACCATGTGTGTTTTGAAAATATTTTTCACTGTAGCTTAGGTAAATGTTTTACTATAGCCACATGCAAGGGTTCACTGGTTTTTGAGGGTATGAAGGGCGAAAGACTTTTAGGTTAGGGTAGTTTTGCTGTAGGAAAACGTTTGGGAGTACGGTTTATAGGATGTATTTTCTGGGGAAAATTTCTGGGTAGGAATTTTGGTATTTTAGTTCAAAGATATCCAGGATTTAGGTGCAAAATCGGGTAGCTTAGGGGACACGCATCACAGGCGGTTTTGCCTTCCTTGCCAAATGAAACTTTCCCTCCAAGGCAAATTCTACCCTGGCCCTCCTGACACACGAATTCCGAGTAATCTGGGATCTGTTGGGAGCACAGACGCGTGTTCATAGAACCGCGTGGTCTCACTCTCCACGGGCTGGGCTTGTAACGACCCGGATTTTCAAGACTCGATAATGCGGAAATATAAATGTTTTCATTTAACAAAATGTCTCAAAAACCCATAGAAAAAAAACTTTTTAAAAAGTCGTATGGCCATACTTAACATTTAGTTACAAACATGTTTTATAAAGATTAGAGTGAGCCTAGTTTAGGAAAATTACACAACATTTCCAAAAATAAAAAGGCTTCCCAAAAGGTCGGTCCACATGTACATTTGCAAGGAAGACTCCAGCGCTCACTGCTCTGCCTTGCCCTTGCCCTTACCTACAACATGAAACAACTAGGTAAGCGAAAACGCTTAGTAAGATCAACTTTCAAACAAAGCATGTAGAGAATTAGGGTTCCGGACCCATCCGGACCTTACACAATAAATTTCAAGAAGGCTAAAGCGTCCTGGCAAACTTATGGTCATGCCTGATAACCAAGGATAAATTAATTCACATCTAGATAAAAAATCCTGCACTCAGAAAATCCCAGAACAAGCAGATATATTATATCGCAACTAATTCTTACCAACAATTATATCCCTGCACTCAGAAAATCCCAGAGCAAGCAGATATATTATATCACAACTATAATTCGAGACCAACGCTCGACAATTTCCAACAATTCAGACGTAACGCGCCCTCCAACATAATTGCTAATCTGTAAAAGAGAACCGAGTCTCCACACTAAGATCTAGCCAATAAATATTCTCATCAAGGGTAACTATCGTGTTACCTAGGGCATCACTACTTATCCAAGAGTGTAATCCAATTTACACGGTTTTACGGAGACATCTATGTTAATCAGTGGTGCTGGTGAGCAGTTGCCTCTAGGGTGTTCAGCCTCACTCAATCTTGGCAACCCCTAGTATCTCTAGGCCCTCTCACTGAATGGCCAATATTCACGGCTGCTATCCGGGAATAACTTATCAGAGCACTTGCTCGGATTCTAACCGTCCAATGATTAAGTAAGCATGAGGGCCCCTAGGTCCCATTTATCTTGGCGCCCCTAGGTTTAACCAGCTTATCCTCATCTCATGGCCACTCGTCGCGGTAATGAACCGGACATAAATAAAATCAAGCAGTGTGACGGGGATCAACCGTCTAGGATATGACGGACTTCTACCGTTCATATTTTCTAATCAGCACTCACTAGACTAACGTCTCTAAGCAACTTTCTATGACAGCCTATATATGTGCATGTATCCCTATACTAACATACAAGACAATAATCATTTCACGTTGCAGCCATACAATATAAGTTGACTTACTTGGAGTCCTTAGCGCTCAGCAAGTTTTCACCCTCCAACGTTCAGTCCAGTTACGCTTAGCCAATACTGTAGTTATCCATACAGTATACTCGGATTAATTATGGCACTAATAATTCATTATTATTATTTTGGGCAGTTTGGTCATTTTAATAAAAGTCATTTGTAAGGATTTACAATCCTTATTTGGTTTTAAACCTATTAAGGAAAGTTATACAAAATATTCGAGACTAAACCCTAAGTCTCGGGGAGACCTATCCTAAGGTCTCGATACCTAGGCTCGGGTATCACAATGGTATTTCCCCACAACCCGCTAAAAATCTTATTCTTTCAAGGTATCGCTATTAACCCTCACTTTCGACTAGTCGGTTAAAATATGTAAGATTTTAGCCGGTATTATATCCAGAAAATACAAATAAATTCCTTAATTATTTTTAAAGAAAATAAACTCTTTAAATTTTCCTTTTATTTTTCTTAAGGTTTTAATATCTAAAAACCGTTTTAAGAAAATTGCCTAATTTGTCTTAATTAGGAAAACCATTATAAATTTCTCATCTTGACTAATTAATTTTCCAAAAGCAATTAATCAATTTTTACTTACTAGAAAAATAATTCATTTAATTATTTTCTCAAAATATAGGGTTTTAAACCCTCTTTTAATTTATTAACTATTAATAAATTAAATCTCTTATTTTTAGAAAGAATAAAAACTCTTTAATAAAAATAATTCATTTAAACTCAAAGGGTTAATTTTAGTGAAAATATGATTTCAAGACTTACCATTTTATATCTTGAAATAAACAAAATTTTACTTTTTACCGTATGTTCCAAAATCTCATTTTTACACTAAGTGTGAAAAACCTATTTTTCACATTTTTAACTACATACTTCGTTAGTTCATAACTTGAAATTTACTTACCCAATTGTTACCAAAATTTCCCAATTCCATTTTTGTTATGCCATTTAGGTCTTTGAAAAATCTTAGGTCAAAATGAGCATTTTTGATTGGTGAAATCATTTTCCAACAATGAGGTAAAAATGACCTTATTTTCAAGTCCTTATTTTTTCCAAACTTTGACAGTTAATAACTTTCAAACCGTTCAATATTTTCTTACCAAATTTTACAGTGGAATAATAGGTTATGCCAGTAATATGTCCACAAAATTTTAGAAAAAACTGGGTTCATTTTCCCTATACAGTGGCTGTCCAAACTTGGTTCCGAAAATAAGAATACGAAAAAACAGTTTTTTACCTAAACTTTGAAATAGCATAACTTACTCATTTCTAAACATTTTTTTGTGTTTCAAAAGCTCAATTTTATGTACTCAATCTCAAAAACATCACAGTACAATTTAATTTTACAAAAACAATATACAGTGGCTGCTTGACCCCTTGGAAGTCACAGCTCAAAACATGTTTTGTTTTAGGGTATCCTACAAAACCCTTGGGGGTTTTGGTTCCCATTTTCAAAAATCAATACACATGCATCATAAAAATTATTAAACAACTACCATAACCTTATTACATCATCAACAAGAAACTCTAAGCATTAGATATACAAAATAATGCTTAAAACTAAAAACCCTACAACAAAATCATCAAAAGTAAACTTTTTACCTCTTTGGTGTTCTTGCTTAAGGTTTGGACCTTCCTATAAGCTTTGACTCCTTCAAAACCTTTCAAAAACCCTAACAAACTTCCCCCAACAGCATAGTCAATTAGCTATTTGAAACTCTATGCTTAAAACTTTACAAAAGCCTAGATTAGTGAAAGTTTACCTTAGGGAAAATACTTCCTAGACCAAGACTTAGCCTCAAAGTTTCCTTGGTGTTCTTGGGCTTGAAAAATGGAGAGAACACTTTGAGAGGTCTTCAAAAAAGATGATAGTGAATGAGAGATGGAGAGTGATCGGTTCTTAGTGTGGGAATTGCTCACAATACTCTTCAAAATATCACAAGGTACTTGAGTGCTTTTCTACCCACTTGCCCACTTGACCTCTTAATTAAATGGCATTTAAATTTTATAAAATTTGGGTTCACACCCCTCTAAAACACCACATGGCCGGCCACTCTTTGCTACATATATGATCATTTCATTTTTTTCAAATTTTTTTTTTATTAAGGTTATTAATGTTTCATAAGAAGAAAAGTCCAAATTGGCTTTTGACACATTTTTCACTCTTATAAAGTTTTAATCACCAAACTTAACATTAATTAATTAAATTAAATGTCTCTCACATTTAATTTAATTAATCACATAATAAAATTTAACCTAAGGTCCATTCATGGAATAAAATTCCCCATTTCGGTAAAATTAGGCATTTAACACAAAATGCCCTAAAATTTCCATTTTCTTTTAGGTTTATTATTTTTGACCAAACTTTAACTTTTATGAATGTATTTTATGCCCAAAATATAATTTCCATGATTTTTCATTTTATTTTTCGAGATTTTTACCCGATCAGGGTTTTTGTGTCGGTCCAGGACCGAAAGTCTTATCTTGACTTTTAAAATCACAAAATTCATATTTTGGCTAGCAATAACTCATGGAATACTTACAAACAAAATATAATATTATTTAAAATAATATTCTTAACCCGGGGGAAAAATCCCGACCCGAGTCGTTTAAAGGTACCCGAAATGCAGGACGTTACAGGGCTTACCTCAGCTCGTGCAAAGAACACTCCTTTTGATTCTTCCTTATGCTTAGGTTGCCTTTTCTAAATTCTTTTCTTTTGTTCGCTAGGCGACCAGATGGCACCAAAGAGGAATGCCCCACAGAAGACCGTCGACAGCTCGGCCTCTCAACAAGATAAAGGAAAAGCGGTGATGCCTGACTCCCCGATCCCCCGCTTTGGGCCAGCAGTGGAGAAGGAGCTCGAGGTGGCTCCTGATGAATTTTTTGAGGCGGAGAGGATCATCTCCAAGATCACCGACCAGACGAAGATCAATAAGATATTCATCTCCCACAACATCGGGTTGGGGAGAGCATCAGTGGTGGCCCGACCTCCTGCCGAGGGCGAGCGGAGCTGCGCGCTGCTCGAAGATTCGTTCGCGGCCTGGAGCGGCGAGCATTTCAAGGTGGGGGCCTTCCTCCCACTGGATCAGTACTTTGCTGACTTCCTCAATTACGTGGGGTTGGATCCATTTCAGCTCCCCCCCAACTCCTACCGCTTGCTGGCGGGGTTAAAATACTTGTTACAGAAGCATGAGTGGGAGGTCCCCACTCCTGCGGACATTTTATATTTTTTCTGCCTAAAAGCCAGCCCGGATCAGTGGGGGCGAGGCGACGGGTTTTATTACTTAACTCGGTTTCCCAACACGGCTGCGGTCATCGAGCTGCCCAGCCACCCCAATGACTTCAAGGATCAGTTCTTTATGTCAACGGGGTTCCGGAGCTGCGAACACCACTACTTCAATCGCCCTCGTAAGTTTTCTCCGACTTTATCTCGTACGTTAAGTATCATACAGTTCCTCATGTATCCCTTTCTGACTTAGATTAATCCTGCAGCCATCTTCGCGAGGACAGAGAAATCTGTGACCCTCGGGGCCCAATACGAGACACTGGCGGGCTTGCCCCCCAGTGAGAAAGATTATCGCATGCTCGTGACAGATGAGACGATGGTTGCCTGCAAGCTGGTTTTCTCAAATCAGACCTTGAACCTAAAAAGGCCTCGGGGGCCTCTCCCAGCTCGCGACACCAGACCCATCACCGTGGAGGAGGTCGCGGAGGATGAAGATGAGGAGGACGAGTACAGTGAAGTTCCACTCGTGAGGAATAGGAAGTGGGCTTTGGAGGTCGTCCCGGGGACGGGCGAGGAGAGGACCCAGTCCGGAGCAGCCGCGGGTCCTTTTGGCCAAGGTAACCCTTACATGTTTAAGAGTCTAGATAGGGCCACAGCAGACCCTCGGCTGGCTAGGTTCAATCCTAGGCAGCTCGTCCATCGTCACCGAAGTGATCCGGACCTGAACACAACCCTGCTCCATTGTGTTGATCGGCTTGTGCTGGACCACCAAGATGCCGGCCTAGGGGTACCGTAGTAGTAGATAACACCCTAGCCTTTAGGTCGCTCTTATTCGAGGAGTATGGGACCAACCTTCGTACATGGCCATCACTCCGGAGGGGGGTCGTAGCTCCGGGGCTTAGGCAATATGTAGAGGAATCTAGCCCTGAGTCACACTCGGACCCAGAACTTGCGCCAGCTTGGGAAGTAATCGTCTTAGATTCTTCTTCTAGCTCGGGGGGTAGGACTCCCTTTAGTATACATATACTTGACTTTCTCTACCCCTTTGTTTTTGTTTTTGTATGGTTTCTAACTCGTACTAACCATGTTTTTGTTTCGACAGAAGAGATGTCTCAGCCCGAGGAAAGCCTGCGAGGTGCGGTCTTCGGGGGGAACCCCTCAGCTGGGCCAAGAATGAAAAGGCTCCGGACGTCCAAGCACGCCGCTGGGACCCCCACCAAGTCTTCTGCAAAGGAGAAAGAGCAAGCCCCAGCTGCCCAGGTCGCGGGAGCGATTCTTCCCGCTGCAGGGGGAAGCGACATGCCTCCACCCCCTCCGCGAGCTCCGGCTGCCACCCGGGACGCAGGAACGGAGCTCGGGACTTCGGCGATTGTACCCTCTAACGTACGCATCCCAGTCAATCCCCAGGACCTAGGGAAGATCCCCGAGGCCTTCCGAGGAACGGTGTATGAGTCGGCGAACTACGCCGTCAGCCACATATACAAGTTCACCGAGAAGGAGCTCCGGGCCATCGAGACAATGAGCCCGGTGGGCGTGCTGGAGTCTTCACTGGGCATGGCCATGACGGTAAGTTAACTAAATTTTTTGTGGTTTTTATCATTACACTTTGCTCTGCTTTTCTAAGGCAATTGCCTTTTTACCTTTGCAGAGCGCCATTGCCCTTCACCGGAGCATCGCCAGGACCAAAACTCAGCTCGAAGACATGAGGAGCGAGCACCAGACTACTCTGCAGGTGGCTAAGGATGCCTTGGCGGCCTCGCAGGTTGAGTTGGAAAAAACCCGCCTGAAGGTCCAAGAGCTCAAGACCTCCCTCGCCACCTCGCGGACAGACCTAGATGCCGCGAAGACTGAGATCCAGGCCGCCCAGGCTGCCCTAGAGGCCGAGCGGACAACTTCGGAACAGTCCATGGAGGATCTGTTCTATCATTGCTGGGTCTACAATCTGGACGCTGACTTCTCCTTCATGTCAGCGAGCCTCTGGGAGCGCCTGCTGGTGAAGTTCCAAGCTCGCCTTGATAAAGAGGCGCCCTCTGAGACTGGGGAAGGCTCGGGCGCAGTTGAGCATGGCGAGACGGCGACCTCCAAGGGGCCATCTGGCGGAGCTTAGGGCGTTTCTTCTCTTGTGCCCCTCACTATTTTTAATACTGTATTTTATTTTTTTATGTAACCCTTGCATGAGGTGCTCCCACCTCGAGACAATTTGATTCAATGCTTTCAATTGATCCTTTTTCTTGCCTTTACGCGTTTTGGTTACAATTTCTTGAAAAACTTAGTTCACGCTAATCTTTATCCATATCTCGAGCTCTTTAGGAAGAACAACGATCAATAGATTTAAATCAACTTCTAAGTTTTATGACCCGGTTAGGACCAGGAACTTAATTTGAAAACTTAGTTCGTGTTAACTTTTATTCGTATCTCGAGTTCTTTAGGAAGAACAACGATCAATAGATTTAAATCAACTTCTAAGTTTTATGACCCGGTTAGGACCAGGAACTTAATTTGAAAACTTAGTTCGTGTTAACTTTTATCCATATCTCGAGCTCTTTAGGAAGAACAACGATCAATAGATTTAAATCAACTTCTAAGTTTCATGACCCGGTTAGGACCAGGAACTTAATTTGAAAACTTAGTTCGTGTTAACTTTTATCCATATCTCGAGCTCTTTTGGAAGAACAACGATCAATAGATTTAAATCAACTTCTAAGTTTCATGACCTGGTTAGGACCAGGAACTTAATTTGAAAACTTAGTTCGTGTTAACTTTTATCCATATCTCGAGCTCTTTAGGAAGAACAACGATCAATAGATTTAAATCAACTTCTAAGTTTCATGACCCGGTTAGGACCAAGAACTTAATTTGAAAACTTAGTTCGTGTTAACTTTTATCCATATCTCGAGCTCTTTAGGAAGAACAACGATCAATAGATTTAAATCAACTTCTAAGTTTTATGACCCGGTTAGGACCGGGAACTTAATTTGAAAACTTAGTTCGTGTTAACTTTTATCCATATCTCGAGCTCTTTAGGAAGAACAACGATCAATAGATTTAAATCAACTTCTAAGTTTCATGACCCGGTTAGGACCAGGAACTTAATTTGAAAACTTAGTTCGTGTTAACTTTTATCCATATCTCGAGCTCTTTAGGAAGAACAACGATCAATAGATTTAAATCAACTTCTAAGTTTCATGACCCGGTTAGGACCAGGAACTTAATTTGAAAACTTAGTTCGTGTTAACTTTTATCCATATCTCGAGCTCTTTAGGAAGAACAACGATCAATAGATTTAAATCAACTTCTAAGTTTTATGACCCGGTTATATCCAGGATACGACTTAGTTAGCGTTAATTCTTATCAATATCTCGTGTTTTTTTAAGAAAAACAACGGTCAATCGATATGAATCAACTTCTAAGTCATTAAGGAGACCTGGTTATATCCAGGTACCATATGCCCCCCCCCCCCCAAGTAACTGGGAAAGGGTCTTTCGTGGTTACTTTAGATCACACTTGAAAACATGTACAAAAAAAAAAAAAAACTGATTCTCATTGCTTATTACATGAAAAATGCCCTTCCAGGCCTTACAAGTGAATCATTGATAATATTTCTTTAGATGGATGGCGTTCCAAGTCCGCGGGACTGCCCCTCCATCAAGTCAAGCTAACTTATAAGTTCCCTCCTTAATGACCTCGATGACTTGATATGGTCCTTCCTAGTTTGGTCCCAAGACTCCATCTTTGGGGTCCTTACTGGCTAAGAAGACTCTCCTTAGGACCAGGTCGCCAACGCTGAAGGCGCGCTTTTTGACTTTGGAGTTGAAATAGCGAGTGATTTTTTGCTGATAGTGGGCGAGCTGGAGTTGCGAATCTTCTCGCCTCTCATCAACTAGATCAAGGGAACTGCACAGTAGCTCATGGTTGTGGTTCTAGTCGTAAGACTGGACCCTATGCGAAAGCACCCTAACTTCCACGGGGAGGACTGCCTCACTCCCGAAGGTCAAGGAGAAAGGAGTATGACCCGTAGGAGTCCGATGCGAGGTCCGGTTCGCCCATAGGACCTGGGGGAGCTGTTCTGGCCAGACCCCCTTCGCTTCATCTAATCTCTTCTTGAGGCTCGCCTTTAGAGTCTTGTTGACAGCTTCGACCTGGCCATTCGCCTGAGGATAGGCCACGGAGGAGAAACTTTTCACAATTCCGTGCCTTTCACAAAACTCGGTGAACAGGTCGCTGTCGAACTAAGTGCCGTTATCGGAAACGATCTTCTTGGGCAGGCCGAATCGACAGATGATGCTTTTAACCATGAAGTCAAGCACCTTTTTGGACGTTATCGTTGCCAAAGGTTCTTCCTCAGCCCACTTAGTAAAGTAGTCGATGGCAACCACAGCGTAACGGACCCCGCCCTTTCCGGTGGGGAGGGCGCCAACCAAGTCTATCCCCCAAACGGCCATGGGGACGAGATCATCTTTAGCTCGCCTGGAGGAGCTCGGGCAATTGTGGCGAACCGTTGGCATTTGTCGCACTTTTTCACGTATGAGACAGAGTCTTTGGATAGAGTTGGCCAGTAATATCCTTGCCTCAGGACCTTTAAGGCTAAGCTCTGCCCCCCAGTGTGGTCTCCGCAAAATCCTTCGTGCACTTCCTGCAGGATGGCCTTTGCTTCATTTGGAAGAACACACCGGAGGAGAGGTAGGGAGTGCCCACGTCGGTACAACACCCCATCGACTATCGTATACCTAGGAGCTTGATACAGGACTCGCCGTGCATCGTTACATCCTTCAGGCAGCTTGCCCTCGACGAGATATTCAAGGATGGGTGTTATCCAGGTCGGCCTGGTATCGATCATCTCGACCTCCGTCCTGACTTCCTCTATACTTGGTTTTTCCAAGAATTCTATTGGTACCAACCCCAAGGTCTCCGTCTCTCCAGAGGTGGCGAGCTTGGCAAGAGCATCTGCATTAGCGTTCTGCTCCCGAGGTATCTGTTCGATCAAGCCTCGCTCAAATGCGGACAGCTTAACTTTTACCTTTGTCAGATAGGCGGCCATCTTGGGTCCTCGTGCTTGATATTCGCCCAGAACCTAGTTTACCACGAGCTGGGAGTCACTGAAGCACTGGACGGAGCTCACCTTCAACTCCTGGGCTATCCTCAGCCCGGCCAACAAAGCTTTGTATTCGGCCTCGTTGTTGGAGGCCTTGAACCCGAACCTCAGCGCCGAGTGGAATCTATGTCCCTCGGGGGATATCAAAATGATTCCAGCCCCGGAGCCACTCTCGTTGGATGAACCATCCACAACGATTGGGGCGAGGTGACCCAGGGTGAGTCCTCTGCTGGATCCTCCTGGAATCCCGTGCATTCCGCCACAAAATCAGCCAGGGTCTGACTTTTTATAGCAGTTCACGGAGTGTAGAAAATCTCGAACTGACTGAGTTCGACTGCCCATTTCAACAAACGTCCTGAAGCTTCAGGTTTTTGCAAAACCTGCCTTAGAGGCTGATCGGTCATGACGTGTATTGAGTGGGACTGGAAGTACGGCCTGAGCTTTCGCGAGGCCGTGATAAGGCAGAACGCCAATTTCTCCATCAGTGGGTATCGGGATTCCGCCCCGAGAAGTCTCTTACTGATGTAGTAAACTGGCTTCTGAACTCGGTCTTCTTCCCGGACTAACACAGCACTAGCTGCATCCTTAGTGACAGCTAGGTAGAGAAAGAGAGGCTCTCCTGCCTTTGGTTTGGATAGTACAGGCGACTCTGCTAGGTGTACCTTCAGGTCGAGGAATGCGCTTTTGCACTCTTCTGTCCATTCGAACTTCTTGTTTCCTCGGAGCAGGTTATAGAATGGCAAACACTTATCGGTGGACTTAGAGATAAACCGATTGAGGGCTGCCACCCTTCCTGTCAGGCCTTGGACATCTTTCCGCGACCTGGGCAAAGGAAGCTCGAGCAGTGATCTGATCTTGTCAGGGTTCACCTCGATTCCTCGGGTATTGACTATGAACCCCAGGAATTTCCCTGATGCGACTCCAAAAGTGCATTTCTGTGGATTGAGCCTCATGCCATATTCCCGTAGTATCTTAAAACATTCTTCCAGGTCGGAAACATGGTTATCGGCAGTCTTCGACTTGACTAGCATGTCATCAACGTACACTTCCATTTTTTTTCCGATCTGGTCTGCGAACATTCTATTTACTAACCTTTGGTAGGTAGCTCCGGCGTTCTTCAGCCCGAACGGCATGATCTTGTAACAATAGACGTTAGTTGGGGTCATGAAGCTGGTGTGTTCCTGGTCCGCCGGATTCATCACGATCTGATTGTAGCCCGAGTACGCGTCCATAAAGGACATGAGCTCGTGCCCCACCGTGGCATCCACCAACTGGTCAATCCTTGGCAATGGAAAACAATCCTTGGGGCAGGCTTTATTCAGGTCGGAGAAATCGATGCAGGTCCGCCATTTCCCGTTAGGCTTTGGAACTAGCACGGGGTTGGCGACCCAGATTGGAAACTTGGCTTCACGGATAAAGCCACATTTTTTGAGCCGGGCTACTTCTTCTTCTAGGGCTTCAGCCCGGGTTGTTCCTAAACGTCTTTGCTTCTGAGACTTGGCAGGAATGCTTTTATCCGGATGAAGTGTGTGCATGATGACACTCGGGCTAATTCCCACCATGTCCTCGTGCGACCATGCGAATACGTCCAAGTTATCCTGCAGAAACTTAGTCAGCTCCGCCTTCCTCTTGCTACAGAGGTTTTTCCCGAGCTTGACCTTCCGACAAGGGTTCTGCGGATCGATACTCACCTCCTCGAGCTCCTCAATAGTCTGGAGCTCGGATCTGTCTTCACCTATTCGGGGGTCAATATCCTCACTTAAGACGACATTTTCCCCCTCGGCGCTTTGAGGTTTTTCAATCTCAGGATCAGCTAAGGGTTCCCGAGATTCCTCTTCATCTTGAATGGCCATTGCCAGCTGCCCGGGTTTAGATTTTCCCTTCATGGAAATGTTGTAGCATTCCCTGGCAGCGAGCTGATCGCCATGGATAGTGCAGATTCCCGTCGAAGTAGGGAATTTCATCGCGAGGTGGCGAATGGAAGTGACAGCCTCGAAAGCTATGAGCGTAGGTCGTCCCAAAATGGCGTTGTAGGCAGCGGAGCAGTCAATGACCACGAATTCGAGGAGTTTGGAGACTGTCCGAGATCCTTCTCCTAGGGTGATCACCAGCTCGATCGTCCCTATCGCTGCTGATCCTTCTCCCGAAAAACCATACAACATCATGGAGGTAGCCTTTAGCTCAGCGACAGTCTAGCCCATCTTCTCTAAGGTGGATCGGAATAGGAGGTTCACCGAGCTCCCGTTGTCTATCAGCACCCTCCTCACACTTCGATTGGCGAGCTGGACCGCTACGACCAGAGGATCATTGTGAGGGAACTGGACATGGCTTGCATCTTCCTCCGTAAAAATGATTGGTTGCCTCTCCAATCGTTGCTGCTTTGGCAGGCACTGCTTCGAGACGAATTCTACTCCGTTATGAGCTTTTAGTTCGTTCACGTATCTCTTCTGGGTGCCTCTGCTCGTACTGGCCATGTGCGGACCTCCAGAGATGGTGGATATCTCTCCTCCGACCACGGGAGGAGGGACATCCTAATCTATCCGAGGCCCTGGCTGACTGGCCGGGACTTCTGGAGCAGGTCGACTCGCTGGAACCCTGTTCCGTGCGTATTGAGCCAAGGGGTCGGCTCGAATGAGAGTCTCGATCTCATCCTTTAGATGTCTACAATCGTCGGTATTGTGGCCAACATCGTTATGAAAACGACAAAATTTGGAAGTGTCTCTCTTCCCCTTGTGGTGCTTTAATGGCTCCGGCCTCTTCCAGGGGACTCGAGTAGAGTTGGCTAGGAAGATATTCTCCCTAGACTGAGTGAGCTCGGTATAAGTCGCGAAGACGGGCTTAAACTTGTCTATGGACTTATTCTTCTTTTGACCGTGTTGGCTGCCTTCACCATTCCCCTTTCTTTTGCCTCCGTCGAGCTGGTTATTTTGTGTGACGTTCTGGGTCGCTTCCACGACCTCCGTCCCCACTCCAGCGGGCTGCTCAGGGACCTGGCTGGTTCCTGCAGCAGAAGTTTCGGCTTCTTCCAAGTTGATCCATTCCTGGGCTCTGTTAAGGAATTCGTTAACTGAGCTGTCTCCCTTCCTTTGTATATCCTTCCAGAGGTCTCCTCCGACGAGGATTCCAGTTCTCATGGCCATGAGCTTGGAGCTATCATCCGCGTCTCTAGCTCGAGCAGCAACGTTCGCGAATCTGCTCAGGTAGGCCTTCAGAGTCTCACTGGGCTGCTGCCTCATGTTAGCCAGGGAGTCGGCCTGAACACGGGCGCCCTGGGAGGCTCGGAATGCCCTTTTGAAGTCAGCTGAGAAGGTTTTCCAAGAACTGATTGACTGTCTTTTGCCTTGCTTGAACCACTGCCTGGTTGGTCCGGTCAGTGTGGAAGGGAAGATTAAACACCTCAGCTCGGGGCCAATGTTATGGGCCATCATAAGGGTGTTGAACATCCCTAGATGGTCCGATGGGTCTCCGTCTCCATTGAAATTTGACAAGTGCGGCATACGGAAACCAGGAGGGTACGCCGTTGCCGCTATGCTGGGGGCGAAGAGCTCCATCTCGTCTCCAGAATCATATTCATCTTTCTCCTTCTCCGATAGGAGCTTCCTCATTAGCTCCTCCATCTGAGCCAGACATTCGAGGGTTTGGTCCTATTGTCCTTGGTTATTCCGGGGCTGTTCAACATCTCCGGATCCATTGTACATATTTGGTGGGTTATTGCCCCTCCTATCTTGAGATAGGTTATTTGGGGCATTCCCTCCGTTAAGTACTTCGGACAGGGGCCCCCCTGAGCGAGCATGGCTGTCTCCCCCCACCTGCTCCCCTCTATGAGAGTTGAGGCGATCTCGCAGGTCACCTCCCTAGGTGGTTTGATGACTCTGCGCCGAACTCAAGCGCTGACGCAGGTCTCCCCCCGAGAGATCACTCCGGCGACTTCCGGTCCAGTGGCTCCTGCTAGATAGGCTGGGAGTTCGCCTTTGACGGTGAGGATCTGGGCTTTCACTCGGTGCTCTGCTACGCCGGGAAGGTCCAGCTGATGGCGGATCTCTCCTGCTACTTCCGTAGGTAGGAATGTCTCGAACGGGCCGAGGAGGAGATGGATATCTGATTGGAGACGGAGGATGCCTGACTGGAGAGGCGATCTTGGTTCCGTCTGGATGGATCAAGTTCGGTGGCGGCCTTTCGGCCCTGCCAACCTCCTGGTTCTGCGGCTGGCGGCCTGGACGAGGCATAGGACGGTTGTTGGGGACGGGCTGATGTCGCGAGCCCTCCCCGGATCTCCTTCGAGAATTTCCTTGAGCTCCTCTGGGCGTTCTAGAGGATGGTTGGGAGCTAGGAGTCGACGTCCTGACCGAATGGCTGTATTGCTGTTGTTCGGCCCTAGGCATTTCCTCGAAGTTTGCCTCTTGATGGTGTGATGAAGGGGTGGAGTTGGCTGCTGGAAGTCTGTCCGAACGGCTATGCCTGGACCGGTTACCCCGGCAAGACTTAGGAGCCTCACCTTGCCTCTCTCCGACGTTAGCGTTGGTTGTGAGAGGGGGTAGTCGGGCCAACATATCCTTGATTTGTTGGCTAGCTGTTGCTAAATGGCTCCTTAGCTGAGCGTTCTCCATCTCCACCGCAGTATAATAACATGGGTTCGGATTAGGCGGCCGAGGCGCCGAACTACCAGTATCATCTTGGCCCGCCGGCTGTTTTCCTGGCCGCTGCTGGACTTCAGGAACTTGTTCACCAGGGATGGTAGTATGATGAGCCTCCTGCCCATCATGTTGTTCTGTCTTGTTACCGTGCCTGGACAGAGTAGTCACCATAGTTGAATGTTTGCAACAGCACTAATCGAACTTGCTCTCAATGAAAGCACCAAACTGTTGACGCGATTCTTCGCCAACAGGTAATTAAGAGAAGAAGAGAAAGGGATTAGTGCTAAAATGTCGAACCGAAACAGGTATATGACCTTAGAAAAGGAAAGAGGTGACTCAAGACACGTTTTATAAGTGGTTCAAAGGTTAAAATCCTTCTACTCCACTAGTCAATATTATTGGTGTATACTGGGTATTTGATTACAGAGTATTTCTTACAAGAGATCATCCAACCCTTATTAATTCCCAGGGTCTCCATATTTATAGGAGAAGGCAACTGGGAGTTGGTAAGAAGGTCATCCCGTGACCTTCTTACCTATCATATCAACTCTGTGACATTCATGATTAATTCCTAAACCTGACACATAAGTGTGGTCAAATCAATAGGTAAGGAGATAATGGGCCGCACGGCCCAACCCAGTCGTGGGTGTCTGAATACGCACGTTCCTGCTGCGTGTCCAAGAAGTCAGGGGGATATCAGACACGTGATGTCTGATATGTGCACGTTTACCTTGCGTGCGTTGACTTTACAAAAGGGTCATAGCTTCCATATCCAGCCCGTACCGCGAGCTGGAGACTCGACTCGACCTTCGGCCTACAGAGCCTGGGCTCAGTCCTTTAACAGCTCGAGGTGAACACATTGGGTTAGCTCGAGCCAAGGAGGTACGATCTTACGAAGGAAGCTCCGGTCTGGGGATGTCCACGAGATAATCATGATTAGGTCGCAACTCAGCCCGCTAATCAGCCCGTGGGAAAATAAGGGCGTACAGGGCTATATGCCCCAGCATGATTAACAAAATCTCAATACCATCTGATTAGGGCTACACGCCCCAGCATGATTATCAGAATCTCGATATTATCTGATTAGGGCTACACGCCCCAGCATGGTTACTAGAATCTTAAAGTGATATTCACTCATCTGTTTTGGGCTACAAGCCCAGTATGATTATCATGATCATCATTTGATATTGTATACATGCAGTAATGAGTTTTCTTGCTGAGCCTTGGCTCACGGGTGCTATGTGGTGCAGGTAAAGGGATAGAAAAACTCACTTAGCCTTGAGTGGAGAGCTTAGGTGGTGATGTGTACATATGCGGCCGCTTGACCACCATGGACAAGGTGTTTCTCAGAGGAACTAGGGGTTAACCCTATATTTGCCGCTTAGGTCGGCGAGTTGTAACTTTTACACTGTAATGACTATTTTGGATTGTAAATAACTTGTAAACGTTTTTTATGGGCCCATGTACAGTTTTATGTTTTAAATAAAATATATCCTTTCCTTTTGATCAAGATTTTCACCTTAGCCTATTAATAACACCTAGATGCACGTTTATAACCGAATGAATCGATTAGCGAGTTAAGCACGTTTCAAAGCTCACAGTAACAGTCTTGGAGTAATCAGGGTGTTACATTTTTTACCCTTGCCCTTGTTCTTCCCAATTCTTTTGCCCTTGTTAGGAGGATTTGCCACCACATTGACTTTTGAAGTCTCTCCATTAGACTCCTCCTCGTTCTTATCTCTAGAGCGAGATTCCTCCTCAATCCTCCAGTGCTTGAGGATTTCCACACATGAAATCTCTTCATTATTATGGAGGATCTTCTTCCTATAGCCCCTCCAAGATGGAGGCAACTTTGCTATAATGGCACCTACTAGGAATTATTCCAGAAATACAATATTGAGTGTAGACAATTTATTCACAATAATTTATAACTCATGTATTTGGGGGAGAAGTGGTTTCATATCATAAAACTTAATTTCCATATTTTGAGTAATAAGGAATTTCTTTGGTCCTTATTCTTCTGCTTTGTACTTCTTTTCCAAGACTTCCCAAATCTCCTTGGTAGTGTTGGTATTGGTGTAGAGTTCATACAAATGATCTGATAGCATTGAGAATGTGACCCCTACAAATCAATTCATCTTCTCTGTGCTTCTTCCTTTCTTTACTAACTTCTTGAGTGTCGTCTTCCATGGCCGCTTCCAATGGGTTTAGGTCTTTATCCAAGACATAGAAGACATTTAGAGTGGTTAGCAAGAATCTAATATTGTCTTGCCAACAAATAAAGTTAGTCCCATCAAACCTGTCCAATCTTACAAAGCCTTGAGTCATGAACTTCTAAGTCGAAAAAGAGTTAGATTCTTCCATGATGTTTTATCTCAAATAATAGAGAATTAGAATGTTGGGGGAGAGTAAGATTACACCACTACAAATCTAGAATCTACACAACATAATGGTTGACACAAATCAAAGAAAGATTGAGAAAGATGATGCAAACTGCAGTTGTAGAACAATTTTCTTCAACCTTGATGAACCTTTAAAACCCTTGGAGAACCACCACTTTGAGTTTTTCCTTCTTCAATGCAAAAAACTCAAAACCAAGGTTTATGCACTATTCTTATCGCTGTCTTAATTCTCTATTTCCTAGCAACCATTGATGCTTGACGCCTTTTCTAAGATGAAATGGGATTTGGGATTGAACATGCCTTAAAATCACAAAGTCAAGCACTTTCTTTTATGAGTTTCTTGGAGAAAACTAGAGATTCTTAAAATCTAGAGATAGAGAGAGAGAGAGGTTAGAGAGAGATTTGAGAGAGTGAACAAGTCTTCCAAAACTCTATGAGGACCCTATTATATTGTGGGTACTGTCATTAGGTCTAACTAATAGGATTAAAGCTAAAGAACTCGTCATTTGGAGCTTAATACACATGTCAGTACGGACACGTCAGACGACGCGTCACCTACTAGTAGGCGACTTGTTGCCTGCTCGGGCTTTTGAGCCCCTTTGCATCTAGGCGATGCAACGCCTCCAAGGAGGTGACACATCGCCACCTCCTCTGACTTGTGACCCCTCCAATGGGCCTAAAATTGCTCCAAATGCTACCAAATTTTTTGGGGATCCTTAGATACCTCCATGCATCACTTTGGACCCAAAAACATAATTTTTAAGTGCCTAAAATTGAAACTCAAATTTCACATCTACACTATGTGAAATTCACTAAGTTTTTTATACCTAGTTTGTATAACAATACTTATCTTTTGTATTTAACCAATCATAACATTAAATACCCAATTTTCTTTTTTGGTAGCAAAACTACCCAAACAATTAAAACAGTGCACCGTTACTACCCACCTATAACAGTGTTAAGTTTTCACTAGGTTAATGGTGGCTAAACTACCCAAACTTCATGGTTTGTTACACTTAAATACCCAAACTTTTTTTATAGTAAAACTACTCAAACAATTAAAAATTAATATTAAGTGATTTTAAATTATGAAAATATATAAAAAAATATAAAAAAACCTACATTTTTCTAAAATTAAAAATAGTTTTATTTACTAAAAATATATTTTTTAATTAAAATAAATATATAAAAAAATCAATGGCTAAACAAATTTAAAATAGAAAAAAATGATTAAAAATGTTAACTGTTCACACAGTTTTTCATCAACTTAAAAACATTAGAGCATGAATTCAATGATAGGGATAATGGAAAATAAATAACACAATATTTTATAGTGGTCCGACCCAAAAGAGATGACTTACATCCACTTAGTCGCTTTTATTGATATTTAAGTTTGAAGAACCATAGTTTTCGGCGAACTTACGTTCTCGGTTGTTCTATAGTCCTCATTTGCTTTTATTACATAATGATTAGTTTGTACAATAATAGAGTTTCTTAGTCTTTAGGTACTATGAGTTGCTTCCCTTAATTCTGACCACATCCTCTCTAATTTATAGTGAGAGGTTTATGAATATATTTGAATTGTGAGCCTAAGCTATCTTGGCCTGTGAATAATATATACAACATCATAATTACATAAATACAGTTGTATTTCAATAAACGGTGACTTTGTGATTCATTACTAATATTGTTAGCGCAGGTAGCTTGTCATGAACGAACATGCATGAACTTAACAAATGTTCACGATCATGCATCTCTATTAACATCCCTCAGGCAATTATGTAGACCAATATCATTAGGTGACCAAACTCTTTCTGTTAGCATTTGGATGCCTTCCATGTGAGAACAAGAATGCTATAAGTTCTGTTCATCTCTTCTTTAAAGGAAATAACTAGTAGTTTAGAGATCCTTAATATAACTATTCTTTGACACGTCATCATGCCAAAAAATATGTATATTATTTATATATTAAAGAAATTATCAACCATTTTTTAAAATATTATTTTGTAGACTGGTTTTATAAGAAATTATAGTAATATATATGTGATTAAGTCATTTCTTTTCTTTTATTTTTTCTTATAGTTTTTTTTTTCGTTACAATTATTTTCATTTTGTTTCTTTCTTAGTAATTTTTTCTATGTTAATTTTAGTTTTTAAAAAGTAATGAATATTTTTTAATCATTTTTTCTAGTTAAATTTTTTTTTGCCATAAATTTTTTGATTAAAAATATTTTTTAATTTTAGAATTAATTTATACAATTTTATTTATTTTTTATAATTTAAAATTAATTTATATTTAATTTTTAACTATTTGGTAGTTTTTTTTGAATAAAATTTTGGTATTTAAGTGTAACAAACATAAAGTTTGTATAGTTTAGCTATAATTTACTTAGCAAAAACTTATCATCATTAGGGGTGGTAGGAATGACGTTCTGTTTGGACTGTTTTGGTAGTATTGTCGCAAAAAAAAAAAGATATTTAAATATAACAAGGGTTTATATTTTTTTGGACCCTCTGTTATGTCTCATTACTTGTTTGGACCCTGTGTTTTGATAAATTATTTTTTGGACCCTATATTTTGTAAAATAGTTAAAATAGAACCCAAAACTTAATTTTGATGAAGAAAAAATTAAATATAACAACACAATTTTTAAGCAGAATGATTTTATTTTTGTTCTGAATTGTTAGTTTATTAAATTATTTGTGATTTTACTTGAGAAAATATTGACCAAAATCGGGTTTAGGGTTCTATTTTAACAATTTTACAAAATATTGAATCCAAAAAGTAATTTATCAAAATACAAAGTCCAAACAGATAATGAGACAAAATACATGGTCCAAAAAAATATAATCTCATGTAACAAACCACAAAATTTGATCATATTCTAAAGAATAAACTGAATATTGATTAGTAGTGTTGTAAATGAATATGGAAGGGCTATTGCGACATGCCTATCCCTATACCTAACTGGCTTCTTTCCTTGTACCCTCTTCAGCCGCCACTATTTTATCCCGCCCCTACCTTCACAGCCCCACCTCCTCTCCTCTTTCTCTTCATTATCTACAAAAGAGGGTCTTCCATGATATTGCTTCGAAATTATAGGATAATTAATAATTGAATAATATTTTATAGAAAAAAAATAAACAAAGATAACATACAAATAAAAATAATTACAAGTAGCTAGCCACTTAAAATATTTGTACACTAAATTGCAAACCCACCCATTGCAAGTGTCATCATCTATTCTCATATTAATGATATGTTATTGTGCGAAAATGAGAATATTTTTATATTTTATTTGAGTGTACATCTTTCTATTTATTTTTATAATCAAATGCAATATCAAATGATAGTGATGTATACTCAACATTTTTCTATAAAATTTTAAAATGTCATTTTCCACTAAAAAGTAATATATACATTTATATATACTAGGTATAAGCATCTTGCCATGCCTGGTTTTTTTGTTTTAAAATCATAAATATTGACTTTAATTTTAATAAAAATTGGTTAATTATTTTTTTCTTAATATATATAATAAAATAAATTATAGTTTTATAATATATATAAATATTTATATCAATAATCTTTATATATATGACATCTAAACACAACATTGACATATATATATTTACATGGCTACATGACATATATATAAATATAAATTACAATAATATTTAAAAATAAATTAATAATAAAAATAAAATAAGAATAGAAAAAGTCATAGTGTAGATAATAGTATACATGCATCATCTATTTTTAGTTTCTAAGGTATCTCACAATGTACTTTGGTGAATTTGATGAAGAAAAATAATTCTAATCACACAAATTTATAAGATAAAAAAATGATATGTATGCCTTTATTTTTTCTAAGTAAATATGATTTAATTATTTAAATTATCATAAAATATCTTAAAAATATCATATTTTAATTAATTAATTAATTAATTTTTGTTTAAGTTTATGTTTGTTCTAGTTTTTGAATTTGGCAGTGACAACAAGAGATTATATATTTTATGTTTAATATAATATAAATATTATACGTGGATTTTAAATTTAAGTTTGTCGCTAATTAATAGTAGATTATATTATATTATATGTTTAAAATGATATTATTCTAATACGTGAAGTTTAAGTTTGATTAAATTTTATTTAAGTTATAAAACATATAGTTTTATTATTTTTAAATAATTAATTATCATTGTAAAATATCTCAAAAATATTTTATTTTAATTTGTTTAATGATTTATTTATTTAATTTTATTTAAGTTTAAGTCTTGTTTACAATATACAGTAAAATATAAGAATATTCCGTTAAAATTAACGAAAAAATTTAAACAAACTGTTAAAACTAAAAATTTCTGTTATCTAAACACTTTTTATATAGAAGATATATATATATATATATTTATATATATGAGTATTTCTACACTGCAACTCATAAAAAGAGGTGTACCGATGCACCTCTTTTTGTTTGCACCCCGTAAATAGTTTTTGACAATTTTTTTATGACCGTGTATATTTTAGTTATTTAGAGCATATTGCAAAATTTCATAAAATTCTGAATAATTTACAGTACCAAAAACATGGTTTAAACAGATTGTTGCACCCTTGATTATTCTTTTTATGCGTGTGGAAAACATTATGTTTGAACATTGTTTTCGATACTCTAAATTATTCAAAATTTTCTAAAAATTTACAAGATGCTCTAAATAACTATAATACACTCGATCATAAGAAAAATCGCGCCAAAAATTGTTCACAGGGTGCAAACAAAAAGAAGTGTACCAGTGCACCTCTTTACCAAAGAAATTCAATATATATATATATATATATATATATATAAATATACATAATTTGAGTGGCATTACTCGTTTTGCCTAAGAGCACTTTTACTTAGGCGTGAATATTTGACTCGAAAAATCTGCAAACTCGTCCGACCTGCCACCCGAAAACTTGATCTTTTGGAAAACCCATCGACTTCGGGTGAAATCCAGTCTGAACCCAACATGGTTTGGGTCGGGTTTTAAAATTAAGGACACACGGGTTTGGGTTACACCCGAACCCGAACATAATTAAAAAAAAATTAATACTTTTTTCAAAAAAAATTACTAAGGCCCAATTTGTAAAAAAATAACATTACCAAACTAACAACAAAGTTAATAAAAAACATGTGAAAAAAAAAAAAATAAATAAAGTGTAAAAAAAATGGTTTTTTGAATTTTTTTTTACCATGATCCATTTTCGACCCAAAGCTTATTTTTAGACCAATCCCACCCGAAACTCGACCAAACCTGACCCGACCAAACCCGAAATCCGAAATCATCCAAAAACCTAAAAATTTCAGATCGAATTTGGTACCATTTTTCTCTACCTGAAACCTATAAAACCCGAACCCGATGCGCCCATTACCCGACAACTTTTACTCATTTTGTATAACCTTTTATTTATAGGATTGCATTGAAGTAGTTGTTGACGTTCTTAGGTATGGCTTCAATTATATGAATATTCAAAAGTATTCATCCTTTAAATATATTATAAAATTATGTGAACTACAGAAAAAGACAAGCATTTGTCATTATGAATAGACAACACTGGAATATATATAAAAGTAAAATTTACAAATCTTCATTTTGGTTGTGAAGTTAGAACTATCTGAAGTTCAAACTATATCTATATATATTTATAGATCTCCCTCCTCTTTCATATATATATATATAAATATAAAAGCATACACATATACGGTGTAAAGGTATAGCTGAAGATGAGGAGTACTAACTATGGTTGGTTTCAGTGTTGGAGTAGTTTCGCCTTTATCATCTTCTTGTTGTTACTATCACCTCAGAACTCCACAGCTCAAAACGCCACCACTGACCCTTCGGAAGGTGCGTTTCATTGATCAATTTTTATTCGTCTTTCTCAAAATCAGCATATTCAAATCTGGGTTTGTTCTCTGTTTTAAGCACTTAATTCTCTGAAATTTCTAGCAAATTTTAAGCCTAAAACCCATGTTAATTTATGTCATAAATTGGGCATTATTTTTAAGAAATTAGATCACTAAGAGTATATCTTGGAGAACCCACCAAGCACCAAGCACCAAGCACCAAGCACCAAGCACCAATTTGTTTTGGTTCAGTTCATCTGAAATTAGATTCTGGAATTTTGGAAGTTAAATCTTTTTCTTCCCCAAATTAAATAATTTAATGCAATGTATTATAATTTTTTTTCCTTTTAAATCAATTGTGTTGTTTTGAATGCATATGGTAAGAATTATAGCTCGATAGTAGGGTATTGTTTTTTTTTCCTTTTTTTTAATGCTAGATTATGGGCATTGCTTGAACGTATGTACGATTTCAATAAATGAAAGTGAAAGATGAACGCATACTATTTAATGTTTCAACGGTGTTATTTTTCTTTTATTTTTGGTGGCATCTATTATCATCATTGTATCGGTCATCGAGCCATAGTGGATAGATATACATATAAATATAATGATTTATATAAAAAAAATTACTATCCCTCGTAACCGTTAATGGTGGTGGTCCATACATTAAGACCTATGTAGGGCCCTCCTCACCAGATTTTCGAGACCATAACTCGTTTGGAAAACAAATATAAAATTGATTGTGTTATGGCTAATTTCATTGTCACAAGATATCTTGGAAATTATATTAAAATTTCAGTAGCCACCACACATGGGCTGCGTAACTTATATTTTTATTTTACTTTATTTATTTATTTTTTAAAAAAAAAGAGAGAATGATAGTGTGAAAATGGGGAATTTTCAAACAGAAAAGTGAGACTTAAGAGATCGCATAAAAGTTCAATGATAGATTTATATTTATTTAATGCAAATCGTATATTTATAAATGTGGATTTTATACCTACGGTTGCGTGTCAATTGTCAAAAAAACTCATTGTATATAACCAACTATGTTTATTGATATTTTTCTGTTTGACACTTGGCCTAAAAAAGCATTAAAGGGAAGAGTCAATTGTCAATTGATCTTTAATATGTATGGGTTCGAACGTTGAAGTTAAAGAGTTTTATTATAGTATCCCAAATTGTTTGGACAAATTTAGTCAGAATTAGCTGTCACTAAGCTCAATTGCATATCAGTTGGATTGAATGCATGTGGGACTCTCTCCTTTATATAGTCTTATTTGTAAATTATGGCTTAACTAGCTGCAAAATTGATTATTTCTTGTTACAAAATGAATATGTAGTATGTTCGTAAATTTAGTCCCATTAGTAATCACATCAAATCTCATCCTTAAGCCAAATGCAACCAAATGGGAAAACGGCTTTTGATGTGAAATTCACATCAATTCTCTACCAACCGAACGACAATCTTTGCTGCAAGACAATCTTTGTAGCAAACAATATTTTTTTTTTCTTTTCTAATTTTTATATTAATATTATATACATATATTATATGTGGTATAAATTTAGTTAGTTTATATTATAATTTAATTGTTAACCAAATATGCAATTAATATGGTTTTAATAAAAATTTAAATATATCAGAATTATATATGTGTATAATTTTTTTTAATTTTAATAAAGATATATAATATATATTGTAAAGTGATTAATAATAATATTTTTATTAAAATAATTGGTTGGATATAATAATTATTTTGATTTAGTAAAATAATATAATAATGAAGAGAATATCATATTTCATTAATAAAATAATATAATAATAAAAAAATATATAGTTTTTAGTGTAACTTTTAATGTTATGGTTGGAATGAAAAAAAAAAAATGGTGCTAAAATTCTACCATTTTGATGTTAGTTCAACACCAAAATGCATTTCATGGTTGAAGTTGCCCTTATATTCCTTAAAGAAAAGAATTATTTACTTTAGAGCAATTCCCACAAGGTGCTCTCTTTTTCTCAAGCTAAATTTTAACTAAAATGACTAAAAAAATGTTTTAGGGAGTTATTTTTGTCAATGATACTCCAATCATGCTCTTTATTCTAGCCAACAGATTATTTTAATAAATTTATTACAAATCTAATTTTCTATTTATTATTATGTAATTCATATGAAAAGATAAAACTCACTAAAAATCTATTAAATTTTTCTGGAGAGCTCTCTGCATTTAGCTAGCTCCTTTGGCACTCTCTTTATTTGGTTTTACTTTTCCTTTCACATGGTCTAGTTGTAATACTATCATTTTCTTATTAACATTTGTTTTTTAGTAGGGGGCACAGGTTTGTTCTTTAGGTAAAGGCACCAACTAACCAGAGTATTGTTATAAAATCTGCTGTTTTTCCTTTCTTTTTATTTGAATGTATATAAATATATTAATCATAAACCATGGTCTTTTCTAATATTAATACAGTGATAGCCCTAAACACAATATTCCAAAAATGGAATGTAAAAGCAAACCCCATGTGGAACATCAGTGGGGAGCCATGCACTGGATCTGCTATCAATAACACAATAGATGTTGAGCAGGAAGGCAACAACCCCAGCATCAAATGCAACTGTACCTACAACAATAACAGCACTTGCCACATTACCCACCTGTATGTAACATTAATATATCCATTTTTTCTTATGCATTATTGGATTTATACCATTTTGGTTCATGGATTTTCGCTTAATTCCATAATGACTCTCTGTTTTAAAAAAAATTCTTTTGGTCTCAAATGGCAAAAAATAGTCCCTGAATTCAAATTCGGTCAAAATATTTGTTCCTACAAGCTTTATTTACGGGGTCAACGACTTGGAAAATATGTGGACCTCCGACGAGCATCAATCTTTATGGGTTATATTTGAAAATATTTTGACCAAATTTGGATTCAGGGACTATTTTTAACTATTTTACAAAATACATGATCCAAAAATGTATTTTTTTTATAACAGAGTGTCCATCGTGAAATTATGCTAAAATACAAAGACCCAAAATTGTATTGACCCTTTATCATTTCTACATATGTAATTTGCATTTTTTACACAAACTCAACTTCCAATTATGATGACGAAACTTCATGAAAACATGATCATGTGGCACTATCTGTATTAAGAGTCCTATAAAAGCCAATCTCAATTCATAGTGATTTATTGTTCTAGGTACTATTTTATGTTATCAAATATAATTGAAATATCGTAAAGATTATGTTCAATTTTTTCATAGGAAAAATAAACAGCATACAATGTCACCCTTTTTATATGCATATACACATAGCTTCAATTTAACGTATATGCCTAGAGAGTAATACATGGCCATACTTAATGTACCTGTATGTAATTAACTAATGTTTTATTAAGAAAGCCAGAAAAAAGAAAATACATTGAAATTATTGTACATTCTTACTAATTGTAGTGTTTCTCCAGGAGAGTGCAATCTTTGGACGCGCATGGAGTGATTCCTGAGGAAATCACAGCTTTGCCATATCTATTATATTTGTATGATTCAAATTTCAAGCACACTACCATGTTATTAGTAGTAGTAGTTGAAGTTGGTCCATGCTAACGTATATATACCTAAAAAATAGCTTCATGAGTTGTTACTAATAATGTCATATATGTTTGTAGCAAGATTGACTTGAATTACTTCAGCGGAACTTTGCCAGCATTTCTGGGGAATTTATCTGCACTACAAATATTGTAAGTTCATATTGAAAAAAAATGGCTTTAATTTATGTTTCACTTTTAATATTGGTTGTCATACAATCTAAATCTTATTTCAAATTTCGATTGGAACATGCTGATATGATAATTTAAGCCAAGACAAATTGGAGGGTTTCCATTTCCATTTTCTTATTTTGTCTTTGTGCTGCTAGTTGAACCATTTGGTGTAAGTTCCTCTTAACATAATGAAAAAAAAGTCCCTAATTTTAGATAAGCTGCTTAAATGGTTTTTTTGGTTTTATGAACTTATCCTTTGAGCACTTCTCCCATTTTAATATATCATACCCTCTTTATACATACAATTTAAAAAATATACACACATTGTTGTCTTTATACAACTTAACAATTATACGATTTTTCACCAAAGAGGGCTAGACACATAGTTTGCTTCTAGTAATATGCTAAAGAGCTTCCTCCTCCTAACGATTATAAGGTTTAGGGAGATGACTAATATCAAATTACCGACTTATTTGCTTCTGGTTTATTTTCAGGTCTGTCTCCCACAATGCATTCAATGGGCCAATTCCAAAGGAGCTTGGCAACCTTAAGGATTTATTTATGATGTAAGAATCAAACTATTCTGGTCTACATTTAACTTCAAGTCTCTGTTGGAAATTATCAGTTGAATACTGTTTTGAGTTTAAAAATGTTGTTATATAATGGATGAAACATAGGAGACTCATTAGAGGGGATAACTTAGTCTATGGTGTAATCTGTGTTTATGACATAAAAGAAGTTAATGTTCTGAAACTTGCATTTGGATTTTAGTGATACCAAAATTATTTGAACTAAGTTCTATAACTATCTGGAGGTTTATGTTCAATTGGAAAACATTTACTATAAAAAAGTTCATGGTCCAGTGATACCGTTTCGGTAAAGTGTAGGAGAAAGATATGTACTTGTTTAAAAACAAGATGAACTTGAGTGAGGCCAAAGCTTTAAGTATACTATGTCTGACATATTTGATTTATTGAATCTATGTTATATATGATGTGGGGCCAAAATGGGTGACATATTACTTCCACTATAATTTTTTTTATTAGAGGTAAAATATTGAGTGACAACTAGCTATTAAGTTGATTGCACAAGACCCTATTTCAGCATAATTTTTTTGTTTTTGAGATCTTTATATGCTTTCTCAATGTGAACTGCAGTGCCTTGGGATCAAACAATTTCTCTGGAACCCTGCCCCCAGAACTTGGTAACTTGTCCAACCTTCAGCTAGTGTAAGTCTCTTTCAGTTTACGGGTCTTTTACTAACTTATTGTAGCTTTTATCAAGAATCAAACTGTCTTATACATATCTCACTAGTTTCTACTAATGCTTGTTCTTGTTTAGCAATATTTTTATGTTATAAAGCAGACATTATAATGTATTCTAAATTAATGATCACATTTAATAATTGTAAGTCAAGACTGAAAGCATATCATATGAAAATGACGGACCAGCTCTGATTTTCTGCAGTTACATAGACAGTTGTGGACTCAGTGGTGAAATTCCCTCTACATTTGCTAAGCTTCGAAACATGAGAGTCTTGTAAGGATGAGATCTTGCAAATTATGTTTTGAGTAATTTTAATCTCTTTTTTTCTTCTCATATATTACTCTTTCTGGCCTAAACTTACCTTATGTCTGCTGTTGAATGTCAGGTATGCGACAGATAGTCCTTTCTCAGGGAAGATACCAGACTTCATTGGCGGCTGGAAAAATCTAACTGAGTTGTAAGTATCAAAAGTTCGCAAACTAATAATGTTGCATCAATTATCACCAGCATTATTCTGATGTGTGTAAGTGGCTCAAATGATCGCGTAGGAGATTGGTAGGGAACTCTTTTGAAGGTCCAATACCAGCCAGTTTTTCTCAGTTGACCTCATTGCAGTCTCTGTGAGTAATATATATTATATATAATGTAAACTACATTTCTCTCTGCCTCCAATGAGAAAAATAAGTAGCTTAAGTTATGTTCGTGTGTGTAATGTAGGCGGATCAGTGATATATACAACGGCATATCTTCTCTTGATTTTTTAAAGAATTTGACGAACTTGAATGAGTTGTAAGATAGCAAACTCCTCAATTCAGTTATATATGCTGACCCTAAATTTAGTATGTAAATGTAATTGCTTTGGATAACTTTTTCTCTCTTTTTAACAGAATTCTGAGAAATGCTTTAATCAGTGGTAAAATTCCATCTTATATTGAAGGATTTCAGAGCCTGAAAACACTGTATGTTACCAAAGCAAACTGATTAACAGAAATAGCTTTCACAATCATAATTTCTGACTATTATTCATTGATCTTTTGTAGGGATCTGAGTTTCAACAACTTAACAGGCGAGATCCCAAGTTCATTGTTTACCATGAGTCTAACATCCTTGTAATAAAGCAGCAGTGATTATCTAAGTTTTCAAGTTTATTTCCTTAAGCATGATTATAAAATTTCAGATCTAAGACCTTCAACCCAACCTGACTTTTATGTACTCTTTTCATTTGTGGTGCTTCTCTCAATGGACAGATTTTTAGGAAACAACAGTCTGTCTGGAATCCTTCCAATCCAACTGAATGCCAATCTTCAGAATATGTAAGCTCTTGTAATATATGATTGTGTTGTATTGAATATGCATGCAAATATCTCAAGAAAGTACAGTCATTCATACAAAATTTAGAGGACTTCCCATGTGACAGAAACAGTTCAAGAACAGCCTGCTGGTTGAATCTTGGAAAATATTCTAAACATAGCCACTTGAGCTGCCATTTAGTACTAAGTTCCTCATTGACTGATGGGCTCTAATTAATTTCTGAACACAATGCACTAAAATACTAAAATGCTGCCTTCTTCTTTTTTTCCTTTTCTCAAATTTGACTTGCTTTTGCTTTTTTGTGTGTATATCTCTACTTACTTCCTCTGATGTATTCAAATATATGTACAATAATCTTTGCAGAGATGCATCTTATAACCACCTATCAGGTAGTTTGCCACCATGGGTAATCACCGTGTCCCAATTGTATGTCTCTTTCTTTTCATTCTTCAACTTTGTAGCTCATGTAGTGCTGCTTTATCAAGTGTGTGGGTGCTTGTGAGCATATTATATTCCTATAGAATGTGATTAGAGTAAATTTCTGCAGGAACTTAGTGGCCAACAATTTTGTATTCGACAGCTCAAATAAATCGTGAGTATGATATTAACTGTATTTCTTCAGTTTCATGAACTTAGACTCTTCTTTCTACTGATTTTTTTGTTTGTTTGTTTTAGAGTACTTGCTGGATTGGAATGCCTTCAGAGAGACTTTCCATGTAATAGAAATGCTCCACCTTGTAAGTGACTTTCATTTGGCTTATTGTTCATTAATAGGTCACTGATATAGACACTGCCCTTCAATATGCTATATCCTTGTCCATTAGATTTTCTTTTTCGCTTTGGAAATTAACCATCATGAGCCATACATAACAGTCCAATCTCGTGTGTGTTGTTGTGTTGTATGTATCCCTGTGTTATTTCTGTGCCATGGAATGAAAGATTGCATGTTGAATGATTCGAGGTTGAATTAAAAAACATATTGTGCTGTTAACTCACCCAAAGATATCAGAAAACCATTTTGATGTATGAATCATTAGAGATTTAACCTATTGAATTATACAGATACAACCTTCTCACTTAAATGTGGGGGACCAGAGGTGAGAGGAAATACAGGCATAGTCTATGAAGCTGAAAGTTTATTTCTTGGGCCAGCAAAATTCTATGTTATAGATGAGAGGTGGGCAGTTAGCAAGGTAGGCTTGTTTGCTGACAGAAGAGGTAAACTAGACATTGAAGGTAACCTGGCACAAGTCACTGGCTCCACTGAGAACCCGGAGCTTTTCCATACTGCAAGAATGTCCCCAGGATCACTAAGATACTATGGTCTTGGTCTTGAGAATGGTCCTTACACTGTAACTTTGCATTTTGCTGAAATTGGTTTTCCAAATCGAAACTCTCAAAAGTGGGCAGGACTAGCAAGGCGCATGTTTGATATTTATATTCAGGTAATACATAGTACAGTGAAGAAGACATGTCTTATTGCCATGTCAAAATCAAACTCCCAAACAATATGCAGTCAATACTTTAATTATGGAGTCTCATCATTTTCATTTCAGGGAAGTCTTAGACATAAGGACTTCGACATAGCAAAGGAAGCAGGTGGGGTAGAGAAAGCATTAGTGAAGAAATTCAAAGTTACTGTGTCAGAAAACTATCTTGAAATCCATTTGTTTTGGGCTGGAAAGGGAACTTGCTGCATACCTAAACAAGGTTATTATGGTCCATTGATAGCGGCTATTCACGCTGCTTCAGGTACTTAACATCAGATGGTTTAATATGCTTTCTTTACTTATATTTTCTGTTGACAAATTCCAACTGTTGATCAGATCTCACACCTGGGATGAGAAAATCTATTCAAAGAGGCAAGAATAAGACAGTGTTGATCCTTGGAACTACAATCCCTTCCGTGATTCTTTTCCTTTTATTGTTTTTTGGAGTAGTTTACATGAGGAGAAAATCAAAGAATGGTGATGACACAGGTAAAATTCAACTGAGTAGGAACAATATCTGATAGTCAAGTCATGTTAGTAGCCATATCAGATTTTGATGTCGTATTCTTGTTTCAATCTACAGCTGTTCTTGGTTCAGGCCACCATCTCAATACTTTTAGCTACGCTGAACTAAGAACTGCCACAGATGACTTCAATTGTTCAAATAAGCTTGGTGAAGGAGGGTTTGGCCACGTTCACAAGGAAAATCATAGATTGTTTTAGTTCAAATATATATATATATATAAATATATATATATATATATATTTGTATATCTATTATCTATAGATTTTAGTTTCCAAGCTTTGAAATATTCTGTGAACACTTTACAGGGAACGCTTTCAGATGGGAGGGAAGTTGCTGTTAAACAACTTTCTATAGAATCTTACCATGGAAAGAGTCAATTTCTCGCAGAAATTGCAACCATATCTGTTGTACAACATCGCAATCTCGTGAAACTTCTTGGATGCTGTATTGAAGGAGAAAAACGATTACTGGTTTATGAGTATCTCAAAAACAGAAGCCTTGATCTAGCATTATTTGGTAAGAAGCTAATGGGTATTGGTAATGCTGAATGATCCGCAGTTTGGACTAGCAGTGTTTCATTTGACTTCTTCTGCAACAATTTTCTTTGCTGAACTCATAAGAAAAACTAGAACATTTTTTCATTTGTTTGACATCTTGAGATTGCAAATTTTCTCTGACTTGGTTTTCTTGTAGACAATCGCAATTTACAGCCTGAATAAGTAGTATTTGAAATTGAATAAATGGATTTTCTAAAGCAGCCTGAGCCTTATAGGAAGAAACTTTCCTTTATGTGTTTTCCTCAATTTTCTACTTGAATGCATTGACTTGTTTCTGTGCTGCACGTTTTTTTTAAAGTGAAACGGAGAGTGTTTTGAAGTAAATTTAACGAAAAATTGTCTACATACTATTGCAGAAAAGAATGCGTTACACCTTGACTGGCCTACCCGCTTCAATATATGCTTGGGAACAGCAAGAGGACTTGCTTACCTTCATGAAGAATCCAGGCCAAGAATTGTACATCGAGATGTCAAAGCTAGTAATATTTTGCTCGATGCAACACTCCGTCCTAAAATATCTGATTTTGGATTGGCAAAGCTCTATGATGACAACAAAACACATGTTAGCACTAGAGTTGCAGGAACAATGTAAGATCTTTTAACACCATACCATTTCGGGTCTTTTTATTTTTACTTGTCCTTCCATTGAACCCTGCATTCTTTAGAGACAGAAACTCTAGTGAATTTCTTGGTAAGTTCCTAAAAGGAATAAAATCCCAGAGAGCAAACTATGTGACTGACCATTGGACATAATCCTCATGACTTGACACAAGACTGTTATAATATAAAGTCAGTTATAGGGATAGAATTGCATGTTCATTGAACTAGTAATTAATTTACAATAGATGGCATCTAACTTAATATTATTCGATGATCTTGTAGAGGATATTTAGCACCAGAATACGCTTTGCGCGGGCACCTGACAGAAAAGGCTGATGTTTTTGCTTTTGGTGTTCTTGCTTTGGAGATCTTTAGTGGGAGACCAAACTTCTGCAATGGCCTGGAAAATGAGAAGATTTTTCTCCTTGATTGGGTAGAGAAATTTTCCTTGTACCAGTTTTTTCTACTCTTTACAAATTGGCATTACATCGTAAAAACATTAGATTATCAGTTTCTCAAAACTTATCATGGTATCATTTTAGATTTCCAGTTTCTCCAACAAGACTTCTAGGAGGTTGATCTTCATAGCAAATTACTTTGTTATACTTTACAATTTATGTGGTCAAAGTTACAAGTGTTAATTAATATTTTACAGGCATGGACCTTATACGAAATGAACCAATCTTTGGAGCTGGTGGATCCAACATTAACCGAATTCGATGAAAATGAAGCCACCAGATTGATAAGAGTGGCTCTCTTGTGCACTCAAGCATCCTTGTGGTTGCGGCCGCCAATGTCACGCATCATTGGAATGCTTCTTGGAGATATGGAAATTGAGCGCGCTACATCAAAACCAAGTTATCTTACAGATTTTGATTTGAAAGATACTAGTACTAGTGTCTTTTCTAGCGAGGCCGATACTTCACTTGATTATTCATCCAAGTCTATGTGAGAACCAGCATGGTTTTGCTCCATCTAAATTGGGTATGTTCGTTCGTGACTTTTCCATGGGGTGATTATTTTTTTTGTATTCCACATGGTTTCTTGGATATGTATAGATTTGTCTTTTTAGTCTTTGATAGTTTTTCTGGTAGGATTATTATGCCTTGTAAATTTGACCAATTATAAAAACGGTTATTTGGTTTTGGGTGTACCAAGGTATTTTTCATCTACTTTGCCTTCAAGTCCTTGCCTATTCATCTACAACCATTATGGTCAAATTATGTCACACCAATTACAAGTTTACAAATGTGTGTCTATTCATTCTAAAAACAAAATTGCAAAGGGAAACTACACTAACTAACCCTATTTACTAGTCTAATACTAACTCTTAACACTTTTTTAATGTTTCTCACGTTTTTATCCTTATTTCCATGTGAAATGAGTAAGTTACCCTTATTAACATTGGGCTTCTTCCTCCCTTTTCCCATTTCTTTTTCAGCTACCATCCACCATCTCATTCGCCATTTCTTCTCACCATTTATTACTCCTCACTATTTATTCTTTGAAATATTCATTTATAGGTTATGTGTGTCTTATTTAATAGTTCATATGGAAGGCTGAAAATTTTGTGAAAAAAGTTGATTTTTATGGTGAGATGACCAAGTTCCAATTGATTTCTATAATTTAGATTATTGGGTTCACACACAATTTACACATGGTTCACACATCATTTACACATTATTCACCATAAATTCAGAACATGGTTCACACACCATTCACACCAAATTCACACATGGTTCACACATCATTCACACATTGTTCACCATAATTTCGGAACATGGTTCACACATCGTTTACACACTATTCACACAATATTCACACTGAAATCACACATGGTTCACACATCATTTACACATTGTTCACCAAAAATTCAGAGTATCGTTCACACACTATTCACACCAAATTCACACGAAATCACACATGGTTCATACATCATTCACACATCATTCACCATAAATTTGGAACATCGTTCACACACTATTCACACAAAATTCACACACTGTTCACACCGAAATCACACAAGGTTCACACCAACTTCACTTCATACATGGTTCACACTCAATTCATACCACAATCACACATGGTTCACACCAATTTTACACATGGTTCACACTAAGTTCACTCATTATTCACACCAAATTAAACACATAATTCAAATAGTTAGAGCAAAGTTAGAAATTTAACCAAAGTCCGAACCTTACCTTCTTCTAACATGTTTCCAACCACAGCCATCAAATCTCAAAGCATCAATGTGGTTGTGGTTGGAAACATGTTAGAAGAAGATAAAGTTCGGACTTTGGTTAAATTTCTAACTTTGTTCTAACTATTTGAGTCATGTTTTAATTTAGTGTGAATAATGAGTGAATTTAGTGTGAACCATGTGTGAAATTGGTGTGAACCATGTGTGATTGTGGTGTGAATTTAGTGTGAATCATGTATGAAGTGAAGTTGGTGTGAATCAATTGTGATTTCGTTGTGAACAGTGTGCGAATTTGGTGTGAATAGTGTGTGAACGATGTTCCGAATTTATGGTGAATGATGTATGAACCATGTGTGATTTGGTGTGAATATTGTAAGAGTAGTGTATGCTTATAAATGATTAGTGTAAAACCACGTATAAATGTGTGAAACGTATAACAAAAATAATGATAAGAGAAAGACAAACCAAGAAAGGAAATGGAACATAAGAAAATGACAAAAAAGAAGAATAAATTATAATAGATTGTTTATCTCTGTGTTAAAATCCTCATTGTTAGTGTTAGATTATTTTGTATCAAAGACCAAAATTTACTATTCATAGAAAAATAATTGCCCGAAAAAGAACATATTTTGGGTCATTGTAAGTCCATCTAAGGTGTATAGATAATAATTTAGAGTTAGAAAAACAATATATATCCAATATAAAATATGCATCAAATTCTCAAGAAAAAAAAATATCCATCAAATTATATTCATGTTAAAATTTGAAAGAAAAAAAAACTTAAAAGAAAAAGCCTCATTTTTATGTTTATCTACGGTCTCGAATTTTCTCGGGCCAACCCTAGATGTATATTGCATTCAATGATATTGTTTTTGTTTTTTATTTATTAATTACATTGTTTATATATTACTATCTTAAAATGTGGGAGAGATATTGAACCTATAACCTTATGAAATTAACTAAGCTAAGTGTAGAACCACTCGTGATTTTTTGTTAAGTATAGTTGTAGTCTGTACTAAAATTGGCATACAATATTACTACTAGTGCCTCAATATTTTTCAACTGTGGTAGTTAGGACTGTACATTGGTTGGTTTGGCCGCGTCATAACATATTTTAAGTAACCCAATGTAGATGTTGGGTTGCAAATATCTACCTGTAACCCACCTAAATAAGAAAAAAAAAATTAACCCACCCAATGATTTTGGCGGTTTGGTTGGGTTAACATGTTTAAACCATTCTTTAATATTTTTTTTTTGTTTTCAAATAATCAAATTCAATAAATTAAAAGTATAATATACATTTTTCCAGATTAAAAATATTATATTCTAAATTCATTGTTAAAAAATATAGGGTTTCATTCCTTTTATTTATTTTAAAATAATTTATGTAATATTATATACGATATATATGTGTATAAAAAAAATCTTAATTGATTTATCTTTTATTTGGGTGGGTTGAAATATTTTCTAAGCCGTTCAATTATTAGATTGAGTGGTTTGAATTTTCGTTAGACTATCTGAATTGCATTATTTACTAGTTTATTCTGTTTAGTTTCGATGTGTTATTCGGGTTTTACGGTTTGCGAAAATTATTCAACAAGCCTTGTGGCAGTAGCATCTCAAAGTTTGGAAAAATTAATACATGGAACCTATATAGTACTGTAGGATATTAACAATATGGTATTGTTAGTATTGACTAATGAACACGACCAAACCAACCCCACGTGACTAACTAGTACACCCCGGGTGGGGCCCATCTTAATTCATTTCAATGTTTAAAATCAAGTAAAAATCCAAATAATGATATAATTAAGAGAGTATTGACAAAATTAAGTAAAAGAATGGAGAAATAGACAGATTTATGATAGTTAGGACTGGGTCAAGAGTCAAAAGTCAATACATGGATGGAGGACGAGGAGGAGGAGGATCGCGGCAACAAACTTCTATTTAAAGTCTCTTAGAGCAATTACAATGCTCGTTGCCAAAGATATGACTTATTGACTTTTTCTGACAGACAACCAAATATAAAGATGGCTTACCATTGGAGACAAAAGTAGCTTATTAATTTTTTTTTTAATTATACATATATATATTATATATAAGAAAATGTATCCGTTGGTAATATATTAAACGGTAATATCGAAAATGTATCCGTTGGTAATATATTATATATAGGAAAATATATCCGTTGGTAAAAAATAGTGATATATTAAAAAAATTTATTCTATAAATACTCATTTATTTCATTCAATTTTTACACCATTATATATATTTTCTTCCAAATTATCAATATCACAAAATTTCTTTTCTTATCAATGGATTCCCAAAATTCTCAAAATTTTCCAAATTCTCCAAACACCAACTCCCAAAATCTAAATTTTCAAAATTCATCATTTTCTCCACATACCAATCCCCAAAATCCAAATTTTCAATATTCTCATTTCAATCAAAATTTTCAAAATACTCCCTCTACTAATCCTCAAAATCCAAAATTTCAATATTATCAATTTAACCAAAGTTTTCCAAATTCTCAAAATTATCCCATGTCCTCTTATCCTTACCAAAATTTTGGCTCTATTGAGACACCCCAACAAGCTCCATTCTTCACACCAACAAATTCACTACCATATGCATTTCATATGCCTTCCCTACACCAACCCGAAATTGTTTTAAGAAATTATAGGCCAAGTATGGAAAAGTCTAGTATTGATTTGAATCGTGAAACATCATCGACATCTATCTCTGAAACCCAACCTGAACATAGTGTTGAAGGGTTGGAAAATGTAGTTCTACACAATGAAGATGAATCAAGGCATAAATGTAAAGTCAAATGGAGCAAGGAAGCCACTATACTTCTGATAAGTGGATGGCTTAATACATGTAAGGATGCCATTGTGGGGAATGACCAGACTTCTACACATTTCTGGGCTCGAATCGCAGATTACTTCAACACCAACCAAAAAGGTGAGCAAGCAAGGACTGGAAGGCAATGCAAAGACCATTGGAACAAGATGAATCAAAAGGTGGCGCAATTCAATGGATTTTATAAACGAGTTCAATTAGCACATCACAGTGGTTGGTCTGATGAGCAAATTCTTGAGAATGTACATCAATTGTACAAATCTGAAAATAACAACTCAAATTTTCTGCTTGTGGACTGTTGGAGATTGCTAAAGGATGAGCCGAAATGGAATACAATGTACCAACCAAAAGGTGGTAAGAGAACAAAGGTGTCAGATACAGGGGCATTTACTTCTTCATCCAATGCAGACATCAGTGATGATGAAGTACGTGAAGTGCGCCCTACTGGCCAAAAGGCAGCAACGAGAAAAGGGAAGGAAAAAAAAGACACACATGCTAGATTTATAGAGATTAGTGAACGGAAAGCATCTGCATTGGAGAAATTGGTGGCGATAAAGGAGAAAGAGGCGACGATAAAGGAGAAAGAGGCAGAAGATAATAGGATGACAAAATTCATGGATTATCTCATCATGGACACGTCGCATATGACTCATGAACAAAAGAAAGATCATGAAAACTTGTGTACTTATATTAAGAATAATATCCTGAAGTTGTAATTGCTATGTATTTTTATCAACCGCATTATTATGTATTTTATTTTATTTAAATAAATTATCCTTTATGTTAACGGCTATATTTTAACAGCTATATTTCAACGGCTATATTTTAACGGCTATATGTTAACGACTATATTTCAACGACTACATTTCAACGGCTATATGTTAACGGCTACATTTCAACGACTATATTTTAACGGCTACATTTCAACGACTATATTTCAACGGCTATATTTCAACGACTATATTTTAACGACTACATTTCAACGGCTATATTTTAACGGCTATATTTCAACGGCTATATTTTAATGGCTACATTTTAACGGCTACATTTCAACGGCTATATTTTAACAGCTACATTTTAACGGCTATATTTTAACGACTATATTTAAACGGCTACCATGTCTATAAATACCAAATTTCAATATTCCTTTTACTCAACTCTCCATTCAATCATTCATTTTACTATTTCATTCATCTTTCATTCCAAAATATCATATACTCTAAGTTCAACAATGGATTCGCCAAATTCTCCGAATCCATACGACAATATGAGTCTAGAGGATATCATAATTGCAGAGTGTACTGACGATCATGATGATCAATATTTCAAAGCGCTCATGGATGGGGGTAGCTCAACAAGACAAGGAAGAAAGAGAGCCCACATTGATAGAGGTCATGCAGAAGGACACCAACGTTTGTTCGATGACTACTTTTCTGATGAACCGGTGTATAAAGAATATCAATTTCGAATAAGATTTAGAATGCGTAGACATGTATTCCTACGCATAGTGCAAGCTCTAGAAAATCATTCAGAGTATTTCCATACGAGGTTTGATGCAGTCGGTAGAAGGGGGCTTTCGCCATTACAAAAGTGCACCGCTGCTATGCGAATGTTGGCATATGGAGCGCCTGCCGATTATGTTGATGAGTATGTTCGAATTGGTGAAACTACCGCTATTGAATGTCTAGTCAATTTCGTTCGAGGAGTGAATGATATTTTTGGGACCGAATATTTAAGACGGCCCAATGCTGGGGACATTCGTCGCTTACTTCAAATAGGGGAGGTGCGTGGTTTTCCAGGCATGTTGGGAAGCATTGATTGTATGCACTGGGAATGGAAAAATTGCCCAGTTGCATGGAAAGGAAAATTCACGCGAGGTGATCACGGCAGGCCAACAATCATGCTCGAAGCAATTGCATCACAAGATCTCTGGATATGGCATGCATTTTTTGGTGTTCCGGGATCCAATAATGATTTGAACGTGTTAAATCAATCCCCATTATTCACTGAAATCTTACAAGGGCAAGCTCCAAGAGTTGAGTTTACAATAAATGGCACACAATACAACAATGGGTACTATCTAGTAGATGGTATCTATCCAGAGTGGGGTGCATTTGTTAAAACTATCCCACTACCTCAAGGAGAGAAAAGAAAATTATTTGCTCAATGCCAAGAAGCGGTACGTACAGATGTTGAGCGAGCATTTGGAGTACTTCAATCTCGTTTTGCTATTGTACGAGGACCAGCACGTTTTTGGCAAAGAGATGTTCTCAAAGATATTATGTATGCATGCATCATATTGCACAATATTATTGTCGAGGATGAAAGAGATGCATATGAGAGTTTGGTTGATTTTAATTATGATGATGGCCCTACAGACACCCCAACAGTTGAAGTATTGCATGGACCTATTTCAGACTTCCCGACAATGCTGCAAAGAAATGCTGAAATTCGTGATAGAAATATTCATCGCAATCTTCAAGCAGACTTGGTGGAACACATATGGTCAAAATTTGGAAATCATTTTAATTAGTTTTTTTTTAATTATGTTAGATTGATTAATTACGATTATGTCATTTTATAAGTTTTTTTTTTTAAATTTAGTCTAATTTAAATATCATGTACTATTTATTTATATTAATATATGAATTTAAAAAATTTAGTATGATAATATTTATAATTATAAAATGATATATTAAATAATAATATGTGGGGACCATGGTTGACAATTTTTAGGGTAGCTTGCATTGGAGTATTTTTAAGAAATATGTTGCCAAAAGTGATGTGGATGAGAAAGAAAATAAAAATTATATTCTTTTTAATTGATTTAGACATTTTAGACAATGCTGGAGTAGTTTGCATTGGAGATGCTCTTAATTATCTTATACACGTGGCCTGAAGGGACGGACCCTACAAAATTCATTCATACTCCCACGTTGACCGAGAGTTCTAGTGAGATGAGGGAGAGGAGAGTAGTCAACGACCCTTTCTTCTCTTGCTCCCTTCCTTTTCTTCTAAGTATTATTATAAGACACCTTATGGTCCCCTTTGTAATATTCTTCTTTTCTAGGCTGGCTTGATATATCATTTGTGACATTGTTTAGTGTTTAAAATCTTAAATACAAATCTAATCACTTTTAGTGTGATTATTAATTTTTGAATTATGCTGAAAATTTCAGGATGATTATACAATTGATATAGTCCTCGTATTCTAAAAGTAATAATTAGAGTAGTCTTAATGCGGGATGCTTCACTCGTTACTCAAAGACTAGCAACAACACCTTTGTTGCTCAATGCATTGAAGGCACATGAGCCCCACAAGATTTTGGAGTATGTACTGTCGTAACTTTTAATAAAATTTTATGCAAAGATCTAATTTTGTGTGGTTGCTTTATTTTTTAAAGTGCTATCGCGGTTAAAATATTCAAATATTTTTCATTGTTATACTTTAATACTCAAATATTTTTTTATGGTATAATATCTATATCAAAATTTTAGTGTAATAGTTAGTACTCATTGTTAAATGTTCGTTAAGTATTTATGTGTCACTTTACTATTGGTCTAATTAAGGTGGCATGTGTCACGTATGTACGTGTCACCTTTCTATTAGTCCAATTAAGATGTCATGTGAAAACTTAATGCGTAGTTAACATTGAGTATTGACATTGCACCAAAATATGATATTTATGTATTACTGCCATAAAAAAAATTGAATATTAAAGTATAACAATTGAAAAGAATTAAGTATTTTTCGCTAGGGGTGTTCGTGGTGCGATTGGTGTGGTTTTTCTCTAATTTTTTGGACCAAACCGCATATGCGGTTTGAACAATTTTCTAAACCGCAACCCGCACCGCATAGACCTCAAACCGCATAAACTGCACCACAAAAATACGGTGTGGTGCGGTGCGGTTTTGGCGGTTTATACCTATCGCCAAATAATTTAACAATTAAATATTATAATTAAGAAAGATTCATAATAAATCTCATAACCATAAAGTGTTTAACAAAAGAATTAAATGTACAACAAGCTAATAAACTTCAAGCAAGACAATAAAAATATAACAAACTAATAACAAATAAAAAATGTAATATAAAAGTAAATATTATTTTAATTAAAGAGGAATATCTTTAGATTGAAGTAGAATATGTGTTAGAATCCTATGAAACATTATATTTCTTTCTAGATATTGTGTATATTATATTATACTATATAAATATTTATGCATTAACTTTAAATGTAGTAAAATTGAAAAAAAATAATATAAAAAAGTTAATATATATAATGATGCGGTGCGGTGTGGTTTGAACCGCATTTATAAAATTTAAAACCGCAAACCACATCACACTGTGCGGTTTGGCAAAAATACAAACCGCAACCGCATCGTGAAGGGTTCTAAACCGCGAATTGCGGTGCGGTGTGGTGCGGTGTGGACGGTTTGTGCGGTGTGGGTAGTTTTATGAACACCCCTATTTTTCGCCTCCAATAACCATTTTTTAAATGACTTTTTTTTTTCTAGAAATACCAATACATATCATTCCTTTTAATAAATCATTTAAATATTACTCACAATTTCTCTTCTTATCTTGATTCCAAATTTTTTCCAAATTCTCCATATACAAACCTCAAAAATATGAAATTTTAATATTCCCAAATTTCTCAAAATTTCAATATTCTCATGTTGACCAAATTTTTAAAATTCTCAACATCATCTGTATTCCTCATTCCTATCTTCAAATTTTGGCTCTTTCGAGACACCCAACATGCTCTTTTGAGAATGAAAAAATTGCCCAGCTGCATGTAAAGGCCAATTCACCCGAGCTGATCATGACATGCCAATGATCATGCTCGAAGCAGTTGCATCACAAGATCTTTGGATTCGACATGCATTTTTTGGTGTTCCAAGATCCAATAATTATCTCAACGTGTTGAATCAATCCTCATTATTGAGATAATATAAAAAGCAATATTGAAGGAAATAAATGTGTTGTATTCCTTGAATTACCAAATGAAAAACAGGGTACATTTATAGGATCTTGGCTTAGCAATTCCAAGAGCATAACAGAATTTGTTACAACTGTATACAACCTCAATTGTAAAGATAAAAAATCATATTGTAACTAATTATGTAATTAGAGCAAAGACCATGATTAATCACTGTTTAACATCCCCCAGCAAACTGACAGGGTGAGGGAGGACTGTGAGTTTGAAGCGTAACTCCTGGAAACGAGCAGTGACAAGAGGTTTAGTGAGACAATCTACGATCTGGTTTGCAGTAGGAGCATAAGCCAACGTCAAAGCATGCTGAGCAACTTTCTCATGCACAAAGTGTTCATTTATTTCAACGTGTTTAGTTCGAGAGTGAAGCACGAGATTGGAATCAAGACGCAAGGTACTAATGTTATCACAGTAGAACATAAGCGGAGCAGTTGAAGGAACATGTAACTTAGTGAGGAGAGACTAAATCTAGGACAATTCAGCAGCACCATTTGCCAACGCATGGTATTCAGACTCAGTGCTTGAGCGAGAAACCACCTTTTTCTTAGACGAAGACCAGGAGATAAGATTGTGGCCGAGAAAAACACAATAAGCACTCGTGCTCCGACGGTCATCCGATCAGCATCAGTGTAACAAACAAGAGAAGGAACAGAGTTGCGATGCAAAGAAAGACCATAGTGTCACGTATCTTTGAGATAACACAAAATACGCTTCACGCCCTGGAAATGAACATCAGTAGGGGCGTGCATAAACTGGCAGAGTTTGTTAACAAAGGAAATATCAAGGCAGGTGTGCAATATTGCAAGGAAACAATAATACTTCGATACTTTGTAGCCGAAGAGAGAGGGATGCCATCGTGTAAGGATAAAGAACCAAGAGCCAGCAGTGTAGGAAAAGTCTTGGAATCTGTAATACCATTTTTCTGAAGAATATCACAGATGTACTTTGTCTGACTAAGATGAAGACAGTCAGCAAAAGAATGCACCTCCACGCCTAAGAAATAATGAAGAGGACCAAGATCCTTGACAGCAAATGGAGACTTCAAGAAGGTTAGTAAGCTAGAGAGAAGTGTCGAAGAAGACCCTGTGAGGATGATATCATCTACGTATATGAGAATAACCAGAGTATGACCCCCTTGATGCCAAATAAACATACAAGTATATGCATTTGAAGTAACAAAACCCCAACTAGAAAGAGCAGTACTAAGTTTAGTGAACCAAGCCTGAGGCGACTGTTTTAATCCGTAAAGAGACTTGCGAAGCTTGCAAACATGAGTGGGGAGAGTTTGGTCAATGAAGCCTTGCGGTTGGGACATAAAAACATCTTCCTGAAGATCTCCGTGAAGAAAGGCGTTCTGAATGTCAATCTTATGAAGGGGCCAGTGAAGAGAGACAACCACACTTAGGATGAGGCGAATGGTTGTAGGCTTGATAACGGGACTAAATGTCTCATGATAATCCAAACCTGCTGTCTGATGAAAGCCTTTGGCCACGAGACGGGCCTTGTACTTGTCCACAGTACCATTGGGATGAATCTTGATACGGTAGACCCATTTACAACCAAACACACGAGAACCAGGTGGAAGAGGAACTAGGGTCCAAGTGTTCTGATTGTGTAAATAAGTGAACTCAGTGTGCATAGCAGCTTGCCATTTAGGGTCCTTGGTGGCCTCAGAGAAAGAAGATGGCTTACATGGGGTACCTGCTGTCACACTAAAAAACACACGAGGTTTAACAATACCAGCTTTAGATCTCGTTATCATGGGATGATTATTAACAGTAGTAATGGTAGGCAGATTAAGAGGGCCACAAAGATCAATATTTAAGGGAATAGTGGGCGTGGAGGAAGGAGAGGGAGGAGAAGAAGAAAAAGAAGGGGAGGAAACATGGGAGGGAGTAGCATGAGTAGGTGGGATAGGAGTAGCACGAGAGGAAGGAAACATTGGAGGTGTAGGCTGACAAGAGGGGAAACAACTACCAGGAAATGGTAGAGAGGAAATAAAAGATGGGGAAGGAGAAGATGAAGGAGAACTTGTGAAAGCAGGCTGGGAAAAAGGGAAGCACAGTTCATTGAACACTACATGTCTATTAACATACGAACGAGTCGTGTCAAGTTGCAAGCAAAGATACCCTTTATCGTGGCTGCTATAGCCAAGAAAAACCCACGGACGAGACCGCAATTCCAATTTATGGGAGTTATATGGGCATAGGAATGGAAAACATTGACAACCAAACGATTTTAAGTGAGTGTAAGAGGGAAGTTTATTGTAGAGAATATGATAAGGAGAGGCATGAGAGAAGAGATGGGTGGGAAGCCAATTGATTAGGTAAGTAGTTGTACTAAAAGCACAGGGCCAATAAGATAGAGGTATGGAAGAGTGAGTGAGAAGAGTAAGACCCGTTTTGACAACATGCCGATTTTTATGCTCGACACGACCATTTTGTTGAGGGGTATAAGGACACGAGAGTTGATGATGGATACCAAGCGATGTAAAAAATGTAGAGAGAGACCGAAATTCCCCACCCCAGTTAGAACGAACATGCTTAATAGTGGCCTGAAATTGTGTTTGGGCCATTTTGTGAAATTGAACAAAAGCAGTATAAGCCTCATCTTTTTATTAAAGCAAATAAACCAACAAAATCTAGAATAGTTGTCAATAAAAAAACAAAATACTTAACACTAGTAACAGACGACACTAGGGAAGACCCCCACAAATCAGTATGAACCAAAGCAAAAGGACTAGAAACCCAAGTTACAGAATTAGAAAATGGTAGCCTGTGAGATTTTGCTAATTGACAAGATGAGCAAATATCCATACAAGGAGGCTTAACATTGGAAATATTACAAGACAAAATTAAAAAAGAAACAACATCTTTGGAAGGGTGCCCCAGACGGTAGTGCCACAAATTTGAAGGATTGCTAATGGCAAGATGGAGTTGAGGAGAGGAAGGAGCAGAAGTTGAGGAGGGAGAACAGACGAGATACAATCCCTGGTCAAGTAGACCCTTGAGACGAAGTTGACGGGTTACCTGATGTTTCACTAAGAAAAAAGATGGATAAAACTCAATGAATGCCTGGTTATCATGACAGAGTTTAGAAACACTAATGATATTTTTGTCAAGGCAGGAGAATGATAAACATGTCTTAGTTTAAGAAGAATGTTATAAGTAGGAAGATAGGCATATCCAACATGAGAGATGGAAGAGGCCTTACCATTACCAACTGTTACCTGATCATGCCCATGATAAGGAGATGTAGAGTCAAGCATGTTAAGATCGGGTGTGAAGTGATGTGACACACCGGAGTCCATGTACCAGTGGGTCAGACACTGAAGAAGGTGTGGCAGGCGTGGTGTGAGGTATGAATGAAGGTGGAGGGTTGGGAGAGGTAGTAGTGTTGAATTTTTTGGGAGGAGGCTGGGTCGGTTGAAAATTTCCATGATGATAACAAATATTGGTTGTGTGACCAGGCTTGAGGCAGATCTGGCAACAGGGTCGATATGGGTGTTTGGGAGAAGAGTGAGTGCGAGAGGAGGGCTAGGAAATTTAGGAGGCTCAAGGAAGGGCGAGGGTAATTGGTGGGTCGAGTGTGAGATTTAGTAGGATGGAAATGTGGAGGATGAGAAAATGGTGAATGAGAGGGTTTGGGTTTTTTCTGTTGGTTTGGCAGTTGAGCCATATTGGCTTAAAAGGAGCTTAGGGAATCAGTAGCAAGTTGTCACTCTAAACAAGCATCACAAGTTAAGAAGAGGTTAAACAACTCTTCCACAGAAGGTTTGGGGACCCAAATATGAATGGAGTCGATGAATGATTGTACTCACGACTCAGGCTGTGCAAAAAATAAAGAAGCTAATCTTGGTGAGGGACAGGTTCAACAATAGAGGCCAAAGTGTTGCAGGCAGTTTGAGTTTTTTTTGGATATACACCATGGCTGTGAGGCCATCTTTATTGATGGTTTGGAGCTTGGTGCGAAGCTCAAAGATGTGAGAAAAAGTAGCAGACGAGTAGATCTGCTCAAGCGCTAGCCTGATCTGAGATGCGGTGGTGTACCCGACGAGTTGGCCAATCATAGACTCATGAATAGAGGCATAGATCCAGCTCATGACAAGCCTGTTTGTAATGCCCTGATTACCCCAGAACAGTAACGGTGAACGGTGAACGGTGAACCAGAAATTTGACTCATTGCCTGAGTCCTTTGGTTAAAACGTGTTCTAAGTGTTATTAACAGGTTAAGGTGAAAACCAGTAAAAAGGAAAGGATTTTTTTTATTTGATACATAAAACTGTTCATGGGCCCACAAGAACATTTACAAGTTATTTACAACTCAAAAAGGTCATTATTGTTCCAAAATTTCAAACCCCGCCGACCTAAGCGGCAAAAATAGGGTAAATCCCCTAGTTCCTCTGAGAACTCCTTGGCCGTGGTGGTCAAGCGGCCGCATATGTACACATCACCACCTAAGCTCTCAACTTAAGGCTGGGTGAGCTTTTCTTTTCCTTTACCTGCACCACATAGCACCCATGAGCCAAAGCCCAGCAAGAAAACATAACATTATATGTAACCGTCATCAAATGATTATCGTTATAATCACACAGAGCTCATAGCTTTCAAACAGATGAGTGAATATCACTTGAGGTTTTGGTAAACCATACTGAGGGACTGACAACCAGGTCACTAATTCAAATGGAAGAGTGGCTGCTAGGTAAGCCACTAGCCTTCAACAAATGAGAGACTAATGGGTAAGTCTCTACTTTAACAAATGAGTGACTGATGGGTAAGCCACACAAGTGCTTATAATATTCATCGAACTTGAGGTCGTTCCGGCATTAATGCTCTTTGAGTCATTCAATGCAGAAAGTCGATTAGATCTAATCTTTATTGGCTTGCATTAAACACGCTAAGGCTGTCCTGACTAATGAGTCAGCACAATGTGACCAGTGCCCAGTACCACTGCTGAACCTGACTAATAAGTCACAACTTCATAGTTGATACTGGCACCTTTGCCAAATCTGACTAATGAGTCAGTACCATGCACAAGTGAGCAACATTTGCTAAGTATTCCATAATCAATTCATGTCCACATTTATACAACCAACATGCCTCGTCAATAACCATGCATGTCACATTTGGGGTGCAGTTTTCTTACCTCTGATTCGAGCTAGAATGAACAAAAGAACGACCCTTGAGAACGGTTTAGCTTTTAGTCCTTTAGGGGTCACCTAATCATAACACATTATAGGCTACCATCAATAACATGATGATCAAGGGTTCTCAAACCAGGATTTAGCCTCCGAGACATCAATCCTCACTAATCCGGGTAGTAGGAGTGATCCCGAGGCCTAAAACCATGATCCCGGGGTCAAAACATGCAAATGGGCTCAACCCTACTCAAGAGCCGCGGCCCTGGCACCTTGTGCCGCGGCCCCCAGAAAATCCAGAGGCAAGCGCTGCGGCGCCCAACCTAAGGGCCGCGGCGCCCAGCGCAAACAGAACCCCTCCTTCTTCATCGAGCAAGGGCCGCGGCGCCCAGAACAGGGCCGCGGCCCCCAACCCTGGGCCATTCCCAAACGCGTTTTCAACACTCCAAAGCCTCCAAAATCATACCTAAACATTCCCCAATCATCAAAACAAAGTTCCCAAGCTTCCCAATGCATCAAAACCCTCAAAACCCAAGGTTCAAACGAATCGAAAACTCAACAATTCACAAAGTCCAATTCAAAGCTTAGAAACTCTAAAAACTCAAAACTTTAAACTTAGATTACCTTCGATTAGGTTGTTTTCTATCAAATCCTTCGGTCAAGAAGCTTCTAATCTTTCCTAGGATCGCTATGCCTCGATCCTTACTTGATTCTGACTCCTAGAACTCAAGTTTTCTTCAAATATGCTTCGGGTGGCAAAAATGAACTAACGAAGGAGAACGAAAAGTTTTCTAATCATACGTTCTATCTGACAGCTACTTCAAGCTTAAGTAACCTCAAATAAAACCTAATGCTCGGGGTCCCAAAAATACCTCGGGGGACATTATAGTCAAAACTTCCAGAATTTCACCCTGATCTCAAATATTCCCAATTTATCATCAAATAAACATTCCTATTACCCCAAAATTGACCCCGTTATGACAAAATCGCTAATCCACTAAAAATGACCGTCTCATGCCGAATAGCTCGAATATATCTCCATAATGATGGAATCTCATTCACAAATCGCATCATGCACCCAAATACACAAATTTACCCTCAATGGGCCAAATTATCAAAACAGCATAATATTATAAATGTGGACCCACATGCATGCATATATCATCATATTATAATATAATTCACATAAACATGCATATATTCATTTAATAGCGTAGTTAAGCAATTACAGCCCTCCCAGCCTACTAAACCGCCACTAACCACATCGGAGAATTCGGGGCATTACACTGTTGTACCGCTGCCATTGATGATACTCTGGATTAGGCTGAGAGCAAGAAACATCTGTGAAAGAAGAAGGACAGGGGTAAGAACCATCAAGAAAAGATTCAAGGCCATTTGCAATAAAAATGTTTAAGAGTTGATGCTTCCAGACAATAAAGTTTTTTTCATCCAACTTGACACCTAAGGGTTGATTTATTGAGGGTGTAACGACCCAAAATCGCTAATAAGGCTTAAGGGCCTTGATTAGTGTGCCAGGAGGGCATGTTGGGATTTATGTGTGATTTGATGAGTTAAATGCATGATTATGATTTAAAGCATGTTATATGACTAATTGAACATTGAGATGCATGACTACGTGGTTAGTATGCATGTTAGGTGAAATAATTATGCATGTGGACCCCGTTTGCATGATAGGGGTAAATTGGTAATTTTAGCCCGCTGAGGGCATATATGTGATAATTGTATTATGTGAATTGTACCACGTGAGTGTGGTGTTATTGTTGTGATGCACGTGCCGAGACGGTCCTAGAGAGCAAGTTAACTTAAGAGTCACAACAGGATTTCTATACCCGGCTCGGGAGGAGCCTAGGGGTACCTCGGGAATTTTATGGTTAAGTAGAGAATTGGCGGTTAATGGTTATTGGAGATTTTGTAACCTGGGTAACCATTAGTTACTGCTGAGAGTAACAAGTTTAGGTGAAAGAAATGGTAGAATTGCAATATAGGAGAAAGGACTAGAGTGCCCTTGAGGTGTAGTTAGCAAAGGGTTTTGATGAAGGGGTAAAATGGTCATTTGGCTGGGCAATTGACATTTTGCAGCTGGGTATTAAGGGGTACACGGTTTGGGGACTTAGTCATTGGATGCTTTGATATTTGAAGAGAAGAAAAAGGAGAGGGAAAAAGCTAGGGCATGAGGAAGAAGAAGGGAGCTGAAAACTTGAGGACTTAGGGGATGAACCAAGGAAGCTTAAGGTTGGATTCTTCATTCAAGGTTGTTGGTGAGGCTCGTGCTAGAGGACCATGCTCGCGGCTTTAATGCATCAGGAGGCTCGGAATACAGGTAAGAAAACTATAACACCCGTAGGATAGGGCGTGGGCCCATAGTGTGATTGCGGGGCACGGCCCTATATTGCATGTTGCATGATGAGATGATTGCCGGGCACGGCCCTATATTGCATTACATGTTAGGGTGCATATTTAAATGAATTGATATTTGTTTGAATGCTGTTTGATTTATGCTATATGTGATTATAGTGAAATGAACGGCTATGGCCAAGGGCGGCAAGGCCGAGAACGGCGGCGGAGCCGGAAGTAACACCTAGCACATGGGATGCTTATGGTCAGGGTAGGACCTAAGGGATACGTGTGTTATCCCTACGGTGAGGACCAAGACCCCAGGCTTCGGTAAGGCTCTGGGGCGGCATGGCCGTGTTTGCTTAGTCTAATGGTTGACTTGTTTATTTGTGGATTATCTGTTATGATAAACTGTATAAATTGCATATGTTATGTTCTGCATGAGTTTTCTTGCTGGGCTTCGGCTCACGGGTGCTCTGTGTTGCAGGTAAGGGCAATGACCGAGTCAACCAACCATGAGTACGGAGAGCGTGAAGCGACGCGTACATGTTTGGCCTGCCCGACTGCTTTGGTTGGGGGTTTATTTGAAAATGGCTGCAATAATTCTATGATTTTAGAACTGATCAACTGTAAACTTATTTCAAGATGTAAATAGTTTTCAAATCTTACTTTGGGATCCCAATTGTTTAATACTAGAAGTTTTTATTAAGTCAACGCATTTTCAAAGATTACAGCCTTAACTTTTATTAGTCACACTTTTGTTTCAAGACCTCGGTTAGCGAGTTCATTGCATTGTTTTTTCTTAAAACTCACTTAGTAACGGCTCTAAGGAAGTAGGGCGTTACAACTTGTGACAGTCAGAATCCCGTGATCCGTAAGGGGAAAGACCGGGTAAGCTGTGCAATCCCACACCGCCTGGGGAAGGTCAAGTGTAATGATTCTAAGACTGTGTAGGTATGGGACTACACAGTTGAAGAGGGCTTAAATGGATTGATGGGTACTACCTATATCAGGAAGGTGCATCTTCTTTTCGGTAGCCCATCACTTGAGAACTCCATGGTTAAGCGTGCTTGGCCTGGAGTAATTTAGGGATGGGTGACCTCCTGAGAAGTTTTCCCAAGAAGTGTGCGAGTGAGGACAAAGCACGCTGGAAAGACTTGTCTTGGTTTGTAGGGCTAGTCGTCATTCCAGAAAGTAGCCATAGTGACGTGGGGCGTCACAGAGGGTAACGAAGGAAGAGCAGTGGTCTGAGAAAGGGAAGTGGGTAGAGAAAAGGACACAGGGATGGAGACAAGTGTCTGTACGACAGAGGTGTCAGGGTTGAGTTGTGAAAATTGAGGTGGATGTGGGGGATTGGGAGGTGTGGAGCCTCCAGACTCAGTCGTACTAAGACCAGAAGCCATGTTGCTGTTAATGGCCTGATACCATGAGTGTTGACTGGTTTTTTGGTCAACTAACACGGAGTTAAAATAATTAATTATAGAGCTTTCATTCAGACAATCAATGAACCATAAATAAGCCAAGAACCTAATAACTATGAGCAATGAATGATAAAAGACACCAGAAACTATAGAGGTTCGGCCCCAAAGATTGGCAATAACCTACGTCCTCTTAGATTTGTATTAATCTTGAAGGTTTACACAAGATCACAAGGGATTATAAGTGGATTTCTATGTGTAAAAGACAATACAATAAGGCAGAATTGTTGCTAAGTACTAAGCCAGGCTGCTTGGTATGTTCCTGGTGCTGGTCGGTTGGCTCTTTTTTCTGTGTCCTTTTTCCTCCACTATGGTGGAAAGTTTGTATTTATACTGTTCCTCTCGTCCAAGGGTTGCACCTGAGCATATCTGATGGGGAAATATCCATTTCTTCTCGCAGGTGGCTGCTGTCCTATTTGTTAGGAGGTTTGACCGAGTCTTTTGGGCTGTTAGGCGCTCTTTGCGAGTGGTTGGGCGATTCTTGCGGAGTGCTAACGGAGAGTGTAACTGCTTTCATCCAAGCAAGTATATCTGTTCGCCATACCGACTAGCTGCTCTCCTGGAAAGTGTACTGAGCAGTGACTGTTATTCATTTTCAAGTGTATTCTGACCAGTCTGCCTGTCATACTGACCAACAAGTTTCTTGGTGGTCTTGCCGAGCAGCTGAGCCTCTGGAGATAGTATGTCAAGCAGTAACTTTTCGTATACCCTGTAGGTATACACCGACCAACCTGCCCGGGAGTCTGCCCAGTCTGCTCCACATGTCCAAGTTTAGTGCCACGTCATATATGCCAATTTTCGGGATAACATTTGCCCCCCAAGTTTGCAATGGTGCTAAGCAGCATAGAAACTTTCTTCTGGGGACCATCCCATCCAGCCTGGTCAGAGGTATATGCTCCTTGCTACGTGGCATAGCATTTGGTATAGTTAATAGCCTTTGTATTTCTTCAAGTTTCCAAGAAATGAATTTTCACTCTTTCCCGCCTCTTTTTGATACCATAAAGTGTCATGATGGCTTCTCTTAATAAATGTACCGACAATTGTGCAGTCATCGAAGAGTGGGCTGACGTGTACGGTGGTTGAGGAGACGTGATTGGAGGGATGTGCCTGCAGCAGTTGAGGGGACTGCAGAATGAGCGGTTCCATTAATGCCTGGTAGGAGAGTGGGTATCTTCCTTGTCTATAAATCGGAGTAGTTTTGGAGCTATGCAGCTCTGTTTGGAGCTGTGCAGCTCTATTTGGAACTATGCGACTTTTTTTGGAGCTATACGGCTATGTAGGTCGGAGCTGTTCAATTTTTTCGAATGAGTTGTAAACAAAAACTATTCAACCCTATCTACAGAAATTATTTTATGACTCTTTTTGTTGCTTGGTACATACCGAGCAATGCGTAGGCACTTTAACATTAATAAAAATTAATGTTTCTAAGTCCTTTTAATTACGTGCTTTTTCCTCTACTTGTCCATGTATGACTATGATGCCCCCCAAATGACCGAACATGATTCATAACTCTTGGGTTATCCTCTTGGTCACTTGCTAACTGACTAGAGTTTCTCGTAATAACCTGTTCGGGACTACTTGGCTTTGCCAAAACCTATGAAGGTTTCATACACTGCCGACAATCCATGAAATAAATCACTAGTTAGCAAGATAATAATTGTAAAAGTAAGGCTTGTAAAAATGGACAAAAATCGTGTCTTATTGGTTAAAAATTAACCATACAAGCTGCGTCATTACAATCGTAGCTTACATTCATAAATATTAATTATTACAATAAATGGGCAAATCGTGTCTGTGCATAATTAATATAGCTAAATTGAGTTGGTTGGTGGTATGGGCAGTTCGTGCCTACACCAGCCAGTCAACAATCACTTAAAAATGATCTTTATTGGTAGTATTTCCTTAGGTGTTCCCCCTTCCAATAATGGGGGACAGGTACCAGTTGGAGATCTTGGTTATACTGCGCTAGCTTGTATGTGCTGGGTGGTACTATCTCTGTAACCTGGTAAGGGCCTTCCCAGCTGGGGCCTAGTACTCCTGCTGAAGCATCTCGAGTTTCTGGGAATATTCTTCATAAGACTTGGTCTCCTACGTCAAATTTTCATTCCTTAACTTTAGAATTGAAGTACCGGGAAACTTTTTGCTGATGGGCGGCCAGGCATATGTTGGACTTTTCGCATCTTTCTTCAATTAGGTCCAAGGATTCAGCTAACAGCTGGTGATTACCATCCTGGTCGTATGCCGTACGCCTGTGAGTCGGTGGAGTCACCTCTACGGGCAGCATAGCTTCTTACCCGTATGTAAGTGCAAATGGGGTATCTCCAGTAACTGTTCGCTCAGGAGTCCTATAGGACCATAATACTTCAGGTAGTTTCTCAGGCCAGTTTTGCTTAGCCTCTTCTAAACACTTCTTCAGAGTGCCTTTGAGAGTCTTGTTAACTGCTTCTACTTGTCCATTTGCTTGTGGGTGTGAGACTGTTGAGAAGCTTTTTTTGATGCCGTGTCTAGTGCAGAAATCAGTAAATAATTGGTTGTCAAATTGCATGCCATTGTCAGACACTATTTTGTGGGGTAGACCAAACCTACAAATTATATTCCTTACCACAATGTCCAATACTTTCTTGGAAGTGATTGTTGCCAGCGGCTTGGCCTTCATCCATTTGGTAAAGTAATCCACTGCTACTACCGTGTACTGTACTCCCCCTTTCCTTTTGGCAACCGATCAATAAGGTCGATCCCCCAAATGGCAAAGGGCCATGGACTTTGCATCTATTTTAGTTCGTTTAGGGCTGCTCGGGGGATTTTTGCAAATCTTTCACACTTGTTACATTTTTGAACTTGCGATATGGAGTCCTCATTCATAGTTGGACAGAAGTAGCCTTGCCTTGGAATTTTCTTAGATAGAGTCTGCCCCCCAGCATGATTCCCACATAAACCCTCATGTACCCCTTCAAAAAGCCATCCTGATTTTGTTTGGTTGACGCACCTGAGAAATGGCATGGAAAATCCTCTTCTGTACATGACCTCGTCCAGGATGAGGTACCGAGCAACTTTCCTTATCAATTTTCTAGACTCGTTACAACTGTTGGGCAAGATTCCGTGCTCTAAATAAGCTGCAATCGGGGTCATCCAGGACGGAGTGTTGTCTATTAGAAGGACTGGTTCTGGCAGGTTGATACTGGGTCGGTCCAGATACTCAATGGGGACCAAATTTGCTTTGTCCACCACGGCACTGTTGGTCAGCCTAGCCAGTGCATCTACCGTGGTATTTTGTTCTCTAGGTATCTGTTGAATGGTGTATCTCTTAATCTGAGCAAGCAAATATTTGATTTTACTGAGATAGGCCATCATTTTATCTCCCCGAGCAACATATTCTCCGAGGACGTGGTTGAAAACTAGCAGCGAGTCGCTATATATCACCAAGGATTCAACTTTCACTTCTTTAGCTAATCTTAGGCCCACAATTAGTGCTTCGTTATTAAATGCCTCAAATCCAAAACGAAGTGCACAATGGATGCGTTGCCCTTCAGGGGTGATTAGAGTGAGACCGGCTCTAGACAATTGGTCGGTAGACGAGCCATCTATGTGCAGTTTCTAGGCTTGTTGTTCTTTTTCAGAATCAATAGTGCTGGATTCTAGGTGTCCGGCATTCTGCGCAGCATTCGTGCTGCGCAGTAGCTTAGACTCGGATGACTACTCAGCTATGACTCCATCTGGTTCTGGAACTCCGGTACACTCAGCTACAAAATCTGCAAGAGCTTGGTCTTTAATTGATGTTCGGGGCTGGTAGGTAATCTTGTACTGCCTGAGCTCTATAGACCATTTGAGAAATCGACTAGTGGTGTCCGACTTTTACAAGACTTGGCGCAGTGGTTGGTTGGTAAGAACCTTGATGGGATGCACTTGGAAGTATGGGCGAAGTTTTCTGGATGACATGAGCAGGTAGCAAGTTAATTTTTCAATTAGAGGATTCCTGCACTCAGCTTTGACCAACCTCTTACTGACATAGTAGACTGGATGCTGGATCTTGTGTTCTTCTCTGACTAGGACTGCACTGACAGCGTGTTGAGTTACTACTAGGTATATGCATAGTTTTTCACCCTCCAGAGGTTTTGAAAGGATCGGGCGTTGTGCCAGCTGTTGTTTTAGAGCTTGGAAGGCTTGTTCGCCCTCTTCAGTCCATTCAAATTTCTTTGTGCCTATGAGGATATTAAAAAACAGAATACACCTATCAGTTGATTTAGACACAAATCTGCTGAGTGCCGCTATGCGTCTTATTAGGCTCTGCATAGCTTTGATCCTGGCTGGTGAGGGCATGTCCAGCAGTGCTTTTATCTTTTCGAGCTTTGCTTCTATTCCCCTGAAGTTCACCATGAACCCCAAAAATTTACCGACCCCACAACAAAGGAGCATTTTAGGGGGTTTAATTTCATTCTATACTGCCTTAGGATATTGAAACACTCCTCCAAGTCCTCAATGTGCCCCTCAGCCTGTTTGGATTTTACCAACATATCGTCCACGTAAACATCCATGTTATTCCCTATTTGGTCCTTGAACATACAGTTTACCAGTCGCTGATATGTTGCTCCAACATTTTTCAGGCCAAACGACATTACTATGCAGCAGTACAACCCCACATCCATGCAGAAACTTGTATGCTCTTGGTCGGGTGGATGCATGCTTATTTGGTTGTACCCCGAGTAGGCATCCATGAAGGTTAAAATTTCATGGCCGACTGTAGTGTCAACCATAGGAAGCAGCATCCTCCCACCTTCGAGGGTGGTCCAGACCCACTGCGGGCAGAGCAGTTGTAACGTCCCAAAAATGCTAATAGGGTTTAGTGCCTTGATTAGCGTGTCGGGAGGGCATAACTGGATATATGTGTGATTAATTGATTAAATGCATGACTATGTGGCATGCATGATTAATGTAATTATATGAATATATTATATGCATGTTTATGAGTAGTAGATATGCATGTGGGCCCTTTACAGCTTTTACGGGCATATTTGTAATGATTTTATGTGATATATGGTTAAGACCACATTATTATGTAGATATATTTGCAGTTCATGGCTCGAGATGGTCCTAGTGAGCGGATTAGCGAAATAGTCACAACAGGGTTTAAATACCCGGCTCGGGGGGAGCCTAGGGGTATTTTAAGAATTTAGACAATATTTTGGGATTTATTGAGTAATGAGTAAATATTTGGTAATTAACTAGACATGACAGGATTAATTGGTTAATGGTAAGATCACTTGAGGAGCTAGCGGGAATTTGGGAAAAGACTACCCTTAGGGTAATAAGAAGGCTAAGAGGGTTTTAGAGGGCATTTTTGTATTTTTTGAGTTAAGGCTTACCCATGCAGTTGGTTATAGGAAGGTGTAGCATCTCAGAATTTTACTTAGCTAGATAGTAGTATTTTAGTCTTCGTGATTATTGGTTCAAGCCGAGATTTAGTTGGAAACTCGTAGAAATAGTTATGGATTTTATAAGTTTAACATATAGTTTAGAAATATTAATTTTAACATAAGGTTTTATTAATATAGCTGGTCCTAGAAATATTACTTATTATAACCTATGGTTTAGATAGAATTATTAAGAACGTGACACTTGTCACATGTATGTTTATTTAAGCATTTAAGGATTTTAGATGAATAAATTAATAAAAGATAGATCTAGAAGCTCTAGAACCTTCCAGCAACTGTTAGGAACATGTTTTATTCAGTCAAAGTTGTTTTAACAAACTCAAGTGTGCTAAAAATGTGCAAAAACGTGTTTAAAATATCAGTGTATGCTAATATATCATAGCTATAGGGGCAGATATGCCTCCTAAGGTTGATACGGAAAACAAGTCGTCTTCGCATGAACGAAACCACGAAGACTCGGGATATAGGGACAGGCGAAATATCACCTATAGGGGGAGATATATCAGCTGCCCTTATGTATTTTTGAAATTTCATGGAACCGAATTAGAAATAGCCCTCAACACCTTAGATTTGGTCCTGAACCTTTTGACCGACTTCTGGGCATCTGTTGAACCAAAAATTCAAATTTATTCATTTATTTATTCTTTTTAAAAGGGTTTAGTTTCACTCCTTGAACTCTATAAACATGACCTAGTACTCAGCCATTTCATTCATTATTCAAGCAATCTTCAGAGCCTCCAAGCTGCTAAGTTTATTCTAGAGAGAAAACACTAGGGTTTTGGGATTAAAAACTTTTCAATCTAAGCTTTTATAAACACTTGGGAAGTTAGATAGAGTGATATTTCGGTATTGAGGTGTAGATCGAAGTTCTAAGTCTATCAAAGGTATTCTTATCCTCAAAGTTAGTTCATTATAGTTCTTTTATTTTCTTTCAGATCCTGACTTGTTATTATGGCTTTTGGTTAGGTGCTTAAGTTTCTTAAAAATTACGGTTTTTTCGGTAAGTTTCTATATTGATAGTTTAGATCTCATTTTCATCTCCATTTTTTTAGAAACTTATGATTCTTACTGTTGATTTTAGGAGTTTTCCAATCCCGTTCTTTTCTCCAATCTCCTGGTTTTTGGTAAGGAAAACAGGTTAGATAATATGTGTTATGATATGTTTATATAATATGTTATGTTATGTTGATTTGTTGTATTTGTAAGTGAATATGTTTTATGTTATAGTCGCTTGGGTATTATAGTTGCTTAGATAGCAAATCAATCCCAAGATTTTTATCATTATCTTATATTAGAGTTATGATTACCCTACCTCGATTAGTAGATAGAGGACCTAGATGGGTTATCATATACTATTTTGTGATCTTACCTACCTTGATTAGTAGACTGAGGACCTAGATGGTTTTATCACATACTACGATAATGAGTTAATGGCCATTAATATTGTAGTCCTATGTTTATATGATATACGTTTTTACGTCATATGTTTTTATAGTATATGTTTTTAGTCTTATGATTTATGTTATGTTCTAGTAGATTTTCCTTGCTGGGCATTAGGCTCATTCCTTTTATTTTAGATGGTGTAGGAAAATAAGCTTGGATGGCGGAATGGATTCATGGCAGCTTTGGCATGTGTATTGGGGATGGACTGCTGGAAGATTGAGGATGAAGTTTATATTTTGAGTCTTTTCAATTTATGTACTTATTTTCCGCGTTTAGTATTTGAACAAATAACTAAAGGTTTTGTTTCTTTATGATTTTATGTAATAACAATGGAATCCTGTGTTTTGGATTTTAAATAAAGTTATATTATTTCTTGATGTATTTCAAAATAGTAGCTATGTCTTAGTAATTTTAATGGTCTGAGGTCTTAGAATTATTTGGGGCATTGCATTTGGTATCAGAGCCCACAGTTCATATGCATGAAGTTCTCATTGATACACACGCAAAAGCTCCGGATCTAACCACCAATGTAAGTGTTTATATTATGATTAGTATGTTTATGTTAATAGCTAACGTTTTAGTCATTATGTTTTCAATAAAAAATGAATGGAGCCTTGACCTATCATGATATCCGAGCCATTAAGGCATTGAAACAGATTAGAGAACCAAGGAATACAATAGGTGTGCTATAAAGAATCACTCAAAGATTGATCCTATTTCACAAAGGGATAGTTCACCTTTAAACCACTAAGCAAATTATGATGAGAGCCATAGAACAATATGTCTTAATAATTAGCCTTTTTAAGGATTTTCCTTTTATAGTTTTAAAATTAGAAGAATTATGGGAGCTTATGGATGATGAAGATGATTTGCCGGTAGCCATGAGATATTATTTTCTTATACTCAGGTTTACCTCTAAGTTTGAGTTCCAATTCACTAATGAGCAAACGCATAATATCTTAATGAATATTCCCCGAGGTAGTTTTGAGGCTCAGAGTAATGATGATTGTGAGGAGATAGAAGATGATATGTTAGATGAAGGGTCAGATGTAGAAGATCCTAATTTTTAGAAATTTACCCTAGTTATTATTAGTATAGTTTCTTTCTTTATTTTTTTTTCGAATTGTAATTAGTGAAAATCTTTTTCCAAATGAATAAAGTTATTTTTAATGACATGTATGAGTTTGATTTTTTTTACAATCATAATAAATTTAGAATAAATTCAATAAATAATGACTGAGCTCGGTGAGGGTGGATACAAATCAATGGATCGGGTTCTGTATTGAGAGTTTAAGGGGCCATAGTAGTGGGAACGATTTTACTGATCCTAGCCCTCCCTCAATATGGTTAACTTTGGAACAACGACAAGTTTCAAGCCTGAGAATTAAGTCATATAGGGTGATTAGAAACAGACTTAGAAAATAATAAAGATGGCTTATTGTTCTAAGTATAGAAACACACCCTAATTTATATAGATGGCTTACATATTTTTTTTTCATAAGATATCATAACTGATAGGTCTGAGTTATGTTTGATTAGACTAAGTTTTTCCTTAGAACCTATTAGGGTAAGTTCTAATGTGTTTTCTCAACTGTTAGAACTTTGTTGAAGATGCCGCTACGAAGGTCTGCACGCATGAACGACAATGCTCCTAGCATCGCTAACGAGACTCACGAAGCCCCTCCAGTCCGAAGAAGGGAACGCGTGCTACTACTGCTGTTGCCAATAGGAAAAGCACCACCTCCAGTTGACAACATTGTTGAGATTATCCGGTTACAGCAACAAGTGGAAGAACTGCTAAAATAGCCTCAATCGTAGCCTCAGCCATTGCCTCAGCCAGTGGCCCTAGCACCCCAACAAGGGCATAACATAGGATATCCATATGGGGGATGGCCGATGGTGAACTACGCGCCTTATCCAGCTCAGTACATAGAGCTAATCTACGAGCATTTTCGTAAGCAACACACTCCAAACTTTGAAGGGACAACCGACCCCTTTGAGGCGGAAGAATGGATCAGGAATGTAGAGCCTATTCTAGCACATATGAACCTCGGCAACGCGGATCACATATCCTGTGTTTCATCTCTACTGAAAAAGGATGCCAGAATCTGGTGGGATTTGCTACAGTGGACTCATGATGTCGCCACCATGACTTGGGCTAGATTTGTGGAGTTGTTTCACAAATAGTATTACAACTTGGCAGTCATCGCTACGAGGGTGGAAGAATTTTCCAGTCTGAAGCAGGGTAATTCGTCAGTAGTCGAGTACGCTCGAAAATTCGATCATCTAGCAAGGTTTGCGCCAGAGTTAGTTCCAACCAATTTCTTGAGAGTTACCAAGTTCATCAAGGGACTCAGACCCAAGATTGAGTTAGGAGTCAAGCTTGCAAATCCTGGAACCACTTCTTACGCCAATGTTCTAGAAACGACTATAGAGGTAGAAAGGCTCCAAGCAAATGTTAGTAAGGAGGAGGCCAGCAAGTCAAAACCCATGCAGCAAAATCAGACTCAAAATGGTAGAAACAACAACAACTACCAGCAAAACAATAATGGGCAGAAAAGAAATCATCCTGATGACAAGCAAGTCGATGGTGACAAAAGAGCACGAAATAACAATGGAAATAATAGGTTGTGTTATGTAGAATACCCTCAGTGCTCCAAGTGCCAGAAAAGACATCCTGAGGAGTGTCGTGCGAACACTAAGGGTTGTTTCAATTGTGGCCAGGAAGGTCATCGCAACACTCTAATCACCAAATTACCCTGGGACTCACCCCGAGCCCCGAACTTAAACCCGTTATGACCAAACCGCTAACTTATACTCAAAGATCGTCTCATGCCGAACAACTCGAACAAATCCACATTATAATGTGGCCTCAACAATAGCTTACCAAACTACATACCATTATACAATTACGCCCTCAACGGGCCAAATTACCAAAATGCCCTCATAACAAAATAAATACCCATATGCATGCATTTATCATCATATAATAATATGATCCACATAATCATGCATATAATCATATAATGGCATAATAAATCAATTAAGGCCCTCCCGACCTCCTAATCAAGGTCCTAAACCTTATTAGGAAAATTGGGTCGTTACAACTATCCCGTCCTTATAGAAATTTCATCCTCAAAATTTTATCTATACTGCCCGGATATAAATTCCGCACTACTGATTCCAGTTTCCTAGGTCATTCCTTGACCTCACTGTTTCTAAAACATTACCTTAACTCAAGGTACAAACTTGTTCCTCAAAACCCTATTCTTTCTATCTCATAACTGAACTGGCCACTCCACATAAAATAACTCCATCTTCAGCTGCAGATCCCCCATAACTTAACACATGAGTTTCTCTAACCCACGTCCTCTACATGGAGTACAAAATATATCGCGTACAACCTGACAGTGCCAAAACTGTTGTCAACTTAAAAGCAGCCTAACTGATCCTTTCCAGGATTTCAACAGTCTTGATATTCTAAGGTCCAACTAGCCCTTATCTTCTCACCCCTTTTTCCTTGGTGATACCCTAAGGAAGATACAATATTCTTCTTGGAACTCTATATTCCTGCTTTCCAATTTAGTAAAACTTTTCCATTTACTTCGAATAGTGAGCCTCCAAGCTCTAACCTTTTAATATTCTTAACGATCCCCTAAACCACCTTAGGGTCCAAATATAATATCTCATTTATCTCATTCCAACGAATGGGTGATATACATTTTCTATTATACCTCATTTCATCAAGTGTCCTTCCAATAACCAGATAATTCCCTCTCTCTATCTTTGATTTACCATCAGTCTAAAAATTAGCAACCGAATCAACTTCCAATTGTATACTTATCGTCTTCCTTAACCCTTCCAAGATCTGGAAGTAAAACAAAGTCCTTATTCAATAAAGTAGACCTTGAATTCCATGAAGGTATACTATCTTTCTCACATAGATATTTGAATACTGATCAATTGTGTAACTTGTCCTTACTAATAAAAGTGAATTCACTCCAAATACTGGTCCATAATGACTCAACCATCCCATGCTAACCCACCGTCCTAGCAGCCCATTGTGAAACCCATCGCGATGTTTCCTTGTTCCCATTATAAAATACTCAAAGACTGCAATAGCCTTACTGGTTTCTAATACCTTGTTCTGACCTGCTAGCAGGTTAAGAGCTTTGTCATATATTCCATTAGGTCCCTCTCCATCCCAGGCCATCAATATAAAACCCTCAAACTCTGGTACCTTTTACTGATGTCTGGATGAAAAGACCAAGAGAGTAGTATGTGATTCATCCAGAATTCCCATGTAATTCCGGGGTCCATAAGATTCCAGATCTGATCCTTATATTACATTAAACTTATACCTGACACTGTAAAATCCTTAGCAAACCCAGCTAAGACTTTGCCTTAAATTCTCCCATCTGTGGTTCACTTAACTGTCTTTCCTTAATCCTTTATGAGATAATAATTCCAAGTATCAAACTGGCCACCTAGCCCACTAAAAACTCCACTCTAGTTCTAGTCGGATCCTTTAATCAACATGATGCATAGATAATTACTTTTTTTTTCCTGTCACTGAGGTGTCATAACAACTCACAAACTGATTCTGACCTATAAAAAGATTTAGAACTCAACCTGAAATACATGTACCACCATGCCCGCCTAAGGAAACTCCTACTCCTAAGGCGTTCCTTAACCTTGGAAAATTTCCAACCAAGAATACATCACAACACTGTCGATCAAGATAATCACAAACCAATTCAGATAATCTTTGAATACTCCATTCTCCCATTTCACAAAAACAATTTGGCATTGACCAAATTTTCAAAGCATGACTCAACATCCCCAGTGCCTTTATCTAATATGACAACAATCTTTTGCATAACCTTCTCTCTCTGATCTCTAGCTGGTAATAACCAGATCAAAGATCTCTAACTGTCCCTGATCTCTAGCTGGTAATAACCAGATCAAAGATCCCTAGCTATCCCTGATATCTAGCTGGTAATAACCAGATCAAAGATCTACCTTGAAGAACATCATTCTACTCAATAATTGAGCCTTTAGTTCTTACAGCTATGTTGAAACCGTTCAATACAGTGCCCTAGGTCTAATTCCATCCCTGGCACCAATACAACCACCATTCTTTATCTTTGTGTATATGTACCCTTGACAAATTCCTTGGAAACTTATCTAGAAACTCACAGACTAATCTAAGTCTGTCTTGATCCCACTGGTGCAACCTAAGTAGTGTCAATCACACTGGCTAAGGTTCTAAACATCCCCATGCAGTAGGTCTCCAACTCTAAATACAAATGCCATATATACAGCGCCAATTACTGCAAGGGTTTCTCCATTTTAAACTCAAGAATTACTATTCCTTCCTTACAATCCATCACCGTCCCTATACTTGACTAACCATTCCATACTCAAAATCCTTACGTTGTAGCTGCTTTAAAAAATGCTTTGGGTAGTGGTTGACTTGTTCACCGGTCTCAATATGCTTCTGATTGAATCTCTTCATACCTGATCTCTTCCCTTCCTATAGCTTGACCTTGAATACCTTTGAAAAAAAATGAAGTTAATACCTTCTGGAGCCTTACCGATAACCTTGCTGCTTCAGTCGTAATATCATCAGTGTAGTAGTCGTTCACATTCCGATTCTAGCTGGGGAGTAGTTGAACACATCGCTAATGAACTTGAATATAACCTATTCATGTCGTTTCTATATTCTCTGCTTGTTGGACTCATCCATGTCATTGAAGTATAAAACGGTTAGGAACCTTTACTATTAATCCATTATAACCCACTTGGTACAAGTAATAATTCCTGAAATGTCTCTTTCCTTGATCCTTTTCTGGTAATAACCAGATCGATGATCAACTCTTGAAGACATTGTCTTGTCTTGTAACGGGGCATTTAAACTCTTCATCCCTAGCAGGCGATATCAACGAGTCCCATGATACAATGCTCTATCCAATCCACTTCTAAGTCACATACTTCTTCAGGTGAACCAGTGATTCCTTAAGCCAAACTAATATCATTCTTCATAACGTCACTGATACTAAATCCACCCATGCCCAAATCCTGAAACATACCCAACAACTTCTTGTATACTCAGCTGAATCCTTACTGACCAGTTTAGTTTCCATTTAGTCCGATCAATATAATTCAAGTAGTGTCCCCCTTCTTCAATACGTTAGCCTTTATTTAGGCCCATATCAAAGGTCTCATATGATAAGCTCAACCACTTCCCCTATGAACCCCTTTACCTCATATTCTAATTCCTCCTTATAGAGTTACTAACCCTTCCTCAACAAGTACTCACATCTAAAGCCCCTCGTATAACAACCTTGCAATATGTACCTCATATCTAAATCTTTTCTGAGTGGCACGCAACACTGAACTTTTCCAGCTCATTATCTAACCAAAAACAAAGACTATTAGGTCCATTGGTAACTTTCGAAGAACTAGTCTCGGGCCTTGAATGTAGCAAGGCATCCCAGTCTTGATGGACAACCTGTGAACTAGACCCCCTTCCTGTCAAGACCAGGAGCCATAGAACCATCAAGGGTTCTCCCTTTTCCGATCACTGAGTATCCACCCTTACTAAATTCCACGAATGAGAATATCATCATCTATATTCCTTATATCTTAAATAACAAGGCCCTCTCTACTACCCAAGCACATATAACCATCTCAGAGTTTAACTCATAAATGACTCATCATCTCCGGCTACATCCATTTGTACCATGATCCAAAGGGGATTGATCATCCCACCAAACTTATTGACATATACTGTCGCTATCTTACCACTTTCGACATCCTTCTGCCACAAATACTTAATACAACTACTCTGTCTCAATTTGTCCTCCTCATATTATAAAGAATGGGATTAGCTATATCCATTTACTAACCAAATCCTGAACAAACTCAAACCATCCTCAAAATTAGAGGATAAGGCTTCCAAAGCCTTCCATACAATAATTCTTATCTATTTCCCCCTCAGTTTAACCAACACTGGTGTCCCGCGGTCATGGTATACAAAGTAGCTTGTTTCCCCCAGTAAACCTGCTATTTCGTCCATCTAATCTCCTCTATCAGACCTCATAGCCTGACTCACATATTAGCAAACATCTGCTGCAAATCTCAGGGGAAGATGGAGGATTCCAACCCTAACTATCATCTGCAACCCTTACTAAAACAAAACCAGGTCCAATTAACCATTATGAGCACATACAATCTAAGTTAACCTGTCTTCACCGGCTAAACCCCTCAGCCCTGATGTTCATACCCAAAACCATCCCAAGGGCAGATCCAAATAACCATAATAATCATGCACACATAAAGCATACCAAGCACCAATTTACATTATTATGCATAAATTATCAGATTTCATTACCATTAGATGCATTCATACTTATGATGCCTTCCATATGCCAATAAACAGGTATAGCATATAAGTTCAATTTAAACATATAATCACCTGTAATCCATATACCAATCATTATCCAAGTATTCATCCACATGCAAGAGCAATGTTAATCAGCATGCCTTAATATCATCACATAGCAGTCAAGGGCCAGGCCCTATCAGTATCTCATGCTCCCTATTAATCATACCAATTAATACACTCATATTTCATTCAAACACTTAAGCATATAATTTCATGTATTCATTTACAAACCCTTGAGTCAAGCTTGTCTTTGGTGGCGAGTGTAAATGTACAGCCAGTCTTCAGGAACCCATAAACCTAGACGGCTTTGATTCCAAGTTGTAATGCCCCTGGGTAACCAAGATCGTTACACTGTGTGTTTAAAATAGTGCTAGACTTGCTAATCAAGTCATTTAAACAAAATGTGAATCTAACGTCATCAATGAATTAGGAATAAAAGATTTTGGTCATAAACAGGTTATTTTCATTCAAAATGACAGTTTAATACATGGAAACTCAAAACAGGATTTAGATGACATATTTACAAAAATTCTATAAGTTGTAAACAACTCAGGCCACTCTAATGGCAAAATACACAATTTAGGTTTCCGTCCCTGTATAATCCCTTGACCGTGGTGGCCGAGCAGCTGACAATGTACACCTCACCCCCAGAGCTCTCCAATTCATGGTTGAATCTACATACCCTTGCCTTTACTTGCACCACGTAACACCCGTGAGCCGAGGCCCAGCAAGAAAACATAATAACATAGCATGATCAACATCAATAACCAATGTTATACCCACTAACTCCGGCCAGCTTAACCGAGCTCAGTGATTGATAAGTTGTTCTCAGCTACCAGTGGCTGAGCCGCGCCCTGTGTGCAAATATTGATTTCGACACTCTTAGGCCGATTATCACATGTCCCATGGCATAATACCATCTCATGACATGATATAAAAATATAGGGAGCTCTTAGTCCCATCATATTCACATGGTTCATCACAATCACCTAACAATGCATACAAATATAGGGAACACTTAGTCCCAACCTAACCACATAACCGGGTGCAGTTTTTTTCCCTCTTGTTCGAGCGAGAAATATGTTACGAATAACCCTTGAGAATGATCGATCCTTTGATCCCTTAGCAGTCACCTAGTCATAACCAAATATGGAATCCAATTAATGAAGATATCAATAAATGGGTCTTAACCTAAACCTCACTCCCAAGACCCCAAATTGTACCCAGACGGTGAGTAGATTCGATCTCGAGCCTTACGGATTGAAACCCCGAGCCAAAAACCCTTAAAAACACCCAAAATATGCATCTGAGAACCAGGGACATTTTTCCCTGGCTAGCGTTGTAGCGCTACCCTCTGGGCACTATAGCGCTAGGACCAGGCAGACATGACCCTGGTTCTTCCTCCTTTGAATCCTCCATTTCCAACCTGAGTCAAAAGCTTCCAAAAACCATTTAAACCCCCAATTGAACCCAAATACCATATATACTAGTCCTAGGCATCATAACCTAACCAAGCTTTGCCAAAAACCCCATTGAATGCTTAACTTTCAAACCCAAAATCTCAACTGAACTCACTAATAAAACAGAGCAGAAAACCATAGTTCTAATGGTTAGAATCTTACCTCAAGCTTGGTATGAACTCCTCTTCAATGATGGAACAATACCCTAGATCCTCAACACTTGATTCCCCATCTTAATTCCTCAAAAGAAGCTTCAAAATTGAAGAAGAAAAGGAGAAGAAATGGCAGTTGGTTGAAGCAAGAGGAGGTGCTCTGTTTTCTTAAATCTTCTACAACTTTCTAGTTTTAAGTATTGACATATATCCTTAAAGGTAAAAATACGTAAATGCCCTCAAGTTCAATTAAAGTCCTTAACAGCCACCAAGGGCAAAATCGTCCTTTCGCACCTATCTCATTAACCACAATTAACACCCTCCAATTCTCGTTATTCTCAATATTCTTGAATACCAATAATTCATATCCCGTTACCCCTTAACTCCCGGCAATGCTCTAATCACCAAATTACCCCGGGACTCACCCTGAGCCCCGAACTTAAGCCCGTTATGACCAAACCGCTAACTTATACTCAAAGATCGTCTCATGCAGAACAACTCAAACAAATCCACATTATAATGTGGCCTCAACAATAGCTTACCAAAATTCATACCATTATACAATTATGCCCTCAACGAGCCAAATTACCAAAATGCCCTCATAACAAAATATATACCCATATGAATGCATTTATCTTCATATAATAATATGATCCACATAATCATGCATATAATCATATAATGGCATAATAAATTAATTATGGCCCTCCTGGCCTCCTAATCAAGGTCCTAAACCTTATTAAGAAATTTGGGTCATTACATAAGATTGATACGGAAAACACGTCATCTTTGCACGAATGAAACCACGAAGGCTCGGGATATAGGGACAGGCGATACATCGCATATAGGGGCGAAATATCAACTGCCCTTATGTATTTTTGAAAATTTTTGGAACTGAATTAGAAATATCCCTCAACAACTTAGATTTGCTCCTGAACGTTTTGACCAAGTTCTGGGCATCTGTTGAACCGAAAATTCAAATTTATTCAATTAATATTCATTTATTTATTCTTTTTAAAAGGGGTTAGTTTCACTCCTTGAACTCTATAAATAGGACCTAGTACTCATCCATTTCATTCATTATTCAAGCAATCTTCAAAGCCTCTAAGCTGCTAAGTTTATTCTAGAGAGAAAACACTAGGGTTTTGGGATTAAAAGCTTTTCAATCTAAGCTATTCTAAACACGTGGGAAGTAAGATAGAGTGATACTTTGCTATTGAGATGTAGATCGAAGTTCTAAGTCTATTAAAGGTATTCTTATCCTCAAAGTTAGTTCATTATAGTTCTTTTATTTTCTTTCAGATCCTGACTTGTTATTATGGCTTTTGATTAGGTGTTTAAGTTTCTTGAAACTTAAGGTTTTTCGGTAAGTTTCTATCTTGATGGTTTAGATATCCTTTTCATCTCCATTTCTTTAGAAACTTATGATTCTTACTATTGATTTTAGGAGTTTTCCAATCCCGTTCTTGTCTCCAATATCCTAGTTTTTGGTAAGGAAAATATGTTAGATTATATGTGCTATGATATGTTTATATAATATGTTATGTTATGTTGATATGTTATATATGTATATGAATATGTTTTATGTTATAGTCGCTTGGGTATTATAGTTGCTTAGATAGCAAATCAATCCCAAGATTTTTATCATTATCGTAGATTAGAGTTATGATTTACCTTACCTCGATTAGTAGATAGAGGACCTAGATGGGTTATCATATACTATTTTGTGATCTAACCTACCTCGATTAGTAGACTGAGGACCTAGATGGTTTTATCACATACTATGGTAATGAGTTAATGGCCATTAATATTGTAGTCCTATGTTTATATGATATACATTTTTACGTCATATGTTTTTATGGTATATGTTTTTAGTCTTATGATTTATGTTATGTTCTAGTAGATTTTCCTTGTTGGGCATTAGGCTCATTCCTTTTATTTTAGATGGTGCAGGAAAATAAGCTTGGATGGCAGAATGGATTCATGGCAGCTTTGGCATGTGTATTGGGGATGGATTGAATGGATGGACTGCTGGAAGATCAAGTATGAAGTTTATATTTTGAGTCTTTTCAATTTATGTATTTATTTTCCGCATTTATTATTTGAACAAATAACTAAAGGTTTTGTTTTCTTTATGATTTTATGTAATAATAATGAGATCCCATGTTTTGGATTTTAAACAAAGTTCTATTATTTCTTGATGTATTTCAAAATAGTAGCTATGTCTTAGTAGTTTTAGTGGTCCGTGGTCTTAGAATTAATCGGGGCATTACAGAAGGATAGAAACCACCAGAATATACAAGACCTCAACTCATTTTTCTTCCTTTATCTCACGTTCTCACTCCCTCTCTAGAACTCTAAGGTGAGCTTGATGCTAGAAGAAGGTGAATTCAAGGAATTAGGTTGGGATTAGAGCTGGAAAACAGAGGGAATTAAGCTGGGATCAATTAAGCTTAAGTTGGGGATCTAAGCTGCAATTGAGGTAAGAAATTCATACTTAGCATGTTGAATTTTCTTCTAAAACTATGTTAGAAAACTAAAGTTTGCATGAGTCTTGGTTTGCTAACTAGTTTTGGTTGAGTTTGAGTATTTTATAAGAGTAAGGATTGATTATAAGTTGGGTATAATGTTTAGACCAAAGGGATGGGAATTATGGGCTTAAATTCAAGTTTGGGTGCTAGTTTGGGGTGTGAATTGAGGTTAGGATCGCGGAAAAACATTAAGAAAATGGAGGATTTTCTGGGTTTAGAGGCTCGGGTCGTGGCCCTGTTCTTCAGGCACTGCGGCTCGCATGAGTCTTTGAGGCTGGGGGCCTTACTTCGTCAGGCGCGCCGTAACTCAGAGAAGGGTAGGTCGCAGTCCGTTCCCCCATTAGGGAGGATTGAGCCTCTGTCCTATTGGCAGGTCACGACCCTCAAGGGCAAGTCGCGGCTCGCAATGGGGTAAATAAAGGGAATAAGGTTTAAGGCTCGGGGAGGCTCGGGAATTCAAACCTAAATGCTCGGGAAGATTTATACTACCCGGTTTAGTAGAAATCGAGGTCCCGAAGGCTAGTTATTATTTTCTAAGTATTTATTTGGATTAGAAATTGATGTTTACCCATTGACATTGCGACTAGGATTATCGCCAAGGCTCAAGACTGAGGATCGTGCTCAGGACCATTCTGTATTCTTCGCTCGGGATTCGAGGTAAGAAAACTGTACCCATGTGGTTGTGTTCGGAACTAAGGTTCCCTGTATCTGGATATATGTGTTGTGTACCTGTATTGTTATTATGTGAAATGTGAAAGTACGACCTAAGGGGAGCCAGGGCTGATGATTAGCGCATTGGACGCGGCTTGGCCACTGTGAGCTAGGGTCAGCTAAATAAACAATGGACTCGGCTTAAGCGAGTCGAGGTCAGTTAAGTAAACAGAGGGCTCGACCTAAGGGCGCCGACCCTGAATATGTGTATTACTGATTAACATGTATGTTTGAGAATATATGTTTGCCGATTGTGTAGCTTAATGCTTGTACTCTGTTGAATAATTGGACTGATTGGTTCAAGGTTGATTAAATGCTAATATTGCTCTTTTATTGGAATTTTTGCCTATTATCTATTCTTAGTTGAATCTGATGAATTATATTTTTTGTCTTTACCGTTGCCTATTTGTGCATGTTGTATAAGTTTTCTTGCTAGGCCTTGGCTCACGGGTGCTACGTGGTGTAGGTAAGGGAGTTAATAGCTGGACCATCCATGAGTTGGAGAGCTTCATGGACGATGTGTACATATGCAGCTTGATCGATCGCCACGGTCGGGGTATCTTGGGAGGAACTAGGGTTAAACCTTGTTTTTGTCACTTAGGACGACTAAATTGTATCTGTTTATCTTTTACCAAACTGTAAACTGATTTTTGGGATCCCGTTTACGAACTTAATATTTTAATGAAAAATAAGCATTTTTTTTGTTGACTAGATCTTTTACTACTTGACCTTGACTTAGTCTTTAATTACACATTTATGTTCAAATGACTTGCTTAGCAAGTTAAGCACTATTTTAAACACATAGTGTAATGGTCTTCGTTATCCAGGGCGTTACAACTTGGTATCAGAGCAGTCTAGGTTTAAGGGTTCCTGAAGACTGCTTGGCATGTACACTCACCGCTAAAGATAAACTCGACTCACGATTAGGTATCTAATGATATGAATATGTGGTTAATTGTTTAAATTGAACCAATGTGTCTTATTTGCATGTTAGTATAGAAATCATGATGTGTATAAATATATCTGGTAATAATGGGATTTGATAATTAATGCATGGGTAATGTAGATTAATGCTTTGATATGTTTATTGTGCATGTGATTATTGTGATTGTTTGGACCCACCTGTGGGATGATTCTAGATATGAACATCAGGGCTGAGAGGTTTAGTCAGTGATTGCGGACTGATTAAGAATGTATGAACTCAAGGTGGTTAATTGGACCTGGTATTGTTAGAAGGGAGGGGGGGTGCTGCAGATGATAGTTAGGGTCGGAACCCTCCATCTACCCCTAGAATTTGCAGCAGACGTTTGCTGGTATGCAAGTAAGGCTGCTAGATCAGGATAAGGAGATTAGATGAGACAACGGGTTCCCTTGGGGAAAAGCTACGTCGTATGTCTTGACAGTTAAGGGCATCAGTGTTGGTTCAACCTAAGGATAGAAACATATAAGGGTTACCGTATGGAAGGCTTTAGAAGCATTATCCTCTAGTCTTCGTGGAAGGTTTGGGTTTGCTCATGAACTGATCAGTAGATGGGCGTGATTAACTTTGTCCTTGATGATATGAGAATAGTGGTCCATGATAGACTAGTTGCGCCTTGTGTATGATGCAGAGGGATGCCCGGATGTGGTGGGGAATAGTACCCCTGACCCAGAATGTTATCATGATGGGTTGGGAGGAATCCAGGCAGTGATTTGATAAAAGAAACTACTATGATGCAGTTTGAACTACGAAGACTAATGAGTTTATGAACTTGGTTCAGAATGGTAAGACAATGACATGGTATTTTAATGAATTTGGTGGGTTGGTCAATCTGTTTGGAGGTTTGGTACCAGCAGATGTAGCCCAGAAAGAACAATATATTTAAGGACTGAACTCTGGGATGGCTAGAGCATCAAAGTCGCTCTAGTGCATGAGATTTTCATCTATGCTTGAATAGTAGGGAGGGTCTTGCTACTAAAGACATAAGAGATGAGATATGAAGCGAGAGTGTCGTAGGGAAAGAAGCTCAGGCAATGGTATTTCCCATTTGTGGGATTGGGTAGGAGCAGATTGCCAGTAACAAAAAAACAAGGACCCCTGATAGTTCTATTACTCCTGGTTCTGATAGGAAGGATTATAATTTATAGGATAGCCGCCAGGGCAGCGATGAGGCCTGGTAGAGTTATTTAATATGCATCAGATCCAGGAGACGCCATCTGAGAGGACTGATTTTCCTTGTTACAGTCAGAGCCTGAGACTAGTCCCTTGGAGGCAACTGGTTGACTAGTTAGTCCTTGCCCTTTGTTATATAATGAATTGGAAGAGTTCGGTGTTGTGTGTCTCCCAGAAAAGATTCTGATATAAAGGACATGCTTCAAGGTTGTTATACGACGGGGCTTGAGATATTAGTGCATACTGGGGAAGAATTAGAATACAAGTGGTGAAAGGTTTATGGTGAAAGTGATTGAACTCGTTATATGAGAGTTTGGTATGAGCTTGAGTAGGAGCTGATCTATTAAAAAACGGGACAACCATGGATTGCAGAAGATGGTGGTAATGTCTGGACTTGAAAGGGAAGGGCCCGTTTGCATCTATGGGATGCCTAGGCATTGGGGTAGATATCACCTAGAATATATCAGTTAAACTGAATGGAAACTAGATTAGCTAGTAAGGTTTCTGATAGGTGCACACATAATTGTTGGGTACGCTATGAGCTTTGGGTATGGATAGACTCGGTATCAGGGATGTTATGAAGAATAATAATAACTTAGGAGAAAGAATTACTGGTTCAGATGAAGAAGTATTTGATTTGAGGATAGATCAGACGGAGCATCACATCGTGGAACATGTCGACATCGCCTGTTAAGGATGAAGGGTTCAATTGCCTAGTTGCAAGATATGACAATGTTCTCAGGAATTGATCTTCAATCTGGTTATTACCAGCTGAGGATCAAGGAAAGAGACATTCTAGGAATTAATTCTTGCACCAAGTAGGATGTAATGGATTATTAGTGAAAGTTCTTAACTGACCAATGCTTCAACGACACATGCCAGTTTGACAAACAGAGAATACAGAAATGACATGGGTGAGTCATATCCAGGATGGTTTGGAATGTGTCGGTCTACTCCCAGTTAGAAACAGAATACGAATGACTACTGCATTGATAATATTAGGACTGATGAAGCAAGGTTTTAGATAAGGCTCCAGAAAGTGTAAGCTTTGATTTCTCCAAAGGTACTCAAGATCATGTTATAGGAAGTAAAGGGATCATGTATGGAGGAATTCAATTAGAAGTCACAAAGAAATTATTGAAGAACGCATGAGGGGTGAAAAGTATAGTGAGACCAGCAAGACATATCAGTTACTGCTCGAAGCATCTTCGAAGACAGCTATACCCGAGATTGGGATGACACAAGAACTTAAAGCTGAATGGAATGGATAGTTTTGTATCAGATTTTCAGAAGATAGAATAAGTATTGGTTAGCACCCATGGAATAGAAGTGAATATATTAGCACAAAGGATTTGAGCGTTTGGTCATTTGTAGAGGAATAACCTTGAGACCAATACCTAGTGGGAATTAATGGGTGATTCACATTGGAAATCCTTGATTGCATAAAGGAAATAAATATGGAAGTTGACCTCCTAAGTTGAAAAGACTTGTGCCAGTTGGATAAGACGCCACAGATTACGGTAAAGCCAAATGAGGTAATGATCAAGATCGATATAATATCTGCAGTTGATAGTAGATAGATATACCTCATTCGATAATGGAATTCAAAGAAAAGATCTTGTAAGAATGGTTCATAATCCTACTATTCTAGTATGAATAAATTAAGATATGAAGAACGGATGAGTGATCCGATGGAACCTGGTGTTGAGGTGGGGATTCTAGATGAATATTGTACTACCTCCTTATGGATATTGTAACTAGGAAGTTTAAATGGATGTTAAGAACTAAAATCCGTATATTTGAAGGTAAAAAGGTATAGTATTGGACCGTAAGAGTGGACCACATTAGACGGCAAGTAAGAAGGTTGGACATGAAAGGTTACGACTCAACAGTTTGAGTTAACACACTTTGGTTCGTGTGAACTGGTGACATAATAAGGTATTTGGGCGATAAGAGACTGTATGTCTCCGTGGAACACCGAGTTGATAGCATCAGGTTGAGAACCTTTATTTTCCAAGTTTTGGATAAGAATGTATAACAAAGAGTATAAGAGTGAAACCTAAAATTATAGGTTACCTTCAGATAGACTAGCAATCTGAAGAAGTGATTCAGATTTTGAAGATATGCATCGAATGTGCAAGTGTTTGGGGGTGTCAAGATGAGTACGATTCCTTGATGGAATAGTCATAGTGGTGAATGCCGGCCAACGTCTAGGGTGACTCGGCATAAGATATAGTAAGATAGAGAGCAAGAAGAACTTGTTCTAAGTAATGAAATGAAAGATAGAGAATATTAGGATTCAGTACTGGTTTTGGGAAACCAATGAAGATATTAGGATTATTAGGGCAGAAGTGTCTGCCTATCTGAAAAGACCTAAGAGTTTGCCAATTTCAAATATGGGAACATGAAGTTCCAGGACAGGAGACTTTGTTTTTCTCTGAATAATATGGACAAGAAGGGATAAGATGTTTTGGGAAGAAAAAAAGAGTTTTGACTCCGGATTTAATAAGGGTTTTGAGATCATACCAAGGACTAGGCCAGGGGCCTACAAATTAGCCTTACCCTAGTATGGATGGTGGCTTATGTATGCTATTGGTGCCAATATCAAGGAAAGAAATGTATGATATCACCGCTGATGAGGTAAGGAGACCCTAGGATTCCAGCGGGAGTTACCGCGCAAAGAAAAGTTAGCAGAATTATGATAAACAAGATAAAGTTTTATGGATTAAGATTGTCACTCTAATAAGAGTGTTATTGAAGGATAAAAGGTTAAAAGATTGGACTCTATGGTTACAGTCAGATTTATAGGATTTGTGTTCCGAAGTGTTTGAATAAATTTCGACGACGAAATTTCAACAAGGAGGGGATAGTTGTAACGTCCCAAAAATGCTAATAGAGTTTAGTGCCTTGATTAGCGTGTCAGGAGGGTATAACTGGATATATGTGTGATAAATTGATTAAATATATGACTATGTGGCATGCGTGATTAATGTGATTATGTGAAAATATTATATGCATGTTTATGAGTAATAGATATGTATGTGGGCCCTTGACAACTTTTAAGGGCATATTTGTAATTCTGGCCCGTTAAGGGCATAAATATGATTTTTTGTGATATATGGTTGAGACCACATTATTATGTGGATATATTTTCAATTAATGGCTCGAGACGGTCCTAGTGAGCGGATTAACGAAATAGTCACAACGAGGTTTAAATACCTGGCTCGGGGGAAGACTAGGGGTATTTTGAGAATTTAGAGAATATTTTGGGATCTATTGAGTAATGAGTAAATATTTGGTAATTAACTATACATGACGAGATTAATTGGTTAATGGTAGGAACACTTGAGGAACTAGCGGGAATTTGGGAAAAGACCACCTTACCCTTAGGGAAATAAGAAGGCTAAGAGGGTTTTAGAGGGCATTTTAGTCTTTTCTGAGTTAAGGGTAACCCAACTAATTGGTTCTAGGAAGGATAGAAACCACCAGAATATACAAGACCTCAACTCATTTTTCTCCCTTCATCTAACGTTCTCACTCCCTCTCTAGAACTCTAAGGTGAACTTGAAGCTAGAAGAAGGTGAATTCAAGGAATTAGGCTAGGATTAGAGCTGGAAAACAGAGGGAATTAAGCTGGGATCAATTAAGTTCAAGTTGAGGATCTAAGGTGAAATTGAGGTAAGAAATTGATACTAAGCATGTTGAATTTTCTTCTGAAACTATGTTGGAAAATTAGAGTTTGCATGAGTCTTGGTTTGCTAGCTAGTTTTGGTTGAGTTTGAATATTTTATAAGAGTAAGGATTGATTATAAGTTGGGTATAATGTTTAGACCAAAGGGATGGGAATTCTGGGCTTAAATTCAAGTTTGACTGCTAGTTTAGGGTGTGAATTGAGGTTAGGCTCGAGGAAAAATGTTCAGAAAATGGAGGATTTTCTGGGTTTAGGGGCTCGGGTCGTGACCCTATTCTTTAGGCGCTGTGGCCCGCATGAGTCTTTGAGGTTAGGCGCCTCTATTCCTCAGGCGCGCCATGACTCGGAGGTGGGCACGTCATGGCTCGTGTCCCCCATCAGGGAGGATTGAGCCTCTGTCCAAGGGGTGGGTCGTGACCCTCAAGGGCAAGTCGCAGCCCACAATGGGGAAACTAAGGGGAATAAGGTTTAAGGCTCGAGGAGGCTCGGGAATTCAAACCTAAATGCACGGGACGATTTCTACTACCCGGTTTAGTAGAAATCGAGGTCCCGAAGGCTAGCTATTATTCCCTAAGTATTTATTTGGTTTAGAAATAGAGGGTTACCCATTGACACTGTGACTAGGATTATTGCCAAGGTTCAGGACTGAGGATCGTGCTCGGGACTGTTCTATATTCTTCGCTCGGGATTCAAGGTAAGAATACTGCACCCATGTGGTTGTGTTTGGGACTAAGGTTCCCTGTATATGGATATATGTGTTGTGTAACTGTATTGTTATTATGTGAAATGTGAAAGTACGACCTAAGGGGAGTCGGGGTTGATGATTAGCACATTGGATGCGGCTTGACCACTGTGAGCCGGGGTCAGCTAAATAAACAATGGACTCGACCTAAGCGAGCCGGGGCCAGTTAAGTAAATAGAGCGCTTGGCCTAAGGGCACCGACCCTAAATATTTGTATTACTTATTGAAGTGTATGCTTGAGAATATATGTTTGCAGATTATGTAGCTTAATGCTTGTACTCTATTGAATAATTGGACTGATTGGATCAAGGTTGATTAAATGCTACTATTGCTCTTTTATTGGAATTGTTGCCTATTATCTATTATTAGTTGAATATGGTGAATTATATTTACTGTCTTTATATTGTTGCCTATTTAACATGTTGTATAAGTTTTCTTGTTGGGCCTTGGCTCACGGGTGCTACGTGGTGCAGGTAAGGGAGTTGATAGCTGCACCAGCCATGAGTTGGAGAGCTACAGGGGCGATGTGTACATATGCAGCCTGCTCGATCACCACGGTTGTGGTAGCTTGGAAGGAACTAGGGTTAAACCCTATTTTTGCCGCTTAGGACAGCTAAAATATATCTGTTTATCTTTTACTAATCTGTATACTGATTTTTGGGATCTCGTGTACGAACTTAATATTTTAATGAAAAATAAGCTTTTTTTTATTGACCAGATCTTTTACTACTTGACCTTGACTTAGTCTTTAATCACACATTTAAGTTCAAATGACTTGCTTAGCAGGTTAAGCACTATTTTATACACATAGTGTAACGTTCTTGGTTATTTAGGGCGTTACAACAGTGGATGAACATGATTTTTTCCATCCTGGATTTCATGAGGGTGGAAGGAAATGGGAGAGTAGCTTGTGCCAGCTACATGTTGAGAGAAGATGCGCGCATCTGGTGGGATGTTGTGTCTCAGTGAAGGAACATCGCAGTTATGACCTGGGAAGAGTTCAGAAACATTTTCAATGAGAAGTATTACAGTGTCACAGTCTGAGCTGCGAAGGTAGATGAGTTTACCAACCTAACTCAGAACCAGATGATGGTTACTGAGTATGCTTTGAAGTTTGATCGGTTAGCAAAATTTGCATCGGATTTGGTGCCAACTGACCTGACACGAAGAGATTGGTTTGTGCGGGGATTGAATGTCATGATCGCCCGTGACGTCAAGATAACTTTGGATTCAGGGACTACCATTTATGCATAGGTAGTGGTCAAGGCCCTTATAGTTGAGGGGGCCGAGGATCAGATATGGAGAGAGGGCGCTGCTAGGTGTGATGCTCGATGGATGGTGCCTCCTTTTACTAGATCTAGCTAGGGTAGTGGGCCCAGTGAATAGAAGAGATAGGCCCCAGACTATTTCATTCCTCCTAGCTTAGATAGGAGGGTACAGGGTGTTTTCATTAGACGTTAGGGCAAGGGAGGCAACTGGAGGAGTTTCCCAGTGTGTCCTTGATACAGACGATGACATTAGAGAGAGTGTAGGATCAGGGCCTGCTTTACTTATGGAAGCATCAGTCATTTGGGGAAGGAGTGCCTACAAGCCAGGAAGGAAGAGCCAAAACAGAGTGACATTCTCACTCCTGCCAGAGTATTTACCTTGACCCAGACTAAGGCTGAGGCTAGCCCCTTGGTCGTGACAAGTCAGATTTCTAGTGCTAGTTCTTCTTTTACTGCATTGATTGACTCAGAGGCTACTCATTCATTTGTTTATGCTAGAGTGATAGATTAGCTGTGTACACCTAATGATTTGTATGCTAGGGGATTTCAGACCTTGTTGCTGACTGGGGAACTGGTAATCTCTAGAAGATGGGTTAAAGCATTGCTAGTATAGATAGACAGTAGGGAGTTGTCTGTTGATATGATTGAGCTAGCAATGGATGACTTTGATATGATCCTAGGAATGGATTGGTTATCGAAGTACTGGTCGACGATTGACTGCAAGCGCATAATTGTGACCTTTGAACCAGAAGGGGAGGTAGCCTTTGTATTCGTGGGGACAGTGACTAGACCGCGAGTACCTATGATTTTGGCACTAAAGGCTAGAGACCTGATACATGAGGGTTGCATAGGATTCCTAGCAAACATTGCGGATACCTCTAGAGCTGTGTCAGTTGGACCAAGTGAGACCAGACTGGTATGTGAGTTTCTTGATTTGTTCCCCGCAGATTTGCTAGGGTTGCCACCACACCGAGAGATCGAGTTTGTCATAGAGTTGCCACCAGGGGCAGAGCCAGTATCTAGGACACCTTATAGAATGGCTCCGGCAGAGTTGAAGGAACTGAAGATTGAGTTGCAAGAGTTACTGGATTTGGGATTCATCAGACCGAGTTTTTTTCCATGAGGTGCTCCAGTGTTGTTCGTCAAAAAGAAGGATGGATCCTTAAGGATGTGTATTGACTACAGAGAGCTTAACAAGTTGACCATTAAGAACTAGTACCCACTACCTAGGATCGACGACCTATTTGATCAATTATAAGGGAAGACAGTGTTCTCTAAGATTGATCTTCGGTCAGGCTACCACCAATTAAGGATTAAAGAGGAGGACATACCAAAAATCGCTTTCCGCATGAGGTATGGACACTATGAATTCCTGGTTATGTCCTTTGGATTAACCAACGCCCCAATCGCCTTTATGGACTTGATGAATAAGGTCTTCAAGGATTATCTGGACAAGTTTGTGATCGTATTCATTGATGACACACTGGTATACTCTCAGTCAGAGACAGAGCACGAGCAACATCTACACCTAGTATTACAACGGTTGAGAGAGCGTAAGTTATATGCCAAGTTCAACAAGTGTGAGTTTTGGCTACCCCAAGTAGCATTTCAGGGTCATATTGTCAGTAAGGAGGGGATTCTGGTTGACCCAAGTAAGATTGAGGCGGTGAGGGATTGGCCCAGGCCTAGTAGTGTACCAGAGGTTAGGAGTTATTTGGGATTGGCAGGGTACTATTGGCAGTTCATCGAGGGATTCTCCAGGATAGCCACACCATTGACTGAATTGACGCGTAAGAAGACTAGATATGCATGGACAGATAGGTGTGAGAACAGTTTCAAGGAATTGAAGCGACGATTGATCACCGCTCCAGTATTGAGTCTGTCACCAGACAATGAGAAATTTGTAGTCTATTGTGATGCTTCCAGACAGGGTTTGGGATGTGTATTAATGCAAGCCGGAAAGGTAATAGCCTACGCGTTGAGACAGTTGAAGGAATGCGAGCAGAGGTATCCCACACATGATTTGGAATTGGCAACGGTGGTATTTGCACTTAAGGTTTGGAGATATTATTTATATGGCGAGAAGTGCAAAATATACACCGACCATAAGAGTTTGAAGTACTTCTTTACTCAGAAGAATCTGAATATGTGCTAGAGACGTTGGCTAGAATTGGTAAAGGATTACGATAAGGATATTCTGTACCACCCTGGGAAGGCCAATGTGGTGGCCGACGTGCTGAGTCAGAAGGGCCCAGGACAGTTGTTCAGTTCAAGGCAGATATCAGATAAGTTAGCTGAAGAGATGACTAGAGTGGGTATAGAGTTGGTGGTTCATCAGTTAGCCAACATCACTCATTAGTATACACTCCTTGAAAGGATCAAGGAGGCACAAGGGGAGGATCCCCAGTTGTGAGAGCACAAAGAGGGCGTCTTAGTCAGAGCGGTTAAAGACTTTTCTATTTTGGAGATGGGATTACTGAAGTACAAAGGTCGAATTTGTGTTTCGATGGATTCTAGTATTCGGCGACAGATTTTAGATGAGTCTCATAACACTCCCTATTCTTTACATCCAGGTATGATTAAGATGTACCAAGATTTGAGAACTCTGTATTAGTGGCCTGGAATGAAGAAGGATGTGGTGGATTATGTGGCCAAGTGTTTGACTTGTCAGCAGATAAAGGAGATGCCAGCAGGGTTGTTTTAGCCTTTAGGGATTCCGGAGTGGAAATGGAAGGATATCACCATGGACTTCGTGGTTGGATTGCCGAAGACCGTGGGACAACATGATTCAGTGTGGGTGATTGTGGACAAGTACACCAAGTCCGCCCACTTTTTACCTGTTAGGTCAACTTATAATGTAAAGCAGTATGCTGAGTTATATGTGAAAGAAATCGTGTGACTACATGGGGCTTCGAGGTCGATAGTATCCGACAGGGACCCCACCTTCACCTCCATGTTTTGGGTGAGCCTGCAGAAGGCTATGGGTACACAGTTGTGGTTTAGTACTGCTTATCATCGTCAGACGGATGGACATTCTGAGAGGACGATTTAGATACTAGAGGATATGTTACGAGCCTGTGTGATGGATTTTGGGGGATCTTGGAGTAAGTATCTCCCTTTGATTGAGTTTTCGTACAATAACAGTTATCGGGTGACTATCGTAGTGGCTCCGTATGAGATGTTATATGAGAGGAAGTGCAGATCACCTATCCATTGGAATGAGATGGGTTAAAGGAGATATCTAGGTCCTGAGGTTGTTCAGAGGACCAATGAGGCGATTGAGAAGATTAGAGCTCGAATGCTCACCTCCCAGAGTCTGTAGAAGAGTTACTCAGACTTGAGATGCAGGAGCGTAGAGCTTCAAGTCGGTGACCATGTGTTATATGTTTTGTGTTGAGCTTTCTTGTTGGGCTTCAGCTCACGGGGTCTCTATGGTGCAGGTAAGGGCAAAGGAAAGGTTGACCAACCTTGAGTATGGAGAGCGTGGAGCGACGAGTACATGTTAGGCCTACCTGGCTGCCACGGCTAGGGTTATTTTGGGAAAGTGCATTGTATTAATTCATTTTGTCGCCTAGGTCAACCTTGGTTGTAACTTTGAGTTGGAATGAATTTTCTAAACAGTATTTTGGGATCCCAAATGTATAACTCTTTATGATTTCAATGAATGACCACAATTTTATATTAAATGTCTTAAAAAAACTTTTATTTTAGTTTAGCTACACTTTTAACCTAAAACCTCGATTAGCGAGATAATGACACATTTTTAACTCACATAGTAACGACTCTAAGGAAGTAGGGCATTACACATACAATATGTATGTCCTTTGGTTCGAGTTGCATCTCTCGTGACTTGTCCACCACGTTGGCTTGAATCTCTGGCAACTGCTACTGATTAACCATTGAGCTTTGAGAGCTAAGACTATTGGTATGCGAGTTTGAGAAACTTCTCCTTTGCAGGTGAATTGTTCTCCGCCTTCTGTTTGAAAGTTGGCTGTCTTACCCTTACAGTCTATCGTTCCCCCATGTTTTGCTAACCAGTCTGTACCTAATATTACATCATAATTCTTAAGGTCTAACTCGATCAAATCTACTGGTAACTCTGATTCTAATTACAACGCTACGCACCCCCTTCTAGATAACATTCTTTCCCCCGAGGGTAACTCCGTGACCAACTTATCTCTAAAAAGTTGGCATGGTTTATATGAGCAATCAATCGTATTAATAGAGACAAAAGAATGCGTAGCTCCTGAATCAAATAAAATATTACATGGTTTTCCAGAGATAGTGATCTGACCTGATACTACTGCATTGCTAGTTTTCGCCTCCCCTCTTTTAAGAGCGAAAACTCTGGTTGGTAATAGTTTCTCATCCTTCTTTTGGTTTCTAAAGTTTTGGGCAGTCCTTCTTGAGATGACCATCTTCTCCACAATTGAAGCATCATTTTCCTTATACCGACATTCTCCTAAATGCTTTCTCTTGTAGATTTGGCATTGGGGATATTCTATGTAAGGCCTTTTGTTTTTGCTTCCTTTTAACATAGTTTTTCCTTTCTTGTCAGCCATCTAGTTTGTAAAATAAATGAGTTTTGGTTGAATGCACCAAGGTGCATAGTAGGTAGTGATGCACCCTAGTAATTAAGTTTGTGCATGTGCATGGTTGCATGGTGCACTTGCATAGAATTTTCTACTCATTTTATTGTTTCCTTTTATTAGATTTATTTTATTTAATTAGGAAAAAAATAAAGGAAGAGGAAATAGAGGGTGGTGTGTGGACTATAATGGGAATGGGGGATTTCCCTTTCCTATTTGGTTTGGTCTTAGCACAATATGATTGTATGACTATTAGTTAAAATAGGAAAATAGTTCTCATCTTTTATGCGCTCTTTATTTTCCTATCAATCAAGAGAAAAATCAAATAAAATAAATGAATGAAAATAATTAAAAAAAGGAAACTTACCTTTTCCCACTAGGTTAGGCTATTTTCTCTAAGTTAGATAAAAGGGAAAGAAAGAAAATAGAAGAGCATTTTTGCTCCTTGGGCTGGCGTGCAAGAGAGAAGAGAGAGAGAGAGAGAGAGGGAGAGCACGACTTAGAGAGAGAAAGAGAAGGAGGAGAAAAAGAAGAAGAAAAAGGGTTCAATCCTAGGGTATGTCTCTTAATACTTATGCTTTCTAGATTCTCTTCTTTTGATTCTAGTGTTTTGACAAGTGTTTTGTTTGTGTTGTTGGATTTCTTCTTCTCTTCATGTGGGTTTTCGAAAACCCTAGGCTTGAGCAAGGGCTGATTATAGTTTTGGGTATTGGTCACTTTGAGTGTTCTTGATTCTACAATCAAGAGAGGTAATGAATCCTTATCCCTTCTGTTTATATGTTTTCTTGGGTTATATGAGATGATGGTATAATGATTTGTTTCTTTTTTTTTATTATTATTTTGGGATTGAAATGTTGTGTTGTAAGATGCATGGTGATTTTGATTATTTGGATGATGGATTTCGGCCTATGCATGTATAGGAATTTCCTTTATATTTTGTTATTTTTATTTTTATGTTAGGTCCATGTTCTAGGATCCTATGTGATTTTCGCATAATAAATTATTTGGACTCTTGTTATTGAATCCATGAAATTTGATGAACATGTTTACGAGATTATGATGTATTAATAGGTTAAGGCATGCATGAGTGATGATAGAAACATGCTAGGATTCATGTGAATGTAAATGGGAATTTTTGTTTTCTTTTATGTTTAATTCATGAAAGTTTCTGCCTAGGGTTATTGTCTCATGTATATGTATGATTGATCTTGAAATATGTCTATGATTTGAATGTCTATGTGATGTTAGGGATTCTTCTTAGATTGACAATATGATAATAGGTGCATGCTAGGGTTTTTGTTTAAATTTGTGTTGATTAAACATGTATGATTATTGTATGAGTTTTGGTGAAGCATGATGTAAAAGGATGAATTTCATGACTTAATATGCTTGTTGATTTTGTGTTTAAGTGATGAGAAATTTGGTGAAATAATGACTTGTATGCATAAATGTTTTTGCTAGTGCTATGATGATTTTATGAAATTAAAAGGGTATTTTAATCTACATTAAAATTATATTTTTACTCAAATAAATACCTACAATTTTTTTTTTATATTTTATAAGGAAAATATGAGTTTTAATTCCAAGATAATGATTTTTTAAGATTTAATTTGTTTCTGGAAAATTTGGTAAAAATTATGAAATTTCTTTTAAATGAAAGGAAGTTTGTGTGTTTGTTAAAATAAATTAATACCCTAAAACTAGGTAAATATTAAAAACGATATTTTAAATATAACCTTGAATGCTCACATTTTAATAAGTATGATTTTCTTTATTTTAATTTAGAAAAATGTTGAGTTTAGAATCATTTGTGATTTTAAAACAAAATAAATGATGGCTGAAAGTTTAGTTTAATAAATTAAAAATAATTATTTTGGTTATCACATATGAGTTACATTACATAAATTAAGCCTTGAATAATACAAGTAAAAATATATTTTTCTCACACTTAAATTATATTTTATATTTGTCTCACTTCAAATTTTGTAATTTTACTAATTTAAATAATGTGTTATTTTCTAAAGGAAATATGATATTTATAAGTACTTTTAGATCATTTCAAGTTTTTGTTATTTTCTATGCAATTTAAAAATAATAAATGGAATTTTTTTTAAATGGCTAAATAAATTATTATTATTATGAGATAAGAATTATGTTTTCAGAGGTTTAATCAACTTAAGAATTTAAAGGAAATAAATAATGGTGAGGAAATTATGTTAATAAATCTTTATTTTGAAAAGGTTAAAAATAAATGTGTAGAAATTATCGTTTTTAATGTCACTTTTTAACAACGCTCCCACGTATGTTGCATGCAAATGCACTTTTACGTTAAAAAATATGTCTAATATTTAACCATATTGTAACGCACTGGATAACCAAGACCGTTACACTGTGTGTTTAAAATAGTGCAGGACTTGCTAATCAAATCATTTGAATAAAGATGTGTTCCTAAAGTCATAATCAAGTTACGGTTAAAAGATTTTTGTCATAAACAGATAATTTTCATTAAAATAACTGTTTAGTACATGGGATCCCAAAAATAGGGTTTAAATGACAAATTTACAAACTTTCAAAAGTTATATACAATGAAGACCGTTCTAATGGCAAAATACACATTTTTGGTTTCTATCCCTATACAATCCCTCGACCGTGGCGGACGAGCAGCTCACAATGTACACCTCGACCCCAGAGCTCTCTAACTCATGGTTGATCCATCTTACCCTTGCATTTACCTGTACCACGTAGCACCCATGAGCAAGGCCCAACAAGAAAACCATAACAATGTAACATAATCAATGATAATAGTCAAATAATTCACAAGACAATCACCCAGATATTCAACAAGCCATAAGCATCATATTAACAATAGAAAATATATTTATATTCAAAAGTTTATCACAATCATCATACAATACTCAGGGTTGACGCCCTTAGGCTGCACCCTCTGTTTAACCCACTGACTCCAGCTTGCTTAGGCTGAGTCCAATGTTTATCTAGCTGACCCCAGCTCTCAGTGGCCGGGCCGCGTCCTGTGTGCAAATTATTCTAAAGTATTGAACCCTGCTGTGACTATTTTGTCAATCCGCTAACTAGGATCATCTCGTGCCATATCCTCCAAATATATCCACATAATAATGTGGTCTCCACAATTTATCACATATAACCACATTTACGCCCTCAACAGACCAAAATTACAAATATGTCCTTATAAGCTACAAAGGGCCCACATGCATATCTATTATTCACAAACATGCATGTCACATAGTCATATAATCATATTAATCATGCATGCCACATAATCATGCATTAAACCATTAAATCACAAATATACCAATTATGCCCTCCCGGCACGCTAATCAAGGCCCTTAAGCCTTATTAGCAATTTTGAGTCGTTACAACTATCCCCTCCTACTGAGAATTTCGTCCTCAAAATTTACCTGAATAATTCGGGGAACTAATTCTGCATCCCTGACTCAAGCTCCCAGGTCGCTTCCTCGACCTTGCTATTCCTCCATAACACTTTAACTACAAGAATCGTCTTATTTCGTAGAACCTTATCTTTCTTGTCTAAGACCTGAACCGGTCACTCCTCATAAGACAAATTTGTCTAGAATTCCAAGTCCTCATACTTCAACACATGAGTTGTATTTGAGACGTAATTCCGAAGCATAGAAATGTGGAATATGTCATGAACTCCTGACAACGACGGTGGAAGTGCAATCTGTAGGCCACCTGCCTGATCCTCTCTAGGATCTCGAAAGGTCCAATGAATCTACGGCTCAGCTTGCCCTTTTTCCCAAACCTTCTCACCCCTTCCAGTGGTGAGACTCGCAGAAACACATGGTCCCCCACTTGGAACTCCATGTCCCTGCACTTAGGACTAGCATAGATTTTCTGTCTGCTCTACGAAGCGAGCATTTGAGCTTGGATCTTCTCGATAGCCTCATTAGTCTTTTGAACTATATCCGGTCCCAAATACATCCTCTCACCCATCTCATCCCAATGGATGGGCGATCTACACCTCCTCCCATATAACATCTCGCATGGAGCTACCCCAATCGTTTATTGATAACTGTTGTTGTACGAAAACTCAATCAACGGGAGATACTTACTCCAAGACCCCTCAAAGTCTATCACACACGCTCTGAGCATGTCCTCCAATACCTGAGTCGTCCTCTCAGACTGTCCATTAGTTTGAGGATGAAATGTCGTACTGAACTTCAACTGAGTCCCCATAGCCTTCTGCAATCCACCCCAAAACTTGGAGGTAAAGATAGGATCCCAGTCTGATACTATAGACTTGGGAACCCCATGGAGATGTACAATCTCCCTCACATACAACTCTACATACTGATCCACAGTATAAGTCGACTTCACTGGTAGAAAGTGAGTTGACTTGGTGTATCTGTCTACTATCACCCACACCGAGTCCTGCAACCCTGCTGTCCTACGTAAACCTCCCACAAAGTCCATCATAATTTCCTCCCATTTCCACTCAGGAATACCAAAAGGTTATAGAAGTCCCACTGATCGTTGGTGCTCAGCCTTCACCTGTTGACAAGTTAAACACTTGGCCACGTTCTCCACTACATCCTTCTTTATCCTAGGCCACCAATACAACTTAAGTAGATCCTAATACATCTTCGTGGCACCTGGATGGTGTGAGTATGGCATAGTATGGGATTCATCCAATATCTCACGTCTAATCCCCTTATCAGTCGGAACACAAATCTGATCCTTATATTGCAATAATCCAGTCTCTGAAATAGAATAGTCCTTAGTTACTCTAGCTAAGACCTTTCCTCTCACCTCCTGCAACTATGCATCTACCAACTGACCCTCCTTAATCCGCTTTAGCAGAGTCGACTGTAAGGTAATGTTGCCTAACCGCGCCCACAACCAACTCTATCCTTGCTCTAGACATCTCCTAAGCCAATTCTCTCGATATCTGCGCAGAGTTAAACAATTGTCCCGGACCCCTCCAACTCAATGCATCTGCCACTACATTGGCTTTCCCTGGGTGGTAAAGGATATCACAATCATAGTCCTTCACCAACTCTAGCCAGCACCTCTGCCTCATGTTCAGATCCTTCTGGGTGAAGAAATACTTCAAACTCTTGTGATCGGTGTATATCTCGCACTTCTCTCCATACAGATAATGTCGCCACACTTTCATTGTGAATACCACCACTGCCAATTCTAGATCATGGGTAGGGTACTGCTGCTCATACTCCTTCAGATGTCGTGATGCATAAGCTATAACCTTCTCATTCGGCATCAATACTCATCCCAAACCCAACCTCGATGCATCATAATATACCACAAACTTTCCTCCCTCCAAAGGAAGACTCAACACAGGTGTTGTAATTAGTCGTCACTTCAATTCCTAAAAGTTGTTCTCACACCTATCTGACCAGATGAACCTCAGATTCTTCTGTGTCAATTGTGTCATCGGTGCATCAATCTTCGAGAACCCTTCCACAAACCTCCTGTAATAACCTGCTAACCTGAGGAAGCTCTTTACCTCTGAGGCATTCCTTGGCCTCGGCCAATCTCTCACTGCCTCCACCTTAGATGGATCCACCTTAATCCCATCTTCATCGACAATATGTCCAAGGAATGTCACTTCTGGTAGCCAAAACTCACACTTCTTACATTTGGCATACAATCGATGCTCTCTCAACCTCTGTAAGATCTGTCGGAGATGCTGTTCATGCTCTGCCTCTGTACTGAAGTACACCAAAATGTCATCGATGAAGACAATCACAAACTGATCCAAGAAGTCCTTGAACACCCTATTCATCAAGCCCATGAATGTTTTTGGGGCATTGGTCAAACCAAACAACATGACCAGAAACTCATAATGCCCATACCTTGTTTGAAAGGCTGTCTTCGGTATATCCTCATCCTTGATCCTCAGTTGGTGATAACCAGATCAAAGATCAATCTTCGAGAACACTGTCTTTCCCTGCAGCTGATCAAAAAATTCATCGATCCTTGGTAAGGGGTACTTATTCTTGATGATCAACTTGTTCAACTCCCTGTAGTCTATACGCATCCTCAGAGTCTTATCCTTCTTCTTTACAAATAAAACTGGAGCACCCCATGGTGAGTAGCTAGGCCTGATAAACCCCAACTTAAGAAGCTCCTGTAACTGCATCTTTAATTCCTTCAGTTCTGCCGGAGCCATCCGTCCTCGGTGCTAACTCAATGAAGAACTGAATCTCCCTGTGCGGCGGCAGCCCTGGTAAATCCTTAGGGAACACATCCAAGAACTCACATACTAATATGGTCTCTCCCGGCCCTGTTGGAAAAACTCTGGTAGTATCCACCACATTAGCTAGGAAACGTATACAACCTCCCTATAATAGGTCTCTAGCTCTAAATGCTGATATCATATGTATGCGGGGTGCATGTACCACACCCACAAAAACAAAGGGATCCTCTCCCTCAGGCTCAAAAGTCACCATCTTCTTCCTGCAATCAATGGTAGCCCCATATCTGACTAACCAATACATCCCAAGAATCATGTCAAAATCCTCCATACCTAACTCAATCAAGTCTACTGATAGCTCCCTACCATCAACCATTACTGGCAGTGCTCCAATCCATCTCCTAGACACCACTAGTTCCCCTATAGGAAATATAGTCCCAAACCCCGTAGTATAATACTTACTAGGTCTACAAAATCTATCAATCACCTTACTAGAAACAAATGAATGTGTAGCACCAGAGTCAATTAATACAGTAAAAGGAGAGCCAACGCTAGAAAGCTGACCTGCCACTACTGAGGGACTAGCCTCTGCCTGCGTCAGGGTGAACACTCGAGCTGGAGTCAAGCTGTCCACCTTCCCTGCTTCTTCTTTCTTCACTGTTGGGCAGTCCTTCTTGAGGTGTCCCACCACCCCGCACACATAGTAGGCCTTGGCCCGACATTCACCCGAATGGTGTCTTCTGCACCTTGTGCACTTTGGATAGCTTCTCCACGTCTCATCGCCTCCCTGGTGACCACCCAAAGCTCCCCGACCCCTTTTATTAGGGCCAGTAGTAGTCGAAGTGTCAGGGGTCTTCCTCTTCAGATCACTGGGGCCTCCACCCCTACCAGGCCCTGAATGTGAAGGCACCGTCCTGCGAACCTTCCATCTCGCAACGTTCTCCCTCCAAATCTTATTCTCCACCTCCTCAGCGGTAAGAGCCTTCTAAACAGCCTGGGCATAAGTCGTCCCCCTAGGTACTGTTGTAATTCTCACATCTCGGGCTATCACAACATTAAGCCCTCTAATAAATGTCCTGCCTAGCAGAATCAGTAGGCACTAGGTCAGGTGCGAAGTTCGCAAGCCTGTCAAATTTTAGAGTGTATTCTGTAACTGTCATGTTACCCTGTACTAACCCCACAAACTCATTCACCTTCGTTGCCCTGATGGCAGCATTATAATACTTCTGGCTGAACAAGTCTCTGAACCCATCCCAAGTCAGAGTAGAAATATCCTTGATCTGTGATGCCACCTCCCACCAAATGCGGGCATCCTCTCTCAGCATACTCATGAAATCTAGGATAGAAGTAATCATACTCATCCACTGTTCGGCCTTCAGTGGATTCGGTCCCCCATCAAAGGTTGGAGGATGCTGCCTCCTGAACCGTTCATACAAGGGCTCCCACCTGTTTCCAATCTCAGGTGACACAACAGGTGACAAAATAAGTACATCACTCCCTGACGAAGCCTGCTGTCTCAGAAAACGAATCTGCTCTTCCTAACTCTGTAACCGAGCTTGCATACCTGCAAGTATCTGCTGCCAGTTCTCAGGGACTGGTGGAGGGTTCTGGCTCTGATCATCATCTCTAGCCTCACAGACCCTGTGCCGGCTAGTCGTTTAGATCGCCTTCGACGCATAGCTATCCAAGTTTATTTGCAATCAACGACTCGGCAGTCAGACAATGATGACAGGGTAGCAATCTTTCCATGATCCCCCATTGGAACTCAACCAACCACAAGCAATCAAGATGCAAATAATCATTCAAATATTCACTCACATGCAACAACAATGTTAAAAGCATGCCTCATTATCATCACACAATAGTCAAAGGACAGACCCTATCAGTATCTCATGCTTCCTATTAATCATGTAGTAAACCATTTATATTTCATTCAAGCACTTAAGCATATAATCACATGTATACAATTAACAAACCCTGAGTCGAGCTTGTCTTTAGCGGCGAGTGTACATGTCCAGCCAGTCTTCAGGAACCCTTAAACCTAGACCGCTCTGATACCAAGTTGTAATGCCCTAGATAAGCAAGACTGATACACTGTCTATTTAAAATAATGCAGGACTTGCTAATCAAGTCATTTGAATAAAGATGTGATCCTAAAGTCATAATCAAGTTAGGGTTAAAGTATTTTTGTCATGAATGGATAATTTTCATTAAAATAAATGTTTAGTACATGGGATCCTAAAAACAGGGTTTAAAGGAAAAATTTACAAACTTCCAAAAGTTATATATAACCAAGACCGTTCTAATGAAAAAAATACACATTTTAGGTTTCTGTCCCTATACAATCCCTCGACCGTGGCGGACAAGAAGCTGACAATGTACACCTCGCCCCCAGAGCTCTCTAACTCATGGTTGATCCATCTTACCCTTGCCTTTACCTACACCACGTAGCACCTGTGAGCCATAACATAATCATTGATAATAGTCAAATAATTCACAAGACAATCACCCAGATATTCAACAAGCCATAAGCATTAGATTAACAACAGAAAATATATTTATATTCAACAGTTTATCACAATCATCATACAACACTCAGGGTCAATGCCCTTAGGTCGCACCCTCTGTTTAGCCCACTGACTCCGGCTCGCTTAGGTTGAGTCCATTGTTTATCTAGCTGACCCCAGCTCTCAGTGGCCGAGCCGTGTCCTGTGCGCAAATTATCAGCCTCGATCCTCTTAGGCCGTTTATTTCATGCTCACATGGCATATCACAATCATACAACATATGTATTCAATAGTAGTGAAACTCAATCCCAATATAGCCACACAAGGGTGCAGTTTTCTTACCTTTAATTCCAAACGGAGAAAGTGAAATGGTTCCGAGCACGATCCTTAGCCCCGAGCCTTGGCGATAAACCTGAACAGTGGCTAAATCCTCCCAAGTTCCAAATTTAATTCCTAGCTTAATCACCTCCAATCTCCTTCAAAGAATTCCAAGCCCAAGCCTAAGCTTACTGCCCTTTTCTTCCTTGACTTCAAAGCACACCAAATGAGTGAGAGAGATGAGAGAAAACGTGAGTGAGATGAGAGAGAGAGTTTTCCTTCAGTTTCTACCTTTTTCTGCCTTAGTCTCTAATGATTTCTGACTATACCCCTTAATTTATAGGCGAAAGACCACTATGCCCCTCCTAATCATACTAATCCTTTAATTATTCTAAGGGTAAAATAATCATTTTCCCCCAGTTCGCGCTAATTCCTCAAATGTTCCTAATATTTACCCACTAATCATGTCATCCAATTAATCACTAATTATTTATTTAACATCCAATAATTTCCAAATTATTCTCTAAATTCCCAAAATCTACCGAGCCGGGTATTGAACCCCGTTGTGACTATTTCGCCAATCCGCTCACTAGGACCGACTCGTGCCATATGCTGCAAATATATCCACATAATAATGTGGTCTCCACAATTTATCACATATAACCACATTTACGCCCTCAACGGACCAAAATTACAAATATGACCTTATAAGCTACAAAGGGCCCACATGCATATCTAATATTCACAAACATGCATGTCACATAGTCATATAATCATATTAATCATGCATTAAATCACACAAATACTAATTATGCCCTCTCAGCACGCTAATCAAGTCCCTTAAGCCTTATTAGCAATTTTGGGTCGTTACACATATAATTTTTACTTGAAACCCATGCATGGATAATAGGTATAATGTGCATTATTATTTTGTATATCTATGTGAAAAATGTGTATGTGTTGGAAATTATGTATTAATTGCATCATGTGTGCATGGCCCATGCACACATGGGGTATATGAGTTAGGCACAAGAAAATCTTATGTGATGCTAAAGAATGCTATTTTATTATGGTTATGGGCTCGTTGTGAAGTTTGTTCAATTTTTGTTTTGCTCGGACCTGAGGTAAGGAAGTTAGATAGAAGTTTATTTATTTATGCTATGAACGGTAAGATGGGTTTGTTTGAGGTTAAACGTTATCTATGATAATGTACCATGTGATATGAAGTATGAAATGATATTTTTGAGATGATATGCTGAATTTGATGAATCATGTCTTTCCTTTGTGTTGATATGACTGGATTGCATGTATTTTGTATGTTGTATAAAAAGTAAATGGTTGTTAGCATGTTGAACGCGACACAATAAAGGGGTTACTAAGGATATAAAGACGTAACCCGAGTTACTAAGGTACGACGTAACTCATAGGGCGGATGTACCGAGGTTATTCAAGGACCAGAGCCTCCTGTTTACCTCAAGATGTGACATGGATAAGAGAGGGGGCCATGTTCACAAGGAAGTGATGATGATGTTTGAATATGTTAATGATATATGATGCATGATAATGATGTATGATGTATGATGATGACGTTAAGTACGATGTATGACGATGTATGAATATGATGTTGTATGAGTCTTACAATGTGATTATGTTTTGTTGTGTTTTTCTTTGTTTGTTATTTGTACTTCCTTACTGGGCTTTTAGCTCACCCCTTACTTTCCCCCTTTCAGGTAATAAATAGGATTTCTCTTTGGCACGCGTGGTGATGTGGGGAGTTCCGACGTCAGAGTGTGTATGGGGTGGGGGTATCCTATGGGCGAGTAAATGATCAGCTTAAACGCCAAATTTGAAGAATGATGTTATATTTTATTTTGGTTTCAAAACTTATTAGTGGGACTTGAACTATATTTAATTTTAAAAAAAACATTGCATGAGAACTTTTATTTTATTTTAAACTATTGGGCCCAACTTGCATGTTTTAGCAAGGCCCCACTGGAATTTTCATATAATAAGAGGTTTTCTTCTATAAGTTTATGAGCATGGAGATGTTTTACAAAGTATTAGTTTAAGGCGTTGTACACATACCTTTTGGCCGCACCTTCTTTCCAGATTCTATTTTCAGACTTTTCAGCTTCTAAGGCTATTGCCAATGTTTCTGTGTATGTAGTTACTCCACAAACTAGCTTCACATCTCGGGCTATCATTGGCTTCAACCATTTTATGAATCATTGAATTCTTAGCGTCTCGGTGGGTATCGTGTCGATTGTGAACTTGGCCAGTCAATAAAATTTTATGGGTACTCCTGCACAGTCAAATTCCCTTGAGTAAGCACGATGAATTCATCAACCCTTGTGGCTAGAATTGCAGGACTGTAATACTTCTTGTTGAACACTTGGACAAACTCGTCCCATGTCATGATGTTCACATCTCGGGTCTGCTTCACTATATCCCACTAGATGCAGACGTCTTTCTTGAGTAAACTCGAGGAGCATGAGACTCGGTCTTCATTCCCCAATCACATATGTTCTAAAATGGATTCTACAGAGCGAAGCCATTCTTCTACTTCTATTGTTTCCTGAAGCATTCATACACTCCCTCGTACCGAGGTTCTGCCAACTGCAGTAATTGTGCTAACATAATGATTTGTTCCGCCACTTGTTGTTGTTGTCCTTGTTTTATTTGGAATTCTTCTTCTCTCCTCCATAGTTCTTCCCTAAGACAGGCATTCTCTCTTTCCAAGTTTTCTCGAGCAGCAACTGCTGTCTGTTCTTTCGCTTCATTAGGTGCTTCTGGCACTCTCGGTGCTGCTAGCATGTTTGGAAATTCTTCATATATGGGGGTGGTGGCTACTCCTCCTCCTCGCCCTCTTCCCCTTCCTCGCCCTCTTCCCTGTCCTCTTTCTTAGCCATTTAGTCTTTCAGATCTTCTTGGTTCCTGCTCCATATTTCTTTTCTATTTCCCCAAAAGAGAAAATTGCAAAAGCTAAGACAAACAAAACAAGTAAAGGTTATATCTTAGTCTATTGTACTACGGTCTATTAGGTCCATCAATCTAATAAAAACTACCCTATTACAATTAAGTCCAACTCGGGTAAATGGGCCTTACCAATTGAATCTTCCATGGAGGAAGGTTGGGTTCAGTATATCGTACCCACTACTAAGGCCCCATAACTTCCACTTGAACCCAAAAGACAAGAATTTGAACCCTTGCTTTATTAATTGTTATTCATTTTAATTAGGTCCAATCTAATAATTCAAAGCAAATGGGCCTTCACAAATGGGCTAACCCATAAGAGAGGAATTTAAACTTTACACTTTCAATTGAATCCAAAATTCTTAACATTTACTAAACAATGAAAACAAAATAAAAGAAAATAACATGTTTTATTAAACTAAGAAATTATTTACAAACTAGCGAAAATTTTGCTAAAAACATCATAAAATAAAACTTAACGATGGTTCTTATATTAATCTAATCTTCCACATCAGATCCTTCTTCTAGCATGCCCTGAGTGAAGTCCTCATAATCCACTTGGGTGTAGATAAATCTTGAAGTGAAAGGAATATGACTAAGAAATCCTTCCATAAGGTTGTCTAGTAACTGATGAACCTTTTCTCCTATTTCTCCATTTGGTAATATAAAATCTTCGAATATTCTAAAATTTTGTGAAAATCTATTCATAAATTGTCGTATTTATCTTCAATAGGTAAATAATGATCAAATAAAACTTCGTTCCATGCTATCTTTAAACTTGGTTCTGCTAGCGGTAGTTTGGCTAAATGCATGAGAACTGCGAACTTCTCATGTGATTTTAAAAGGGTTGTATGACTATCGATAATCTTTTCTATCTCCTTGTGAATTCGATTAATTCTAAGAAATACCTTTTTGTACTCATTCTCATAATCAAGGTTGGATATTCTTTTTAACGCCTTAACTTTTCTAACAACACTTGAGTCCATTGAGCTAAATTCTGAAAATAACACAAGGGAAACAATACAAACAAATTTTGAAAATGAGTATACTTACTTGGTAGCGAGTTGGTCCTTTGTAGCTGTCGTGTGTATTTCATGAGAACGTTCAGGACCAATATAGTCGTGGCTCTGGTACCACTTGTAATGCCCTAATTTCTCATAATATTATCGATAACACAACGTTGGATCATATACATAAATATTGCTCTTTTATTTAAGAATAATCAGAATAAACAAAAGGATCCCATGTTTTACAAAAATAAAAGAATAGTCTTTAACAAAATAAAATGAGCAACATTAGAAATAAAAGAAAATGCTTTGTAAATAAAATCATAATCCTGTTGATCATTCCTCGACTATACGGTCCACACGAATACATCACTAAGCTTTTAGGTCCAACTCTCCACCGGTCTTTCTATCCTCAATTCTCTACAAACCAATATAATAAGGAGTGAGCTTTTAAGCCCAGTAAGGAAAATACAAACAAAACTCATATAACAAGTAATCATAACATTCATATCATAATCATACAAAAGATCATAACAATGCTAACCCATACTAATCATAAAAGATCATAATCTATTCTAGGTCATAACATAGATCATAATCATAGGTCATAATAACAAGACATATATAAGAAAAAGATAAGTTCTTATACAGGGGTGAAAATTAAGCTCCGGACATAAGTCTGTCATACAATTTTGGTAACTGAGCCTACCAAACATCAACTTAGGTCTGTCATACATTTCTGAACACCTTAGGTCCAGCCACACTTATCTTCTTACTATACTTGAAATGTTAGGGTCATACATATCACAAAACTAAGTCATAAACTAAACTACCTAATTTTCCTTACCTTGAGTGTAGAAATGAGAGGAAAAAGAGAGATTGCTTTTGCTATAGAAAATCGCCCAAAACCTTATATATATATATATGACATAAAATATTTAAGATTAGAGACTTATAATAATAACTATACTTCCAAAATTTCTAAACCTCATAAAGTCATACCTTCACCCTAGAACCAAAAGATGAAATCCCGAGCCTTCACTCTAATGCCTATCTCCAACAACGACATCAAGAGCTTTAATTCTTGAGTAGATTTCGGCTATATATTTGATTGATAAGGTTTAGTGTTTCAGCTATAGGGTTTATAATGGCTATATTATTTTGAGGCTTTATAGAGAAAATATACGAAAAGAATTCTCGAGCACTATAAAGGCTACAGTGGTTCGACTATATAGTGCGTTTATGGAGCAAGAAGATGAGAGCTTTTGGGAGAGTGACTTTCGAAAATGATGAGCACTTGAAGGCTTGGATTTGTGTGAAAAATGAATGGTGAAAGGCTCTATTTATAGGCTCTAAACCACAAGCTCCTTCCTTAAACCTCTCCACTATTCTTCAACACAATTTTTAAATTCAAAACTCCCTCCCTAATAGTAGGTTTCGACCAGCCCTCTTTTACCTATTCTAAGGTGCTACAAATGCTCTCAAGATGACACATAGCCTCATATGCAACAAAATGGAGTCAAATTCCCTCATTTGTCTCCTCCTTAGTCTCCCATACATACACCTAAGCCATTCAAATTCAAAAAAATTCAAATGGTTTCAACCATCACCAACTTATTTACTTAGTTTCCTTTTTGCAAGCTTGGAGTGACATCTAGTTCCTTAAGTTCAAAATGAGTCAAAACCTAGCCTAGAATTATGCCTCACGCCTATGACTAGTTTGGTCTTCAATTCGGTTCTTCAAAATAACTCTATTATTTAATAAATAAATTCACAAAACTATAGGGAATTTCGGCCATACCCTTATATCTAAATAATTGGGACTTTATTTAATGCCACATGTATATTCCTTAGACCACCAAATAGCATGTGCATTAAAACTATATTCTAATTTAATAAAAAACTTAAAACTATCCACTAATTTAAATCATATGTTAAAATCATATAAATACTAACTAAAATAATTATAACACTCCAAATTATAATGCAATGCCCCGACTATTTCTAAGAACTCAGACCATTAAACTACTATGATATAGCTACTAATTTGAAATACATACGTATGAAATAACATAACTTTATTTAAAATCTAAAATACTGTGCCAAATACAAAATATGGTATGGGATCCCATTGTTATAAAATATAAGCATAAACATTAATTTAATTGTTTAAAATACTAAGTGCGGAAATACATAAAAACATAAATCAAAAGACTTAAAAACAATGTCATCCTCGATCTTCCAGCAGTCCATTCAATCCATCCTTCCTCAATATACATGCCAAGCTACCACAAATCCGACCCGCTTTCCAAGTTCATTTTCCTGCACCATCTAAAAAGAAAGGAATGAGTCTAATGCATAGCAAGGAAAATCTACTAAAAACATATATGTCATAAATCATAAACATAAGACTATATCATAAAGCATATACTATAAAACATATGACTATAAAAATGTATATCATATAGGACAACAATATTAATGGCCATTAACTCATTAACGTGGTATGTGATAAAACCATCTAGGTCCTCAGTCTACTAATCAAGGTAGGTTAGATCACAACTATAGTATATGATAACCCATCTAGGTCCTCTGTCTACTAATCGAGGTAGGGTAAATCATAACTCTAAACCACGAAAATGATAAAAATTCTTGGGGCTTATGATCTAAGCAAGTCATATGCCCAAGGACTACAACATATATCATATCATAACATAAACATATAAACACACATAATCTAACCTATTTTCCTTACCAAAAATCGGGATATGGAGACAAGAACCGGATTTGGAACACTCCTAAAACCAACAATAAAACCATGAGTTTTCTAAAGAAAAAGGAGATGAAAAAGAGAACTAAGCCATTAAAGTGAAAACTTACCGAAAACCTTAAGTTTCAAGGAACTTAAATACCTAACCAAGAATCATAACAAAGAGTTAAAACCTGAATGAAAATAAAAGAAAACTAAAGAACCATGAAGAACTGAACTTAAGGATAAGAATACCTTGGATGAACTTATGATTTTGATCTACATCTCGATACCGAAATAACACTATATCTTACTTCCCAAGTGTTTAGAAAAGCTTAGATTGGAAAAGCTTTTAACCCAAAACCCAAGTGTTTCTCTCTATAATAAACTTAGCAGCTTGGAGGCTCTGAAGAATGCTTGAAGAATGAAGGAAATGGCTGAGTACTAGGTCCTATTTATAGAGTTCAAGGAGTGAAACTAACCCCTTTTAGAATGAATAAATAAATGAATATAAAATGAAAAAGATTTGAATTTTCATTCAACAGATGCCCAGAACTCGATCAAAATCGTTCAAGAGCAAGTCCAAGTGGTTAAGGCTGTGTTTAAATTTAAAATCCTTAAGATTCAAAAATTGACTCCCAGGGGCGATATATCGCCTAACCTGGGCAATATATCGCCTAGACCTATATCCTGAGCCCTCGTGCGAAGTTGACGTGTTTTCCGTATCTCCCGTAGGCGATATATCGGCCCCTATGGCTGCTGGAAGGTTCTAGAGCTTCTAGATCTTTCTTTTAATTAAACTTTTCATCAAAAAAATACTTAATTCCTTAATAAACATGCTTGTGACAAGTGTGACGCTCTTATGAATTCTCTCTAAACCTTAGGTTATAAAGAACAATATTTCTAAGACCAACAATATTAATCAAACCTTATGTTATAATTAATATTTTTAAACTATAAGTTAAACTTATAAAATCCATAATTGTTGCTATGAGTGTCCAACTAAGCCCCGGCTTGAACCAATATCCACGGAAACTAACATACTACAAGCTACTACTAGCTACTACTACTATCTAGCTAAGTAAAATTCTGAGATGCTACATATAATTATTTTCTTAATCATAAAATCATATCCTTAAAATGAATAATTTAATCTTAAAGCAATCTTTTTTAATTTCCACCACTCAAACTAAACTATAAACTATAAGAAATAACATATAGTCAAAATTAAGGAGAAAATAATAACCTTGGTTATTACAATATGTTCATCAAATGGATGTCAAAACAACATTCCTAAATGGTAACCTTGATGAGGAGGTATCCGTGGAACAACCGGAAGGGTTTGTTCTAAGGGAAAATGAACATAAGGTGGGTAGACTTATTAAATCATTATATGGATTAAAACAAGTACCAAAACAATGGCATGAGAAGTTTCATGAGGCCGTTGTTATGGATGTGTTTAAACAAAATAGTGCTGACATGTGCTTATACTCTAAGACTTGTGATGACTACATCATCTTAGTGTGTCTATATGGTTATGATATGTTGATATTGAGTAATGACATGAAAGGCATAATAGAAACTGTAACGTCCTACGTTTTCGGGTACCTTTAAACGACTCGGGTCGGGATTTCTCCCCCGGGTTAAGAATATTATTTTAAATAATATTATATTTTGTTTGGAAGTATTCCATGAGTTATTGCTAGCCAAAATATGAATTTTGTGATTTTAAAAGTCAAGATAAGACTTTCGGTCCTGGACCGACACAAAAACCCTCATCGGGTAAAAATCTCAGAAAATAAAATGAAAAATTATGGCAATTATATTTTGGGCATAAAATACATTAATAAAAGTTAAAGTTTGGTCAAAAATAATAAACCTAAAAGAAAATGGAAAATTTAAGGCATTTTGTGGTAAATGCCTAATTTTGCCGAAATGGAGAATTTTATTCCATGAATGAACCTTAGGTTAAATTTTATTATGTGATTAATTAAATTAAATGTGAGAGACATTTAATTTAATTAATTAATGTTAAGTTTGGTGATTAAAACTTAATAAGAGTGAAAAATGTGTCAAAAGTCAATTTGGACTTTTCTTCTTATGAAACATTTATTAACCTTTATAAAAAAAAAATGAAATGATCACATATATGGCAAAGGGTGGCCGGCCATGTGCTATTTTAGAGTGGTGTGAACCCAATTTTATAAAGTTTAACTCCCATTTAATTAAGAAGTCAAGTGGGCAAGTGGGTAGAAAAGCACTCAAGTGTTTTGTGATATTTTGAAGAGTTGTGTGAGCCATTCTAACCCCCAAATCCGACCACTCTCCCTCCCTCATTCACTGTCATCTGATTTTTGAAGACTCTCTCAAGTGTTCTCTCCATTTTCAACCCCAAGAACACCAAAGAAACTTGGAAGCTAAGTCTTGTTCTAGGAAGGGTTTTCCCTAAGGTAAAGTTTCATTAATCTAGACTTTTGTCAAGTTTTAATCATAGAGTTTCAAATAGCTAATTACCTATGTTGTTGGGGGAAGTTGGTTAGGGTTTTTGAAAGGTTTTGGAGGAGCCAAAGCTAATAGGAAGGTCAAAACCTTAAGCAAGAACACCAAAGAGGTAAAAAGTTTACTTTTGATGATTTTGTTGTAGGGTTTTTAGTTTTAAGCATGATTTTGTATATTTAATGCTTAAATTTTCTTGTTGGTGATGTAATAAGGTTATGTTAGTATTTTAATAATATTTATGATGCATGTGTATTGATTTTTGAAAATGGGAACCAAAACCCCCAAGGGTTTTGTAGGATACCCTAAAACAAAACATGTTTTGAGCTGTGACTTCCAAGGGGTCAAGCAGCCACTGTATATTGTTTTTGTAAAATTAAATTGTACTGTGATGTTGTTGAGATTGAGTACATAAAATTGAGCTTTTGAAACACTAAAAAATGTTTATAAATGAGTAAGTTATGCTATTTCAAAGTTTAGGTAAAAAACTGTTTTTTCGTATTCTTATTTTTGGAACCAAGTTTGGACAGCCACTGTATAGGGAAAATGAACCCAGTTTTTTCTAAAATTTTGTGGACATATTTCTGGCATAACCTGTTATCCCACTGTAAAATTTGGTAAGAAAATATTGAATGGTTTGAAAGTTATTAACTGTCAAAGTTTGGAAAAAATAAGAACTTGAAAATAAGGTCATTTTTACCTCATTGTTGGAAAATGATTTCACCAATAAAAAATGCTCATTTTGACCTAAGATTTTACAAAGACCTAAATGGCATAACAAAAATGGAATTGAGAAATTTTGGTAACAATTGAGTAAGTAAATTTCAAGTTATGAACTAACGAAGTATGTAGTTAAAAATGTGAAAAATAGGCTTTTCACACTTAGTGTAAAAATGAGATTTTGGAACATAAGGTAAAAAGTAAAATTTTGCTTATTTCAAGATATAAATTGGTAAGTCTTGAAATCATATTTTCACTAAAATTACCCCTTTGAGTTAAATGAATTATTTTTATTAAAGAGCTTTTATTCTTTCTAAAAATAAGAGATTTAATTTATTAATAGTTAATAAATTAAAAGAGGGTTTAAAACCCTATAATTTGAGAAAATAATTAATTGAATTATTTTTCTAGTAAGTAAAATTGATTAATTGATTTTGGAAAATTAATTAGTCAAGATGGGAAATTTTTAACGGTTTTCCTAATTAAGACAAATTAGGCAATTTTCTTAAAACGGTTTCTAGATATTAAAACCTTAAGAAAAATAAAAGGAAAATTTAAGAGTTTATTTTCTTTAAAAAATAATTAAGGAATTTATTAGTATTTTCTGGATATAATACCGGCTAAAATCTTACATATTTTAACCGACTAGTCGAAAGTGCGGGTTAATAGCGATATCTTGAAAGAATAAGATTTTTAGCGAATTGGGGGAAAATACCATTGTGATACCCGAGCCTAGGTATCGAGACCTTAGGATAGGTCTCCCTGAAACTTAGGGTTTAGTCTCGAATATTTTGTATGACTTTCCTTAATAGGTTTAAAACCAAATAAGGATTATAAATCCTTACAAATGACTTTTATTAAAATGACCAAACTACCCAAAATAATAATAATGAATTATGAGTGACATAATTAATCCGAGTATACTGTATGGATAACTACAGTATTCGCTAAGCGTAACTGGACTGAACGTTGGAGGGTGAAAACCTGCTGAGCGCTAAGGACTCCAAGTAAGTCAACTTATATTGTATGGCTGCAACATGAAATGATTATTGTCTTGTATGTTAGTATAGGGATACATGCACATATATAGGCTGTCATAGAAAGTTGCTTAGAGACGTTAGTCTAGTGAGTGCTGATTTAGAAAATATGAACGGTAGAAGTCCGTCATATCCTAGACGGTTGATCCCCGTCACACTACTTGATTTTATTTATGTCCGGTTCATTACCGCGACGAGTGGCCATGAGATTAGGATAAGCTGGTTAAACCTAGGGGCGCCAAGATAAATGGGACCTAGGGACCCTCATGCTTACTTAATCATTGGACGGTTAGAATCCGAGCAAGTGCTCTGATAAGTTATTCCCGGATAGCAGCCGTGAATATTGGCCATTCAGTGAGAGTGCCTAGAGATACTAGGGGTTGCCAAGATTGAGTGAGGCTGAACACCCTAGGGGCAACTGCTCACCAACACCACTGATTAACATAGAAGTCTCCGTAAAACCGTGTAAATTGGATTACACTCTTGAATAAGTAGCGATGCTCTAGGTAACGCGATAATTACCCTTGATGAGAATATTTATTGGCTAGATCTTAGTGTGGGGACTCGGTTCTCTTTTACAGATTAGCAATTATGTTGGAGGGCGCGTTACGCATGAATTGTTGGAAATTGTCGAGCGTTGGTCTCGAATTATGTTGTGATATAATATATCTGCTTGCTCTGGGATTTTCTGAGTGCAGGGATATAATTGTTGATAAGAATTAGCTGTGATATAATATATCTGCTTGTTCTGGGATTTTTTCTGAGTGCAGGATTTTTATCTAGTTATGAATTAATTTATCCTTGGTTATCAGGCATGACCATAAGTTTGCCAGGATGCTTTAGCATTCTTGAAATTGATTGTGTAGGGTCCGGAACCCTAATTCTCTACATGCTTTGTTTGAAAGTTGATCTTACTAAGCGTTTTCGCTTACCTAGTTGTTTCATGTTGTAGGTAAGAGCAAGGGCAAGGCAGAGCAGTGAGCGCTGGAGTCTTCCTTGCAAATGTACATGTGGACCGACCTTTTGGGAAGCCTTTTTATTTTTGGAAATGTTGTGTAATTTTCCTAAACTAGGCTCACTCTACTCTTTATAAAACATGTTTGTAACTAAATGTTAAGTATGGCCATACGACTTTTTTAAAAGTTTTTTTTTCTATGGGTTTTTGAGACATTTTGTTAAATAAAAACATTTATATTTCCGCATTATCGAGTCTTGAAAATCCGGGTCGTTACAGAAACGAAGATGTTTCTATCTTCTAACTTCAAAATGAAGGACCTTGGAGAAGTTGATACCATAATAGGGATCAAAGTTAGAAGAGGTGTGGTTGGTTATGCCTTAGGTCAGTCTCATTATGTTGAGAAAATGCTTGACAAGTTTGTCATCTTAATATCAAAGAGGGAAACACACCCTTCGATTCAAGTCAAAAGCTTGAAAATTCTAAAGGGAGGGTGGTGGCTCAACAAGAGTATGCAAGTGCAATTAGAAGTTTGATGTATGTCACTCATTGTACTAGAGCGAGCATTGCATTTGCGGTTAGTAAACTAAGTAGGTTTACTAGCAACCCAAGTATCTTACATTAGAAGGTCGTTGAAAGATTATTTGGATACCTTAAAAGAACCAAAAATTTATGCCTCCAATATTCTAGGTTTCCTAAGGTACTTGAGGGATATTCTAACGCAAGTCGGATATCCCATGTAGGAGATAATCTCTCAATAACTGGTTGGGTGTTCACCATTGGTGGGGGTGTGGTTTCTTGGGGTTCTAAGAAACAAACATGTATATATCACTATACCATGATGTTCGAGTTTGTAGTGTTGGGATTAATGCCCTTTTAAAGCATATGTATTGAGAATTATTTTATGAAATAAATAATTGAAATGAATTTTTTGAATTTATTGATTTTTTATTATTATTGATAGAATAATATTATATGAATATCAGAAAATTCTCAAGTTCGTTATTGTGACTACAATATTGTATTTGTACTAGAGGATTAAGATTGTCGGGAACATATTTAAATAGTTCGCAGTAAAACAAAGTTATATGGAATCTTTAGATTAAATACTGTAAGTACGGTTAACTAGTATTATGAATACATGTAATCTAGATCAGGATTATTGATGTAGTAGGAAATCTTAGTGGAGGCACTTAATATAAAGTGATTATACATGAAGGGGACTCGATATGTTATTAATATTGTACTAATAGCGTTTATTTTATAAGTATTAATTAAACATATCAATAAGATTATCATATACAAATTGATCTTAATCTTGAAGTTATTATGAACTCCTGTTTATGTCATATGGGTTCTTTGATTCACTCGTTATGGTTTGTCAAAATGATTAGGCTGAAAACTTTTGTTTTGGGAACTCATTGATGTAAATGGCTGGGGAAATAATATACAGATATGGAATCTATACCTTTCCGAGAGGAATTGAATAATGGTTCTCTTATGGGTGGCTTTAGGAACTGAAAGTGTTGATGTTGTTTTTCGTCAACTTGAGAACATAAGAGCATGGATTCAAGAATAGAGATATAATCAAATAAAGACCACCATATTTTATAGTGGTTCAGCCCCAAAAAGATGACCTACATCCACTTAGTCACTTTTATTAATATTTAAGCTTGAAGAACTATAGTTTCCAACAAACTTGAATCGCTGGTTGTTCTATAGTCCTCCTTCGCTTTACATTACATAAGGACTGTGTATACAATAATGATCATCCGACATTCTCAATTGCCCCATTATTTATATCCCATCTCCTCTTATTTATAGTGAGGAGTTTAGGGTTTCAATTAGATCATGGACTTAAGTTATTGGGCTTGGCCCGCAAATAATACATTACAACAGAAATACAATTATATTTTTATAAATGACAACTCTGTACTCCTTTGCTAACTCTGTTAGCATGGATATTGTGTGTTGAATGAACAAGATCCTTTGCCTTGTGCAAACAGAGGTTGAGGAATGCAGCTACGCGACCAAATCCCTTCTGTTAGCGCTTGGTAATCTGCTTTGTACTATGTGAAAAGAGGAACCAATTTGCACTACATGAGAAAAGGAACCATTTTGCACTCTGTGAGAACAGGAACTACTTTGCACTTCATGAGAACAGGAAGGCAAAGTGTTCTCTTCATCATCCCACATAATTGCTATTTATCAATATTTTTTAAATGTCCAAAAAATGGGTATAACATTTTCCCCCCAAGTTAGCTTTTGTGCTTTGCGCAATTCTGACTTAGTTATGTGAACAATTTCCCAATTCATTTTTGGTCATACACTTATATGACATTTATAAAATATCCTTTTCGCGATCCCTTCTCTAATCATTCCAAAGGCATTATATTTTACAGCAACTTGTTGGGCTTGTTTACTCTTACATTTCTTAACAGCAGTAGGCCCACTATTTTTACAAGTGTCTTAGGCCCAAACTTTGCAAACACGAAGCCCAAAGTTCTTGTTGTTCCCTTAGAAACTCATGGTAAGCCAGAGAAAGCAGCCTCCGACCCCCTTGTGCACTGATAAGATCCCGACGCCGTGAGAGGAAAGGGATTCTTAGCTTTTCGAAGTCACGCCGATGTCACTCGAGAGGAAGAAGTGTTGCCGAGATGCACTATCATCCATCCGTTCGTGCTTTTGGTAAGTTCTAAATTTCATTTTGTAATTTTCTTTTCACAAAGCTGAATCAAATCTAAAGATAGTATTCTGACTAGGCCCTCATCATTCGGCATCTTTGGAGCCCCAAGTTTGAGCTTGTTGAAGGTGTTTGTAGTTTTGAACTCATTTTGTCGATTCTTGTTCTGATCATTCTTTGAACAAAGTGTAGCTTCTAATTATGCATGATGCTCTGTTTGTTCTCCTCATAAGCAAGCCCCCTTTTTTCTATTCTCATCTAGTTTACGTGTATAGGCCTTGCGTGAATAGGAACCTAAGTTACTCCACATTGCCTTAGGCGAATAGGTCCTCATAACCCATCTAATGTGTTGCTTGTTCGTCCGATCATTGAATGATGCGAATAGTGGTGATGCAAATGAACAAGGCTCTATGATTCACAACATTTACCTTTTATTTACACCATTTATAGTATAGGCAGACAAATAAGCTTTTCCTCCAAAGCTATAGGTGCATAGGTTGCATCTTTGAATATGCGAACAACTCCACCTAAGTCTCAGTCCATTCCACCTTTTATGAATAAAAACGAGTAGGTACTCCTGAGTGCAAGCACACACCCAGCAATCGCTACTCAATTACCTGAATAGACATTACACACCTTTTCCTTAAGTAGAATTTGCTAGTGTCTTGTAAACAGAATGCTTAAATCAACCCATAAACGAACATGTTGCTTGAACTAACCCATTAAACGAACAAGTTGCTTGAACTCCTTTTATGAGCGAGTTTCCTTGTTCTCCTTAAGTATAGAATCTTTTGCAAGCTAGCTTATTCATGTGTTTTAGTACCTTTTCGGTTCTGTTCACCCTAGTCGTACACCTATGGGCGAACAGGCCTCATATTGTGTATGTGCGAAGAGAATTGTACTCTTTCCTCTCCTTTTCAGGTACTCGGTTTTGCTTGGTTTTTGAGGAGTTCGGTTTCTTTTACAATCTGGTTAGGCCTCGTTCTTCGAAGTGTATATGGATTTGTTCTTCCCTATTTACTTCTGATCTAGGAACAAGTCCATGTCTCCCAAGAAATTAAGAGCATTAAGGAAGAGGAGAAAAGTTGACTATACCGAAAAAGAGCTTGGAGAAATCTTTAGCTCAGATGGTTTTGTGACACCGAGATCCGTCTTTTATACAAGTGACTTGTCCCATTTAATAGATAAGTATGGACTTATTGGCAAACTTGGACTTAGAGTCCCTGTTAATGATAGGCAACCAGGCTCCCCATCAAACAAGTATACCGTTTAGAGTCCCATGCATTGCCAAGCAGGTGCCCTCCTTCCACTTCATTCGTACTTTGTGGAATAGCTCCTCGGCAACGATTCTTCCTCTCCAGTGATGTCATCGTGACTTTGGAAAGCTGAGAATACCATTCCTCTCATGGCATCGTGATCTTATCAGTGCACAAGGGGGTCGGTGGCTGCTTGCTTTGACTTACAATGAGTTTCTAAGGGAACAACAAGAACTTTGGGCTTCATGTTTGCAAAGTTTGGGCCTAAGACTCTTGTAAAAATAGTGGGCCTACTGTTGTTAAGAAATGTAAGAGTAAACAAGCCCAACAAGTTTCTGTCAAATAAAAATCCTTTGGAACGATTTGAGAAGTGATCGCGAAAAGGATATTTTATTTAAATGTCATATAAGTGTATGACCAAAAATGAATGGGGAAATTGTTTGCATAACTAAGTCAGAATTGCACAAAGCACGAAAACTGACTTGCGGGGCAAATGTTATACCCATTTTTTTTTGGACAGTTATGACATTTAAAAAATAATAATAAATAGCAATTATGAAGGGATGATGAAGAGAACACTTTGCCTTCCTGTTCTCACGAAGTGCAAAGTAGTTCCTGTTCTCACAGAGTGCAAAATGGTTCCTGTTCTCATGTAGTGCAAATTGGTTCCTATTCTCACAGAGTACAAAGCAGACTACCAAGCGCTAATAGAAGGGATTTGGTCACGTAGCTGCACTCCTCAACCTCTGTTTGCACAAGACAAGTTATTTCACCTCTGTTCGCACAAGGCAAAGGATCTTGTTCGTTCAACACACAACATCCATGCTAACAGAGTTAGCAAAGGAGTACAGAGTTGTCATTTATCAAAATATCACTGTATTTCTATTGTAATGTATTATTTGCAGGCCAAGCTCAATAACTTAGGTCCATGATCTAATTGCAACCCTAAAATCCTCACTATAAATAAGAGGAGATGGGATAGAAATAAGGGGGCAATTGAGAATGCCGAATGATCATTCTTGTATACATAGTCCTTATGTAATGTAAAGTGAAGGAGGACTATAGAAAAATCGGCGACGCAAGTTCACTGGAAACTATGGTTCTTCAGGCTTAAATATTAATAAAAGTGACTAAGTGGACGTAGGTCATCTTTTTGGGGTCGAACCACTATAAAATATGGTCTTATTTATTTGATTATATCTCTATTCTTGAGTCCATGCTCTTATGTTCTCAAGTTGACGAAAAACAGCGTCAACACTTTCAGTTCCAAAAGCCACCCTTAAGAGAACCATTATTCAATTCCTCTCGGAAAGGTATAGATTCCATATCTGTATATTATGTCCCCATCCATTTACATCAATGAGTTCCCAAAACAAAAGTTTTCAGCCTGATCATTTTGACAAACCATAACGAGTGAATCAAAGAACCCATATGACATAAACAAGAGTTCATAATAACTTGAAGATTAAGATCAATTTGTATATGATAATCTTATTGATATGTTTAATTATTACTTATAAAATAAACGTTATTAGTACAGTATTAATAACATATCGGATCCCCTTCATGTATAATCACTTTATACAAAGTACCTCCACTAAGATTTCCTACTACATAAAATAATTCTCAATACATATGCTTTAAAAGGGCATTAATCCCAACACTACAAACTTGAACACCATGGCATAGTGATATATACATGTTTGTTTCTTAGAACCCCAAGAAACCACACCCCCACCAACGGTGAACACCCAACCAGTTATTGAGAGATTATCACCTACATCGGATATCCGACTTGCGTTGGAATATCCCTCAAGTACCTTAGGAAACCTAGAATATTGGAGGCATAACTTTTTGGTTCTTTTAAGGTATCCAAATACTCTTTCAACGACCTTCCAATGTAAGATACTTGGGTTGCTAGTAAACCTACTTAGTCTACTAACCGCAAATGCAATGCTCGCTCTAGAACAATGAGCGGCATACATCAAACTTCTAATTGCACTTGCATACTCTTGTTGAGCCACCACCCTCCCTTTAGACTTTTAAAGCTTTTGACTTGAATCGAAGGGTGTGTTTCCCTCTTTGATATTAAGATGACAAACTTGTCAAGCATTTTCTCAACATAATGAGATTAACCTAAGGCATAACCATCCGCACATCTTCTAAATTTGATACCTAGTATGGTATCAACTTCTCCAAGGTTCTTCATTTTGAAGTTAGAAGATAGAAACCTCTTCGTTTCTATTATGCCTTTCATGTCATTACTCAATATCAACATATCATAACCATATAGACACACTAAGATGATATAGTCATCACAAGTCTTAGAGTATAAGCACACGTCTGCACTATTGTGTTTAAACACATCCATAACAATGGCCTCATCAAACTTCTCATGCCATTATTTTGGTGCTTGTTGTAATCCATATAATGATTTAACAAGTCTACACACCTTATGTTCATTTTCCCTTAGAACAAACCCTTCTGGTTGATCGTTTTCCCTATGAGTATAAACCGCAAATCCTCGAAAAATAGTTGTGCACTCATGCATACATTCTAAAGGTGAACAAGGAGTAGGCGATCTCATCTATCCAAAGAGGGAAATATGCCCCCCCATAATGGAGTGGTGGGCTAGGCGAACAGGAAGTTAGGAAGGCTCAAAAACCTCACAAGGCTAGTGTGTGGAAATTTACTTGCTTCTATGTTTTTATTAGGGGCAAAAGCAACCACAGAAGGATTGGAATAACATGCCAGAAGCATGTGAAGAATCTATTCGTTTCTATGTTTCCACAAGGAAAGAGAACCTGTTCGCCCATTGTAGCCTATACTAGGCAAACAGGAATGTAAAGATATGTTTAAAATTCTCCCAAGCTGTTAAGAAAATCTTGTTCTTGCACCTAAGGGAGATCTGTTTTCATGCTTAAGAGAATCTTGTTCTCGCACCTAAGGGAGCTCTGTTCTCACGCTTAAGAGAATCATGTTCTCGCATCTAAGGGAGCTTTGTTCTCACGCTTAGAAGAATCCTGTTCTCGCACCTAAGGGAGCTCTGTTCTCATGCTTAAGAGAATCATGTTCTTGAACCTAAGGGAGCTCTGTTCTCATGCTTAAGAGAATCATGTTCTCGCACCTAATGGAGCTTTGTTCTCACGCTTAAGAGAATCCTGTTCTCGCACCTAAGGGAGCTTTGTTCTCACGCTTGAGAGAATCTTGTTCTCATGCCTAAGAGAATCATGTTCTCATTCCTATGTACAAGAATTATGTTCACTCTATATCATAGGCAATTCCAAGATGATGAATACAAGCTATCAAGGACATTAACTCGTATGCTTCATAACACCCGAGGTCAAATTCGCGCTCTCATGGCAAAGAGGGTCTATCAGCTCGCTTATAATCCTTTAAAACTGTTAGGAGTGAACAGAGATTCAAAATCATTAGTGAAAATTCTGAGGTCGGAGACATTCGAGCTATAGACATAATTTATCTTTGAAGCTGACTTATATGTACCCCTCGAGCCAACTCATATAAGTCATCCAAGCTAATCACCACTCTGTACAAGCTATGTGAATGTTATCTAGTACTCACACCCGAGCTGGTCATCATTCCACAAAATTCATTTGAGCCATAAACAGAGTTCGTCTCAAAGCTAAACCACTGTGTGCAATTGTAGCGCCCTACTTCCTTAGAGTCGTTACTAAGTGGGTTATAAACATGCAATTAACTCGCTAATTGAGGTTTTAAGAAAAAAGTGTAGCTAAACCATAAACAAAATCACATAATTTAAAAATATACCCATTCATTGAAAATTATAAAGCATTTAACATTCGGGATCCCAAAATAATGTTTAGAAATATGTTTACAATTCCAAAATATGATTAAAGTCAACTAAATGACAAAACTATGTTTAATACAAACATCTCCCAAAAATACCCCTGGCTGTGGCAGGCAGGCAGGCCAAACATGTACACATTGCTTCACGCTATCCGTACTCATGGTTGATCGACCTTCCCCTTGCCCTTACCTGTGTCTCGAGCTTCTTGAGCACCGAAATCCCGAGCACAGTCCTCTAACATGAGCCTCGTGGAAAACCTAGTCACAACACATACATAACACTCTCGTTACTAACCCATTCATAAACATATCCCCGGAACCAATCCCGTGCTCTCGGGACCTCCCATTTCCCCCACACAAGGTAGCGAAAGTGTCCCCAGAGCCCCCTGGGCCAAAGCCCTAAAAACTCAAAATCCCACATCCTGAAAGTGGCCTAGCGCCGTGGCACAGCCCTATAGGGGCCGTGTCACCCAGAATGGTTCCCATAATCTGACTCAACCTAGTGCCGTGACACGGAAGAACAGGGTCGCGGTGCTCATACGCGAACCCATAAAACTAGGTTTTTCCCAACATTTTTCCCGAGCCAAAACTTACCCAATTCAATACCAAGGTACACCCAAGTCCTAATTCAACATAAAACTTCACATAAACAATATAACAACTCATAAACACCATAAACACACCCAAACACTCATCCAAACCCAAAATCACATAGTGGTTTAAAATTCACAGAAACCTAAACGACACTAGAAATTTCACCTTAAAAAGCAATGAAATTCTTGCCTCAAGTAGGAATTCGACCATGAGTTGCTTCCAAGTCCATTTCCAAGCTCAAATCCTCAAATTTCTAAGCTTAATCTTCCCAAAGCTTCATTCCAATGTCCACAAATCAGCTCCCAACCATAACATTTCTCAGTAGAAATCAATCAAAGAACTGAATTAGAACTTACCCTTGAACCTAGCTCAGTCTCCCAAATCCTAGCCTTGAATCCCTTGAATTTCTGGCCTAAAATCCTTCAAAATCAACCACCTTAGAGAGGGAGAGGGAGAGCATCGAATGGGGGAGAGAGAGAGTTGAGAGAGTTTTGTTCACTTTTCCTTCCTCTGTTTTGTCTAAGTGGTTCTAGAGTCCCCAGCTCCTAAATGAAGTATATCCTCTTGCCAAAATGACCAAATTACCCCCTTAAGTTAACCTAAGTCCTCAAATAACACCAAGGGAAATTTATTCATTTGACACATCCCGCTAAATCCTCGAGTACACCTAAAAATTCCTGTTTAATCCTGACATACCAAATTATTGATAAGCTAGTCACCATTACTCAATAATTCTCAAACACAAGTTATATTCCAAAAATATCCCTAGGCTCCTCCCGAGCCAGGTATTTGACCCCGTTGTAACTTTTTAGCTATACCGCTCCCTAGGACATTCTCAGATCGTGCAACACAGATATATCACCACTCACACGTGGTGACAATCACAATATACACAAATCTTGCATTTATGCCCTCAGCGGGCTAAAATTACAAATATTCTCCTAACAACCAAATGGGGCCCACATGCATATTTAATTCACCTAAACATGCATTTCTAATTACATAAGCACCAAATTCATATATTAACATAATAAACCACTTATTGTCCTCCAGGCACGCTAATCAAGGCCCTAAGCCTTATTAGAAAATTTCGGACGCTACAGCAATCAAGTTGGGGACAGAGTTCATCTCCGAGTCAGTAATCACCCGAGCTAAAACTACAACATAAATTTCTATGATCAACTGTACTTATTTTCGAGACAGTGATCAGACTAGCAATTTCGTGGTATCTTCGAGATGATTTGGATTTCGAGGTCCTATCTGTTCATTAAAAACTCATGCTCGGCGGCCATAAGGGAACTGAGCTTGAAGTATAAGGATTGAGACTATTTCAAGGTCACTACAAAACCCTGCTCATACACACAAGGGACAACTTGACATAACCCTTTAATGAAACTTGTTCTCTTTTGCATTCTGACAAGGGGCGAATAGGAATAAGGGAGCACATCTCAAAAGATTATGCTCGAACCATTTTGAGGTCACCTTTGGATGGTTAGACCGAAGATTTACGCACACAAAGATTATGCTCGAACCAATTTGAGGTCAAAAAAGAGTTGGAGACATCTCAAAATTTTGCCTATTCGTTTGATCCTTGAATGAAATCTTTTCGCCCATGCATCAACACATGGGGCGAACATGATATATTGAAGGCATTTCGAGGAAAAGCATGTGATATTTGCTAATGAGTTTTCGAGCTTAACGATACATATTATCAAGATAACATCCGAGCTGACTTGAATAAGTTATATTCGAATAACTTGTACATGATGCTAACACGTGGAATAAACAGGACGAGCTTGTTAGCATGAGCCTGTTAGCACGAGCTTGACTATGTAACGAATCTGGATTAACTAACTAAAATAAATCGATAGAAGGATAAGGTTGGAATTCTAGATTAACCAACGATATTCATAAATCGATAAAGTTGGAATTTTTTGCAAAATAGTTTCAACCTCGCAACCTTGAGAGCATACTCGAGGATGAGGAAAAGTTACTATCACTAAGCAAGAAATAACTAGATTAATGAGACTACACGAGCATAACACTAACTGTTCACACACAAGTAGGTTGGAGCAAGGAGAAATAATTTTAAGGCTCACCTCGGAGTCATGACCACACCAACCCAAAAAATGAGCATGTTCACCTAACTATGTATATATTCCATTTATGATATATACATAGAGAATGAACAGGAATGGCGAATAATCTCGCTCGCTTATGGTATGGAGACATTCTGTTCTACAGCCCCAAACTGAGTTCGTTCGCTCATGTGCCTTAGCAAGGAACCAACTGATACTCCAACTCTGTTCATTTGCCTTTGGTACTAACAAGCTAATGGAGTAAGGGCAATAAGGAACCTGTTCGCCCGAGATTACTTCCACGATACGAACAAGAATAAAAAATGGCAAAGCATGCTTTAAAAACTCTGTTAGTGTTATCTCTATATAGCTCGGTAAACCCTGAGCTAGAGAAAGGTACCGGGTTGGAAATGATAAGAGAATAAAAGGAGATGTTCCTCAGAGATTAATTCGTGAGTCGAACACTGAAGACATGCTTTAAGGGGTATTTTGGTCGCCTACCTGGTGCAACCAAACCTGCTAGGGCTATGAACAAAGATTTTTCTCAGAGGAAACACTGTTAAAGGTTGCTTTATAAAGTGATCGCAATCAGGAAAGAAGATAACCTTGAATCTCAGTTGTAATCATGAAAGAGGACAACTTCAAATTCTAATTGTTATTAGAAAGGAAGATAACCTCGAATTCGGATTAATCATGAAAGAGGACAACTTTGAATTCTGATCGTTGTCAGAAAAGAAAATAACCTCGAAAGAGGATAACTTTGAATTTTGCACTATAAAATATGGTGTTATTTATTTTATTATATCTTTATTCTTTTCATCCATGCTCTTATGTTCTCAAGTTGACAATAAATAGAGTCAACAGAAAGGTTATTGAGCTTAAATTCATAAATCAGTTTATGAATTAACCTTCACTAGTAAAGTTAATGGTACTTAAGGAAACAAGATATAATTAAAGAGGTTAAACGATGATTAATTCCTACTTTAATTATGAACCATTAATAGAGGATTGAATTGTATGTAGTGATTAAATCAATTAACACTTTTTTATATTTGAAAGTACTCAATAAATAAATGTCTATAATTACAAGAGTGCAATCTCATATTTTTAGTGGAATAATATTGAGATTAATAAATTAAGCTTATTATATTAACGAATTTTAATTAACATTCTAAAATTATTGGAGCTTGAAATTATAAGTCCATAAGTCCCCAATATGGCTCTATTAACAATATTCAAGGTAAGAGTTGAAATTGAGAAAAATCAGGGATATGACATATTTTGAAGAAATTTATTCTTCATGGTCAAATATGTAATTGAGACAAATTAATTAATTGACATATTAATTTTTTAAATTAATATTTTAATTAAAGCCATTCTCAAAAATATTTTTTTTAAAATAAATGGGTATTTTCGAAAATGGCATTTTAAATAATTAAGATAATTAATTTTGAATTAATTAGTTTTATTTATTTAAATAATGTGAAAAGATATTTCTGATAATTCGAATTGGATTGAATTTGAAATCATATTTATTCTTTAATTAATCTGATAAGATAAGTTATCAGGTTTAGATATTTTTGAATGAATAATTATTGAATAATAATTAAATAAAAGTAGTTGGAACACATTCCTGAAATCAGGGATGTGTTACACACCAACTACTGTAGTTGGCATGGATCTTGATATTTCTTTTATTTATTTAATATTTGGTTTATAATTTGAATTTTGAATTTTGAATTTTAAATTTAATTAATTCTTTGATAAATCTACCAGATAGAAATAGTTTACAAGATACGCTTAAGTGAGAGAATATTCTAGACAGAAAATTCTAAGGTTTTCACACAGAGAGAAAAACATATCGTCATATTTTTCCTATTCCTGAAAATTGTCTCAAACCTAATATTCTAAGATCTCATGAGTTAAGAACATCTTGTGAATCAAAAAATTTCTCACTGTTACTCTACGTGCTCACACACGTCTTGAGGTGTAGAGATATATCTTGGAAGATCTTGGTCTGAGTATTCACAAGGTTGCTTTGGATTGGATGTTCATTGGAGTTACTAAAAGATAGCGAGGATTCTTGATTGTTCTACAACTAGTAAATCCTTATATTTTTCTTTCTCTTTGATTATTATTTTGCATATTAATGGGTCCAGTTATTTAAATATTGTTTAAATAAAATATTTTGAAATCTCTGGGCCCACCACCCCGTGCTTTCTATTGTGTATATGGTAAACCAGTTACCAACATGGAGCTCTAGCGGCAATTGGCAAAGAGGCCGAGTGGCTAAGAGATCTCATGTCGGAGATACTAAAGCCACAGTTGATGTATTGATGATTTCGATACATTGTTAAAATCAAGCCACTTTGATTAGAGCTTACAACAAAATTTATAATGGGAAGTCTAGACATATAAGTCTAAGACATGACTATGTGAGGGAATTGATTGATAAGAGTATCATATGAATTTTATATGTAAAATAATGTGAGCACTTAGTGGATCCGTTTACCAAACGTCTTGAGAGATATTTGGTTAGTTCTACAAATAAAGGGATGGGACTAAAACTCTTTGACAAATATATTTCCCAATGATGACAACCCAACTCAAAACTCATTTACATTGAGCGTATAGTTCAATGTGTAAGAACAAGTCATTCGATAAGGGAATAGTTTCTTCATTAACAACTTAAAGGTCCTATCGAGGGTGAGTTAATGTTGGTTGTAACCGGATATGAGGGTTAAGCCATAAGCTTTTAATGAAATTCAGTTGAAGAGCAACAAGCAACTCTAAAGGTAGCAAAGATGTTGTAAGAATTTCACCTATGTGAACCTAGGGGTGGCGCTGCCTCTCAAGAGAGTAGGAGTTTTCTCTCCGGATGGTTCATGAATGGAACAAGCACAAGGCCAATAATAGTGCTAAGCGTGAAAAGTGAGAAATACATAAGTAATCAAATAGAGGTGTGCGAGACATTATCGGTTTTTATCACTAGGAATGTTGGCTTCAATCTTTTAAGAATACCTAAGCATTCAATTTAAGCTTTGTAGTGTTTTCACTAAGGTAAAGTTCAAACCCAAAAGGAACTTTACTTTATGCACTAATATCATTTGGCTAGAGAATTGATAATGTATTTAACCAAGTGGGGAATTTTGAGATTGGTGAAATTGTTTAGGCACGAAGGGTGCAAAAACAATAACGATTTCACAAAAGTCAACATGTGAAAGTTGAATTTTGGTATAGGCATTTATAAATAATCTTTTTAGGTCCAAAATGTTTATTTGGAGTATACAAAAGTACCCATGAAGTTTGGGAGCATTTGGGGATGATTTGAGAAAAAACATTAGCGTGCAAAGTTAGAGGCGTCGGCGATACATCACCCCTGGAAGGCGACGCGTCGCCTAGGCCGTGAAAACTAGCCCAAGATGGACTAGGCAATACATTGCCTGGTGTTAGGCGATGTATCGCTTAGGTCATACTTGCATGTTCGAAGAGTTAGGTGTTTTAGCTCCAAAACTTAAATTAATTGTTCTATTCTCATTGGTTGAGTCTAATGAGGGTCCTATATTATTTAAGGAATTCATATGAGTTAATTGGTTAATTGATCACTCATCTTTCTCGCTCTCTCTCTCTCTCTCTCGCTCTCTCTCTCTAAAATAAAAATTCTCTTTCTCTCTCTCTAGCTTTCAAGATTACTAGTTTTCTCCAAGATCTTCATCAAGAAAGCTTGGCTTGTATGAAGACCCAAGGCTTGTGTATCCCAATCTCATTCCACTGTAGTAGCTTCAATAATTTCCATAGAGAAGGCTAGGAATAAAGTTGTTTGGAAAATAAATCTACATTTGTGTCAAGCCTTTCAACCTTTGTGTTTCACATAAAATCACAGCTTTGTGATTTTATGTTCTAAGGGTAGTTCTTCAAGAAATGTCTACTCTATACTTTGATCTCTTTGTGTTTATATAATTTGTGTTTTACTATAATTTAAGTTTAATTGTTGGTATCTTTTGTCTAGAGTTGTATCAAAAAATAGAGGTTGTTCATAGCCTAACCCCCAACAAAGGCTACTAGAACCTACATGACTACTAAGAAGAAGAAGAGAGATTTTGTGCATGAACATATCTTGAGCATGATTAACGTGATGCATGAAGCATAAATAAATGGGGCTGTCATTGATAAGCATACACAAGTAAGAATCATACTTGAATCGCTCAGTCCTGATTTCTCTACCTTCACAACAAACTATATTATGAATAAGTTGGAGTTCAACATGACCCATGATAGAGTAGTTTTTATAGTGTGTTTAGAGAGTTGTTTAAGGAAATATTTAAGCTTATTTAGTTATATTTGTGCAGTATGATGCCTTTGTTGCCTATGTTTGATAATATTTCAGGATTTATGGAAAATTGATAAATGACCGTGATTGGCCTCGAAAAGATGTGATTTGGTGAAAAAAAGACATTTGAGTTGTGACTCTGTGCATTTGGGCCACTGTGCTGGAATTAGACAGAGATACAAAATTATGAGAAATTAAGGGTCGCGACGCTACCTTTTTGAGCCACAATGCTTGTCGAGGCAGAGACAAGACGATTTCGAATCTTGGACACAGGTCGTGGCACTTCATTATGGGGTCGTGGCACCTGAGGGTCAGAATGTGAATTAAGGCATTTTACACAGGGACAAAAGTGGAATTTCACATTTACAACACAAACAACTATACAAACAAAAATATGACGATTTTGGAAGGGAGAGGACCCTAAGGAGAGACTCAAGAAAACACTCGGTGGAGGCAAAAGCTTGGAGATCAACTAGTTTCTATCATTCTTTTTCTTCTTCTTCTTTTACTTTCTCTTGTAGTGATATTTATATTTAGTTTGATGGATTTGATTAAGTTTAGCATGAACTAATTTCTTATTTAGGGTGTTAATGGATTCTTCTTGAAACCTTATGATTATCTAATGAAGTTTTTATGAATTTCCTGTCAATATTGTGAATTATTTGTCTTTTGTTTAATGCTTGTGATTAATTGGCCATTGATTGCATGATTTATATGATTTTAACCTGAGATCTGAGAAGTGAAGGATAAATATGCTATAGTCAAATAATCGTAGATTTATATTGGAAGATAGTAGATGTATGA